>NW_028227257.1:97286599-98486599 GCF_978045245.1 Mus caroli | reverse complement strand
CTGAGTGAGGTAATCCAATCACAAAAGAACTCTCACAGTATGTACTAACGGATAAGTGGATATTAACCCAGAAATTTAGAATACCCAAGATATAAGATACAATTTGCTAAACGCATGAAATTCAAGAAGAATGAAGACCAAAGTGTGGACACTTTGCCCCTTCTTAGAATTGGGAACAAAACACCCATGGAAGGAGTTACAGAGACAAAGTTTGGAGCTGAGACAAAAAGATGGACCATCTAGAAACTACCATATCCGGGATCCACCCCATAATCAGCCTCCAAACGGTGACACCATTGCATACACTAGCAAGATTTTGCTGAAAGGACCCTGATATAGCTGTCTCTTGTGAGGCTATGCCAGGGCCTAGCAAATACAGAAGTGGATGCTCACAGTCAGCTATTGCATGGATCACAGGGCCCCCAATGGAGGAGCTAGGGAAAGTACTCAAGGAGCTGAGGGGATCTGCAATCCTATAGGTGGAACAACAATATGAACTAACCAATACCCCCCTGGAGCTCGTGTCTCTAGCTGCATATGAATCAGAAGATGGCCTAGTTGGTCATCAGTGGAAAGAGAGGCCCATTGGTTGTGCAAACTTTATATGCCTCAGTACAGGGGTACGCCAGGGCCAAGAAGTGGGAGTGGGTTGGGGATTTTGGGGATAGCACTGAAAATGTAATAGAAATAAATACCCAATAAAAATAGATTTAATATTCGGGATATAGATTAAAAATAAATTTAAGTATTTCTGAGTAAAAGGTAAAATGATATGCAATCATCTTTTATAATAAACACACATATGACTCAGATAAAATGAAACTCTTTGTTTTTAAGCTTTTTTACGTTTAACAAATGATTTCCTTTAATTTTCTATTAGAAAAAAGTCAAAACAAAAGAAATTCACCTACCCATCAACCAGTGATTATCATAGTTCACATCTTGATACTAAAATTTCCAGCTTGTTCTTAAAGTCCAAGATATTGTGTGCTCCTGGAGTTACACCTAGCCATGCTATTGTTCCTGTTCTTCTTTGTTTTATAGTATTTATAATTTCCTATCAGCACTGAGTACTACTTTGGAAGCAGCCCTTTTGAAAATACATTTTAGTAAAGGGGATTTGGTTGACACTTCCTTCCATACTATAAATGCCAACTGAAGAAAAGTTATAAAGTGAAAAAAAATTACCTTTCATCATAAAGTTAACTATATATTTGATAGCTGTACTTAGGCACTTCTGTTTGTGCAATGGATAATCCTCCATGTAGTGTGAATTAGCTTATGTGCGTACATGGCAGAGATTTTCATATCTGTGCACACATGTATGTAAAATAAGTAGTGACTCTCTAGAGTTGCTTTGAATATTTACTACAATTACCAGTCAGTGACAAATTATTGAGCAATATATTTTTTCTTTGAGTCATTCAAATCAATAAGTATGTTTAGAGGAGAAAGTAGACAAATCTATGGTTATTCTTATATTTTCAGTCCTAAAATTCTTCACTATGATGCAAATTATCTTGATCCGGAGGATTTTTATGCTTTAGATATTAAATAATCAGTTTGCCTTCTAAAAAGGTCACAGCAATTATTAATTATCCTCATCAGTGTGAAATACATGAGAAGGAAAGGTAGACTAATTTTTAAATTATAATTTGAGATTGAAAATCAGAAAAATCTTTTCTGCCAAGTCTTTTTCCCCATGAAATGCAATAAGGACAATACTAATTATAGTCGCTTTAATCAATGTCAGGAAAGCATGATGAAGAATACACTCTTCTCTTGTGTTACAGCCAATGCCTAAAAGGAAGGAGGTGATACAGCAATCTGAAATATTGATAATGGAACAGAGGGTGAATAGAATAGAGAGACAATAAAACTGTAATAGAACAATAGGGCTCGAGAGTGTTCAGCCTAGGCAAATGTGAGAGAACATTTGCCATCAGAATCCTAAAATATAGGACTTTAAAAGAGAGTACTCACTTGGGCAAGCTTCCATGTTTCAAATAGTAGCTATGCAGAATTTAAAATGAGAGGCTCTTTCTATTATCTGTGAAACCTGTGCGTTTTCTATAGTCATGGAAAACAAATCAAATCATTGTTGTTCTTTCACTCACTATGTGTTTGTGTGTGTGTGTATGCTTATACATGTAATTATACAATTATAACTCAAAAATATATTATAGATTGTTAGGACTTTTTCTAACAAGATAAATAGTGATAAATAATTCTATTTCAAAAGCTAAGTAAATAATTTGTTAATTAAAATAAAACATGAATGTCTAAATCCAGATACTTACTTAAAAGATACTATAAATATATATTGTATATTTATATATGTTAATCGAAATGTCTCTCCCTTACTTTGGAGACAGTGTGATTCATATACTTATTTATTATTCATAAACATGTATACATTAAATAATGTTGACTCAGAGGAATAGTATATTTTCAAGAGGGGGAAGGTGAATATTTTAAATTTTTTCTATATTCTTCACTAATTCTTGAGATATTATATACTTATTACCTGGCTATAAGTATCAAAAATTTTATATTTTTAGAAACATAAAATACCACACTATTTTTCCTCACTCCTTGCCGTGACTGCTATATGATAATAATTGGATTCATGGTTGTGGCTGTGGCCGTAGCAGTGGCGGTGGCTGTAGTGGGTAGTGGTGGTGGTGGTGGTGGTGGTGGCAGTGGAGGTGGCAGAGGAGGCAGCGGCGGCGGTGGTGGTGGTGTATGTGTGAAAATGAGCAGATGTATGATTCCTCTTTTTGATATTATCTGTATAGCCTAGAGCAGTACTTGTGGTATAATAGACAGTGAATACAAGCACTCGAGTTAAAGAGACAGAATCATTTCATCCACTTGAGTTGAGCACACTGTAACACATAACCTTCTAAAATGGCCCACAGTGGTTCTTGGTGTTTTATTTTTAATGCTTTAAAGGTTTAAGTAAGCTATTGTTCTTAAAATTAAAGATATGCATTTTTTATATACCCTTTATCTTACCCTGACTAAAAGCAAAGTACATTCCTATCATTACAAAGAACTTCTGTTCTGTAGAAATATGTTAACCAACCTCCTAGCCACCGGGAGGTCCCTAATTCTCACAAGGACATAATTGAGATTTTCTAATATGAAACTCCAGCTAAGGTTATTCATAAAGCAGGTGCATTTTAATGAATTCAGTTGGGTGACTGTAATCGTTAATTGCTAAATATATAACTCAGCCTTAACAAATTTCCTTTGGATCTTGATCATTTATAATTTTTAAGAATCAAAAAGTCAAAGTGTACTTAGCCATTTTCAACCTTGGAGAAACACTCATTGGAAACATCTGAAATTGCCAGATGCCCTGAGAATTTTATTTTTAAAAACCTTTTCCCAAGAAGTTATTTATAATACTGTGTCAAAATGGGACACTTCAACTGTGAGTGCTAATTCCTGATGTGTGTTATCATTTTCTCCATTTGTCATATTTTTTCTAAAGGGCATTAAATTTAGCTTTTTGACTCTAAATTTAAACCTCTCTATTCCTGTCTCTCATTTGTTCTCTCTCTCTCTCTCTCTCTCTCTCTCTCTCTCTCTCTCTCTCTCTCTCTCTCTCTCTCTCTCTCTCCTTCCTGCTCATATATTTTTCTAATTTTCCTTTTTGTTTCACTTTTGTTTTAGGTTTCCCTGGAGATATTATCATTGAGTAGGAGAAGTATATGGAAGAAAAAGAAGAAAATTAACTGATTATCTTGGAGAATGAACCAGGCACTGTGCTACAAGTTCTTCTGTATTTAATTTCATCAACTTTTCAAAATTATTTTAAGTGGAATTCAAAGGCATTGAATTATATGTTGAGAAATTTAAAAACATTAACAAATGCATTGATCTCTGTATTTGAGTTTATATTAATTCAGTCACAAATAGGGGATTCATTCCAACCTGAATTAGATTATTACCATTTTTTTTAGCCATGAACGTACAAACTTTAGCAAACAGTGATGTACAGTTTACATTGCTTAATTAGTTTTTTATTTTCTTATAAAGAAAAACACTCAGTGGTTTCCATGGTAACCCATTCCTGCACAAACATTTCTGAGCCTTCTACAATCTTCAGTAAAACCTATTTGCAACTATCATTCATGTTATTAGGAATGTTGAAGCTCATGTTCTTCTTATGCATCTGTGTGAGAGACAGAAATACATGATGTATATGGTGTATGCAACAGAGGTAACTTTAGTCATGAACATACATTATATCATCCTAGGTTATACAATGCATCGATTCTAGAAATAACAGTGTTCAATTGAAACAACCTGATGGGAAGAATTTCCACAGGGCAAAGCCTTGAGGATTATTTTTAAAACCATACCCTGTCCTGGTCCTTGAAAAAGATGTTTGAAAGTAATTCGAGAGTGAGTGAATTCAATGTGGAATGTGTACTGCCATAGAAAGGAAGAATCACGGAAGAGCTGAGTGGGATATGGAGGAAGAATTGAAAATGAGTGAATTGATATGAGTTGTTTCAAAGAGAGAGAATGAGCCTTTCAAGTTCCTAGAAGATGACAAACTGCAGACAACTAACAGCATGTTACATACATTCCTTTTTTTCTGTCCAGGCTATAGAGGGCTTTTAATCTGGTAACATGGCTGTTCTTGCAAGGGATTACATCCAAAGACTTTCTAGGTCTATACCATCTGGCCAGAATGTGGACACAGCCTGGATTACAATATGATCTGGCTGGAATTCAGACATGCCTTTAGCACACAAATTTAATCGCTAACAATGAGGGAAAGATTAGTTTGTAGAAGGAAGCAGCTATGTTTGAAAGTGGTCTCTAAGTAAGGAGCAGACAAAATGAGTTTTCAGAGAAAGATTTGGCAGAGTGATTCAGAGATATGGTGTGTCCATCTCTCATGAATACAGAGTAGCAGAGAAAAAGAGTTTTTTTTTTTTTTTTTTTTTTTTTTTTTACAGGAACAGGTTTACAGACAGGATGCAGGTAGAAGAAGCTAAACACAGGTGAAGACAGAATAATTAGAAGGATCTAGAAGACAAGAAGAGATTGCTAGAGTTAGTTTGAGGCCAAGGAGAGCAATTAAGTCAGATCCTGAGAGAAGCCAGGTTGGGTTGATCACTTTAGAGAGCAGTCTGAGCCCCGACAGCTCTAAGTAGAATGGGCCAGTCAGGGTTCAGAAAGTACTGGGTGTTTTGTTCCCAATTCTGAGAAGGTGCACAGTGTCCACACTTTGGTCTTCATTCTTCTTGAGTTTCATGCGTTTAGCAAATTGTATCTTAAATCTTGGGTATCCTAAGTTTTGGGCTAATATCCACTTATCAGTGAATACATATTGTGTGAGTTCCTTTGTGATTGTGTTACCTCACTCAAGATGATGCCCTCCAGGTCCATCCATTTGGCTAGGAATTTCATAAATTCATTCTTTTTAGTAGCTGAGTAGTACTCCATTGTGTAAATGTACCATAAGTTCTGTATCCATTCCTCTGTTGAGGGACATCTGGGTTCTTTCCAGCTTTTGGCTATTATAAATAAGGCTGCTATGAACATATTGGAGCATGTGTCCTTCTTACCAGTTGGGACATCTTCTGGATATATGCCCAGGAGAGGTATTGCTGGATCCTCCGGTAGTACTATGTCCAATTTTCTGAGGAACCGCCAGACTGATTTCCAGAGTGGTTGTACAAGCTTGCAATCCCACCAACAATGGAGGAGTGTTCCTCTTTCTCCACATCCTCGCCAGCAACTGCTGTCACCTGAATTTTTGATCTTAGCCATTCTGACTGGTGTGAGGTGGAATCTCAGGGTTGTTTTGATTTGCATTTCCCTGATGATTAAGGATGTTGAACATTTTTTCAGGTGTTTCTCTGCCATTCGGTATTCCTCAGGCGAGAATTCTTTGTTCAGTTCTGAGCCCCATTTTTTAATGGGGTTATTTGACTTTCTGGAGTCCACCTTCTTGAGTTCTTTATATATATTGGATATTAGTCCCTTATCTGATTTAGGATAGGTGAAGATCCTTTCCCAATCTGTGGGTGGTTTTTTTGTCTTATTGATGGTGTCTTTAGCCTTGCAGAAGCTTTGTAGTTTCATGAGGTCCCACTTGTCAATTCTCGATCTTACAGCACAAGCCATTACTGTTCTATTCAGGAATTTTTCCCCTGTGCCCATATCTTCAAGGCTTTTCCCCACTTTCTCCTCTATAAGTTTCAGTGTCTCTGGTTTTATGTGAAGTTCAGAATTGGGAACAAAACACCCAGGGAAGGAGTTACAGAGACAAAGTTCGTAGCGGTGATGAAAGGATGGACCATTTAGAGACTGCCGTATCCAGGGATCCATCCCATAATCAACTTCTAAACGCTGACACCATTGCATACACTAGGAAGATTTTGCTGAAAGGACCCAAATATAGCTGTCTCTTGTGAGACGATGCTGGGGCCTAGCAAACACAGGAGTGGATGTTCACAGTCAGCTATTGGATGTATCACAGGGCTCCCAATGGAGAAGCTAGAGTAAGTACCCAAGGAGCTAAAGGGATCTGCAACCCTATTGTTGGAACAACATGATGTACTAACTAGAACCCTGGAGCTCTTGTCTCTAGCTGCATATGTATCGAAAGATGGCCTAGTCAGCCATCAATGGAAAGAGAGGCCCATTGGACTTGCAAACTTTATATGCCCCAATATAGGGGAATGCCAGGGCCAAAAGAATGGGAATGGGTGGATAGGGAAGTGGGGGGGCGCTATGGGGGACTTTTGGGATAGCATTGGAAACGTAATTGAGGAAAATATGTAATAAAAATATTAAAAAAATAAATAAATAAATAAATCCTCCTCAAGCCTCTCAAAAAAAAAACAAAACAAAAAAAAAAAAAAAAAAACAATTTAAAGCTTACAAAAAAAAAAAAAAAAAAAAAAAGAAAGTACTGGGGGTAGGGGGCTCAGTTCAAAGAAACATGAGAAAATCACCCTTTCACTGCATTGTTTGTTCTGTTTGTGTCTTCCCTGCCTGCCCACATGAAAACAGCACAAGAAAGAGAGATGAGAACGAGAAGAGAAGAGAAGAGAAGAGAAGAGAAGAGAAGAGAAGAGAAGAGAAGAGAAGAGAAGAGAAGAGAAGAGAAGAGGAGGGGAGGGGAGGGGAGGGGAGGGGAGGGGAGGGGAGGGGAGGGGAGGGGAGGGGAGGGGAGGGGAGGGGTCGGGAGGGGAGGGGATGGGAGTACATGGGAGGAAGAGGGAAGGGGAGCACAAGGGAGGAGGACTGGAGGGGAAGAGAGAGGGGAGGGGAGGGGAGGGGAGGAAGAGGGGAACAAAAGAGAGGGGCGTATATGGAAGTTTTACTAGGACAGTTTTACAGGAACACATTAGGCACAGGTGACAATAGAATGAACCAGAGAAAAAGAAGGAGCCAGAAGATTAGAACATATTGCCAAAGATACTGTAAGGTCATGCAGAGCATTTCAGGGAGAAGCTGGATTGAATCAGTCAGATTGTACAGAGGCCGGAAGTTTCCAGAGCTAAGCCAAGTCAGTTATAACAGAAAACAAAATGCTCTGGGTTCATCCCAAGCTGTGGGTCACACAACTTGGTTACAACTCTCATCTCATCTCTTCCTCAGAGGAAATAAAAGTGATATTTACACAGGCAAAATGTAATGCATTAATAAAATGCACATCTGAGCTTAACAAAATGGGAAGAATTATTTACACCACATTTAAAAGTTAAAAATTCAAAGTAGAACCAGGTAAATTGAGCTTTTGTATCGATGCTATGATTGGATGAGGATGTGGGAGGATCTGAGGTTTAAGGTGGCATGAATTGGGGCATATAGTTCTCATCCTTATGCACGATAATTAAAAATAATTCTTATTTATACTCCAGGCAGACCTCTATACTGGAGATTTTATACATCCCTTTATTTACTAGAAGAGGCAATACGAAGTGTAAGATACAAAGGAGGAAGAATATTTTTTTTTCTCCTGAGAAACAATTCTTTTATAGTTTAAAACTAAAGTAATATCTATAAAGTACAATAAAAACTGAGTAAAAGGGGTGAATTAAAGGCATTTACTACATATTTTATAATATGTGTGTATGTGTGCTTACATGTGTGTGTACATGTGTGAAGCACTTATGTACATGCCTATACATGTATACAAATGCATTCACACAATCTCTAAATTATCAAGAGCTATGATATCAAGATATAGGGTGGAAAATATTAGTCTGGAATCAATGTGAAAAATATGCATGAAAATTCAATGTCTGATAGTATACAAGTGGGTAGAATTGAGGAAACATGTCAGTTGTCCTTGCTGGTTCATTTGATGTATGTCTGGAGTCAGAGTTAGGTTATATATAACACTATCAAAATGAGTATGTCATCAGACAGAAGGATGTAGAACAGGTTCAAAGTCACCCTTTCCTTCTGAAAGTGAGCATGTTCAATGATATCCCTAGACTGAGTTTCTTCAAGTCCAGCTAAACTACTTGGGACAAGAGCAAAGCATTCTAGGTGATAACATGATGCCTTGTTGAAGTTCTTGGGGCTAAAAGCCATATCATTTTGTTTTAAATTAAAGTCCAATGTAAAAAAATGATCTTCTCAGAAAACTACCTTTTTAATCTACAACAGCATTGAATACAAGTCCCCAGCACCTGTCTTAATATGTTAACTATCTCAAGGGATCTTTGTAGTTTTGAAGTCTTGCCTTATGAAACTGAGCAGCCTTGATTCATGCTACTTTTCATCATACAACCTCTATAACTTCCAGTCTCTTCATCCAGCTCATAGATAATGTCTTCAGTAAGAGAAATGAAATTCACATGATATATTTCACGTGAAGTTATATGATGGTACAACATTAATGGGATAGTGACTACTGGATATGAACACTATAAATCTTTATTATTACATGAAGTAAGAATGTTTCCCTTGAAGTATATTTATTTCAAAATTCATGAAGATCTTAGATCTTCTGCATCCTTTTAATAGACTTGAAACATTGAAATATTTTACAATATTTGCTTTGACTATAAATAAAAATTACACATTTATTCTTGCTAACCTCAAACATATTTCATATACCTTTACCCACATTAATAATTGTATTAATAGGGACTCACTCTATCACTTAAATTCTATTAACTCATGAGATCATGTCAATTTTACAACTCAGTGTGCCTCATCATTTCAGATGACCCTAGAAAATATATTTCTATATTTATATTTACCTTATTTATATGTTCTAGGATAGTCCCCTATGTGTCATAGTTATCATAAAATATTTCTAAGCAGAATTTTTGTTTCATTTGAACAATTGACAAGTTGCAGATAAATCAATTTATTTTTAGTGAAATTATAGCATACTTCTAAGAACAATGCCCAACATTCCCTGATACTTATTTTAATACTGTCCTAATTCTATCAATATCTATATAAAGTTCTTCATGTACACTTGTCATTATGAAAAAATTTCTAAAGGTCTTCATCACAGAAGGGGAACATTCAACACATTCCTTTCAGCAAATATTTGAATTTGATATTTATAATACACTTTCAAGACTCAGAAGTTTTAAAAATAACTTATGCTTAATTTATTCATGAAAATTATATCCTCTTTTTTCAAAAGATCCTAGAAGCCATCTGTCTAACATATTTGAAATAGTGCCAAAATATGTGCTTTTATATCAAAACAATTATTTACTAATAAGACTAAATAAATCAACAAATAAGAAAATATTCTATATGGAATTAGTATTCAAATACAATCATTTCAAAACTACTGGCAGTATTCTGGGCAGTTGGGACTAGACTACCGTATGCAACTCCATCATTACTTGCCTTGAACTTGAACTTGAACTTGGTTCTAGGTCTCTACAACACATTTCAACCTTTGTTGTCTTGATGTGGATAAACAAGTTTTATGTCTTTCATATCTGAAAGTCATGAAAAGAACACTTAATGGTGATATAACACCCTGATACGTATCTGTTCATTTCAGCATACAAAAATCTTTTCATTACATATAGGCCCTAAAAACAAGCAGACTAACAAACAAACAACAACAATAACAACAAAGGAAAAGGAGAAGACATTTCTTCAAGAATACAGGATTGTACAGTAGAGCATCACAGAGCAGCACTGGATCTCGATAAAATTGACATTTGATTTGTGCTGTTTGGCCTGTGATTGTGGCAATTTAGACCCAATGATTGAATTATAGAACGTGTCAAATAATGAGCTGATTTCATGTCTTCTCCAGTTCCAGATCGTTTGGGGCTAAATTCTCCCTGTTTACAGTAATGGCAAAGATTGTAAATGTGAAAGAAAACTCTCATTTTTGGACATCCATAAGATATTGTGAAAATTTTACATAAATATGTGCATTTTTCATATACTCTTCTATGAAAATTTATATACTGATACATTCTTACATTTTTATTTTTCATATTGGTAATAATTTAACAAGTTATAAAAGTATAAAAAATACAGGACCAAGTCAGATTGCTATTTTATTTAAAATGTGCTATTTTATTTGGCCTTTTAGGGTTGAAGGCTGGGCTCTGGGACTACTAGCAATGTATAGGTTTGTCTGCCTGCCTCCAACACTACCCTTAGATACGAAGTAGTGAAAAGAAGAGAAAGGCTATTTGTTTGATATGTTCATGGTAGAAAAAGAAATCAATAAAGGGGCCTAGTATCTTCCAACTCTATTATCACCATCTTAATATGAGATTTAGATTTAAATAGAGATCATAAGGCATGCATAACTAATGAGTCGTGATCATGGTGTTGTCTGACCTATGACTTGATACATCAAGATCACTAACAGGCTATTTTACAAGGTGGTTTAGAAAGATCTTAGAACTATGTGAAATCTCTTCCTAGGAGGTAGGTGCACCAACTTCAAGACTTCAGTCCATGTTTTCTTCTAATATTAGATTGCTGGGGAAACTTTAATTTTGAGATTCATGGTTTCAATAGTCTGGGAGCACAAGGGTATCTTTAAAAATTTCTTCTGTGACAGTTGCAAATGTAGACTATTTTTTAAATTTTAATATCTATTTTTCTTATTATATATAATTACATATCACATTTGCAAACCTTAACTGAAAATACAATAGGGAGCCAACTACAGGAGCACAATTATAAAATTTTTAGAAACAGAGATATAATTTTTGTTGTCACGTTCCTGGCAATAGATTCTAAAAAATGACACCAAAATCACAATAAAAATGATTGTCTTTCAGAGGTGGCTATTAAGGAAAAAAAAGCTATAACTTGCCAAAGATGAAATATTGTGTTTGGTGAAGAATTTGTACTAGTATACAGAAAGCAATAAAGGATAAACCATGCAAATTTTTAGTGAAGTCTTGAACTGTTATTTCTGTAAAGAATGAACACTTATGATCAGTAAATGACAAGGGAGATCCTCAGCATTGCTGGCTCCTGGTTGCTAAAAAGCTTAACTTAAATCACACTTCAAATAAAGATGCCTGTAACCAAGTGATGAAACAGAACTGTATTGAGAAACTAAAGCATCTACCCATTTCTCTCATGCCAATGAAAAAATACTGCAATCACCTCACATATAACTGAGAACTTTTTAATAAATTATATATAAATACCCAGGGTTATCTAACAACTGATTCTGGGATCAACTCCTGAATGCATTACCATCTCATCTCTCCATGGTGTTTTGCCCACGAATGTGGAGAACAGCCTGTTTCAAAAGAGCTACAAACTGAAAGCAAGTAAAAGGTATGCCAGTGCTGTGATGAACATACAGGTAGTACTGAAGAGAACTCAGTGTGTCATTTTATTAAAGAGTTTGCCAAAGGCAAGTATTTGGTGGCAGAAAATTAGAAAAATACTGATTGTGTAGGACTGGGTTTGAAAACGGATACTAGTCACAAATAGACATTTTAGAGTCTTCTGGAAACAGTGAGCATAAGTAAGAAAACCAAATAAATGTGCTCTTAGAAACTACAGCAATCAAAAGAGGAGATATATTTAGCCAATGTGCACGTGTAAAGACTCTGATTCAGTTGTTAAGTAAATTAAAACTGATATTATAATGTATTTCTTCATCACAATTTATTCCTTTTTACCTTGCTTAAGTTGTTATATGATTAAATGCAGAATCTGATGTTTTCTAAGACTCTCGGGGGGGGGGGGGGGGACGGGGACTTGTAACCTAGCCATCAACACATTTTTTCTGTAGAACAGCTCTCACAAGAGTACTTGAAAACAGTATGTAAACAACTCCTCATGCAAATCAAACCGTTCTCTACAAAATTATAGGGACAGCCAGAGTGGTAAACTGGTTGAGGTGTCAAAACTTCATCTTGCAAAAGCAGCTTTTGGGGAATCAAGACACTGTCTCCTTCCTTTCTTTTTGCTAAAGAGGAAGTTCCTCACATCACAGAAGATTTACTCACTTTTCATTCATATTTAAGTCTGCTTTCAGTGATTTTGTCCCAAGGTAACATATCAGAACATTCATTCATATATAAATATATACATGATATGTCTTGCTTTCAATATCCAAAATTTAGAGAATTCTGATGTCACTATATGTCAAACTCAATAAGGCAAATATGCATTCATAAAAATGTTTATTAAATGGCACAGAAATCCATTAATCACATTTAAAAGAAATGCAATACTTATATAACTCACAATTTTTTCATTGTGTGAAATAACATTTAAATATGCATGTAAACCTAGACAGCTTAATTTGGGGAATGTCGGAAATGTATTTTTCAATGTTTAAATAGCATTAGTTATAGGTATAATTTCTGATAATTAAAGGTTTAATATTTTATTTCCTTATTAGTTATTTTTTGGTAGTGATTATATAAAAATGTTTAATTAAAAATACAAATTAGTATTGATACATTTCCTTTATTAATTAAAAAAAATGAAGATCTGTTCTTAATGTGATATGGAATTTCTACTTAATTAAACTTTTATGACTTCTTGCTATATTTTTGCAAGGAGATACTTATCAACTTCATAAAAATGATCTGTATAACGTATTACTTCAAAATCAATTAATTCAATACTCAGCCCCATGTTTGAAGTGGAAATATGGCTGATTAGGTGCAATTGGTTTTTAAAGGTGATTGAAAGGCACTACTGATTGACTCTGTAAAACTGACCTGGTTCACTAAGTTACATAGTTTTAATTATAGCAACAAACATTTCTGCTACATTATTTTGTCCAATCATTTATTAATTTCCCCGCTATCTTTCAAATGTCATTTCAACTGCTGCATAAGCAGCAGTCTAAATCATTTTAATTGCTAAATTTCCTTCTCAGGACTACTTTAAAATAAAAAGGCAATTTAGGCAATTAATCTGTCAGTGAGGAAACAACATAGATAAAAGCCTGATTAGCTAGAAGCCACCTTATCAGAGACTTCAGTTAACTGTAATTTTGGGGAGCAAATTAACTTCAGGAAGGAAAAGAGGCCTCATTTTAGATTTAGAAACAAAGCAAATAGACTCTCCAAACAAATGTTTGAAGACAGCATACTTCTCATTCCACAAAAATAAAATATGTGACTTAAACCCTCTATGCTTTCTTCCCACGATCCTGAGGACTTAGCCATGAACTCTTTCCTCTGATAAGAGTCAATCTTGATGCCTTTATCTCTCCTACTTGATCCTTTGACATGACTGAACTTTTGAACCCTAGTAGGCATAGAATAACAACATAGCTTCATTATATTTTCTCTCTTAATTATTTCTCTCATACAAACATCAGGTGAAATCACACCTTTCACCTGAAAATATTGAGTTCACAACCAGACTTCTTAAACTATTGAGCCACATACCTCATTTTATTACCATATATCCTTCCTATCATTTTATCTAAGTATTTCTCTTGTTGATAATTCTCCCCAAATTTTTCTCAGGTAGTCTCAGTTAATTTATTTTTTATTTCTTTCATGCAAAACTTTTACATCTATCTATCTATCTATCTATCTATCTATCTATCTATCTATCTATCTATCTATCATCTATTATGAGGTAGGCGTGGACTTGCCACAATGAACATGTAAATAACATAAGACAAATTGTAGAATTTCATTTTCTCTTTCTACCATATATGGTCTAGGGGTCAAACAGGTTGTCAGGCTTGAGGCCAGGTACATAATCCCCTTGGCTATGTGGCAGGCTCTTGATTTCTTTTTCTAAAGCAAAATAACTCAGTGGATAATTTAAAGAATAAACTTTTCTTTAACACATGATTCTGAAGGGTAGGAATTATGGTGTTGGAATCTTTTTGCTTTCTGGTGAGGTAGCTCCAGTTACAATATAACATAGCAGAAGATACACCTTGATATGGAGCAGGCATGGTGACTCAGACCTTCTCTTTTTATGAAATATTTTTTGTCCTGAGAGGGCACACTCTTATGATTTCATCCACTCCTAATTACTTGTAACAGGCCTTCCATCCATATAACACTATTACTCCATGACATAAGAACTTTGGGGACATGCATTGTAGCATGGCATAGGCTCTCTTTGATGTGAAATGCACAGGTTCAATAACCAGAGAAACATTAATCAGTGCACCAATGGGACTTACATAAGCTAAGCTATGGCAAATGGCTCAGCCTACATTTATAACTATCATAGCTATTTGTTAAAAAGGTTTTGAAATATTAAACAAGAAAATGAGCATGTTGAGGAAAATACCTAATTAAAAATGTTTAAAAAAAAGAGTTAAGAATAAAAGTATTCTATACTGTAAAAAAAAAAAAAAAAAAAAAGAAGCAAAGAAAGAAAAGAAAAGAAAATGAGCATTACATAATGTGCTAGTAGCCAATTCTGTAGCAAAATTCCTGTGAAAGACAACTTACATCCATGAAATGTTCCTTTTGACTCATGGATGGAAACATTTCTGACCATGGCTAGCTCTCTTTAGTACTTCTAAATCAGTGCTTGTCAGGAGGCACTGAACTCTGATAAACATATCACAAGGCAGAGCTTCTGCACACATGGTCTCTCAGAAAGTGAAAGGACAGAGTAATAATATTGTCTCCAAGGATTCATCCACTGACTTACTGTCTCCAGGTTGTTGATACCTCCGAACGTCCCATCGTGTTTTGAGTCTGTCTATAGGTCGATCTATAGATTAGGTGATGTCTGAGGAACAATGTTCAACATGAGTCCTAGACGGAAAGTGGAAAGTTCATATTATGCCATGATAAGCTGCTACTCATTAACTTTTCATTCCTAAAGCATTTGTTGAAAAATAGCAAATATTATTTTATATGTTTATTAACATCTATGAATTAGCATCTACTAAACTCTTAATTTTTCAAAACTTGTCCATAAGTAATTACAAATAGATTCATGTAATGTGATCAGCATTGTTAGTAATGATACAAATTTAATAAATGATTAATATCAACAGAAATTTTTTCATATGATATATACTGATTAAGTTTTCCCTCTCCCAATTCCTCCAAGATCCTCTCTTCATTCCCACAAAAGTTTTATGTCTTTAGGTGAAAGTGTACTTGAGCCTTCTCAGAAGAAAAGAAAAATCCAGGAAAATTTTTAGTTGTGAACATTCTATGCTCTGACTACTAGGGCTACCTATAAATGATTCCTCATATTAAACAGGATATTTGCATTGTACCTTCAATAAGAAGACTTTACATATGGTATTCTAGTCTGTCAGCTTTATTATCCTTCACTTCTGGTTGGCATAATATGTTCCATAAATCTTTCTTCTTTGATCTTTCTCCTTACTCAGGCCGAGTGTTATTCCTAAAACATTTTTTAATACACAACACCTTCAATTTTCTCCTCAGAGAAATATGACAGGTCTTCTGTAAGTAGTAACTCTTACGAGGATTAGTCAACAATGACTGGCTTGTTCTGTTTCAGACACATCATAGAAAGCAGTGTGCAGTTATTACCTATTATCAGGAGTGTTCTCTCAATACTATTCTCTAAGTGTTGGTACAGATTTCTCCACAGATAGAGATGGGAAGGGTCAGCCACTTGGTATTTGCCCCATACCACTAAGCTGATGAAAATTCTGACCCCTTCCACCAACATCAAATGGGTCATGCCTCCTGTGTCTCATGGCATGTCATATTCTGTCCAGCTCCTCTCCTGAAGACATTTTAATATTATCTTCTTGGAGTTAACACAAGCCAGCAGATGGATATTCTGCTTGAAGGCAGCCGAGGTCATATATCATTAGACATCAGGGAAATTCTATATGTAACCAAACATCTGCATTTGCAAAATAGAGCTGTAAGCTTTCCAAAAAGAAGTCTCAAACCCTTAATCCTTGCCAACTTAGCAACTGAAAAATGTACAAAAGGTAATCATGTAAACAGAGTCGGCGAGATTTTGACTGAAAGTGCCCATAGAGATCATGTTTTTTTTCCACTTAGTAATTTCACAGATGGAAAATAGACCCAAGAAAACGTAAACATTTTACCCAAGTTTGCACAGCTAGTTACTGTTAAGAGTGGAACTGATATCAGTCTGTGCAACAGTGCTTCATTTTCACATGGTCATCTCAGTTTACTAGTATTCTGTGTTTGTTAAAACTATACTCTCCACACATGAGTCCCCAAGCATTTTAAGTGAGGTTTCTGTAATCATATTGGAAAAATGACAGTCAAAATTATCTTCTCTATATGCCCAGAGAATGCTTTCTCCTGCAGGAAATATTCAATATCAGATTAAAATAACAAGATCTTCCGAAAATGAATGTTTCCATTTGCTGAATTAAATATCCAGAGCTTCCCAGAAATGTGTTGGCATGAATTCATTGGTTTGAACATTTCCTTTCTAGTTTATATAAAATAGCTGGAAGAAATGAGGGAATGTAAAATGGGCTTTAAGCTGTATCATCCCTGGAATCAAGCATACATCATTTTCTATATACCAGAAACTATGAGGAATGTTTGACAGACACCAGTTAGAGGAGGCTTTAGGCAGACTGATGAATCACTCTCCTGTAATGGTTGGGCTAAATGGAAAAACAATGGGGTGATCGACCACTGGGGATTAAGTAAAATGGAGTAGAGGCTGACAAAGAGAATACTAAATTTGATTAAAGATTTTTTGACCCAGTAAATTCTGGCATGGGTATATTAGTGTGAAAGCATTATTGATTGAAGGGGCTATTGGTAACTATTTGATTTGCATTTCAAAGTGATAGAAATCTAACACTCAAAAAGTCCCAAATATCCTGCATCAAGCAACACCTGCTGTCTTTCCTGCATTCGTGTGTGTTTCAATGTTTCACTAATTCGTCTGTCTTTAACATTTTTATTGTATTTTCTGTATATTGGTGTCTTGTCTGAATATATGTATATGTATTGTGTATATGCCTGCTGCCTATGGAGGTACGAAGAGTACATCAGATCCTTTGGAAGTGGACTCACAGATGGGTATGGACAGCCTTGTAGATGCTGAGAACAAAACTGAAGTTTTCTGCAAGAGCAGAAGCCAGTACTCTCATCTTCTGAGCCATCTCCCTGGCTATTTTCTACATTCAATGAAATGGATCACAAGTTTATATACTTTATCTTATATACAAGCTATAATATTTTAGCACAAATTTATTTTATTTTATTTCACATTTTGTCACAGTTAGGGCACCATATTGCTTCTAAGGAAATATGTGTAGCCAAAGTTCTGAATTTTATTTCCAGAACGTAAAGGGGGGAATTGGAAATGTCTACTTTGGGCAGGATGTGTGGCTGAATTGCGAATCCTGACTATATCTTTGTTGAAAAACTTCAGAGCATTAATGTTAGCATGGTTTTAATACCTCACATAGATTAAGGAAGAAACCTCTATGTTGCACGTTGGTAGTAGGTAAAATTCTGGACCAGTCAGTGGCTAAATTCACAGATAATCATATAGTTAGTAGTGAAGTATGAATTGAACAAATAGGGAACATTGGCAAAATTGCCCTCCAACATGGAGGAAGATAGAAGGTGTCTCTTTTGTCTTGTTGGTTGTTCCTGTAACATGTCAGGATTCATTATAGTGAACTGATTGACACACTATCAAGATACCACTTAAAGGACTTCAGATATGTAGAAAATGCTTTGATGTTTCTTTGAATGGTTGCTTCCGCTGCAAACTGCTCCTCTTACCATATGGATAGAACCAATATCAGCTTGAGGTAAAATGTAAAAATGGCCAAGGCATTGGATTAACTTGATAGTAGTGGTTCCTGGAATCAACCCAGATCTTTACTGGTCTCCCTTCCTCATATCCACAAAGGATAGTCTCAAAAACAAGACGTACACTAAAGTCAGTCTCAGAATCCCCACTCCTGAGAAACAAGACAGTGTCTTTTGGTGTTGGAATTTCTTGATAACTCTCAAAAAGAAATGGGCAATTTGAATTCTTGTATAATCTCTTCTTGCTTGTAACTGTTGCCAGCTTGTTTTGCATCAACTAATCTGGAAGCTACATTGAAATCACAGAAATCATAACTCACAACTTTCCCAAGGCATTGAAGGCATTTGTTCCTAAATAAATAAGCATGAAGAATGCCATTTTTGCTGCTGAATGAGTCCTGTTTAGACAATAAATGTAATTTATGATCATCCTTTTCTTTGCCCATCAATTTGCTAGCCCTGTTTGAGGGAAAGACCACCTTAGGCAGCTGATATCTGGCTCGCTCAATTAAGCCAAAATTGTCAAATCAAAGAATGGGTGACTTGTTGCCATGAGGCATCTAAAATATATTTGTTCTTACAATACAATGTAGATGACAGTCTGGAGAACTTGGATGGCAAAGGATAAACCATTTCCGTGTCAGAAATGGCAGCCAACCAAACTAAGTCTGGACCAAATCTTTTGTCCAAACCATGTTTTTAACAACAGGAAAAAAAAATCCCATTTCCCTGCTGCATTTATTCATGTTCTTGGCCTTTTTGCAAGTCTATTTAGTCAATTGTCAGTCCATTAACCATTCTGATAAGAAACCCTACCATCTACTTGGCCTTCTTAGCTGATGTGTCTGGGAAATATACTCAAAAGTGAGTCTCTATTAAGTCTCAAAAGTATAAATAAGTTGGTGAGTCAAAAGAGAAATAGCATTGATTGAAATGTAAGAAATTACAGATAAGTTACAATTTGATATTCAAAAAGTTTCTATATGATTAGCCAATTAACATAAATTGAGAATATCTAATTAATTCCTAAATTATGGAATATGTTAAATGGTTATATAATGCTTAGAAAATAATGGTGCTGAATAATACTTATGTGTTATAAATATAAATAAATATAAATATTATATCTATATAAATATAAGCTAAAGTATAGATCAGAGCCAAGTTTATAACATTTAATTAAAAACTAGAAATAAATAAAAGATAAGATAAAGAAGAAAATGTGTAATATCACATTTATCAAAAACATCAATTATTTCTATCACTTATGATTTATGTGTTATTTCTGAATAAGAATAAAATACTTCTGAGCTCTGCACTGTAAATGTTTGTATACGTATATGCTTATGAAATTGTTGTTTTAACTTCATGAAGATTGTAACTAATAATATATGATATTTATTCTGTCATCTTAAATTGAGAACCATATAAAGATTTATGATAAAACATGACAGTCAACCTGATATGAATTTTTAAAAAAATCAGATATAAGAATAAGTTCAAAATGATTCCTTGATAGTGTAACACTAGTGCTAACACTAGGATCATGTGGGTGATGACATGTAAGTAAAGGTGGGTGAAAATCCCAGACACCTTGCAGCTTCCTTCTGGGTTCTTTTTTTTTTTTTTTTTGGTTTTTCGAGACAGGGTTTCTCTGTATAGCCCTGGCTGTCCTGGAACTCCCTTTGTAGACCAGGCTGGCCTCGAACTCAGAAATCCGCCTGCCTCTGCCTCCCGAGTGCTGGGATTAAAGGCGTGCGCCACCAACGCCCGGCTTCCTTCTGGGTTCTTGTTTGCATCATTTGTGTTATTTTTATAAGCTAGCTAAGGACAGTATTAGCTAATAATATTCTACAGTGTGTATATCTTTTATAATTTTGTATAAATAATGTATATCAATATATATTCTTAGAAGTCATGCTTTGGAAATGTTTTAGATTTTTGTTTTTCACAGCCAATTGTACTATGTTTTATAAATAATATTCTTTTAAAAACTATTTTAGCAGAAATCCTAATTATCTACTTTGAATTTCCAACAATGATATACAAACTTATCTTCTCTCCTTATTGTCTGTTATTGGGGAAAAAATGGAATTTGAGCAAATTGACAAATACAGGTTTAAATCATTTAGATTTGAATCGTTTACTTACTTTTCTGTTGGCAAGCACCCAATCAATGTTTGTATTGTAAAAATGAGTTAATATGACTCACTTCAATGTATAGAAGAATAACAGTAAAGTGCTTACATTTACAGATGAGAAGGTCTGAATTCGGTGACAATTTCTATTGAGATTGGAAAAGACATTTAGTAAAGGCTGACACATGCTGACAGGTGTTGCTAGATTCACACAGTTTTAACTGTATTGTTTTTCTCGATTTTTAAATTAACTCTATTTGAACCCTACTATAGTTCCTAGGAAATCTATTCAACCTGACTGCTTAATGAGGAGATGAACAATGGGAAAAAAACAATAGATATGCTAATATCCGTGGAGAAAAGGCCTCAACCCTACCCAAAGAACTCCATGCAAATAAAGACTGCTCAGTGGGAGAAAGTCTTCCCCAGGGTGGAGCACACCAACTGCTTAAACAATACCAAATGTTCAGCCCTGAAAACAACCCAGGGAACATTATACTGAGTGAAGATATTATGTTTAAAAATACATTCATATATATATATATATATGGTGTATGAATGTATGTATAAATGCATGTAACAAATAATGGAAAAGAGGCCATGAGTTTGAAAGAGAACAATGAGCGATATAGAATATATCTATTTAAATGAAAAAGTCAAAATTCCTATTTTTCTATTTATTATTAAACATTCAGGTCTTATCTCACTATCTTTTATTTTTAGTCTTTTTTAAAAATTGGATATTTCTTTATTTATATTTCAAATATTGTCTCCTTTCCCAGTTCCCCCTCTCCCCCTGGAAACCCTCTAGCCCATCCTCCCTTCCCCTGCTTCTATGACTGTGTTCCCTCACCCTTTAAAAAAGCACAGTTTCCATTTTCTCATTTAAAATTGTATGCTTACATAGAAGGTATATTCCAACCCACTCTCTTCTTTGGATGAATAACCCCCTTGCTCTGTAGTTTATTAGAATTTGATTCTTTCCAAGTAAAGTATTCTTCAACAAAACTGAATTAACTCTTATAGCAAAGATTCTGGTTGCACATTTTATGTCTCACTGCTTACAGATTTCCCTTTCCACTTATATCTGCTTTGTTCCCTAGTTGAATGTGGTGAATGGGAAGCATACTTTCCCGTTTGAGTGCTTGATCAAGGCTAGGCGTATGGAGAAGCTATAGTGCTGATTCCTGTTTGTCATATTGACACAAGTTTTAGAGTCGGGAAAAGCTGCTAACCCAGCTGAGAAAATGCCACCATTAGATTGAACTGTATACAATAATCCATTCTTTTAAAAGTAATGGGTGATTCATGAGCACATAGACCAGTGTGAGTGATGTGTTTCTGAGCTACATTAAAAAGCAAGCTGAGGGGCTGGAGACTTAGCTCAGTGGTAGAGCTCTTGCCTAGCAAGCTCAGGGCCCTGGGTTCATTCCTCAGCTCTGAAAGAAAAAAAAAGGGGGGGGGGGGTCGGGGGAGGAAAAAAGCAATGGGAAGCAATATTCATTAAGCAACATTTCTCTATGGCCCCTGCTTCAGTTCCTGCCTCCAGTTTCCTGCCTTAAGTTACCACCCTGACTTCTCTTTTCAAGGGATGATAAGCTGTAAACTAAAATAAACCCTTTCCTCCCCAGCGTGGTTTTGGTTAGTTATTAATCACAGTGGTAGAAAGCAAACGATGGTAGCTCTTCTCTGGTTTTACAAAAAGCCAAACCTTGCAACTTTCGATGTTTTTCAAATTCAAACTTTTGTTGCTTTCCCTACTTTCACAGTAAAATCTTCTTCTGTGATTGCTAAGCTCTTCCTTGGTGTGTCCTATCAACAAAGAGTTTGAATTTGAAGTCTACCTTGTCCCTGTGTTGTGGCTACACCAAATGCCCACTGTTTATATTTGTTTTATCTATGGGATAAAATAAATTAATAAATAATAAATAAATAATATTTAATAAAATAATTTAATAAAATAAATTTATTAAACAGGCAATCATTGTAGGAGAAAAAAGATCGTATCATATAAGCAAAACTTAGGGAAATAGGGAGAGCTATATGCCTCACACAGTTTTCTCTTTATTGAATTAGTAGTCAATCAGCTAATAAGAGGTCAGTTGCTCTTATGACATTGATTACATACTTTCGACAAGGAGCGTATAAGTTTAGCATAGCTCCCTTATTTTCACTTCCAATGTATCTTCATCTACATCCCCAGTGAAGAATTAGTATGAAAAGATAAGGGAAGTTTCCTTAAAATTCAAATAGCCATAAAAATAAAAAATCTGGGGAAAACTCTAAAAAAAGATTCAAATTGATAAAACTGCTTGCACAGGAGTAAATGAGGGAGGTATTTTTTAAAGAGACATTATCGTAACAAAATCACACCAAATCAAGAAAATGAAACTTTCTTTTTATATGTATTTCAAACCACAAATATAAAAACTCATTAAAATGAAAGCCAGAGGATACAATTTAGCCAAGGCACCATGTCATGCTAGAATAAAACAATTCTATAAACCTTAGAGTCCAGGGCTTATCCCTTAGGGCACATTGAGGTCTCATGGCAGTGCAGCTCTCTAACAGGGTCACCCAAGGGAGGCTGAGCAATGTCTTTTTGTTAGGTAATGTCTTGGGTAAGTGTGGAGGCTTTATAACATACAAGCTCAGCTAACACTAAATCTTTAGAATAAACAAATTTTCTTTCTTTATGAATCCAGTCTGCTATTGTTCAAGTTAGCATTAGTTAACCATTGTTTAAATTCTGACTTTCCTTCAGATCACACTAAATGCAAAAATCAGGAGCTCTCAGCTTGGGGATCCAAAAGGGAAGCACTTAGAGTTTCCCTAGAATCTTAGTGAGGAGGAGAAGCTCTATAAGGATCAGTGGCATCTCAGCAACTTGAGGTAAGAGAAATGCTGCACCATTGCAAGCAGTGAACAGAGCACAGGCTTAATTAGCTGACATTAATAAGGAGTTGTCTATCAAACCACTCACTTCTGCTAAAAGAAAAACTACCTTTTCCCCTAGGTGAGCACTTTCATCAATTTAAATTTCTTTTTAGAGTCTTTCCATAGCCTTACTCATAAACTTTGCACAAGCTAGAACAGCCAGATATATACAAATTATACATATTAATTTAAATGATACCCTGACATGGTAAAATAAAGTATAATCATTATACCAATATGCTTACTGATGTTTTTAAATAGTTGATTAAAATATATTAAAAGTCCATGTCAGCTTAGTGAGAATAATAACTTTTATTTTATTGATTTATTAAAACATTTACTGTTACAGCCACCTTTTTTTAAAAAAAATCAGAATAATTCTGAAGTAAATGCTACTATTACTATTTAAACTGAATCACTTAAATTGTAATAAAAACAATTCAGTATTTGATTATGAGATATATTTTGTTAAATTTGCTGTTGAAAACAGTAAATTTCATATTTATTTTTAAATTATTTTTAGGTTTTCGTGTGTGTGTCTATTTGTGTCTGGGTTTTTCTGTGTATTTGTAAGTGACTATGTTCACATGCATACAAGTGCTCAAGTAGTTGATGGCGCCTCCCGCCAGATACAGGATTACAAGTGATTATGATCTGCTGTACCTGAGTGCTAGATAATTCTGGTTCTCTGGAAGAGCAATATACTCTCTTAACTGCTGAACTATCTTTCTAGGCCCATCCTCTACATATTAAATTTTAAGAAAGTACAACGTTGATAAAAAATATGAATTTAAAAACAAGTATGCATGCCGTCAGGGATGGTAAATGTCTTGATTATATCTTTCTCACTTGAAGTCATAAGATAGAGTCATTCATTAGTTTTTTGCTTTGTCCAAGGCAAACCAGAGTATATTTGTCCAACTGAAGAGCAGTCAGCAATATCAGATATTGCAAAACCTTGCTAGTAACCACTGTAATAAAATTTGAAACTAGAAAAGAATATATGAGGAAGTTCAGAGTCAGAATCTGCAGCTACTGCCTCCAACTACTGTCAAAAGATCAATATCGTCAATAAACCTATTCCTGTTGTTTGCTGAATATTTCGGTTTCATGTTTGTATTTTCCTAAGGATTTTCCATTCCTTGCCATCTTGACATTCTGCCTTCACTAATGAGAGTAATATAGAAACTACTCTAAGACAGGAAAGACAACAGGATTTATGATACAGCCTCGTGATTCATTTTTATTTTTTCCAGACTTTTGCAAAACTATAGATAAATAGATATATTATGCAGGAAACGTAATGTGGTCATTTTTTGTAAGGTGCCTCTCAGGGACACAAGCCATGGTATACACCTGAAATCCCGGAGCTTGGTAAGATACAAGAAGAAGATATTGAGTTTGAGCCACCTTAGACTATATAACAAGTTCAGGCAATCTTAGTAACACAGTACAAGCCATATCTTCTTCTGTTTACCCTCCACAAAAGTTGTTTTTAAAAACCTTTTGTTCCACCTATAGGGTTGCAGACCCCTTTAGCTCCTTGGGTACTTTCTCTAGCTCCTCCATTGGGAGCCTGTGTTCCATCCAATAGCTGACTGTGAGCATCCACTTCTGTGTTTGCTAGGCACCGGCATAGCCTCACAAGAGACAGCTATATCAGGGTCCTTTCAGCAAAATCTTGCTGGCCTGCAACCCTATAAGTGAAACAACAATATGAACTAACCAGTACCCCCTGGAGTTTGTGTCTCTAGCTGCATATGTATCAGAAGATGGCCTAGTCAGCCGTCAGTGGAAAGAGAGGCCCATTGGTCTTGCAAACTCTATATGCCCCAGTACAGGGGAACACCAGGGCCAAGAAGTGGGAGTGGGTGGGTAGGGGAGCAGGGTGTGGGGGAGGGTACAGGGAACTTTCAGGATAGCATTTGAAATGTATATAAAGAAAATAATAAAAAAAATAAAAAACCCAAAACCTTTTGTGACTCGTATTTAGATATGATGTCTGTACTTCCCATTGTTAAATCCTGATAGGCAGATGACTGGAATAATCAACAGGGAGAGAACAATTCTGCATGTCTTTCTAGGTCTGTCATCTGACCATCCACAGATTCCTGCTGGGTTTGGGGGTTGATCACTTAACAAGTAGCTTCTCCTGAGACATAGATTTAATATCAATGCTATATCAGAAGAAGAATAGCATTAACTCTGTTATGCTGAACACTGAAGTTTAGGCATTCCAGCTAATGGTTTCTACTGAGTTTGAAGCAAACAAGCAGCACTGTTAATCATGTGTGTGAGTCTCCTTTGATTGACAAAAATCCCATCATTAGGGCAGAACTTAAGCGGTAACTTTTCAGCCAAGCCATCACTTAATGCCTTTCCAACAAATGCTAAGTAAAATTAAATTTTTATCTAAACCACAGTTATTTGATGCAAATTAATGATAATCATATTAACTGGACCTGAGTGCTTTTTTATGTTGTCAAGAAGTGGCATATGGTTTACACTGAATTTATATATATTTTATGTATGAAATCCCTAGAACAGAAGAAAATGTCCAGATTATCAAGTGAAAAGATTCCAGAAGCAGGGGATGTATAGATGGCTCTTCTAGTGAACCACTTTTCATATTGGACTGTGAGTTCCCAGAACCCATGAAATATACAACGGGCACATTAGCTCACCTATAATTCCAATACTCAGAAGATAGAGGCAAGACATTTTCAATGAAAAGTGGCAACCTAGACAAGCACATTTGACAACCTCTGGGTATATTTGAGAGTTTGCCTCAGTGAATAAATTGGGAAGGGATGAAGGAAGACTCTTGACAGGAATTTTAATGCTTACATGTACATATGTACACATAAACACACACACACACTGAAAATTAAAAAAAAAAAAAAGAGATTACTGACAGAATTTCAGATCTCTTGACCCCTAGTTAATACCTATGATCTGTTGAGGCTGGATCCTGAATTAGCATCTGAAGCAGCAATGAACAAACAAACAAACTCTGCATTTGATTTGAAAATTGGCGCACTTGGTTTATGGGTGTAAGATAAAAAGCAATAGCCCTAATGTTACAGTGGCTCCGAAAGCCAGTGTCCAGTGGGTAGAAAAACCACAAACCCCAGGAGTGGGGGAGGAGTGCATAAGATCAGAACACACTCTCTGCTTTTCTCAAGGTGCTTCTTAGTATGTTTTAAAAATAGTAGCATGGCTGATAGATTTTTTAATAGCCATTTTATTTATTTATTTATTTATAATATTTTATTTATTTACATTTCAAAAGTTATTCCCTTTCTCGGTTTCCCCTCCACAACCCCCCTATTCGATCCCCCCACCCCCGTTTCTATGAGGGTGCTACCCCACCCACACATTCACCCACTCCCACCTCACTGCCCTGGCATTCCTTGATAGTGGAGCATTGAGCCCTCATAGGACCAATGGTCTCTTCTCCCATTGACACCACATAAGGCCATCCTGTGCCACATATGCAGCTGGCGCCATGGGTCCCTCCATGTGTACTCTTTGGCTGGTAGTTTAGTCCCTGGGTGCTTTAGGTGGTCTGGAACCTGTATAGACCATATCCAGAGGAAAGGCAAGGCCCCCCCAGTTGAGGGATGGGGCCACCCAAGCATCTCCAAATTTTTATCCCAGAATTGCTCTTGTCTTAGGAAATACAGGGACAAAGTGTGGAGCCGAGACTGAAGGAAAGGCCACCCAAAGACTGCCCCACCTGGGGTTCGATCCCATGTACAGACACCAAACCCAGACACTATGGCAGATGCCAAGAAGTGCTTGCTGACAGGAGCCTGATATACCTGTCCCATGAGAGGCTCTGCCAGAGCCTGACCTATACAGATGTAGATGTTCCCAGCCAACCATTGAACTGAGCACGGGGACCCTAATGGAGGAGTTAGGTAAGGATTGAAGGAGCTGAAGGGACTTGCAATCCCATAGGAAGAACAATAATATCAACCAACTAGATTTTTCTTTAAAAGAGACTTACAGAAACAAGTCTCTCCTTTAACTACAAGATTCCCTCTGTTTTTTTTTTTTTTTTTTTTTTTTTTTTACCCCTTTGGTATTTGGCGACAGAGTTTCTTTTTATAGCCCTGGCTGTCCTGGAATTCACTTTTTAGACCAGGCTGGATTCGAACTCAGAAATCCGCCTGCCTCTGCCTCCCGAGTGCTGGGATTAAAGGCGTGAGCCACCACACCCGGCTTTGTATCTTTTTAAGAAAAGGAGGTTTCCCTGAGATTAGAGAAATATTAGCAGCCTGATTTTGTGTGGAAATTTAGATGTATGAGACTTGCGGAATTGATTTGGTTGGGCATTGTATGTGGCTTTCAAATTTTTTTAAAAATATTTTTATTACATATTTTCCTCAATTACATTTCCAATGCTATCCCAAAAGTCCCCCATAGCGCCCCCACTTCCCTACCCACCCATTCCCATTCTTTTGGCCCTGGCATTCCCCTATATTGGGGCATATAAAGTTTGCAAGTCCAACGGGCCTCTCTTTCCATTGATGGCCGACTAGGCCATCTTTCGATACATATGCAGCTAGAGACAAGAGCTCCGGGGTTCTGGTTAGTACATCATGTTGTTCCGACAATAGGGTTGCAGATGCCTTTAGCTCTTGGGTACTTTCTCTAGCTTCTCCATTGGGAGCCCTGTGATACATCCAATAGCTGACTGTGAACATCCACTCCTGTGTTTGCTAGGCCCCGGCATCGTCTCACAAGAGACAGCTATATTTGGGTCCTTTCAGCAAAATCTTGCTAGTGTATGCAATGGTGTCAGCATTTAGAAGCTGCTTATGGGAAGGATCCCTGGATACGGCAGTCTCTAAATGATCCATCCTTTCATCACAGCTACGAACTTTGTCTCTGTAACTCCTTCCCTGGGTGTTTTGTTCCCAATTCTAAGAAGGGGCACAGTGTCCACACTTTGGTCTTCATTCTTCTTGAGTTTCATGCGTTTAGCAAATTGTATCTTATATCTTGGGTATACTAAGTTTTGGGATAATATCCACTTATCAGTGAATACATATTGTGTGAGTTCTTTTGTGATTGTGTTACTTCACTCAAGATGATGCCCTCCAGGTCCATCCATTTGGCTACGAATTTCATAAATTCATTCTTTTTAATAGCTGAGTAGTACTCCATTGTGTAAATGTACCATAATTTCTGTATCCATTCCTCTGTTGAGGGACATCTGGGTTCTTTCCAGCTTCTGGCTATTATAAATAGGGCTGCTATGAACATAGTGGAGCATGTGTCCTTTTTACCGGTTGGGACATCTTCTGGATATATGCCCAGGAGAGGTATTGCTGGATCCTCTGGTAGTACTATGTCCAATTTTCTGAGGAACTGCCAGACTGATTTCCAGAGTGGTTGTACAAGCTTGCAATCCCACCAACAATGGAGGAGTGTTCCTCTTTCTCCACATCCTCGCCAGCATCTGCTGTCACCTGAATTTTTGATCTTAGCCATTCTGACTGGTGTGAGGTGGAATCTCAGGGTTGTTTTGATTTGCATTTCCCTGATGATTAAGGATGTTGAACATTTTTTCAGGTGCTTCTCTGCCATTCGGTATTCCTCAGGTGAGAATTCTTTGTTCAGTTCTGAGCCCCATTTTTTAATGGGGTTATTTGACTTTCTGGAGTCCACCTTCTTGAGTTCTTTATATATATTGGATATTAGTCCCTTATCTGATTTAGGATAGGTGAAGATCCTTTCCCAATCTGTTGGTGGTTTTTTTGTCTTATTGATGGTGTCTTTAGCCTTGCAGAAGCTTTGCAGTTTCATGAGGTCCCACTTGTCAATTCTCCATATTACAGCACAAGCCATTACTGTTCTATTCAGGAATTTTTCCCCTGTGCCCATATCTTCAAGGCTTTTCCCCACTTTCTCCTTTATAAGTTTCAGTGTCTCTGGTTTTATGTGTAGTTCCTTGATCCACTTAGACTTGACCTTAGTACAAGGAGATAGGAATGGATCAATTCGCATTCTTCTACATGTTAACAACCAGTTGTGCCAGCACCATTTGTTGAAAATGCTGTCTTTCTTCCACTGGATGTTTTTAGCTCCCTTGTCGAAAGTGACCGTAGGTGTGTGGGTTCATTTCTGGGTCTTCAATTCGATTCCATTGGTCTATTTGTCTGTCACTATACCAGTACCATGCAGTTTTTATCACAATTGCTCTGTAGTAAAGCTTTAGGTCCAGCATGGTGATTCCACCAGAGGTTCTTTTATCCTTGAGAAGAGTTTTTGCTATCCTAGGTTTTTTGTTATTCCAGATGAATTTGCAGATTGCACTTTCTAATTCATTGAAGAATTGATTTGGAATTTTGATGGGGATTGCATTGAATCTGTAGATTGCTTTTGGCAAGATAGCCATTTTTACAATGTTGATCCTGCCAATCCATGAGCATGGGAGATCTTTCCATCTTCTGAGATCTTCTAGAATTTCTTTCTTCAGAGACTTGAAGTTTTTATTATACAGATCTTTCACTTCCTTAGTTAGAGTCACGCCAAGATATTTTATATTATTTGTGACTATTGAGAAGGGTGTTGTTTCCCTAATTTCTTTCTCAGCCTGTTTATTCTTTGTGTAGAGAAAGGCCATTGATTTGTTAGAGTTAATTTTATATCCAGCTACTTCACGGAAGCTGTTTATCAAGTATAGGAGTTCTCTGGTGGAATTTTTAGGGTCACTTATATATACTGTCATATCATCTGCAAAAAGTGATATTTTGACTTCATCTTTTCCAATTTGTATCCCTTTGATCTCCTTTTGTTGTCGAATTGCTCTGGCTAGGACTTCAAGTACAATGTTGAATAGGTATGGAGAAAGTGGACAGCCTTGTCTAGTCCCTGATTTTAGAGGGATTGCTTCAAGCTCCTCACCATTTACTTTGATGTTGGCTACTGGTTTGCTGTAGATTGCTTTTATCATGTTTAGGTATGGGCCTTGAATTGCTGATCTTTCCAAGACTTTTATCATGAATGGGTGTTGGATCTTGTCAAATGCTTTTTCCGCATCTAACGAGATGACCATGTGGTTTTTGTCTTTGAGGTTGTTTATATACTGGATTACGTTGATGGATTTCCGTATATTGAACCATCCCTGCATCCCTGGGATGAAACCTACTTGGTCAGGATGGATGATTGTTTTGATGTGTTCTTGGATTCGGTTAGCAAGAACTTTATTGAGGATTTTTGCATCAATATTCATAAGGGATATTGGTCTGACGTTTTCTATCTTTGTTGGGTCTTTTTGTGGTTTAGGTATCAGAGTAATTGTGGCTTCATAGAATGAGTTGGGTAGAGTACCTTCTGTTTCTATTTTGTGGAATAGTTTGTGAAGAACTGGGATTAGATCTTCTTTGAAGGTCTGATAGAACTCTGCACTAAACCCATCTGGTCCTGGGCTTTTTTTAGTTGGGAGACTATTAATGACTGCTTCTATTTCTTTGGGGGATACAGGGCTGTTTAGATCATTAACCTGATCTTGGTTCAACTTTGGTACCTGGTATCTGTCTAGGAACTTCTCCATTTCATCCATGTTCTCCAGTTTTGTTGAGTATAGCCTTTGGTAGAAGGATCTGCTGGTGTTTTGGATGTCTTCAGGATCTGTTGTTATGTCTCCTTTTTCATTTCTGATTTTGTTAATTAGGATGCTTTCCCTGTGCCCTCTAGTGAGTCTGGCTAAGGGTTTATCTATCTTGTTGATTTTCTCAAAGAACCAGCTCCTTGATTGGTTGATTCTTTGAATAGTTCTTCTTGTTTCCACTTGGTTGATTTCGCCCCTGAGTTTGATTATTTCCTGCCATCTACTCCTCTTGGGTGAATTTGCTTGCTTTTGTTCTAGTGCTTTTAGGTATGTTGTCAAGCTGCTAATGTGTGCTCTCTCTAGTTTCCTTTTGGAGGCACTCAGAGCTATGAGTTTTCCTCTTAGAAATGCTTTCATTGCGTCCCATAAGTTTGGGTATGTTGTGGCTTCATTTTCATTGAACTCTAAAAAGTCCTTCATTTCTTTCTTTATTCCTTCCTTGACCAAGGTATCATTGAGAAGAGTGTTGTTCAGTTTCCACGTGAAGGTTGGCTTTCTATTACTTATTTTGTTATTGAAGATCAGCCTTAGTCCATGGTGATCTGATAGGATGCATGGGACAATTTCAATATTTTTGTATCTGTTGAGGCCTGTTTTGTGACCAATTATGTGGTCAATTTTGGAGAAGGTACCATGAGGTGCTGAGAAGAAGGTATATCCTTTTATTTTAGGATAGAATGTTCTGTAGATATCTGCCAGATCCATTTGATTCATAATTTCTCTTAGTTTCTCTGTGTCCCTGTTTAGTTTCTGTTTCCATGATCTGCCCATTGGTGAAAGTGGCGTGTTGAAGTCTCCCACTATTATTGTATGAGGTGCAATGTGTGCTTTGAGATTTACTAATGTTTCTTTAATGAATGTGGCTGCCTTTGTATTTGGAGCATAGATATTCAGGATTGATAGTTCCTCTTGGAGGATTTTACCTTTGATGAGTATGAAGTGTCCCTCCCTGTCTTTTTTAATGACTCTGGGTTGGAAGTCAATCTTATCAGATATTAGAATGGCTACTCCAGCTTGTTTCTTCATACCATTTGCATGGAAAATTGTTTTCCAGCCTTTCATTCTGAGGTAGTGTCTATCTTTTTCTCTGAGATGAGTTTCCTGTAAGCAGCAAAATGTTGGGTCTTGTTTGTGTAGCCAGTTTGTTAGTCTATGTCTTTTTATCGGGGAGTTGAGTCCATTGACATTAAGAGATATTAAGGAAAAGTAATTGTTGTTTCCTGTTATTTTTGTTGTTAAAGTTGGCATTCTGTTCTTGTGGCTGTCTTCTTTTAGGTTTCTTGAGGGATTACCTTCTTGTTGTTTCTAGGGTGTGGTTTCTGTCCTTGTATTGGTTTTTTTCTGTTATTATCCTTTGAAGGACTGGATTCGTGGAGAGATAATGTGTGAATTTGGTTTTGTCGTGGAATACTTTGGTTTCTCCATCTATGTTAATTGAGAGTTTGGCTGGGTATAGTAGCCTGGGCTGGAATTTGTGTTCTTTTAGTGTCTGTATAACATCTGTCCAGGATCTTCTGGCTTTCATAGTCTCTGGTGAAAAATCTGGTGTAATTCTGATAGACTTGCCTTTATATGTTACTTGGCCTTTTTCTCTTACTGCTTTCAGTATTCTATCTTTATTTAGAGCATTTGTTGTTCTGATTATTATGTGTTGGGAGGTATTTCTTTTCTGGTCCAGCCTATTTGGAGTTCTGTAGGCTTCTTGTATGTTCATGGGCATCTCTTTCTTTAGATTTGGGAAGTTTTCTTCTATAATTTTGTTGAAGATGTTTGCTGGTCCTTTGAGTTGAAAATCTTCATTCTCATCCACTCCTATTATCCTTAGGTTTGGTCTTCTCATTGTGTCCTGTATTTCTTGGATGTTTTGAGTTAGGGTCTTTTTGCATTTTACATTTTCCTTGATTGTTGTGCAGATGTTCTCTATGGAATCTTCTGCACCTGAGATTCTCTCTTCCATCTCTTGTATTCTGTTGCTGATGCTGGTATCTATGGTTCCAGATTTCTTTCCTAGGGTTTCTATCTCCAGTGTTGCCTCATTTTGGGTTTTCTTTATTGTGTCTACTTCCCTTTTTAGGTCTAGTATGGTTTTGTTCATTTCCATCATCTGTTTGGATGTGTTTTCCTGTTTTTCATTAAGGACTTCTACCTGTTTGATTATGTTATCCTGTTTTTCTTTAAGGATTTGTAACTCTTTATCAGTGTTCTCCTGCAATTCTTTAAGGGATTTTTGTGCTTCCTCTTTAATGTCTTCTACCTGTTTAGCAGTGTTCTCCTGTATTTCTTTAAGTGTGTTATTAAAGTCCTTCTTGAAGTCCTCTACCATCATCAGGAGATATGCTTTTAGATCCGTGTCTAGCTTTTCCGGTGTGTTGGGGTGCCCTGGACTGGGCGAAGTGGGAGTGCTGGGTTCTGATGATGGTGAGTCGTCTTGGTTTCTGTTAGTAAGATTATTACGTTTACCTTTCGCCATCTGGTAATCTCTGGGGTTAATTGTTGTCGTTGTCACTGTTTAAAGATTGGAGCAGAAGCTGTGTTCCACTCACCAGCAGTCTCAAAATCCTGTGCCGGGGGGGGGGGGGTCGTGGGTAGCTGTTGGGTGTCAGCTGACCCTGTGCTCTAGCTACCCCAGTGCTGGTCCGGCTGGAAGAGGCCTGTGGTCCTACTCAGGCCGGTTTCTGCTTCCCTAACTAATGCAGTCTCAGGTCCCGCGAGGAATTGGATTGGAGCAGAAGCTGTGTTCCACTCACCAGAAGTCTTAAGATCCTGTGGCGGGTGTTGTGGGTAGCTGGCGAGTGTCAGCCGACCCTGTGCCCTAGCTACCCCGGTGCTTTTCTGAACGGGAGAGGCTTGTGGCCCTACGTAGGCCGGATTTCTGCCTCCCCAACCAGAGCAGTCTCAGGTCCCGCGTGATTGTTCTGGAGCAGAAGCTGTGTTCCACTCACCAGCAGTCTCAAAATCCTGTGTTGGGGGTCGTAGGTAGCTGGCGGGTGTCAGCTGACCCTGCGCTCTAGCTACCCCCGTGCTGGTCCGGCCGGATGAGCTCAAATTTTTGATGCAGGCAATGTGATAGACGATGACTGTCCAAGGGTTCCAGCTGATGAGCTCTAGGAGCAAGTGATTAGCTTCAGTACTTGCTGAGGCCGCTCCCTGACACACTTAGCAGAAAAGAAAAGGGAGAAAGTCCACTCTAGGGTTGCTTCTTCTCTTGAGTGTCTTGGATCAATAATCCCTCAAACCCTCTTGATACCACCCCAGAATATCCCCCACTAACTTTTCTAGTCATTCATCTACGATTAACGCAAGGAGTCTTCACATAGAGCTATTATTATCCTATAAATTACAGACAAGCTTAATGTTTTTAGTATCATTTTCTGAAGTACATAGCTGAAAGTGCTATGACCGAAACGTCCAATTAGAATGTCAGACAGTATAAGATATGTTTAATATAAATTAGCTAAATTAGTATTTCTCCAAAACAATTTTATTGAATCATATCAAACATTTTGTTAAATGAGAAAAGTTAAGCTTGAGCCCAAGAATATTAGACCTTATAGTCATACTTAATATAAACAGGATGCACGTTAGAAACAATGCATTTGGTGTTTGTCAGTAACTCTACTATGCATCAGGAGCAAATAGGTCACGTCCCCATGAAGCAAATATAATGAGATGCTTCAAAAAGATGTCAAAAGACCCAAGTCAGGCGGTTTAATTTTTAGATTGTGTATTTTAATTTGCAAGGAAACTTCTGACCTGAATAAATCAATAAATCCATCAGCTTTTACTGATTCAACGTTCACTTTTCAGTGAAATGTCCTTGTTATGAAATCATGCTGGCATGGTCAAAAGCGATTAATTAGCCACAGATGATGAGCATTTTAGTAGCACGAGTGAATTTTGATTTACTTATTTGAGTCTACTGATTATAGTTCCAATGCTTATGCAGGTGAGACAACACTCCTGTTTTCTAGGATCAGAGTTATGAGATGAGAGCATCCACATCAGTCTGGGAGATCTAGAACACGCATAATATGAAAAGTTGGAGTCGTGCAAGTTTGTCATGTCAACTAGGAGGTGGGATACTGTAGGCTTCAAGAGGAACTATTTTAAAATTAAACTAATTTGAAGTTTTATTTTAATTGAGAAAATTGTTGGAAGAAATTAATATTTAGTTTTTTTTTTTAATGAGAAATGGCTTAAGGCAGTGTAATATCATTTATAACCATTTAGCTTAGTAAGTCATCCTAGGGAACAGAACATATTTTCTTGCAGCAAATCATTTATACAGCAAAAAAATTAAATAGTAAATATTTCTTTTTATTATATATCTTTATTACTTAAAACAGTTTTTAAATTTAATATATTTTTTATCATAATTTTTTACTTCCCCCAAGATCTTCCAGATTTTCTCCCTCTGTCTACCCACCCAACTTCAAATTCTTTCTCTAAAAACAAACAAAAATCCAATACAACAAATCCAAGAAAACCAACTAAAACCACACCCCCAAACAATCAGACAAACAAACAAATCTGCATCAAATTGTAACGCAAAAAGTGTCCATTGTATGTTGGTCAGTCCCTAGTGAAGGTGAATCCTGTCCTAGAGTGGCTGATATGGTCAGTGTCATTGTGTTGGAGAACACTGACTTTAGCTCCCCTAGAAGGTATGTTACAGTCAGCTATTAACCTTTATCCTAGTGTCAGGGTTTTTATTCATTCATTCATTCATTCATTCATTCATTCATTCATTCATAAACTACAAGCTACAACATATATTCAAAGAACTTGCTGCAGACCTGTGTGACCCTGGCATGCTATCTTGGTCTGTGTGAATTCAAATGAGTTTTGCTCATGTTGATTTAGAGGGTTTTGTTTTCTCTATGTCCCTCTGACTTTTATGTTCCTTCTGCCTCTTCTTCCACAAAGTTCTCTTATATCTGAGGTGGGGCAGGGGGGTGTGTATTGCAGGAGATATCCCATTAAGGTCTGAGTGTTTCAAGGTGTCCCACTGTCTGTATAGTATCTGATTGTAGGTCTCTGTATTTGTTTCCATGTGCTGCTGGAGGAAGCTACGCTAAAGATGGATGAATGAGGCACTGATGTATGTGTGTATAAATATAGCAGAAATCATTAGGAATCTTAATCTCTACATCTTCCTTCTTTCCTCTTCCTCCTCCTCCTCCTCCTCCTCTTCGTCCTCTCTCTCTCTCTCTTTCTCTCTCTCTCTGTCTCTCTCTCTGTCTCTCTGTCTCTGTCTCTCTCTCTCTCTCTCTTTCTCTCCCTTCTTATCAGGATTATTTGTTTTTGGGCAATCTAGTCTCTGGTTCTTGGTCATCCAAACAGTGTTGGGTATGGGTTCCATCTATTAGAGTAAACCTTAATTTAAGTCATATCTCTCTCTCTCTCTCTCTCTCTCTCTCTCTCTCTCTCTCTCTCTCTCTCTCTGGTTTATTACACACACAAGCTTTATGTCACCATTATCCTACCATATCTTGCAGGCAGGCCACCATTGTAGACCAAAAAGTTTCTGGCTCAGTATTTACAAGGAGAAAAAGACCTTTATTATTTTTCTAGTACTGACCTATCACTAAATAATGTCACTTTCTATGACCTTATGTTTTTTTCTTCTTTATGCATTTGTGATGGACTGAATGAGAAATAATTTACACAGCCTTTGATATTTGAAGACTTTGTTCCAAGTTGGTGGTGACGTTTAAAGTGGTTTAGGTGGTATAGCCCTGGTGGAGGAAGTAGTTCTTTTAGGGCTGGATTTGATATTATATAACTGCATCACAGTTTTGGCTCACTCTCTTTTGCTCTTTACTGTTAAAGCTGTATCTTTCAGCCTTGTTCTCAGGAAGCCACCTGTCTTGCTGCATCTTCCTTAATAGACTCTAATCATTCCCTGAAAGTGTGAACTGAATTTTTTGGGGGGAAGGGGAGTTGGTGCTTTATCATTGCAACAGAAGAAAAACTAATGCCGCATTTATATTTGCATCTATTATAAAATTTTAAATAGCATACCCCCTATAAATGACCCCAAATTTTTGTAAGATGTACTTTTTATATAAAGAGTGAAAGTTATCTTTGAAAAATTAATGCAGCATGCAGATACTAAACTATCACGAGTTCCACAAAATTATAGTGATATAAGTACATCATTAGCAAAAAGTTAGAGTGTTATAGTTGATGTAGTTTGTAAAGTAATGGTAATGAATTAGATTTTAAAATAATAATAATAATATACTACATCAAGCATGACTTATACTATAGCTTTACCATTAAAACAGGATCACTCAAATATACTTATTATGTATTAATAATTACATATAATTAATAATATACATATAATTAAATGATTAAAAATTTTATACCTAGGCATTGATGGATATTTGTACTCTCATGATTTTGAAATTATCTCTGAGAATTTGGATGTGAGATCCTTTTATAAAAATAGAATCGAAAACAAGGATAAATACATACTTGTTCCTATTATTGAGCAAGACACAATGTCAAATCCTGAAACAATCTTGGCCTCTATCTTAATGCTAAGAAAACTGTCAGAAACTTGATTCTCCATTCTGACAGAGAGCAACACTTATGTCTGTTCAGTGGAGTGCTTTGGTAGAAATCATAGATAAAATTTGTGACTTGATATCAAAACAAGTTTCAGTGTATTCAATTTTGTAAGAGGATTCACACAAATATATAGGAAATAAGTGAACTACTGCATTGTAAACTGTCTTCAATGAACATTTAATCTCTTAGCCATCATATTTATCTAAAAAGAAAAGCAAAATTGTGGGGTTATTAAGGACTTTAAAATAAAATATGAGTACATATGAGCAGAAGTTTTAAATTTTCAACATGATATTAAATTTACAAACCCAACTGGAGCATGTTTACAATTGAATCACTAAAATATTTTATGTGATTTTGGCATTTTAAATTTCAAAATACAAAATAGAAGGCATTTAATTTGTCACAGCATTTGTTGGAAGAGTCTTCAGGAATAGAAGAAATGGCTACTCACATTGAGACTCTAGGTAGAAAATTAGCTTATCAGTATGAAAAGAGGGCAGACAGCTTTGATAGAATTTAGCGTGATATAGAGAGAAGTATCGTAATCCTCATTTTATTCTCAGGACTGAGATTTTTAAATTTTATGGAACTTTAAGTAGGGTAGCATAAAGTCTAGTTGACCATAAAATTTGTAACTGGATATTTACAAAGTTATAGACACATTTGATGTGCACATATTTATAAATACTAATACATGCATATGCAGTCATGTCTGTAGGTTGTCAGAGGATGATATCAGAAAGTATTTTTCAAATATCTCTCCATCTCAGTTATTTAAATAGGTTTCCTCTATGACAATATAGCATATTGTTAAGATAGGCTAGCTGATCAGTGACTGCCCTCTTGATTGTTCCCCTCTTCTAGGACTTAGGTTTCAGGCACATGCTTCCACATCTGACTTTGAAAAGGGACCATTGATGTTAAATAGACTCATATTATGTGAGGAGTCCTAGGTTTGCTCATGTTAGGTATCAGCAGATTGTCTTATTCCAGATGAGATTAATCAATTTTAATGATATAATCACTGATTCATAATTTAGGTTTCAGACATATTTTGTTAAAGGTTATTTTCATGTAAAATATTTTATGACATTTGTTCATATTATGTGGAGTTGTCACACAAATTAAAATATCTATTCTGGCACAATTTTTGCCTCATATTTATTTTTTAAATTGCCAATTTCATCAACTACACTAAAGACAAAAGGCTTGGGTAATGACATATATAAGCAAAAATAACAAATGATAAATTATAATTCAATATTTTCCAAGTAATTGGAAAAACCATAAAACCACTTAAATACAAAAGCAAATACAATGTAATATTAAAATTCACTGATAACTACTAGAAGAAAAATTAAATTGAACATAATTTCAATGCCAATACTTAACTCCAAATTTCTAAAATGCTTATTCTGAAACATATGCAATTCTTGCTCCCTTGAGAAACTTGGCTTTCAAAATAAAAAAAAACACCTTTTCTCCGCAGAAGCTTCTTAATTTCATTTAGTGTCCATTTATCAACTCCTGGAGCTGAATTTTGGGTTGTAAGGGCTTTACTAAAAAATATGTTGTCTATTTTTTTTATCCTGAAGGGTTTCTGTGCGTTATCTTAGAGATATTTATAGTTTTAAATACAGTTATCTGATAGTTTGAAATGATTTTTGTGATGAGTAAAAGATATGGGCCTATTTTCTTTCTCCCAGGTGAGTATCTGGTTTTGCCAGTTCCATTTGTTGTAAAGGCTGTCTTTTTTCCCCCAGTACATTTTTCTTTTCTTTTCTTGTCTTTTCTTTTCTTTTCTTTTCTTTTCTTTTCTTTTCTTTTCTTTTCTTTTCTTTTCTTTCTTTTCTGTTTTCTCTTCTTTCCTTTCCTTTTCTTTTCTGTTTTCTCCCCTCCCCTCTCCTCCCCTCCCCTCCCCTCCCCTCCCCTCCCGTCCCCTCCCCTCTCCTCTCCTCTCCTCTCCTCTCCTCTCCTCTCCTCTCCTCTCCTCTCCTCTCCTCTCCTCTCCTCTCCTCTCCTCTCCTTTCCTCTCCTTTCCTTTCCTTTTCATTCCTCTTCTTTTCTCTTCTTTTTTCTTTTCATTTTTCCTTTCCTTTGCTTTTTTCTTTTCTTTTCTTTATAAGAAATATATTTATTTCTTTATGAACTCAATTAGAAAATACTCATTCTTTGTCAGGGCTAGCCCATTATACTGTTTCTTCAGAGATAATGAAATATACATAAAATTATTATGTACATTTAACAATAACATTAAATTTTTTGTATTGTAGGAAAGATGGGTATTTCCAAATGAACAATGGATCCAGAACCTTGCCTGTACAACAAACAAGCAGAGACTAGGTACACAACTCAGGAGTAAAACACATATTTACCACAAGCAAGGCCTTGGTTTAATTTTTAACACTGTGAAAATAAACAAAACAAGCATTTCCAATGGTGGGGAATAAAAGCTTATACATAAATTCTAGCAGAGTATACAACAAGTTCTTATTCTGAGATTGATCCTTGATATTTCAAACGTGATATTTGTGAAAACTTAGAATGTGATCATTTCTGTTAGAGAATGCAGCCTCTGAGAATGGACAGAGTACCTAAGCGTCCCAAAGCTGTTTTCAACTTCTTGTTCACATAGTAATGTCCAGAGGTATCAAAGCATACAAAGGCACAGAGAATGTTTTTTCAATTATTATTTTCTTTATTTACATCCCAAATCTGCTTACTGTCTAGTCTATACTTGCAGAGTTCTTCTTCCCCATCTCTTCTCCCCTTCACCTCTGAGAGGGTGCTCACCCTGCATCCCCCTTTCCTGGGGCATCAAGTCTATACAGGATTAAGAGAGTGTGCCCTCCCTCATCCCTGCTCCCTGGGGCATCAAGTTTATACACGACTAGGGATATCCTCTCCTACTGAGGATGAACAAGGCAGTACATTTCTACATATGTGCCTTGGACTAGCCAGTGTATGTTCTTGCTTTGGGGGCTCAGTCTCTGGGAGCTTGCAGAGATCCAGGTTAATTGAAACTGTTAGTCATTCTATGTACTTGCCATCCCTTCAGTTCCTACTAATTCTTTCATAGAAGTTCCTGACCTCCTCCAATTCTTGGCTGTGAGTATCTGCATTAGTCTTAGTCAGCTGCTGGTAAATCCTCTCAGAGGACAGACATGCTAGGCTCCTGTCTGCAAGCACAGCATAGCATCAGTAATAGTGTCAGGGAATGGTGCTTGCCCATGGGATTGATCGCAAATTTTGCAGGCAAATGAATGGAACTAGAAAATACTATCCTGAGTGAGGTCATACATATCCAAAAGGACATGCATTGGTGTGTACTCACCAATAAGTGGTTATTAGCTAAAAAGTACAGAATACCCATGATACATTCCATAGACCCTAAGAAGTTAAACAAGAAGGTCAAAGTGAAGATGCTTAAATCCTACTTAGAAGGGAAAACAGAATAATAACAAAGGGAGGGACCTGGGTTGGAAAGGGGAGGGGGAGGGGAAAGGGGGCAGAATCAGCTATGTGGGGAGACAGGAGAGAGCCTCAGAGAACCAGGAAAATAAATGGAAATATACAGCTGCTAGGGGTGGAGGTTGGGGAAACCTCTAGAAAGTCAGAGACTTGTAATGGAAGAGGCTTCCAGGATTCAATGTGGGTGACTTTAGCCAAAATGCTCAGAACAGTGGGGATATAGAACCTGAAGGGACCACCTCCATTAGTCAAACTGGAACCTCAGTGGATGGTTTGGGAGATAGCCTACCTATAAAACTTTTGACCCAAAATTGCTCCCGTCTAAAAGAAATGCAGGAACAAAAATGGACCAGTGAGCATTTATGATGGGCCTGTGTAGATGTATGAATTCATCTTTGGGTTTTCTTATGTTCCATTTGATCTATACAACTGTCTTTGTGCCAATACTATGTTATCTTCAGCCCTATGGCTCTGTAGTATAGTTAGATAAGATAATGGCTTTAGCTATGCTCTTTCTGCCTAGAGTTGCTTTGGATGTCTTTGGTCTTTTGTGTTTTCATTTGAATGCTAGGAAATTTTCTATTTCTCTGAAGAATTTCATTGGAATTTTGATGAAATTTGAATGAACCAGTAGACTGCTCTTTTGTTATATAACCTATGATAATTCTTCCGATAAGCTCATATATTTTAATATTTGGTGCGCAAATGGTGAAATAGTTTAGGAAGTGTTAATGGCATGGCCTAGTTGGAATAGATGTAATACTGGGATTCCATGCTGTTCTCAATTAGATTTCTCTCTGCTTCTCTCCTAGATTGCTACGTAAGGTCTCGGTTACTTCTCTAGCACATTCCTGCCTACCTGCTGCATGTTTCTATGATGATCATTTTCTCTAACACTCTGGTAATGTAAACCCCAATTAAATATTTTTTTTTCAAAAAGTTACTTTGGCCATCATGTATTTTCACACCAATAGAAAATAACCAAGACAATCATTTCACATATAGATTATTCCGATTCACAAGCATGGGAAGTATTTCTGTCATGGACTTTCTTATTAGAGACAGCCTAAATAATGGGGGAAACATCTTTTAAGGGCTATATTTTAGATGATGGAGTTAATAATCTAGACTATGTAAAGAAGAACTACTCAGTAAAGGGGTGGAGCTAGAGGTCATCTATCCTACCTATGCTGGAATTTTGCTGCCTTGGTATGGTATGGGTCTTGTACAGGTAACTATAGTCCCTTTGAGTGTGATAACTAGGTTGTATCTAAAAAATAGTATGTTACAATATTCTGTCTTCTGTTAAGTTCCATAAGCCTTGGTAGTAGGATAGTTAATACTGATGTTCCTTTTAGCATTGAATATTCAATCTCTTATTCTGAGACTTTGACCAATTATACATCTCTGCACTGACTGCTGCTATCACAAAAAACAAAAACAAAAACAAAAGCAAAAACAAAAACAGAAAACAAACCAACACTTTTTTTGACCAACTTTGAAAGTATTCCAGGTTTACAGATATAAAAATGAATATTTAGATGAAATTTGATAGCATGACCATTCAGGAATATATTAGTAGCAACTTATATAAGGGTCTGTATCCTCTCAACCATTAATTTTGATTAGGTTATAGTAAAAAGCATGAAATAGTTTTTGGGGAAGAGATAATTATTCTTTATTAAGGATACAGATGATGATATGACTTTTATGCTCAACTGAATGGCCCCTACACAGAGCAGATTATTAAAAATGACTAAAATTTGAGAGGTGTTATATATAATCATATTTCATTGTGAGTGTATGTGAAATATCAAAAATAATAAAATTATTTAATGGCAAAAAATAATTGAAAAAATTTAAACATCATTGAAACAAAGTAGTTAATAAATTCACAGATGATTTGAACAAATAATTTTTGATAAAAAAATACAATTGCTCAATATATATTTTAGTTAGGTCAAGGTCTCTAGACATCAGAGAATGAACTACATTGAGAGTTCAGCCTAGCATATGTAGCAGAGGATGATCTAGTCAGTCATCAATGGGAGAATAGGCCCTTGGTCCTGTTAAGGCTCAATGCCCCAGTGTATGGGAATGTCAGGGCCAGGAAGCAGAAGTGGGTGGATTGGTGAGCAGGGGAAGGTGGGAAGGGATGGGGGTTTTTGGAGGGGAAAACAGGAAAGGGGATAACATTTGAAATGTAAATAAAGAAAATATCTAATTAAAGAGAGAAAGAGAGAGAGAGAGAGAGAGAGAGAGAGAGAGAGAGAGAGAGAGAGAGAGAGAGAGAGTTCAGTCTACCATCAGAAAAATGGTGACCATCAGGGAAACAAAGGACAAAACCACAGTTATGAAATATGGGTAAGATGAAACTTTTACACAATGTTAGTAGAGGTGTAAGCTAGTACAGCCACTGTGAAGTTATTGTGGATTGATTCCATTTTTTTCCAGAGGTGAATTTCCTTGTAAATCTAGAATCTCATCAATAGATAATGAAAATATGACATACACACTAGAATTTTATTCAGCTTAAAGACAAATGAAATCATAAAATGTATAGAAAAATGGCAGTTTTATGCTCAGTAACTCAGTTTTGGCAGGACAAATACCATGTGTATTGTTTCATGAGGAAATTTCAGCTTCTAACTGTGATATACACATATCAAGGTGGGAGTAAGTATCAATAGAGACTAAGAACCAGAAAGCAGCCAATGTAACTGAAATTAAAAAAAAAGAAGAAAAGAAAAAGAAAAGAAAAGGAAAGGAAAGGAAAGGAAAGGAAAGGAAAGGAAAGGAAAGGAAAGGAAAGGAAAGGAAAGGAAAGGAAAGGAAAGGAAAGGAAAGGAAAGGAAAGGAAAGACAAGACAAGACAAGACAAGACAAGACAGAGATTCTACACGATTAGGGGATCACATTAGTGAAATGGAAATTGGAAATACCAAAGGTTGTGTGTCAATATCAGAGTGTGACAGGGAGCTGAAGAAAGAACTGGAGGAGACAGGAATAGGAACACATTCTCTAGCTGCACTGAATGGGTTATCAAAACAAGAAGTGATGTGAAGTTGGGAACATATGGGGGAAATTGGAGGGAAGAAATTGAGAGGTAAATAGAACTGTGGGATGTAAAACCATGCTAGGAAGTTTGGTAAGGTAGACCAGGTCCACTGGAGACTCAGTGGGCTCACACCTGAAGCTTAGGTGACTCTCAGCTTGTTGCCAGACTCCTGACTTGGAACATGCTTCTCACATAAAAGAGATGCTCAAGACAGAGTTCTCCATGCTAATGAGGTACCTAGATGCCTGGAGGGCTTAGCCAATAAGCCTTCCTTCCCAGACATTCCTCCCTGCAAAAGGCATTCAATCTCAGACCCACTCTGAGAAGTAGGGTATGGTTTTACGTAGTCATTTTCCACTATGACAATAAAATGTTTACAACCATTTGTTGTAACTACATCTTTTCATCCAGATCTGCTGTGGGGAGCAATGGAGAAGGCCTTTGCCTATAGATTCACAGCCTAGTCTCCTGGAGAAGGCCTCTCTTTACTCCTAGCCACAACTGCCACCAAGCCTGTCACTGTCAAGTCAAGAACTTTCCCTGCTGGGACTATCCAGAGCTCCCATGATCCACCCCCACCCCACCGCAGCTCAGGCTTTCAGGACTAGCAGGTGCTCTCCTTGTCCTCCAGCTCTGGGCTAGAGGCTGTCCCCAGCCTAAAGATCCCCCACCCTATTCTCAGCTCTTCCATGACTCCCAGTGGAACTTGGATGTCCAACAGCCTAAGAATTCCACAGTACTTGCTTTGTCGCAAGGCTTGGGGACCTCTGTACCAGCTTCATCTCTCCCACCTTCGGAAAAAAGAATATGTAATATTTTGAGGTTGGCAACTTTGAAGATTGGGAAGATGGCTCAGTGGGTAAAGTCCTTGATGAGAAAAAAATGATAATATGAGTTGTCAGTAACAGATAAGAGCTGGACACAGCAGCATGCACCTGCAGCAACAGCACTATTGGAAGACAGGCAAGAGGAGTCTGGGACTGATAGATCAGCCAGGTTGGTAACTTTTTGAGCCTCAGGTTAAATGAGAGACCTTACCTTTTTTTTTTTTTTTAGATTTAATTTTCTTTTTTTTTTTTGTTTTTTTTTGTTTTGTTTTTTTTTTAATTACATATTTTCCTCAATTACATTTCCAATGCAATCCCAAAAGTCCCCCATACCCCACCCCACTTCCCTACCTACCCATTCCCATTCTTTTGGCCCTGGCATTCCCCTGTATTGGGGCATATAAAGTTTGCAAGTCCAATGGGCCTCTCTTTCCAGTGATGGCCGACTAGGCCATCTTTCGATACATATGCAGCTAGAGACAAGAGCTCCGGGGTACTGGTTAGTTCATCATGTTGTTCCCCCTATAGGGTTGCAGATCCCTTTAACTCCTTGGGTACTTTCTCTAGCTTCTCCATTGGGAGCCCTGTGATCCATTAAATAGCTGACTGTGAGCATCCACTTCTGTGTTTGCTAGCCCCCGACATAGTCTCACAAGAGACAGCTATATCTGGGTCCTTTCAGCAAAATCTTGCTAGTGTATGCAATGGTGTCAGTGTTTGGAAGCTGATTATGGGATGGATCCCTGGATATGGCAGTCTCTAGATGGTCCATCCTTTCATCACAGCTCCAAACTTTGTTTCTGTAACTCCTTCCATGGGTGTTTTGTTCCCAATTCTAAGAAGGGGCACAGTGTCCACACTTTGGTCTTCATTCTTCTTGAGTTTCATGCGTTTAGCAAATTGTATCTTATATCTTGGGTATCCTGAGACCTTACCTTAAAATAGCACATAGAGAGCAAAAGAGAAAGATCTCCAATCTCTATGGGCAAGTGTGAACACATAACTTAATTAAAATTCATTGATATATTGAAGTAAAATGAGGTAAATAAAGTGGTGGAAACAAATTAGGACAGGGAGGACAGTGTGGTGAAATGCTATTTCAGTCAGTTTCTTTACACACACATACACACACACACACACACACACACACAAACCACACACAGTAAGTGTAGCACAGTTATCCTATGGCATATGTGAATATCATAAAGAAAGGAGACAAAAGAATCATTCTGAAATTTGGAAAACTCAAAAGGTTTATTTATTATTAAAAAGTTGCTTTCCAAATCCTAGTGCTATGGTGAAGTCATAAACTTGTGAACTAATTGTGTAGAAAGTGATAGGTAACTGGGGGCATGCTTTTGAAATCGATATTGGGACACAGCCCCTTACTCTCCCTTTGGTGTGCAGATACTGCAAGGTGAGCAACTTTCTCCATCAAGTGCTCCTGACATGTGCTGCTTCATCACAGGTCCAAAAGCAAAAGGACTTATTATTTATGAATTGAATCTTTCCTTCTCATAATTTGATTATCTCAGGTATTTTGTGGCATTGATAGAGAGATAACACAGTACACAAAGTCTCAAGCTGTGGCCATGATTTTTTACCTACTGTGACAGGGAAATTAGCGCTAGAAGTGAAATATAGTTGATAATATCCGGAGAGTTTCCTATACACTGTAAAGAGTCTGGGCTTGACTTTGAGTCAGATGAATAGCCAAAGGATAGTTAACGAATACTTGGCAATAAAAGAAGTTAAAATATAAAGCAAACTAACAGAGTTTTTCTTCTGCTTCATCAGAATAAGATAGGTGTTAAAATTCTAAATCAAGATGCATTTGGTTAAAGTTTTAGGACCACCAGGTCTCGTACTCAGCAAAGTAGCGGCCTTTGCTCTTTTTCATGCTGTAGAGAAATACTTTGGATAGTAATTAATAAATGGTATATGCAAGATGCAATATATAAAACAGATCTATTTATTTTCAGGAGCAGAATATATGCACATAAAAATGAAGTCTAGATCATACCGACTTTGAGAATTTAAGCCGAAAGTATGGAGAATGTGGGAAATGTAGTTGCAGGTCCATGGGAGAAGTGGCAAAAGGCAGAGATAATACAAAATGCCAACAAAAAAAGGTGCTTTAGTAAATAGAACGTTTGCATTAACTTGATAGCTTAACTAAGACAGAGTCTACAGATGAAGTAAGTGATTTGCTAATTTAGAAGTCCTTTCTGTTTATCCCGAGAGCTGTTTGAAAGAATTTGGAGATAAATGGCTTATTGGTTTAAAAGAGGGCACAGGAATTTAGAGAGAAAGAACACTCAGTGAAAGCAAATAGAAGACATATCTGTTATACTTGAGAGCTGAGAGTGGTTACTGTGAAGGCAATCAGATAAACAAAGAGATGCCTATAGTGGATGGGTGGCATGAAAGCTAAGATATTTTAAAGAAAGGTATAGCTATTGATGTTTATATATAAATATTCCCATCATTTCAATAGTTATTAACTAGAAAACAAATGATGACACAAAGTTTTTAGGAGACAATTATTAAGGCAGCATTCTCAAAAAAATCAAAATAAGTAGAGAGCTTAGATATAAGACTTCCATTGGAGATAAAGAAATTCATGTATAATCTGTGTTTCAAAGTTCCTACAGGATACAGATGGCATGCAATTATATAGGAATGTACATGAATATAGGGGGAATATGGAGAATGCTAAAAGTGTAATTTTGCCAGCATGACAAGAAAGAAAAAGTAGGAAGAGAAACACAAAGAATACTTCTAGTTGGCTGCAAGGTGCGTGGAGACACAACTCATTTATCAAAGACTTCTATATGATACTTTTAATGTCAACTCATTTGATGTATATCAGATTTTCTCAACCATATATACATATGTATAAAATTAATTATACACAGATATAATATATATTAGAATTTAATTATGCTTAAGATATCATCACTGTAATTCTGATTCAATTGATCTGGGCTGGCCTATACAGTGATTTTAATGTCCCCAACACCATTAGTAACTTATACACAGCTATGTTTGTGAAAAAAAAAATGTTTGTTCTGATGTAAAAGAAGGTTTCATATTTAAGTCATCAAGTAAATTGAATTTTAAATTAAATAATTTGGGTGATGCTTAAAATTACTGGAAAAGATACATGCTAAATCTGTAGATATCTCTATGAAGTTTACATGTATAAGTGTATGCAGCTCTAAATGTGATGAAATGATAAAAGTATTCTTGGCTTATTGTAACTTATTATTTTAATTGATGTGTAATCAGTGACTATTTGGGGAAAGCCCTTAATTAATAGTATCAGTTAATGTTAAAATGTAAAAAAACAAACAAACAAACAAAAAAAAACCCAAAGAACTATTTCATTGTGAAGACCATGATTGTTTTTTGTGTATTATTGGCATTTCTTTCTTTCTTTTATTTTATTTATTTTTTTTTTTTAAGTTTTTCGAGACAGGGTTTCTCTGTGTAGCCCTGGCTGTCCTGGAACTCACTTTGTAGACCAGGCTGGCCTCAAACTCAGAAATCCACCTGCCTCTGCCTCCCGAGTGCTGGGATTAAAGGCGTGCACCACCACTGTCCGGCTGCTTTTTTTTTTTTGTTCTAATTTTTATTATTGGCATTTCATTTTAAAACATGACATGATTTATTCATGAGCTATTAATGGCCCTCTTTGTTTTATCTTAAATGGGTTAATATTCTTTGCACTACATTTTATACTTTTATCAGTGCCCGTTATGCATTGTAACTATTTAAAAACAATGTTACATTGGTCTTCCAGTTTTTACTATGACCAATATCCACTTTATTTCAAATAGGTTTTTCAATCTTTTTTTGTGCCATTGATAGGTTTTATTGAATTTTAGCAAACAAACAAACATACAAATATACCCAGATTCATTCTATGATACTTTACTGTTTTGTAAAACTTCCTGTATATTGAGTGTTGGGATTCTCTTTTGTTACACTTTCCATATGCAGATATGTTTATATACATATCTTGAATTAGCTGATTTCTCAAAATTATGTAAACTTTCATGCTTCTCAATGTATGACTTCTGATTTTTGTGCTTCTTTCTCAAAGCTTGTTTTAGAAGCTGAGCCAAAAGGCTGGAGAGATGGCTCAGAAGATAAGAGCACTGACTACTCTTCCAGAGGTCCTGAGTTCAATTCCCAGCAACCACATGGTAGCTCACTACCATCTGTAATGGGATCTAATGCCCTCTTCTGGTGTGTCTGAAGACGGCTACAGTGTATTCGTATAAATAAAATTTAAAATAGAAGCTGAGTCAAAGCTCAATCTATAAAAATAATTATGCTTCTATTATAAGTAATCATTAACTATTATTAGTAATCATTATTATAATTCTATTATTAGTAATCATTTTTTATTGGGTATTTCATTTATCTACTTAAGAAGAGTACACAGTTGTGTAAACTCCAACTCTGGCACACAAACCTATTTCCTATTAAGATTTTACACATGTATAGGATATATAGCTTGTCATCACCAAATTTCTGATTTGAACTTCTATTAGATCCATCTTTTGAAAGCCTCACAGCAGGTCCCATCTTGTTACTTGAAACTGCTGACCTCCAACCCCCAAAACCATTTAGTCTTACATTTTTATCTATGGCATCACATATGCTAGTATGTCTGATAGCTAATAGTTGTTTAAAAACAAAGTGGAACTTGTAGGGCTGCCTAGTGTCATCCAGAATTTGTTATCCAGGTTTTATTTCATTTTTACATTTTATTTAATTTGTTGTTTTAGTTGCATTGCATTTTAAATAATTTCTTTTGTTAACTTTTTAAAAAAAAATTGTTATTAGGTATTTTCCTCATTTACATTTCCAATGCTATCTCAAGAGTCCCTCATACCCTTCTCCCCACTCCCCTACCCACCCACTCCGACTTCTTGGCCCTGACATTCCCCATATACTGAGGGGGCATCTAAAGTTTGCAAGACCAATGGGCCTCTCTTTCCAATGATGGCCTACTAGGCCATCTTCTGATACATATGCAGCTAGAGACAGGAGCTCTGTGTGGGTACTGGTTAGTTTATATTGTTGTTCTACCAATAGGGTTGCAGACCCCTTTAGTTCCTTGGGTACTTTTTCTAGCTCCTCCACTGGGGGCCCTGTGATACATCCAATAGCTGACTGTGAGCATCCAGTTCTGTGTTTGCTAGGTCCCGGTGTAGCCTCACAAGAGACAGCTATATCTGGGTCCTTTCAGCAAAATCTTACTAATATATGGAATGGTGTCAGCGTTTGGAGGCTGATTATGGGATGGATCCCCAGGTATGGCAGTCTCTAGATGGCCCATTCTTTTGTCTCAGCTCCAAACTTTGTCTTTGTAACTCCTTCCATGGGTGTTTTGTTCCCAATTCTAACAAGGTGCAAAGTATCCACACTTTGGTCTTCGTTCTTCTTGAGTTTCATGTGTTTTGCAAATTGTATCTTGTATCTTGGGTATTCTAAGTTTCTGGCTGATATCCATTTATCAGTGAGTACATATCATGTGAGTTCTTTTGTGACTGGGTCACTCTACTCAGGATGATGCACTCCAGGTCCATCCATTTGCCTAGAGATTTCATAATATATTCTTTTTAATAGCTGAGTAGTACTCCATTGTGTAAATGTACCACATTTTCTGTATCCATTCCTCTGTTGAGGGACACCTGGATTCTTTCCAGCTTCTGGCTATTATAAAGAAGGATGCTATGAACATAGTGGAGCATGTGTCTTTCTTACCAGTTGGAACATCTTATGGATATATACCCAGGAGAGGTAATGTGGGATCCTATGGTAGTACTATGTCCAATTTTCTGAGGCACCACCAGACTGATTTCCAGAGTGGTTGTACAAGTTTGCAATACCACCAAAAATGGAGGAGTGTTCCTCTTTCTCCACATCCTCGCCAGCATCTGCTGTCACCTGAATTTTTGATCTTAGCCATTCTGACTGGTATGATTTGGAATCTCGGGGTTGTTATGATTTGCATTTCCCTGATGATTAAGGATGTTGAACATTTTTTCAGGTGCTTCTCTGCCATTCGGTATTCCTCAGATGAGAATTCTTTGTTCAGCTCTGAGCCCCATTTTTTAAATGGAGTCCACCTTCTTGAGTTTTAAATATATATATTGGATATTAGTCCCCTATCTGATTTAGGATAGGTAAAGATCCTTTCCCAATCTGTTGGTAGCCTTTTTGTCTTATTGATCGTGTCTTTTGCCTTACAGAAGCTTTGCAGTTTTATGAGGTCCCATTTGTCAATTCTTGATCTTACAGCACAAGCCATTGCTGTTCTATTCAGGAATTTTCCCCCTGTACCCATATCTTCGAGGCTTTTCCCCACTTTCTCCTCTATAAGTTTCAGTGTCTCTGGTTTTATGTGGAGTTCCTTAATCCACTTAGATTTGACCTTAGTACAAGGAGATAGGAATGGATCAATTCACATTCGTCTACATGATACCGCCAGTTGTGCCAGCACCATTTGTTGAAAATGCTGTCTTTCTTCTACTGGATGGTTTTAGCTCCCTTATCAAGATCAAGTGACCATAGGTGTGTTGGTTCATCTCTGGGTCTTCAATTCTGTTTCATTGGTCTACTTGTCTGTCGTTATACCAGTACCATGCAGTTTTTATCACAATTGCTCTGTAGTACAGCTTTAGGTCAGGCATGGTGATTCCACCAGAGGTTCTTTTATCCTTGAGAAGAGTTTTTGCTATCCTAGGTTTTTTTGTTATTCCAGATGAATTTGCAGATTGCTCTTTCTAATTGGTTGAAGAATTGAGGTAGAATTTTGATGGGGATTGCATTGATCTGTAGATTGCTTTTGGCAAGATAGTCATTTTTACTATATTGATCCTGCCAATCCATGAGCATGGGAGATCTTTCCATCTTCTGAGATCTTCTTTGATTTCTTTCTTCAGAGATGTAAAGTTCTTATAATACAGATCTTTCATTTCCTTAGTTAGAGTCATGCCAAGATATTTTATATTATTTGTGACTATTGGGAAGGGTGTTGTTTTCCTAATTTCTTTCTCAGCCTGTTTATCCTTTGTGTAGAGAAAAGCCATTGACTTGTTTGAGTTAATTTTATATCCAGCTACTTCACCAAAGCCGTTTATCAGTTCAGGAGGTCTCTGGTGGATTTTTAGGGTCACCTACATGTACTATCATATCGTCTGCAAAAAGTGATATTTTGACTTCCTCCTTTCCAATTTTTATCCACTTGATGTCCTTTTGTTGTCGAATTGCTCTGGCTAGGACTTCAAGTACAATGTTGAATAGGTAGGGAGAAAGTGGGCACCCTTGTCTACTCCCTGATTTTAGTGGGATTCCTTCCAACTTCTCACCATTTACTTTGATGATGGCTACTGGTTTGCTGTAGATTGCTTTCATCATGTTTAGGGATGGGCTTTGAATTCCTGATCTTTCCAAGACTTTTATCATGAATGGGTGTTGGATTTTGTCAAATGCTTTCTCCATGTCTAACGAGATGATCATGTGGTTTTTGTCTTTGAGTTTGTTTATATAATGGATTATTGATGGATTTCCATATATTAAATTATCCATGCATCCCTGGAATAAAATGTACTTTGTCAGGATGGATGATTGTTTTGATGTGTTCTTGGATTCAGTTAGCCAGAATTTTAATGAGTATTTTTGCATTGATATTCATAAAGGAAATTCGTCTAAAGTTCTCTATCTTTGTTGGATCTTTCTGTGGTTTCGATATCAGAGTAATTATGGCTTCATAGAATGAATTGGGTAGAGTACCTTCTGCTTCTATTTTGTGGAATAGTTTGTGAAGAACTGGAATTAGATCATCTTTGAAGGTCTGATAAAACTTTGCACTAAACCCATCTGGTCCTGGGCTCTTTTTGGTTGGGAGACTATTAATGACTGCTTCTATTTCTTTAGGGGATATAGGACTGTTTAGATCATTAACCTGATCCTGATTTCAATTTGGTATCTGGTATCTCTCTAGAAATTTGTCCACTTCATCCAGGTTTTCCAGTTTTGTTGAGTATAGCCTTTGGTAAAAGGATCTGATGGTGTTTTGGATTTCTTCAGGATCTGTTGTTATGTCTCCCTTTTCATTTCTGATTTTGTTAATTAGGATGTTGTCCCTGTACCCTCTAGTGAGTCTGGCTAAGGGTTTATCTATCTTGTTGATTATCTCAAAGAACCAGCTCCTCATTGGGTTGATTCTTTCAATAGTTCTTCTTGTTTCCACTTGGTTGATTTTGCCCCTGAGTTTCATTATTTCCTGCCACATACTCCTCTTGGGTGAATTTGCTTCCTTTTGTTCTAGATGTATTGTCAAGCTGCTAGCATGTGCTCTGTCTAATTTCTTTTTGGAGGCATTCATTGCTATGAGTTTTCCTCTTAGAAATGCTTTTATTGTGTCCCAGAAGTTTGTGTATGTTTTGGCTTCATTTTCATTAAACTCTAAAAAGTCTTTAATTTCTTTCTTTATTTCTTCCTTTACCAAGTTATCAATGAGAAGAGTGTTGTTCAATTTACACATGAATGTTGACTTTCTATTATTTATGTTGTTATTGAATATCAGCCTTAGTCCATGGTGATCTGATTGGATGCATGGGACAATTTCAATATTTTTGTATCTGTTGAGGCCTGTTTTGTGACCAATTATATAGTCAATTTTGGAGAAGGTACCATGAGGTGCTGAGAAGAAGGTATATCCTTTTGTTTTAGGATAAAATCTTCTATAGATATCTGTTAAATACATGTTTCATAACTTCTGTTAGTTTCACAGTGTCCCTGTTTAGTTTCTGTTTCCAAGATCTGTCCATTGATGAATGTGGTGTGTTGAATTCTCCCACTATTATTGTGTGAGGTGCCATGTGTGCTTTGAGCTTACTAAAGTTTCTTTAATGAATGTGGCTGCCCTTGCATTTGGAGCATAGATATTCAGAATTGAGAGTTCCTCCTGGAAGATTTTACCTTTGATGAGTATGAAGTGTCATTCTTTGTCTTTTTTGATATCTTTGGGTTGGAAGTCGATTTTATTAGATATTAGAATAGCTACTCTAACTTGTTTCTTCAGACCATTTGCTTGGAAAATTGTTTTCCAGCCTTGCACTGTGAGGTAGTGTCTGTTTTTTTCCCTGAGATGGGTTTCCTGTAAGCAGCAAAATGTTGGGTCCTGTTTGTGTAGCCATTCTGTTATTCTATGTCTTTTTATTGGGGAATTGAGTCCATTGATATTAATTGATATTAAGGAAAAGTAATTGTTGCTTCCTATTATTGTTGTTGTTAGAGTTGGCATTCTGTTCTTGTGGCTGTCTTCTTTTTGATTTGTTGAAGGATTACTTTCTTACTTTTTCTAGGGCGTGGTTTCTGTCCTTGTAATGTTTTTTTTGTTTTTTTTTTCTGTTATTATCCTTTGAAGGGCTGGATTTGTGGAAAGATAATGTGTGAATTTGGTTTTGTCGTGGAATAGTTTCATTTCTCCATCTATGGTTATTGAGAGTTTGGCTGGGTATAGTAGCCTGGGCTGGCATTTGTGTTCTCTTAGTGTCTGTATAACATCTGTCCAAGATCTTCTTGCTTTCATAGATTCCGGTGAAAAGTCTGGTGTAATTCTGATAGGCCTGCCTTTATATGCTACTTGACCTTTTTTCCTTACTGCTTTTAATATTCTATCTCTATTTAGTGCATTTGTTGTTCTGATTATTATGTGTTGGGAGGAATTTCTTTTCTGGTACAGTCTATTTGGAGTTCTGTAGGCTTCTTATATATTCATGGGCATCTCTTTCTTTAGGTTTGGGAAGTTTTCTTCTATAATTTTGTTGAAGATATTTGCTGGCCTTTTAAGTTGAAAATCTTCATTCTCATCTACTCCTATTATCTGTAGGTTTGGTCTTCTCATTGTGTCCTGTATTTCTTGGATGTTTTGAGTTAGGATCCTTTTGCGTTTTGTATTTTCTTTGATTGTTGTGCTGTTGTTCTCTATGGAATCTTCTGCACCTGAGATTCTCTCTTCCATCTCTTGTATTGTGTTGCTGATGCTCGGATTTATGGTTCCAGATTTCTTTCCTAGGTTTTCTATCTCCAGTGTTGCCTCACTTTGGGTTTTCTTTATTGTGTCTTCTTCCCTTTTTAGGTCTAGTATGGTTTTGTTCATTTCCATCACCTGTTTGGATATGTTTTCCTGTTTTTCTTTAAGTACTTCTACCTGTTTGGTTGTGTTTTCCTGTTTTTTTTTAAGGACTTGTAACTCTTTAGCAGTGTTCTCCTGTATTTCTTTAAGTGAGTTATTAAAGTCCTTCTTGATGTCCTCTACCATCATCATGAGATATGCTTTTAAATCTGGGTCTAGCTTTTCAGGTGTGTTGTGGTGCCCAGGACTGGGTGAGATGGGAGTGCTGCATTCTGATGATGGTGAGAGGTAATGGTTTTTGTTAGTAAGATTCTTACGTTTGCCTTTCGCCATCTGGTATTCTCTGGAGTTAGTTATAGTTGTCTCTGGTTAGATCCTGTTCCTCTCGTGGTTCTGTTAGCCTCTATCAGCAGACCTGAGAGACTAGCTCTCTCCTGAGTTTCATTGGTCAGACCACTCTCTGCAGGTAAGCTCTCCTCTTGCAGGGAAAGTGGCCAGATATCTGGCGTTAGGATCTGCCTCCTGGCAGAAGTTGTGTTCCACTCACCAGAGGTCCTAAGTTGGAGGGGAGAGTCCTCTAGGGACCTTGGGGCTGTCTGCTGTCATCTTGGGCAAGGTCACCTGGTGCTGGAACTGAATGGAAGGGACTTGTGACCCTAGTCAGGCCGCATTTTCTGCTTCCCTAATTAATGCTGTCTCGGGTCCTGAGTGATGATTGGATTGGAACAGAAGTTGTGTTCCACTCACCAGAGGTCCTAAGATCTTGTGGAGAGTCCTCTAGGGACCTCTAGGGACCGACTCTGCACCCAAGGTGACCTGGTGCTGGAGCTGACTGCAAGGGCCTTGTGACCCTTGTCAGGTCGGGTTTTCTCTAATTTTAAATAATTAATTAGTTAATTTCCCCTTTCTTCTTTCCACTCCCTTCTGCTGCTGCATTGTTTCTCTTTAGGAAAAGGCAGGTCTCTCAGGTGTATCAACCATTCATGGCATTTCGAGTTGCAGTAAGACTAGGTACCTCCTCTCCTATTAAGGCTGGACTAGGCAACCCAGTTGGATAAAAGGGTCCCAAAAGCACTAACAGAGACAGAGACATCCTCTGCTCTCACTGTTAGGAGTCCCACAAGGAAACCAAGCAACGCAATTATAAGATATGTGTAAAGGGCCTAGGTCAGTCTTATACATGCTCACTGGTTGGTGGTCTGTCTCTGGGAGCTCCTATGAGCTCAGGTCAGTTGATTCTGTAGGTTTTCTTATGGTGTCCATGATTCCTCTGGTTCCTTCAATCCTTCCTGCCCCCTTCCTGCAGGATTCCCAACACTCTCTTTAATGTTTGGTGTCTGCATCTGGACTATAATTTTAATTCTGAAATTTAATCTCCCATTGAAATTGATTATTGTTATCAATATGCCTGAACTGCCCTTAAAAACAAGTCAAAACCAGCAATATCCTTCACCTTTACTTCTTGCCACTGATGATAAAGCCTTGTCACCTGGAAGCACTGTGATTGTTTAGGCATTATAATACTTTAGTTACACTTGCCCCTTTTTCCTGATTCTACTTGAAAAACATTAAAAATAAGTAGGAGTTTTGTGGAAAATCTGTCTCCCCATGCCCACTCTTAACTCTGGAAGGTCAGTTCGATTACCTTATTAGTCAACACCCTCATTAGTCACAACTTCTATTCAGAAATTAGACATAAAATAAAGTTTCCATGGTTTGTCCAGTATGATCTATTGGTAAAATATATTTGTAATGTCTATGATGGATCTGTTATTTCTACTGCAATTACCCATTTTTAAAGAATTTTATTTACTTTAAAAACTGTATTTCTTTGGAAATTTTAATAAAAATCTAAGAGATGGAAGGAACACAAGAATTATTGCTATTTCAAAATATAATTTGGAGACTTGAAGTTATCTACATAAATTAGATTGTTACTTTAAAATCTCAACAAGGGTTTTATTTTGGGACATTATTGTAGCTTAAATCATTGCTATATTCTTAGTTGAACATCTGCATTAAGTTGTTTATAACTCACTTGCTCTTCTCATAATTTGATTGCAGATGAATTAACAACTCTATTCAGGTCACACACCAGAAGTAAATAGTCTTATTTTGATTTAATCACACTTCTTAAATTGAGAAAGTAATTTAAGCTTCTCTTTCACGTTGAGTAAAAAGTCACCCCCGATGTTGATTCCAGCCTAAATCTCCCTTTTCACACCATAAATTGTGTTGATTGTCTCATGATGTAGGTTTGATAATGTTGCAATCATGTTTATGACTAAATAAATACATTGACAGCATTTTGATTAAAGATAGGGTTTAATAACAAACAATAGGAAAAGTGTATATTTACATGCAGAAGGATGCAACTTTTTATTTCCTCTCACCCTTAAACAAAGCAAATGAAAATGCCTCAAAGAGCTTAATGTGGGACCTGAAGGCTTGGGAATTCTAGAGGAATATATAAGACATGCACTTCAATATATAAACTTAGGTGATTGCTTCATGAGTAGCTCAGACAATAATGCCAAGAATCAATAAGTAAGGTTACATTAAAGTTTAAATTTGCTGCACAGAAAAAGTAAAACAAATGCGTATAAAGAGCTACCAAACAGAATGGAGAAACTCTGCCATCTGGTCATCTGGCACAGGATTATAATCTAGAATACATACAGAGAGTAAAAGGTAAGGACCCATAAGTAAGCTAACCACTTATTAAATGGGAAAATTAAACAAACACTTTACAAAAAGAGGAAATTGAAATGAAAAGTAACTACAAGAAAAATGTTCAAGAACTTTACCCAGATGGGAAATGTAAGTCCAAACCAGACTAAGATTTTTTTGCCTTACCCAACTAGAATGGTTATAGTTAAGGAAAACAAACAAACAAACAAACAAACAGAAAGACAGACAAATAGACAAACAGTTACACATTATAGTAAGCACAGGTAAAATGAAGAAACTTTATCTTTGCTGCTATAGATGAAAGTAATCCAGGCACTTTGACAGATCATATGTGTGCTCCTCAAAAAATTAAAGTTATGATGACATTATGAAAAAAACTAATACCCCCTTACTATAAAGATACCTTACCTGCATAGTCGTGTCTAATATATCACTGCTCACTGAAGATAGCATGCTTCAGTGCCCAGTGGTGAATGGTTAGATAAAGGAAAGGTGCTAGGTGTGCATGATAACTTTACTCTGCCTTAAAGAAGAGTGAAATTCTACCATTGTTCCTTAGTTTAATGGCTGTGTAATTCAAATGCTATTGAAAGCTAATTTAGTAAGACAACCTTGCTTATGTTTTTATCTCATTAGAGTATTCTAGGATATTCCCATTTCAGTCGTTTCAGCAATATACATTAATGGTATTTTTAATAAGTCTATTTACCTAATAAACAAAAATGGTTCCTTAGTAATCATTAAACTTTCCTTTTCAAACATCTTCATTTTTATAGATCCCTTAATACACATTTACATCTATTCAATTTGAAACAGCTCATTAGTATATAACATACTCACATGATTACTTAGCTAAATTTTATATTGCAGAAAGTCATGGATTTATCGAGTGTAAATGACGTCTGAGTTATATCTTAGGAACACTGTAGACTCAGTGTTGCAGTTTAAATTACTTTACTTCCAAGAAAATAGTTCTTCAGGTAATGTTGTTCAGAGGTTTATACAGACTGCTTCAAAACTATCTTCAAAACTATCTAGTATCTTAGTATTTTCTCATTTATAATTGGGAATCAAGCACCTATCATCTACCAACCTTTCCACTTTCTGTCTCATTATCACCTATCTATCTATCTATCTATCTATCTATCATCTATCATCTATGTATCTATCAATATCTACTTATGTATTGTCTCATCTATCATTTACTTATCTATTTATTATCTCTGTATCTATCAATATTTACTTATGTGTTATCTCATCTCATCTCTCTCTTCTTATTGATCATCTATCTATCATCTATCAATCTCATCTACTTACATATTATTCTATTTATCCTCTATTTATCTGTCTACATATTACAATTATTCACATCCATCTAAGTCTAGAACTCACAAGTAGTAAGTAAACATATTTGTTACTTCACAATTCTTAATATATCTTAAATTCATCCCAATTCATTTTTTCTGGGTGAGTTTATACGTTAAGTAGATAGACATGTAATACATGTTAGTATATTAAAATGTTGTATTAAATAAATAATTACTATAGTCAATAGTTTTTATTTCTGTTTAACAATTTTGAAACAGGAGAATAAATTTTGATTTATGAAGATATGGCCTTTACAAAATTAAGTAAATTCAACTTTCAAATTTTGATGTTACATTTACTGTGATATTTTGTCTTAGTAATTGTATTCCAAAGTAATAATGAATCATGCAACTTTAAAGTTTTAAACTTTAAATTTTTCTACTTCCTGCTTAGTCAAACTCATACTAAAAAAAAAAAATCATTGGTTGAATTACAAAATCTGTGTTAAAAGCATTAAGTCCAACTATGTATGTCTAGCCACTTTGACTTCAGAGCAACAATCATTTGAAAGCTATTTATTTAGCTCATTGAATTCTATTTAATGCAAAGTTGTTTTGTAGCTAACATTTACTTGTATTTGACAAGGATTTTCCAGTATTTATTTTTAAATGTAACTTAAAATTTAAAACTATTTATATTCATTGGAAGAAGTAGTTGGCAAAATATTTTCTCTAGTGTGTTCATAAAGCTATATTTTTCACATATGTTTTAAATAGAAATAATGCTATGAATTTGATAAAGCATGATGTTTAATAAATTTGAAAGATATTTAAAGGCGTCTAAGATACAATATAAAACTAACTAAAAATGTGCTAAGTTCTGCAAGCCTGAGCCATCATATTCTATGTGTAAGATAATCAAGCACTATTTGATGTCCGCACATAAAGTCTCATGTAACCAAACAGGAGGACAAAATCATTATCAAGACAGATAAGCTACTGAGAGAAGAAAAAAAGATTCATATCTTTAGCTACTTGAGATACATAGACTCTAATAAATTTCCATTCTTCTATTGTTAAACCCATTAATTACAAAAAGAAATAAATTCTATAATGTTCCAACTGATAAAACCAGAATATTGGGCATATACATCTATTTTAATAAATTGTATCCTTTATCAGTATATATTCTTTCAACATAAAAAATATAGAGTGAACACAAGTGCTATTCATTTTATTTTTTTTAATTAGGTATTTTCTTCATTTACATTTCCAATGCTATCCCAAAAGTCCCCCATACCCTCCCCCCACTCCCCTACCCACCCAATAGCACTTCTTGGTACTGGCGTTACCCTATACTGAGGCATATAAAGTTTGCACGACCAATGGACATCTCTTTCCAGTGATGGCCGACTAGGATATCTTCTGATACATATGCAGCTAGAAACACGAGCTGGGGGGGGGGGGTACTGGTTAGGGTTAGTTCATATTGTTGTTCTACCAATAGGGTTGCAGACCCCTTTAGCTACTTGGTTACTTTCTCTAGCTCCTCCATTGGGGACACTGTGATCCATCCAATACCTGACTGTGAGCATCCACTTCTGTGTTTGCTAGGCCCTGGCATAGCCTCACAAGAGACAGCTATATCTGGGTCCTTTCAGCAAAATCTTGCTAGTGTATGCAATGGTGTCAGCGTTTGGAGGCTGATTATGGGATGGATCCCCAGGTATGGCAGTTCCTAGATGGTCCATCCTTTTGTCTCAGCTCCAAACTTTGTCTTTGTAACTCCTTCCATGGGTGTTTTGTTCCCAATTCTAAGAAGAGGCAAAGTGTCCACACTTTGGTCTTCGTTCTTCTTGAGTTTCATGTGTTTTGCAAATTGTATCTTGTATCTTGGGTATTCTAAGTTTCTGGGCTGATATCCAATTATCAGTGAGTACATATCATTTGAGTTCTTTTTGTGATTGGGTTACCTCACTCAGGATGATGCCCTCTAAGTCCATCCATTTGCCTAGGAATTTCATAAATTCATTTTTTTTAATAGCTGAGTAGTACTCCATTGTGTAAATGTACCACATTTTCTGTATCCATTCCTCTGTTGAGGGGCATCTGGGTTCTTTCCAGCTTCTGGCTATTATAAATAAGGCTGCTATGAATGTAGTGGAGCATGTGTCCTTCTTACCAGTTGGAACATCTTCTGGATACACATAAAACCAGAGACAGTGAAACTTATAAAGGAGAAAGTAGGGAAGAGCTTTGAAGATATGGGCACAGAGGAAAAATTCCTGAATAGAACATCAATGGTTTGTGCCATAAGATCGAGAATCAACAAATGGGACCTCATAAAATTCCAAAGCTTCTGTAAGGCAAAAGGCACCGTCAATAAGACAAAAAGGCCACCAAAAGATTGGGAAAGGATCTTTACCTATCCTAAATCAGATAGGGGACAAGTGCTATTTATAAGGGATGGTTTGCATTGCTTTTATGACTGCTCTTTAGAAGTATTTTGAAGTATGTTTTACATATACAGTTCACTTTAATATAAACAAAAGGTCTTTCTTTACATACTTTATCCCCTATTATTGAGATTTTTTTGAAATTTTTATATAAGCTAATTGAATTTATATAAAAGTTAAATAATGCTTTTTTGTATATGTGATACTAGAGATCAACGCAGAACCTTACTGCATTGCAAGGCAATATTTCTGCCATTAAACTACTTCTCTACTATATTTATTCTTTTAAATATAATTAAAATTTATCATTTTATGATGTCTATGTGTGTTCTTTTTGCTTGTTTATATGCAACAGGTGGTTGCATGCTAGAAGAAGGCATTAGAACTGTAGTTTCAGAAGGCTGTGAGTCACCATGTGGGTTCTGGGAAGCACATCCAAGCCCTCTGGAAGCAACCTGACTTCTTAACTCCTAGTTGAGCCATCTTTCTCACTCTACTATATTTAAAGCCCCCAAACAATTGTATTTTCTTTATTGTTCACTTTAGTGTATTAATTATGGATCAGCATAAAATAATCTACACTACACAACTCTGATATACACAGTGCAGCTCTACACACTCTAAGTATCTAATGCACTCACAAATAATGCACATCTGTGAGACTAGATTAGTACAGTACATGTTACATGTAAAGTGTTACACAAGGTAATTTAGGCCTAAAATAATGAATATGCTAGTGTGTACATGTATAGGGAAGAAAAATTTAATATGAATGCTATTAGCCACAATTCTCAGTGTTGTGCATAAGACATGGAACGAGCACAAAGTCAGACTTTTGAATAGGCCTTCATAACTTGTTTTCCTGGAAGGAGATGCATTTGTATTGAAAATTTCTGTTTCATTTAAAGTTTGTTTTTTCTTTAAATACTGGGATATATTTTCTTCCTGTACAGCCTTGCCTTCTTCCAATTTATGTTCAGGATAAAGATTACATTTAGGTCATTTATAAATGGTTAGAGTCAATCAACATGGTAAACATTCATATAGCAATTATTGCAAATTAACCACTTGGATGTTAATCATTTCTGTTTGTGCTTTTTTTTCCCCTCTAATGTTGATTTCTGAGGCCTTTAAAGATGGTAACTTTATTATCCTTATAAGATGCCAACATTTGAGTCATCAACATTGGTTAAAAATAAAGGGGGATCACCTTGAGCTGCAGACATGCAAATCAACTGGAAAAACACCAGCTGGCCTTAATCTTTCACCATTGCAGTTTCGTCTGCCTCCTGTCAGCAGGCTAGCAGGTATGCTTTTTATAGAAACAGGGACTTAGCAGATGTAGCTGCTGTTTCCTTCTTGTCAACAGTGAAATTCTCCTTTTTAGCCCCTCTGACACACACAGACATCAACCGAACACAAATATACATTTAGGAAACAGTACAATGTAAGTGAAAGTTTCTATATGTATTATAGAAACACTAGGTTAAAAAAAAAAAACCCTAGTTTTAAATTTTATCTTAAAAAATTCCTTTCAGGCCAAAATTTAAAGAACTGTTTTTATTTTCTGAAATGATATGAGAATCTTGGATTTGCTCTTTTTGAGTAATTTACCATTAGAAAAGTACAATATAAACAATATAAATATAAAATAAGATAGCATATATATATTAATAATATAATTTTAATTAATAAAAGGGCTAGGAAATGGTTAAGAACATCAACCCGAGGTTATCTTCCTGTTTAACAATATTCAGCAATTAATCCTGATAAAATTCTCTGAGTGTTCTGATATTTCTCTAGCTATTCTCCTGTTTTCTAAGGCACATAGTTTGCTATCTCCTTTCTTTGTGAATTTGTTCCAAAATATGATGAAGATATAATATATGACACCCAAAATAAAGGCATCTCATAATAAAGTCACAACTGTGTCTACACTGACTCATAGAGCCTGCTAGGTGCATCAGGTCTTTGCTGGTATCCACATAGAAGTCAAGGCAAATCCATGAACTGATGTGTTCCCATCTAAAGTAAACCCTTTCTAGGTTTTTTCACATGAACGGCTGTATGAAAAGTGAACACTGGGTAAATAGGAATCACAGATTCCCTTCCCCTGTAAGTGCTTCAAATTCTATGCACACAGTGCCTCTCTTTCCATGGCTCATACTTTTCATTATCATCAAGGAAGGTCATAATTCTGGAAAGACAATTATTACCTACTTTCTTTACCTAACACCTACTGTATAAGTCCCTCTTTTTTTTTTTTAATTAGTAATGCATATGAACTGCTATTTTGACTGTGGATTCTTAAAGTTTTTAATTTATAAGGAAATATTGCATCTTTGGAAGTGTGGATTTCTTGAAAGCTGTATGATTCATAGCATCTCGGACAAGGTCTGAGTACTAATTCATATATGGAATCCTCCGGTCCCCGTGCCCCATTATGTAGAATTATTGTTTAAGTGTGCAGGAAACCACCAAGAATGCAGGCCTGCTCTTGTTACGTGTACTAGCTATGATACGTTAAATCCCTATTAATGTGTCTACTTGCTCTATAAGAAAAATCTGCTGATATTTCTTTGAGCATATGAATTAAGAGAAACTGTCATATCTGAGTCACATTTGTTCATATTTATAAAGCAGTTTTATGCCAAAATAGAAGAAATAAAAATTAACAATATCATAGTAAATCTTTTATGATGGTAGACCACAGAATAGTAACTACCATAAAGAAACATGCCACTTATGAAAATATGATATGTATTGTTTTCACTTTATTTCAAATATATTTTAATGTCATTATATTATATCGTACATAGGTATAATTTTGAGATATACAAAATAGGAAAATCAATTTAAAATAAAGTAATCCATTTATTTTGTTTTCAATGTCAACAAATATTTTACCATATGTCTTATGTATCCTATTATGAAATAAAACATACAATTCTTGGTATACTTCTTCTTCATCAAAGCTTTTATTTTTTATTTTATTTTATTTTATTTTATTTTATTTTATTTTATTTTTTCGAGACAGGGTTTCTCTGTGTAGCCCTGGCTGTCCTGGGACTCACTCTGTAGACCAGGCTGGCCTCAAACTCAGAAATCTTCCTGCCTCTGCCTCCCAAGTGCTGGGATTAAAGGCATGTGCCACCACTGCCCGACTTAGAGTTTTTGATTCTGTATTTATGTTCTAACTTGAAGTAAATGTTAACTGCTGTTTCATTAAGTTTTAAAGCTTTCTTATGGAAATATATATTCATAGATATTGAAAAAATAGTTCACAGCTACTCTACAATGTCAGAAAAATATAACACTTGCATTCTTTTTCAGTATGATTTACCAAATATTTTGCCATTTGTGTCTTTTGTTCATGCATTATTTTGTATTCCACTGTGAGAAAGCCATGGTTAAGTTACTCATTTTGTTTTAACAAATATTTGATTTCTACTTTATTTCCAAAATATATTGTAAGAAACATTTTGAGTGCATTGCTTGCTTACATGTAGAGAATATTAAAAATGTGGATAGTATGTCTGGGTTATAAAATATAAACATCTTCAAATTTGCCAGATGTGGTCACATTTATTTTTCTGATGTTTGTGCCAAATTGCTTCCCCAAAGACATATAGATAATTCTCTCCAAATCCTCAACAGTTGATGTTCTAGGACTATGCAAACATTAGTTAATTATAAGTTAATTGGTAAGAAGGCATAACTCATTTTATTTTAATGATATTTTTCTAATTTTTAGAGATTTTAGAAGTTTATGCATATTGGACTTCAAATACCTTTTTGCATAAATTGACTGTTCATATTATTGTTAATTTCCCATTAATATGTTTCTCCTCCACTATTTTATAGAACTCATTTAATATTCTAATAGTCATCTTTGTCAGAATTTCATATACTTAGTATCTTCTGTAGATTTGTTGTATAATTTGTGTATCTTTATATCAGTGTATCTCCTTGTAATATGAAATTGTAAATCTTGATAAAGTTTTCCCACTTTGATATTATAAATTATGTAAACACTTTCTAATCCTTCCCACTGATCATTAATCTATTGTATTTTTTTCATGTACATGACCCTAAGTCAGATATGCTTTCTCTATTTCTACCTATGTGTTCAGGCTTCATTTGTCATTTCTATTTATCACATAAGTTTTTATGAAATGACATGTTTTGCATAGCTTCAAATGTGTGTGTTATATGTTTCCTTTGTGAAGTTGTTGCCAATATACCAGAAACAATCACTAACACTAAAAGCACTATACACTTGGATTTTAGGACATTGAGAGATCTGACCTGGAAGTTTCCTCCCAGCTGGTTAGCATCTCTAGCGTTAGAAGATGCTATTCCTACTTCTAAGGCAAAATTACTCAAAGCTTCTGACATTCCATGGATCCATGGATCTACCATAAGGATCATATTTATTCAATATGTCCACTAACACACAGTGGCATGACAATTATGGGTGTAAACAATACTTTCAGCTTGAATTTAAGGCCTCCTTCATAGTAGCAAATTCATTCCTGGTTCTGTAAACCTGGCTAAGAAACTGAGGCTAGTGAAGCTATGAGTCCTAAAGGTTACTCTACTGATGATAATATCCTAAATGATTATACTGTGAAACTAATTTCTAAACATTTATGCCCATTGTTTAGTGATGTTATAGTCCTTTAGTAGAGAAACTTCCTTTTGTAATGAAACTTGCTTTTGTATTAAGCAGCAGTTAATACAGAGACTATCCAGAGTGTAGGGAATAAATTACTGAAGAGTGTGGTCCTAACAGACCAGATTTGAGAAGGGGTATTAGGACATTGGGTATTCTGTACATGATATAAATGTTCGATTAGTGAGCTCACTATCGCTGTTGGTTTTCTGACCAAGACTGGTCTTGTCACCGTTTCATCACATATGTTGAAGGACTTAAGAGGTCCCATCTCTTAGTGAAAGTCATTGAGAAGTTAATAGGTTTTCAGAGAGGAGTTATTATAATTCAATAAATAAGGAAATCTAGTGGTTTGTTAGGTGAACTGATATGCCATGTGCAATAAGAAGCAGCTAATAAATCCAGTTTCTCAGGATTTCAAAGCAGATGACTTAAGTTCCCATTTCATTAAATCAGCAAACATATATTAAAAGCTGAGAGAAAGCACTGCGTATTGAGACTGGAAGAAATACTGCTTGATCTCAAAAAGTTAGAGTCCTAGAAAACAGTTGTAAGATTACACATGAAGTCTTGATATAAGAGCTTAATGAAAAAGAGAGGAAAGTTGTCTAAGTTCTAAGACTTCAAGGTCCTTACCGATATGATAAGATCATGAAATCTTGGGTACTTTCTCTAGCTCCTCCATTGGGGGCCCTGTGATCCATCCAATAGCTGACTGTGAGCATCCACTTCTGTGTTTGCTAGGCTCCAACATAGCCTCACAAGAGACAGCTATATCTGGGTACTTTCAGCAAAATCTTGCTAGTGTATGCAATGGTGTCAGCGTTTGGAGGCTGATTATGGGATGGATCCCTGGGTATGGCAGTCTCTAGATCCTTTCATCTCAGCTCCAAACTTTGTTTCTGTAACTCCTACCATGGGTGTTTTGTTCTCAATCTAAGAAGGGGCAAAGTGTCCACATTTTGGTCTTTGTTCTTCTTGAGTTTCATGTGTTTTGCAAATTGTATCTTGTATCTTGGGTATTCTAAGTTTCTGGGCTAATATCCACTTATCAGTGAGTACATATTGGTCTTGCAAACTTTATATGCCTCAGTACAGGGGAATGCCAAGGCCAAGAAGTGGGAGTGGGTACGGGAGTGGGGGGGGGAGGGTATGGGGGACTTTTGGGATAGCATTGGAAATGTAAATGAGGAAATACCTGAATAATAATAATAATAATAATAACGTCAGTATCATAGTCCCTCTAGCTCAAAATGATATCAAGAAATTATCATCATAGGTCAAATAAAAAAGAAACATCAAATAACCTTTTTAAGTGTGATTTATTTTTCAAAGTGCCATGTAGCATAGAGTGGCAGCACAGGTATGCTGTCTTATTTACTCAAGAAATTAAAATGTAAAAATAGCTGACACCATTGCATACACTAGCAAGATTTTGCTGAAAGGTCCCAAATATAGCTGTCTCTTGTGAGGCTATGCCGGGGCCCAGCAAACACAGAAGTGTACGCTCACAGTCAGCTATTGGATGGAACACAGGGCCCTCAATGGAGGAGCTAGAGAAAGTACCCAAGGAGTTAAAGGGGTCTGCAACCCTATAGGTGGAACAACAATATGAACTAACCAGTACCTCCCCAGAGCTCCTGTTTCTAGCTGCATATGTATCAGAAAATGGCCTAGTCGGCCATAAATGGAAAGAGAGGCCCATAGGTCTTGCAAACTCAGTACAGGGCAACGCCAGGGCCAAGAACTGGGAGTGGAGGTGGGGGGAGAGGGGAGTCAGGGGGGAGAGGGGAGTTGGGGGGAAGGGTATGAGGGGACTTTTGGGATAGCATTGGAAATGTAAATGAAGAAAATACCTAAAAAAAAAATTCACTACATACATGCTGTGAATGATATAAAAAAAAAAACATGAAATCTGTTACTCAGGTCACAGAGAGTAGTGTAGCTTAAATGTAGTCATATAAGTCAAAGCTGTCCCCAAAAGAAAGGGCTGTGCAACTATAAACATCAACAAAACAGAAACAATGATAGTGAAGTTCCCAGACAAGGTTCCTAGTAGTGAATATGAGCTAAGTGCAAGATATATACATGCATGTACACACACACACAAACACACACACACACACACACACACACACACACACACAAATGCCAGTATCACTCAGATGCTAAAAGTTAAATTCATCCCATAGCTTACATGTAAGATCTTTAACATACTCATCTCTAGAGATGCTGCTGAGGCAAAGCACACTCACTGGACTTACAAAGCATATCTGAAGTTTAATCTTAACTGGGATATTGTGCCTGCAGGAATTTGTTTTGACATAATGGCTTGAAAATAATGAGGTTGTATACAAATACATAGCAACATTAATGCTACCAAATAACCTGAATCTTTTATTTTGAATGGCGTTGTTTACTTTCAAGCCCTATCAAATATATGCCATGGGCTTCCATCCTTCCTTGGGCATCCAAGTCCCACACAAAATATAGTCTCCAGGAAAGACATAACAACTTTTTGCTTTTAAATTGTATTTCTCATGACCTAGCCTCTTCCTAGGTCACTTATTATTTTTTGTGATTTTAAACTTCCTCAATAAACATCTTAATTTAGAGAGCCCACATTTCCATTTATAACAGCGAAGTACTGTTTCAATATGTCTCTTTTAAATAAAAACTCAATCTCTCATTTGGCTTTCATCAAGGCCTATGACTTCTAAAAGGTAATTTTGTTGTCTATATTATCAGTGATCCCAAAGTTACTGTTGGGAGCATTTGACTCTCATTGTTGTATCTGTCATGCTACAGAGAGGCAGAGAATATAATCAGTAATTTATGATTATTTACTGGATGAAAAATGCTGTATATACACCAGAAATTTGCTTTACCTGCCAGAGAGTTTACACTTAATATCTTACCTTTTATATACTACTAGGTAGATGAACAAATATATAATAAGTACTTTTACTATTGGTATTTTATGAATTAATAATATTGACCTGATCTAAATCTTGTATGTCTGGATACATTTATAGATTGTGTCTAATATAGAAGCCATAGTATGTATTGTGCATTTTAAAATAAAGACAATTAACTGTAATTACCTATATATAATTATTTCTCTAATTATCATCTCTCTAGGTAAAATGTTAATACAAATTAGAGAAAATCTTACATAATTTCCTATTATGTTATTTGTTCAAGTCCTGGTATTTGGGGTAACATTACAAATACCAAGGCTCTAAGTAGCTGAAAATGACACAGTGGAAATCACTAGATAAAGAATAGTAGGTTAGATTACTATAGAAGAAAGTATAGATACAATATGTTCTCAAATTGACCATGCTATGCAAATATAAATCAATAATTTATTTTCCCCCTTTTGATTTTATCTTTCAATGTCTCTGTTTTTTCTCATAGTACTCTTTGAAATTGTCAAATTTCTATTTTGATCAATTATGGCATAGTATTTCAATTCTATTTAGGGAACTCTGATAGTTTTATAATATTTTCTATAAGTTTGTTCATATATGTGACTTGTATGTATTACTTTGAAAAGCATTGTACCATTCATGAAAGTCCTGTCAGCTTTTGATGACATACACATAAATTCTTTTGTGATTTTTCTGTTAGACAAAATGTTTTCTCAAGTTGAACTGTCAGGTTTCACCTCACTAAGATATTTGGATGTAGTGGCTACTTTTAAAATTCTCTCACTTCTCAGAAATTGTTAAAAAAAAAAAAGTTGCACTTGGATCTTGGCTAAGAGGCATGCTATCACCATTGCACATTTTTCTTTCAGTATCCTCCAATGAGCTTTTAATGCTATTGTACTCATTTTCGAGTATGAAGATATTTCTGTCTTAAACTATAATCTATATGCTAATGAATTCTGTATCTTCATGTCTCCTACCCACAATATATTACTGAGCATAGCTATTCTAAATCTATACCTTATAATTCAGAATCTAACAAGATTGAAAATTTAAAATGGCATCAGTGTCTTTGATCCTGCATCTTATCCTGTCATCCTTTGCTTAAAGCCAGTCTCATTTCTAGATTCTGTGTCTTACTCCTGTTTATTCTGTTATACATCCAATCTTAGTGAGTAACTCAATTCACCTGTCTCTCAAATCAGACACTGGAAGTCAGTCTCTGATCATTTTCTTTTCATATCCATATCTAATTCAGTAGACTTCTTTTCATTTGATATCCCAGTCTCATCCCCTACTTGATAACTAAGATTTAGGTCTTAATTTTTATCTGGCATTATTTCTGTAATCTTTCCACTGCCTTTCTGAGCAGAGATTTGAATTCTTATCTATTCTTTCAATTCTGCAAAAATGAGCCTCTGAAATTCCAACTTGAGCAGGCTCTTTTCTCTGCCTGGAGTCCTTTAATAAGCCACTCTACATTGATATTGAATGACTTCTTCCTGACAGTGTTATTGTGTGCCTTTTGCACACATTGTTGTTATACATAAAGCCTGTATATCTTGAAATTCTTTAACCATTGAAAAAAAATCACTGGGATTTTCGTGTATAGTAGACTATTGAAAATACCTTATTTGATGCCTCTCATTCATGTGTACTCTCAGTCCATAGTAATAGAATCTGTAAAGTTTTAAAGATATATAAAAAAATCATTCATTTTTAAATTTTTTTATCCTTGGAAAACCAGCAAATCTAGATGAAAAGAGACTGAATACAAACTACAATATATACAGTTTTGTTTACATAGCAATGCAAAATTTTACCACACAGTAAATGACTTTTTAAATCTAAAGTTATTTTCTTTTTTTAATTGTTTGTTTGTTGTGGATAGCCCTGGGGCTAATTATATTTGATGTTAATTCCATTCTCCTGTGAGTGGTTGTGAACAAGGAATGAGCACTCAGCTGATTTCCTGTAAACCTGCTTCCCACCTTAATTTGTAAAATAAAGGAGAGCTGATGATTGGACACATAAAAGGGAAGGTGGAGCAGAAGGTGGAAGAGAGAAGTAGGAGAAAACTAAAGAGGGAGGCGGCACAGAGAAGGAAGAAGACAAAGAGAAGCAGAGCAGAAGCACATGGCCTGGAGAAACCACAAGTTCTAAGGTGTCTCATAAGCTGTGAAAGATGGCAGTGTAGAGGTAGATCTGCCCAATCTAGGCGCACAACATGTAATCATATTAACTGTGTTGTGTTTTTGTTGCCAGAGCATATTTGGGAGATTTATTTTTGTTTTGTTTTTTTAGGGTTTTATTTTGTTTTGTTTTTTTCTTTTTGTAAAAAATTAATTATTTTGTGTATTTACATTCTCACTACTGCCTCAGAGTTCCTCACCTCACTCCTCCTCTCCCTTGCCTCCAAGAAGATGCTTCCCCTCTCCTCAGTCCTCTCCCTGATATTTCCCTTTTCTGGGGCCTCAAGTCTTTCCATGGTTAGGCACATCTTCTCCCATTGAAGCTGAAGCCAGGTTAGACAGTCTTCTCCTATGTAATGGGGGGGGGGGTAGAGGGGGTGGTCTCTAAACAGCCCATGTATGCTGCCTGGTTGATGGCTCAATCACTGAGATCTCCAGGGGGTCTGTGTTAGTTGAGACTGCTGGTCTTCCTATGGGGATGCCTTCCCGTTCATCTCCTTCAATCCTTCCCCTATTTCCTCCAAACTCAGTCCAATGGTTGTGTATAAGTATCTGCATCTGTCTTAGTCAGCTGAAGGTAAGCCATGTTAGATTCCTGTCTGCAAGCACATCATAGCATCAGTAATAGCCTTGGTGTCCCTCCACCTCGAATTATTTTGGGCTGGTCACTGGACAACCTTTCTTTCTGTCTCTTCTCCATTTTGTCCTAGCAGTTTTTTAAAACAAGTCTGGCTCAATCTACTATCATTTTAGTAATTATAGTTTAAAACTGGTATAGCACTTTTTCTTGTCATTTGGTTTATCAACTAAATAAGAAGTATAGCATACTATTAATTAATGATCAGGAAAATATTTTATTTATTGGTAAAAGACATATTTCTGCTCTTCTCCCAAAAATGCAAAAGTTCTTATTGAATCGGTCCATTTTTAGTTTCTTAATAATCTTATACGAACCTATATGCATGAATTAAATTAAATTTTAATTTAACCTGTACATTCTTCTGATAGGATATGTTCTGTTTTTAAAGATTATTTTTATTTCATTTGATAAAACTCCAAATTTTGAATCTCTTGTTTATCAAAACTCTGCTAACTATTAATTTGTATACAGTAACTAAAATAAAAAGACTCAGCAATGAGTGCGTAGATATGAAAATTGCGTATGTCTCAATGTACTTTCGTAGCAGTATCCCAAATTCCTTGATGAGATGATTCCAAAACATCCAGGAAGCTAGAGGACATTGCCAGTAGGTTGATAGCATAGTGTATTCTCATAGGAATTCAGGATTGATGGATTGAATCCAACTAAAGATAGAAAAAGAAGTTAGAATCAGATGAATTGCTGCATTTAAGCATATGAATATTAGTAGTAGAGAGCAAAGCCTTTATCCTAGTACTAATTAAAATACAGTATCTTAAGGTGCTATACAAGTAGATCCTCAGTGAGTACCATGGGTTTTATTTTGCTAAAATTCTCTATAATAATTGAATCCTACCAAAACTGTGAAGTTAATATATATTTTACAATAAATACTTTCAAAGTTAATAGGTATTAGTTTTATAAACCAGTTGAAGTTTGTAGATATATTTGTCAGAAAGCATTTAGAATGTTCGTATAGGTAGAAAGTAGAATAGTGGTTGAGAGATATTTAAGTGTGAAGGAGAGGAAATAACTGCTAAAATGTACACTTTTATCTTTTGAAGGAAAAAGAATGTATTAAAAATGTAGTTCTTAATTGATGAGATTCATAATATGTGAAATATATGTTTATCCATGGTGAATATAGAACTCACCATCAGTAACTATTATCACTACTTTGTGTACTACAGATTATGTTTTTATAATAGCATGAACCTGTTTTACACAAACATCTTATACCTCCTACAATTTATGAAATACATGTTCATGTAATAGACCAGTATTTCCAAATTTATTTTTTATATGTAATAACTATTTTTCTAAATTATACTGAAATGGTCTAGGTGGATATTTAAATCAATTGTTAGCTTTTAATTATTATGTATTTAACCAAGAAGATAATTTTAACCCAGGTAATTTTTAAACATTGATTGCCATGGGAATATTTGAGTAACTATAGCTGTTACAATAAAATGACATGAATAATTTAAGTTCACGTTCTATAATTTTATGAAAGATTTTATGCCAAAATTATGCCAGTCTTCTAATTTTTTCAGTTCAAAAGTATACACATTCTACAGTTTTATTATGCTTTCATAATAAATAAATGTCAAATCTCACAAGTAAATAAGAAATGGCATCTTTTGTTAGCTTGTTTGCTGTTTTGTTTTCTATGTATTTTATTTGGATAGTATAATACTTGCCTTAAGAAAATGTGATATGTATGTACTTTGTACACATTCATAACTTTTGAGCTTCTAGATGTTTTAAATAACTAATTTCACAAGAATGTTATACTTAGTATTGTTGCAAAATGTTCATATGGAGGTAAAGGAATTTTAACATGGCTACTATGGCAAGGGATCATACCCAAAGTCCTTCAAGGTCTGTGTGATTCAACTGGAATCCAGACACACTATAGTAGATTACAGTATGATTAAGTACACACATTTAATCCCGAATAATGAAATTAAGATTAGTTTGTAGAAGGAAGCAGACATGTTTTAAAATGATGTCTAATTGGGCAGATAAAGATATTAATCAGAAAAAGATTTGACAGAATGAGTCAGAGGTAGAATATGCCCAACTCTCACAAGTTCAGCACAGAAAGAGTCTACTTAGGAGCAGAGCATGGAAAAAAGATACAGTGTGTGTGGCAGTTCTGCTGGGACAGTTTTACAGGGGCAGGTTGCAGATGAAGACAGGACAAACAAAAGGATGAGAAGGAGCCAGATGATTAGAACAAACTGCCAGAGTTTGTTTGAGGCCAACCTGAGAAATTCAGTGAGAAGCCAGGAGAAGCCAGATGAATCACTTATCATGGAGAGGAGTTTGAGCAAGATCAGCTGAGTTAATTCAGCCAAGCAGAGGTCAGAAAGAACAAGAAAGGCAGAGCTTGTGCAGTACTTGGTCTCTGAGACAATAGTTACATCTGTCAAATAAAAGTTACATTTACAAAATAGATTTAGAACTGTAGTAAACAGTGATATTTAACCCCCTATAAATGTAAGAATTATTTTCAGTCAAATAAACTTTTTTCCCAAATTATTTATTTAATTACTCTACATATGTGATGGAAAACTTCACTGGGACTAGAATCCACTAAAAGGCAAGTCAATGAACATACCTTTGAGGGAGTTTTATGATTACATTGTTTGAAGAGGGACAATTCAGGATAAATGTGTTTAACACTGTTTTGTGGCAGCCCAGTTAATAAGATGCAGCAGAAGGGAGTTTTAATGTTGGCCTGTTTGTTTCTATGCCATGGAGAAATTAATCTATCCTGTTTGTTCACTCATATTAGAACCAGCCTTACAGCACTGACTGAAGAACAGCAACTGTCTAACAATTTTCCACACTTAAAATACTTCACTGGCACTTGTAATTTAGCTAGCCTCATGGCCTAAACAATGCTCAGATTATCAACCTGTCTGGTTTGATGTCAACTTTTTGGTCTAGATAGTATCATGTAAGTGGATCAATAATCAATATAATGATAACTCCCTTTATAATAAAATCTCATCCAATTGGTTCTAGACAACCAAGATACAATATAATATCAGAAGTATAACAAACTCATTATAGTGCTCAGCTTATGTTTGATTGCATCATTAAGTAGCAACTGTGGACAGTGTAATGAGGTTGACTCATCACTCACTTATGTATAAATACCCAAAATGTGTTTCTACAGTTTATATTGAATAGCATATGTCTAGCTCTATGATTGTACATCTGTATTCGCAATTGATACTTCAAATGTATGGTTTCATCTCAACTACTAAGATAAGCTCTTTGGAATATAATTAAATGTGTGAATGCATACAATACTTATCTTTTGGTGCCAGAAATTCTTTTAGTAGAAAAATCAAAACTTTCTACTCTTAGAAACAAGTATAGTTTAAATTTTCTAAAGAAAAAAAAAGAATAAAATATTTAGCTAGCAAGTGTTTTTTCCAGTACTTTCAGTGTTTGATTCAACGGTTTTTATGCTCTGCTATATTTTTTTTCAATCATTCAACAATATTTCTTCCACACATTTTATCTTTTAGAGTACCTAATACTAATTTTCCTCAACATTATTTTTAATATTTTATTACAATTTTCAAAGTCACCTATAATCTATCTTTTTTATAACTAAAACTTTTTAAATGTAAATGATATATGAACAGTTGTATTCATACTTGAATATGTGTTTTTTTCTAAAAACAAAGAGTGAGTCATCTTGTCAAACTATGTAAAATTAACCACAACACTAATGGTAAATATTTAAGTGTCTGAGATATAAGAAGTTTAGACATTGGTTCATAACTTATATATTATATTATATATTCTATATTAAAACAAGTTGTGAGAATAAAGGACTTTTCTTAGACTCATCAGAAAAATAAGTTATTAATATATACATACATATATATATGTATATATATATATCTTAGAAATCAAATTTAGATAGACAAGAAAACCAAGCCACAACTTAAAGCTGGCTATGCAGAAGCAATGTGTGATGATTTGAATAGGAATGGCTCCCATAGAGTCATGAATATGAATGTTTAGCCCATAGGGAGTGGCACAATTAAGATGTGTGGCCATGATGGAGAAGCTGTGGTCTTGCTTAATAATATGACTATGAAGTCAGGCTTTGAGGTCTCAGAAGCTCAAGCCAATTCTCTCTCTGCTGCTTGCTGATCTTGAGGTACAACTCTCAGCTACTTCTACAAAGCCATGTCTGGCTGCACACTGCCATGTTTCCCTCCATGATAATAATGAACCTCTGAACTGAGAGTCAGCCCCAATTAAATATTTTCTTTTATAACAGTAACTGTAGTCATGGTGACTCCTCAAAGCATTAGAAATCTCAAGACAGAAGTTAGTAACATGGACTGGTGTATTGCTGTGACCATGCTGGTGTAGGCCTGACCATGCTTTTTGCAGAAATATGGGATTCAGAACAAAAAGCAGTTGAATGCTTTAAGTGGGGCTTAATATGTCATACTAACTGGAACGTAGAGGGCATTGGTGCTTGGGGTAATTTGGACTGTGGAAGTCTAGCTCAAGAGGTTTACAAAGAAAAATGATAGTATGTGGCCTAGAAACTATTCTTATGACATTTTGGTAAAGAATGTGTTTTTTTTTTTTTTTTTTGTCTTTATTCAAAAGGTCTTCCTGAGGCAAAATTGCAAAGTTTTAGATTAATTGGTTGGTAGAGGAAATCTCAAAGCAACCTCATACTGACTCTATAACATGGTTATTAGTGGTTACTCATGATAATCTATAATGAAAAGCAGCAAGCTGAGCAAGGAAAAATGAAAAACATACAGTTTGGTGAGAAAAGCCGCACTAGGAACTAGACTAGAGATCAGTTCTGTTTTTAAGGAGATAAAGAAAAACATGATGTTAAATGGGATAAAAATACTGGTAACCTTAGAGCAAGACCCTACCCAGTAAGTTTTCAACTTGTTGAAGGCATTAAAGGACAGCTTAAATCTAGTTGCTGCTGTATCTGCTTTTAAACTCAGCACTCAATACTCAGAGGCAAGTAAATCTCTGAGTTTAATGCCAGCCTGGTCTACAGATCCAGTTTCAGGATAGCCAGGCATAGGCAGTGAATGAAACTATTGAAAACAGAAAGTTGCTGAAGATGTGCCTGATCAAGGGGACTATGATCCAGCCCCACCAAACATAAGAACACGGTAACTTTAAAAGTTAAGGATAGAAGGAAAGGTTTATAAAAGTTTCTTTCTGTGTCTAAGGAAGCTGCTGAGGCCAGGTGTGTGGCAGGGTTGTCCCCAAACGGAAGACTAGCCAAACAGAGGACTACAAAGACCTCTGAGTGAAGCTGTGAAGGTTGAAGTGTGAATTGTCTTGGAAACCCCAATATATTAGAGATGACACAGTCATGGGATACCTGCTAAGGAGAACTGCTAACAGGGAGTGTAAAGAGTGATAGAGAAGTGTGTTGCAGTTAACAGAGCTGAAAGGGGTTAGAGTGCTGAAGAGGATTTGACATCAAACATGGCGTTTATGCAACTGATTTTTGGTCTTGATTCTGTTAAGTATTTTCTTACTAGGCTTCCTTTCTACCCTTTCTGAATGGTCATGAAAATCTTGTGCCATTATATGTTGGGCATATGTGATTTGCTTTTTCAATTTGATTTAACGGGGGATTACAGTTAAGAAATTGGGCGAGTCTCAGAAGAAACTTTGAACTTTTAAGGGGTCAGCATTGTTACAGACTATGGGGACTTTTGAAGTTGGATTGAATGCATTTTTGCATTATGAAATGGCAATAAGCCTAAGCCTCTTCAAGGAGTGCATTCTTGTGGTTTGAATTTCAATGGCCCCCATAGACTCATGTGCTTGGTCCATAGGCAGTGGAGATAATAAGAGATGTGGCCTAGTTGAAGAAGTTGTCTTTGCTGGAAAAAGTGTATGACTTTGTAGGCCAGCTTTCTACACACTGAAGCTCAAGCCAATTCTCTTCCTGCTGCCTGCTGATCTGGATGTCCAAACCTCAGTTCCTCCCATGTAATGCTTCCTACCATGAGGATTGTAAGCAATCACCAATTAAACATTTTTCTTCATGAGTATTTCTGTGGTGATAGTGTCTCTTCACAGCAATAGAAACCCTTACTGAAAAACCATGTGAGCTATGAAGTTGTGAGAATACTTATTACATTGGGATTTTGGTGAATTTATGTAATCTGAGTAGAGGTCAGTGTAGGAAAGAAAGCTATAAATGTATATAGACCTTAAGAGAAACCTAGGCCTCTTTCATTGTCTTCCCATCTATCACTTCCATCAGGTAACTACAGTTAGAGCCCGATTAAAATTACCCTTTAATTCTGGCACAGGGAGAGTAATGGTGATAAGTGGAACATAGACATCAGGGTAAAAGGTTTTAACTGAGTTACCTCACTCAGGATGATATTTTCAAGTTCCATCCATTTGCCTGCATATTTCATGAAGTCATTGTTTTTAATAGCTGAGTAGTACTCCATTGTGTTTATGTACCAGATTTTCACTATCCATTACTCTGTTGAGAGACATCTGGGTTCTTTCCATCTTCTGGGTATTATAAATATGGCTGCTATGAACATAGTGGAACATGTGCCCTCATTACCTGTTGGAGTATCTTCTGTGTACATGCCCAGGAGTGGCATTGATAGATCCTCTGGTAGTAATATGTTCAATTTTCTGAGGAACAGGCAGATTGATTTCCAGAGTGGTTGCACCAGCTTGCAATCCCATTGCTGATGGAGGAGTGCCTCTTTCTCCACATTCTCACTAGCCATTTTGACTGGTGTGAGGTGGAATCTTAGGGTTGTTTGGTTTGTATTTCTCTGATGACTAATGATGTTGAACATTTCTTTTTTTTCTTTTTTTTAAATTTTTAATATTTTTTATTACATATTTTCCTCAATTACATTTCCAATGCTATCCCAAAAGTCCCCCATAGCCCCCCCCCCCGCTTCCCTACCCACCCATTCCCATTCATTTGGCCCTGGCATTCCCCTGTATTGGGGCATATAAAGTTTGCAAATCCAATGGGCCTCTCTTTCCAGTGATGGCCGACTAGGCCATCTTTCGATACATATGCAGCTAGAGACAAGAGCTCCGGGGTACTGGTTAGTTCATCATGTTGTTCCCCCTATAGGGTTGCAGATCCCTTTAACTCCTTGGGTACTTTCTCTAGCTTCCCCATTGGGAGCCCTGTGATCCATCCAATAGCTGACTGTGAGCATCCACTTCTGTGTTTGCAAGGCCCCGGCATAGTCTCACAAGAGACAGCTATATCTGGGTCCTTTCAGCAAAATCTTGCTAGTGTATGCAATCGTGTCAGCGTTTGGAAGCTGATTATGGGATGGATCCCTGGATATGGCAGTCTCTAGATGGCCCATACTTTCATCACAGCTCCAAACTTTGTCTCTGTAACTCCTTCCATGGGTGTTTTGTTCCTAATTCTAAGAAGGGGCATAGTATCCACACTTTGGCCTTCATTCTTCTTGAGTTTCATGCGTTTAGCAAATTGTATCTTATATCTTGGGTATCCTAAGTTTTGGGCTAATATCCACTTATCAGTGAATACATATTGTGTGAGTTCCTTTGTGATTGTGTTACCTCACTCAAGATGATGCCCTCCAGGTCCATCCATTTGGCTAGGAATTTCATAAATTCATTCTTTTTAATAGCTGAGTAGTACTCCATTGTGTAAATGTACCATAATTTCTGTATCCATTCTTCTGTTGAGGGGCATCTGGGTTCTTTCCAGCTTCTGGCTATTATAAATAAGGCTGCTATGAACATAGTGGAGTATGTGTCCTTCTTACCGGTTGGGACATCTTCTGGATATATGCCCAGGAGAGGTATTGCTGGATCCTCCAGTAGTACTATGTCCAATTTCTGAGTAACCACCAGACTGATTTCCAGAGTGGTTGTACAAGCTTGCAATCCCACCAACAATGGAGGAGTGTTCCTCTTTCTCCACATCCTTGCCAGCATCTGCTGTCACCTGAATTTTTGATCTTAGCCATTCTGACTGGTGTGAGGTGGAATCTCAGGGTTGTTTTGATTTGCATTTCCCTGGTGATTAAGGATGTTGAACATTTTTTCAGGTGCTTCTCCTCCATTCGGTATTAGGCGCTTCTCAGTCACTCAAGTTTCCTCAGTTGAGAATTCTATATTTAGCTCTGTTCCCCATTTTTTAATAGTTATTTGGTTCTCTGGAGTCTACCATCTTGAGTTCTTTATATATATTAGATATTAGCCCTGTATTGGATGTAGGATTAGTAAAGATATTTTCCCAATCTGTTGGTTGCCATTTTGTCCTATTGACAGTGTTCTTTGCTTTACAGAAGTTTGCAATTTATGAGGTCCAATTTGTCAATTCGTTTATTTATTTATTTATTTATTTATTTATTTATTTATTGTAGAACATGATTTTAAAACTTTCTTTTTTTTTATATATTTTTATTACATATTTTCCTCAATTACATTTCCAATACTATCCCAAAAGTCCCCCATAGCGCCCCCCACTTCCCTACCCACCCATTCCCATTCTTTTGGCCCTGGCATTCCCCTATATTGGGGCATATAAAGTTTGCAAGTCCAATGGGCCTCTCTTTCCATTGATGGCCGACTAGGCCATCTTTCGATACATATGCAGCTAGAGACAAGAGCTCCAGGGTTCTGGTTAGTACATCATGTTGTTCCAACAATAGGGTTGCAGATCCCTTTAGCTCCTTGGGTACTTTCTCTAGCTTATCCATTGGGCGCCCTGTGATACATCCAATAGCTGACTGTGAACATCCACTCCTGTGTTTGCTAGGCCCCGGCATCGTCTCACAAGAGACAGCTATATTTGGGTCCTTTCAGCAAAATCTTGCTAGTGTATGCAATGGTGTCAGCGTTTAGAAGCTGATTATGGGACGGATCCCTGGATACAGCAGTCTCTAAATGGTCCATTCTTTCATCACAGCTACGAACTTTGTCTCTGTAACTCCTTCCCTGGGTGTTTTGTTCCCAATTCTAAGAAGGTGCACAGTGTCCACACTTTGGTCTTCATTCTTCTTGAGTTTCATGCGTTTATCAAATTGTATCTTATATCTTGGGTATCCTAAGTTTTGGGCTAATATCCACTTATCAATGAATACATATTTGTGAGTTCTTTTGTGATTGTGTTACTTCACTCAAGATGATGCCCTCCAGGTCCATCCATTTGGCTAGGAATTTCATAAATTCATTCTTTTTAATAGCTGAGTAGTACTCCATTGTGTAAATGTACCATAATTTCTGTATCAATTCCTCTGTTGAGGGACATCTGGGTTCTTTCCAGCTTCTGGCTATTATAAATAGGGCTGCTATGAACATAGTGGAGCATGTGTCCTTTTTACCGGTTGGGACATCTTCTGGATATATGCCCAGGAGAGGTATTGCTGGATCCTCCGGTAGTACTATGTCCAATTTTCTGAGGAACCACCAGACTGATTTCCAGAGTGGTTGTACAAGCTTACAATCCCACCAACAATGGAGGAGTGTTCCTCTTTCTCCACATCCTCGCCAGCATCTGCTGTCACCTGAATTTTTGATCTTAGCCATTCTGACTGGTGTGAGGTGGAATCTCAGGGTTGTTTTGATTTGCATTTCCCTGATGATTAAGGATGTTGAACATTTTTTCAGGTGTTTCTCTGCCATTCGGTATTCCTCAGGTGAGAATTCTTTGTTCAGTTCTGAGCCCCATTTTTTAATGGGGTTATTTGACTTTCTGGAGTCCACCTTCTTGAGTTCTTTATATATATTGGATATTAGTCCCTTATCTGATTTAGGATAGGTGAAGATCCTTTCCCAATCTGTTGGTGGTTTTTTTGTCTTATTGATGGTGTCTTTAGCCTTGCAGAAGCTTTGTAGTTTCATGAGGTCCCACTTGTCAATTCTCGATCTTACAGCACAAGCCATTACTGTTCTATTCAGGAATTTTTCCCCTGTGCCCATATCTTCAAGTTTTTCCCCACTTTCTCCTCTATAAGTTTCAGTGTCTCTGGTTTTATGTGAAGTTCCTTGATCCACTTAGACTTGACCTTAGTACAAGGAGATAGGAATGGATCGATTCGCATTCTTCTACATGTTAACAACCAGTTGTGCCAGCACCATTTGTTGAAAATGCTGTCTTTCTTCCACTGGATGTTTTTAGCTCCCTTGTCGAAGATCAAGTGACCATAGGTGTGTGGGTTCATTTCTGGGTCTTCAATTCTATTCCATTGGTCTATTTGTCTGTCACTATACCAGTACCATGCAGTTTTTATCACAATTGCTCTGTAGTAGAGCTTTAGGTCCGGCATGGTGATTCCACCAGAGGTTCTTTTATCCTTGAGAAGAGTTTTTGCTTTCCTAGGTTTTTTGTTATTCCAGATGAATTTGCAGATTGCACTTTCTAATTCGTTGAAGAATTGATTTGGAATTTTGATGGGGATTGCATTGAATCTGTAGATTGCTTTTGGCAAGATAGCCATTTTTACAATGTTGATCCTGCCAATCCATGAGCATGGGAGATCTTTCCATCTTCTGAGATCTTCTATAATTTCTTTCTTCAGAGACTTGAAGTTTTTATTATACAGATCTTTCACTTCCTTAGTTAGAGTCACGCCAAGATATTTTATATTATTTGTGACTATTGAGAAGGGTGTTGTTTCCCTAATTTCTTTCTCAGCCTGTTTATTCTTTGTGTAGAGAAAGGCCATTGATTTGTTTGAGTTAATTTTATATCCAGCTACTTCACCGAAGCTGTTTATCAGGCTTAGGAGTTCTCTGGTGGAATTTTTAGGGTCACTTAGATATACTATCATATCATCTGCAAAAAGTGATATTTTGACTTCATCTTTTCCAATTTGTATCCCTTTTATCTCCTTTTGTTGTCGAATTGCTCTGGCTAGGACTTCAAGTACAATGTTGAATAGGTATGGAGAAAGTGGACAGCCTTGTCTAGTCCCTGATTTTAGAGGGATTGCTTCAAGCTTCTCACCATTTACTTTGATGTTGGCTACTGGTTTGCTGTAGATTGCTTTTATCATGTTTAGGTATGGGCCTTGAATTCCTGATCTTTCCAAGACTTTTATCATGAATGGGTGTTGGATCTTGTCAAATGCTTTTTCCGCATCTAATGAGATGACCATGTGGTTTTTGTCTTTGAGTTTGTTTATATACTGGATTACGTTGATGGATTTCCGTATATTGAACCATCCCTGCATTCCTGGGATGAAACCTACTTGGTCAGGATAGATGATTGTTTTGATGTGTTCTTGGATTCGGTTAGCAAGAACTTTATTGAGGATTTTTGCATCAATATTCATAAGGGATATTGGTCTGAAGTTTTCTATCTTTGTTGGGTCTTTTTGTGGTTTAGGTATCAGAGTAATTGTGGCTTCATAGAATGAGTTGGGTAGAGTACCTTCTGTTTCTATTTTGTGGAATAGTTTGTGAAGAACTGGGATTAGATCTTCTTTGAAGGTCTGATAGAACTCTGCACTAAACCCATCTGGTCCTGAGCTTTTTTTAGTTGGGAGACTATTAATGACTGCTTCTATTTCTTTGGGGGATATAGGGCTGTTTAGATCATTAACCTGATCTTGATTCAACTTTGGTACCTGGTATCTGTCTAGGAACTTCTCCATTTCATCCAGGTTCTCCAGTTTTGTTGAGTATAGCCTTTGGTAGAAGGATCTGATGGTGTTTTGGATGTCTTCAGGATCTGTTGTTATGTCTCCTTTTTCATTTCTGATTTTGTTAATTAGGATGCTTTCCCTGTGCCCTCTAGTGAGTCTGGCTAAGGGTTTATCTATCTTGTTGATTTTCTCAAAGAACCAGCTCCTTGATTGGTTGATTCTTTGAATAGTTTTTCTTGTTTCCACTTGGTTGATTTCACCCCTGAGTTTGATTATTTCCTGCCGTCTACTCCTCTTGGGTGAATTTGCTTCCTTTTGTTCTAGTGCTTTTAGGTGTGTTGTCAAGCTGCTAATGTGTGCTCTCTCTAGTTTCCTTTTGGAGGCACTCAGAGCTATGAGTTTTCCTCTTAGAAATGCTTTCATTGCGTCCCATAAGTTTGGGTATGTTGTGACTTCATTTTCATTGAACTCTAAAAAGTCCTTAATTGCTTTCTTTATTCCTTCCTTGACCAAGGTATCATTGAGAAGAGTGTTGTTCAGTTTCCACGTGAAGGTTGGCTTTCTATTATTTATTTTGTTATTGAAGATCAGCCTTAGTCCATGGTGATCTGATAGGATGCATGGGACAATTTCAATATTTTTATATCTGTTGAGGCCTGCTTTGTGACCAATTATGTGGTCAATTTTGGAGAAGGTACCATGAGGTGCTGAGAAGAAGGTATATCCTTTTGTTTTAGGATAGAATGTTCTGTAGATATCTGCCAGATCCATTTGATTCATAATTTCTCTTAGTTTCACTGTGTCCCTGTTTAGTTTCTGTTTCCATGATCTGTCCATTGGTGAAAGTGGTGTGTTGAAGTCTCCCACTATTATTGTATGAGGTGCAATGTGTGCTTTGAGCTTTACTAAAGTTTCTTTAATGAATGTGGCTGCCTTTGTATTTGGAGCATAGATATTCAGGATTGATAGTTCCTCTTGGAGGATTTTACCTTTGATGAGTATGAAGTGTCCCTCCCTGTCTTTTTTAATGACTTTGGGTTGGAAGTCAATCTTATCAGATATTAGAATGGCTACTCCAGCTTGTTTCTTCATGCCATTTGCTTGGAAAATTGTTTTCCAGCCTTTCATTCTGAGGTAGTGTCTATCCTTTTCTCTGAGATGAGTTTCCTGTAAGCAGCAAAATGTTGGGTCTTGTTTGTGTAGCCAGTTTGTTAGTCTATGTCTTTTTATTGGGGAGTTGAGTCCATTGATATTAAGAGATATTAAGGAAAAGTAATTGTTGTTTCCTGTTATTTTTGTTGTTAAAGTTGGCATTTTGTTCTTGTGGCTGTCTTCTTTTAGGTTTGTTGAGGGATTACCTTCTTGTTGTTTCTAGGGCGTGGTTCCTGTCCTTGTATTGGATTTTTTCTGTTATTATCCTTTGAAGGGCTGGATTCGTGGAGAGATAATGTGTGAATTTGGTTTTGTCGTGGAATACTTTGGTTTCTCCATCTATGTTAATTGAGAGTTTGGCTGGGTATAGTAGCCTGGGCTGGAATTTGTGTTCTTTTAGTGTCTGTATAACATCCGTCCAGGATCTTCTGGCTTTCATAGTCTCTGGTGAAAAATCTGGTGTAATTCTGATAGGCTTGCCTTTATATGTTACTTGGCCTTTTTCTCTTACTGCTTTTAGTATTCTATCTTTATTTAGAGCATTTGTTGCTCTGATTATTATGTGTCGGGAGGTATTTCTTTTCTGGTCCAGTCTATTTGAAGTTCTGTAGGCTTCTTGTATGTTCATGGGCATCTCTTTCTTTAGATTTGGGAAGTTTTCTTCTATAATTTTGTTGAAGATGTTTGCTGGTCCTTTGAGTTGAAAATCTTCATTCTCATCCACTCCTATTATCCGTAGGTTTGGTCTTCTCATTGCGTCCTGTATTTCTTGGATGTTTTGAGTTAGGATCTTTTTGCATTTTACATTTTCCTTGATTGTTGTGCCGATGTTCTCTATGGAATCTTCTGCACCTGAGATTCTCTCTTCCATCTCTTGTATTCTGTTGCTGATGCTCGTATCTATGGTTCCAGATTTCTTTCCTAGGGTTTCTATCTCCAGTGTTGCCTCATTTTGGGTTTTCTTTATTGTGTCTACTTCCCTTTTTAGGTCTAGTATGGTTTTGTTCATTTCCATCATCTGTTTGGATGTGTTTTCCTGTTTTTCTGTAAGGACTTCTACCTGTTTGATTATGTTATCGTGTTTTTGTTTAAGGATTTGTAACTCTTTAGCAGTGTTCTCCTGCAATTCTTTAAGGGATTTTTGTGCTTTCTCTTTATTGTCTTCTGCCTGTTTAGCAGTGTTCTCCTGCATTTCTTTAAGTGTGTTATTAAAGTCCTTCTTGAAGTTCTCTATCATCATCAGGAGATATGCTTTTAAATCCGTGTCTAGCTTTTCCGGTGTGTTGGGGTGCCCTGGACTGGGCGAAGTGGGGGTGCTGGGTTCTGATGATGGTGAGTGGTCTTGGTTTCTGTTAGTAAGATTATTATGTTTACCTTTCGCCATCTGGTAATCTCTGGGGTTAGTTGTTATTGTTGTCACTGTTTAAAGATTGGAGCAGAAGCTGTGTTCCACTCACCAGCAGTCTCTAAATCCTGCGGCGGGGGTCGTGGGTAGCTGACGGTACCCCGGTGCTGGTCCAGCCGGAAGAGGCCTGTGGTCCTACACAGGCCATTTTTCTGCTTCCCTAACTAATGCAGTCTCTGGTCCCGCGTGCAATTGGATTGGAGCAGAAGCTGTGTTCCACTCTCCAGAAGTCTTAAGATCCTGTGGTGGGTGTTGTGGGTAGCTGGTGAGTGTCAGCCGACCGTGCGCCCCAGCTGCCCTGGTGCTTTTCTGACCGGAAGAGGGTTGTGGCCCTATGTAGGCCGGATTTCTCTCTCCCCATCCAGAGCAGTCTCAGTTCCCGCGTGATTGGACTGGAACAGAAGCTGTGTTCCACTCACCAGCAGTCCCAAAATCCTGCGGCGGGGATCGTGGGTAGCTGGCGGTTGTCAGGCAACCCTGCGCTCCCGCTACCCTGGCGCTGATCCGGCCGGATGAGGCCTGTGGCCCTACTCAGGCCGGTTTCTGCTTCCCTAACTAATGCAGTCTCAGGTCCCGCGCAATTGGATTGGAGCAGAAGCTGTGTTCCACTCACCAGCAGTCCCAAAATCCTGCGGCGGATTTTAAAACTTTCAAGTGTTGATATTCAACAAACAGAATATTTATTTTAAGATATATTTCATTGTTATGTCTCCCTTTTCAGTTCTGATTTTATTAATTTGGATACTGTCTGTGCCCTCTGGTTAGTCTGGCTAAGGGTTTATCTATCTTGTTGATTTTCTCAAAGAACCAGATAAGGGTTTTATTGACTCTTTCTATAGTTCTTTTTGTTTCTATTTGGTTTGGTTATTTCCTGCCATCTACTCCTCTTGGTTATATTTGCTTCTTTTTGTTCTAGAGCTTACAGGTGTGCTGTCAAGCTGCTAGTGTAAGCTCTCTTCAGTTTATTTTTGGAAGCACTTAGAGCTATGAGTTTTCCTTGTACCATTGCTTTCATTGTGTCCCGTAAGTTTTGGTATGATGTGTTTTAACTTTCATTAAATGCAAAAAAGCCTTTAATTTTTTTTCTTTATTCCTTCCTTGACCAAGTTATCATTGAGTACATCATTGTTCACCTTCCATTTGTATGTGTGCTTTATGTTTTTTGTTGTTATTGTTGTTTGTATTTAAGACCAGCCTTACTCTGTGGTGATCTGATAGGGTACATGGGATTATTTCCATCTTCTTTTATCTCTAGAAGTTTGTTTTGTGACCAATTTTATGGCCAGTTTTGGAGAAGGTACCATGAGGTGCTGAGAAGAAGGTATATTCTTTTCCTTTAGGATGAAATGTTCTGTAAACATGTTAGATCCATTTGGTTTATAACTTTTGTTAGTTTCACTGTGTCCCTGTTTAGTTTCTTTTTCCATGATCTCTCTATTGTTGATGTCTCCCACTATTATTGTATGGGGTTTGATGTATGCTTTGTGCTTTAGTAAAGTTTCTTTTATGAATGTGGGTGCCCTTGCATTTGGAGCATAGATGTTCAGAATTGAGAATTCATCTTGGTAGATTTTTCCTTTGACCAGTATGAAGTGTCCTTCTTTATCATTTTTTGATAAATTTTGGTTGGAAGTTGATTTTGTTTGATATTATAATGGCAACTCCAGCTTGTTTCTTGGGACTATTTGCTTGGAAAATTGCTTTCCAACTTTTTACTCTGAGGTAGTGTTTGCCTTTGTCACTGAGTTGTGTCTACTGTATGCAGCAAAATACTGGGTCCTGTTTACATATCCAGTCTCTTAGTCTATGTCTTTGGGGGGGGGGGAGATTGAGCCCATTGACATTAAAAGATAATAAAGAAAAGTGATTGTTACTTTCTGTTATTTTTGTTGTTAGAGGTAGAATTATATTTGTGTGGCTATATTCCTTTGAGTTTGTTGAAAGATTACTTTCTTGCTTTTTCTAGATTGTAGCTTCCCTCCTTGTGTTGGTGTTTCACATTTACTATCCTTTGTAGGGCTGGATTTATTGAAAGATATTTTAAAATATTGGTTTTGTCATAGACTAGCTTGTTCTTTCTGCCTATGGTAATTGAATGTTTTTCTGGATATAGTTGCCTGGGCTGGCATTTGTGTTCTCTTAGGGTCAAGATGACATCTGCCCAGAATCTTCTAGCTTTCACAGTCTCTGGTGAGAAGTCTGGTGTAATTCTGACAGGTCTGCCGTTATGTGTTACTTGACCTTTTTCCCTTACTGCTTTTAATATTCTTTTTTTGTTTGTTTGTTTAGTGCATTTGGTGTTTTGATTGTTATGTGATGGGAAGAATTCCTTTTCTGGTCCAGTCTATTTGGAGTTCTGTAGGCTTCTTGTATGTTCATGGGCATCAATTTCTTTAAGTTAAGGAAGTTTTCTTCTATATTTTGTTAAAGATAATTACTAGCACTTTGAGTCTGGAATCTTCACTCTCTTCTATACCTATTATCCTTAAGTTTCATCTTCTCATTGTGTCCTGTATTTCCTGGATGTTTTGGGTTAGGAGCTTTTTACTTTTTGCATTTTCTTTGAGTGTTGTGTCAATGTTTTCTTCTTTTTTTAATTTTTAAAAATTTTATGTATGTATGTATGTATGTATGTATGTATTTATTTATTTATTTATTTATTTATTTATTTATTGTTGTTTTTGTTGGTTTTTTGAGACAGGGTTTCTCTGTATAGCCCTGGCTGACCTGGGACTCACTTTGTAGATCAGGCTGGCCTCGAACTCAGAAATCTGCCTGCCTCTGCCTCCTGAGTGCTGGAATTAAAGGTGTGTGCCACCACACCTGGCTTGTGTCAATGTTTTCTATGATACCTTCTGCACCTGAGATTCTCTCTTCTATCTCTTGTCTTCTGTTGGTGATACTTGCATCAATGACTCCTGATGTCTTTCCTAGGTTTTCTAACTCCAGGGTTATCTCCCTTTGTGGTTTCTTTTTTGTTTCTATTTTCATTTTTAGATCTTGGATGGTTTTGCTCATTTCCTACCCCTGTTTGATTCTGTCGTCCTGTAATTCTTTAAGGGATTTTTGTGTTTTCTCTTTAAGGGCATCTAGCTGTTTACCTGTGCTCTCCTGTACTTCTTTGAGAGAGTTATTTATGTCCTTCTTAATGTCCTCCATCATCATCAAGAGAAGTGATTTTAGATCTGAATCTTGCTTTTCCGGTGTGACAGTGTATCCAGGACTTGCTATCATGAGAGAATTGGGTTCTAATGATACCAAGTAACCTTGGTTTCTGTTGCTTATATTCTTTTGCTTGCCTCCTGCCATCTGATTTTCTCTAGTACTACTGGTCCTTACTATATCTGATTGGAGCCTGTCCTTCCTATGATCCTATTTGTGCATTTTTCGATTCTTGATCTTAGAGCATAAGCCATTGGTGTTCTGTTCAGGTACTTTCCCCCTGTGCCCATGTGTTCATCTTGAGTGAGGTAACTCAGTCACAAAGAACACATACAGTATGTACTCACTGATAAGTGCATATTAGTCCAAACGTTCGGAAAGTTTAGATTCAATTCACAAATCATATGAAGCCTAAGAAGAAGTAAGACCAAAATGTGGATGCTTCCATGCTTCTTAGAAGGCTGAACAAATTACAGACAGAAGGAATTATGGAGAAAAAGTGAGGAGCAGAGACTGGAGTAAAGGCTATCTAAAGACTGTCCACCTGGGGATCCATCTTGTATACAGCCAGGACATTTTTGTAGATGCTTGTTGATAGAAGCCTGATATGGCTGTCTTCTGAGAGGATCTGCAAGAGCCTGACAAATACAGAGGCAGATGCTTGTAGCCAAACATTGGACTGAGCATTGGCTTTCCAGATGGAGGAGTTGGAGAAGGGACTGAAGGACCTGAGGGTGTTTGCAGCCCCATGGAGGGAGCAGCAGTGTCAACAGGCCAGATCCCCCAGAGCTCCTGGGGACTGAACCACCAACTAAGGAGTACACATGGAGAAACCTGTGGTTCTGGCCGCATATGTGGCAGAGGATGGCCTTGTTGGACATCAGTGGGAAGAGAGGCCCTTGGGCTTGAGGGTGTTTGATGCCTCAGTGTAGGCGAATGCTAAGGCAGGAAAATGGGACTGGGTGGATGTAGGTATCTGAGCACCCTCATGGAGACAGAGGAGGGGATATGGGATGGGGGATTTCCAAAGGGGAGACCTGTAAAAGGGAAAACATTTGAAATGTAATTTAAAAAATAACCATTTTTTTAAAAATGATAAAAAATAGTTTTAACTGAGCTTCACGTGATCCCTTATCAATGATCCAGATACAACCCCTACACTTCCTCCTCCTTCCTGCTACCCTTGAGTGAGTGAGCATCATATTATAAAAAGGGGCTCAGCTTTTAACAAAAATATATTAAGGCTTTGGTTATAAACAGAGTAGACTTATGGGGAAAGGAAATATATAACAAAATGATATTTTAAAATGTCAAGGTTCCATGACATAGGCTTGTTCCAATATTGAGTTTCAATCAGAATACTCTCGAATACTTAGTTGCCCTGTCTCTTTTCCCCCTGAAAATGGGCCTCTGATATAATATAGCAGAATAATATAATATAGCAGAATAATGCATTGCAGACTATCCTGTTGCAGGACACAGAACAGCCTAGGGGAATTCTATAGAGAAACACGTGGTCAAATGGAGGGAAAAAACTGTAGACACTAAAGGAATTTAAAAGTCTGGAAATTGCATCTACTATAAATAACAAAGGGAATCAAATTCCTAGTCAGATTAATATTAATCTTCTCACTAAATACTTAACACAGTATCTAGTACTTAAAATATCATGCCTCACTTCTAGCAATAATTATGAAACATTTACAAAGATTATTTTAAAAAAATAATATGCTGAAGAAACAAAGCAAATATTGGAACCAGACTGGGATAGGGCAAGATGTTAGAATTGTCTGATAGATAATTTAAAAAGACTGACATTAATATCTCTAAATTTTTAATGGAAAAATGAACAGCACAAGGAAGAGTTGTAAGGAAAAATAATGGAATAATAAAATAACCAAAAAGCAACACTAGGAATGAAAGTCAGTATTCGGAATTCATAAAATTCAAGACAATCTTCAAATGCCTGAGAAGTTTAATTGGAACACTAGTGGTCTCCAGAGATGACCAATTGAGGCACGAGAACAAGAGTAATAATGGGTGAAAGTATTTCATGATTAGTTATTAACATCAAGCTATGGGCTAAGGGAATTCTGAGAAACCACAGAGGATGCACATAAACACCAATAAATTTAATATTTAACCTGCCAATACACCCAAACAAAGAGAAGAATCTTAAAATAAGAATTACTGTCCTAAATCTTATTTTGGAGAACATTTTCCACATTATTAAAATGTGTTTTGTCACTTCTTAAAATGTGCTCTTGTGCATGTAAAATCCAAGCTACTAGCTTGCATGTCAGCATTCACAGAGTTTTACCTATAGTGAGAAGAATGTGAGACTCCAGATGACGGCTTAATAGATTCATCTTCCTGAAGAAATTATACTGGAAACAAGTGTGTATGGGACCTCAGAATACTAAATAACAACTTTCTTTCAATCTAAGTCTGTTATGAATAGTATACTATAGTTACTTGAAATTTTTATATTAACGGGATTCACTTATGGTTTAATACATTCAGAATATGGATGGTAGTACTTAAGTTTAAATATCTAACATGATAGTCACAAATTCAGGTCTTTATTATCTGCCAGTTTTAACTCTTATAAAGATATTATTATAATAAATATTAGTATTCCTTAAAACAACATTTGTGTATACCAATTTAGTTGGTGATTCCTTGTAATATAAGTGTGTATGTGTATATATACATGACTGTGCATATATGTCTTTATGTGAACATGCATGAGCATGAATGCATGTATTTACAAATATATTAATATCTGATGTCAGTGACTAAGTACATCAAGAATGAATTTATCATACTGCACCCATATCATGATATGGTACAGTATGATATACTAATATAGTATATTCTAGTTATATTAATCTGAATTTACTTACAAGGCTGCTACCTTTCTCACTCTTTAAAAAGAAATCATCAACACTCCTGTAAATTCTAACTTTTTGCTTTCACAATGACAAAAAATCAGATTTTCTTCTTCAAAATGATGTTCAGAGCCATGCTTGTTTTATCTCTCCTGGTTCACATGATGTTTCATGCTTATTATGTCTCCTGCAGCAAAAGCCTCTATCTATATTTCATAGCCTCACTTCCCTGTTTTCATCAACTAGTAGGGCTGATTATAAGCTACCTTCATAAAAGACTTTTAGTTCTATTAAACCATTACAATATTGTGAATGTTTAGAAATGTTCTAATACCGTCTTGTTTTGTTCACTTTATTTCAACTTTTATATTAAATTACAACTTCTTAAATACAAAGAATTAATATAATATTTGTAGTCTTGAAGTGTGGCAAATATATAATCATTAGAATAGTTTTTCTAATGTGCATAGAATGTAAGTATATTGTTCATATCTATAGATGGTAAAATAATTATCTTTCATATATATGCTTTATGTATATATATATATATGTATATACTATCTTAAATCATAAGAGTATTATTAGAATATATCACTAACTTTTCCCTAACTAAATTTTAATGGACAAACATTAAAATTTTATTCAAAGATGTTAATTTTAGTAATTAAAATGATTCAGAATCTGCCAGAATTTAATGAGCTAGAAACTGTAGCATTTTTAGCAATTCTGTCTTACCTTTTTAGTGGTGGGATGCAACCCAAACACTTGACAAGACCTTGTATTGTTTTGGGAATTCTCAGAACAATGTGCTCGAGACTAACAACAGAAGGAGCAGCTTCTGGCTTTTTTATATGGCAGCCTCTAAATTCAGAATGGAGCATTATACCCTTATAGAGTAACTCCAATATACACACACAAACATGCAAACACACACACACACACACACACACACACACACACACACACGGACATACTACTACCAAAACCAAGAAAATACTAGGTTTTCATATGGTTTTGTTGTGTGGGTTTTGTTGTTGTTGTTTTTGGTTTTTTGTGTATTTGTGAGTGAACTATGTGTGTCTGCAAGAATCAAATGGAAGTGTGGAGTTAAACAAGGTTATGAGCATTCAATTGAGTATTGGGAACGGTATCTGGGTTTCTCCTGGAGATTAAATTCAATGTTACTTTTATTCAAAAGTTGTTCCAGCAATTCAACATGAGCATTTTATTTAGAATTATACTAAAGTCATTTTAGAAAGTAGTCAAGGGACTCCGCCGAACTTAGGAACTTAGTCTTCACAGGTGAGAGTGTGCACCACAGAAGCATACAGCTTCTGGGACAGGCAGGAGCCACGGAACCACTGAGGCAGCACCCTTTTTGGGCCGCAGACATCCGGACACCCTCCCAGCCGGAGGACAGGAGTCTGCCCAGCACAGGAGCCCCTCTGCCTCAGGAGCAGGGAGTGCCATCTTGGTGCCAGGAATCCACTGAACTTAGGAACTTAGTCTGCACAGGTGAGAGTGTGCACCACAGAAGCTGACAGCTTCTGTGACCTGCCAAAGCAACACAGCATCTGGGAAAGGTCCTGTTTTGGGCCTTCTTCTTCGGCCAGGAGGAGGCCCAAACACCAGATACCTGTGCACTTTCCCTGTAAGAGGAGAGCTTGCCAGCAGAGAGTGCTCTAACCACTGAAACTCAGAGGAGAGAGCCTGTCTCCCAGGTCTGCTGATAGACAGTAATCAGAATCACGAGAAGAACAATCTCTAAACAGAGACAACTATAACAACTAACTTCAGAGATTACCAGATGGCGAAAGGTAAACTTAAGAATCTTACTAACAGAAACCAAGACCACTCACCATCATCAGAACCCAGCACACCCACTTCGCCCAGTCCAGGGCACCCCAAACACCCGAAAAGCTAGACCTGGATTTAAAAGCATATCTCATGATGATGGTAGAGGACATCAAGAAGGACTTTAATAACTCACTTAAAGAATTACAGGGGAACATTGCTGAAGAGTTACAAGTCCTTAAAGAAAAACAGGATAACACAATCAAACAGGTAGAAGTCATTAAAGAAAAACAGGATAACACAATCAAACAGGTAGAAGTCCTTAAAGAAAAACAGGAAAACACATCCAAACAGGTGATGGAAATGAACAAAACCATCCTATACCTAAAAGGGGAAGTAGACACAATAAAGAAAACCCAAAATGAGGCAAAACTGGAGATAGAAACCCTAGGAAAGAAATCTGGAACCATAGATGCGAGCATCAGCAACAGAATACAAGAGATGGAAGAGAGAATCTCAGGTGCAGAAGATTCCATAGAGAACATTGGCACAACAATCAAAGAAAATACAAAACACAAAAGGATCCTAACTCAAAACATCCAGGAAATCCAGGACACAATGAGAAGACCAAACCTACGGATAATAGGAGTGGATGAGAATGATGATTTTCAACTCAAAGGACCAGCAAATATCTTCAACAAAATTATTGAAGAAAACTTCCCAAATCTAAAGAAAGAGATGCCCATGAACATACAAGAAGCCTACAGAACTCCAAATAGACTGGACCAGAAAAGAAATACCCCCCGACACATAATAATCAGAACAACAAATGCACTAAATAAAGATAGAATACTAAAAGCAGTAAGAGAAAAAGGCCAAGTAACATATAAAGGCAAGCCTATCAGAATTACACCAAATTTTTCACCAGAGACTATGAAAGCCAGAAGATCCTGGACAGATGATATACAGACACTAAGAGAACACAAATGCCAGCCCAGGCTACAATACCCAGCCAAACTTTCAATTAACATAGATGGAGAAACCAAAGTATTCCACGACAAAACCAAATTAATTCAAACATTATCTCTCCACGAATCCAGCCCTTCAAAGGATAATAACAGAAAAAAACCAATACAAGGACGGGAACCACGCCCTAGAAAAAACAAGAAGGTAATCCCTCAACAAACCTAAAAGAAGACAGCCACAAGAAAAGAATGCCAACTTTAACAACAAAAATAACAGGAAGCAACAATTACTTTTCCTTAATATCTCTTAATATCAATGGACTCAACTCCCCAATAAAAAGACATAGACTAACAGCACCACCTTCTTCTCAGCACCACATGGCACCTTCTCCAAAATTGACCACATAATTGCTCACAAAACAGGCCTCAACAGATACAAAAATATTGAAATTGTCCCATGCATCCTATGAGATCACCATGGACTAAGGCTGATCTTCAATAACAAAATAAATAATAGAAAGACAACATTCACGTGGAAACTGAACAACACTCTTCTCAATGATACCTTGGTCAAGGAAGGAATAAAGAAAGAAATTAAGGACTTTTTAGAGATCAATGAAAATGAAGCCACAACATACCCAAACTTATGGGACGCAATGAAAGCATTTCTAAGAGGAAAACTCATAGCTCTGAGTGCCTCCAAAAAGAAACTAGAGAGAGCACACAGTAGCAGCTTGACAACACACCTAAAAGCTCTAGAACAAAAGGAAGCAAATTCACCCAAGATGAGTAGAAGGCAGGAAATAATCAAACTCTGGTGCGAAATCACCCAAGTGGAAACAAGAAAAACTATTCAAAGAATCAACCAATCAAGGAGCTGGTTCTTTGAGAAAATCAACAAGATAGATAAATCCTTAGCCAGACTCACTAGAGGGCACAGGGAAAGCATTCTAATTAACAAAATCAGAAATGAAAAAGGAGACATAACAACAGATCCTGAAGGAATCCAAAACACCATCAGATCCTTCTACAAAAGGCTATACTCAACAAAATGGGATAACCTAGATGAAATGGAGAATTTTCTAGACAGATACCAGGTACCAAAGTTGAATCAAGATCAGGATAATGATCTAAACAGCCCTATATCCCCCAAAGAAATAGAAGCAGTCATTAATACTTTCCCAACCAAAAAAAGCCCAGGACCAGATGGGTTTAGTGCAGAGTTCTATCAGACCTTCAAAGAAGATTCAATCCCAGTTCTTCACAAACTATTCCACAAAATAGAAACAGAAGGTACTCTACCCAACTCATTCTATGAAGCCACATTTACTCTGATACCTAAACCACAAAAAGACCCAACAATGATAGAAAACTTCAGACCAATATCCCTTGTGAATATTGATGCAAAAATCCTCAATAAAGTTCTTGCTAACCGAATCCAAGAACACATCAAAACAATCATCCATCCTGACCAAGTAGTTTTCATCCCAGTGATGCAGGGATGGTACAATATACGGAAATCCATCAATGTAATCCAGTATATAAACAAACTCAAAGACAAAAACCACATGGTCATCTCGTTAGATGCGGAAAAAGCATTTGACAAGATCCAACACCCATTCATGATAAAAGTCTCTCAAAGATCAGGAATTCAAGGCCCATACCTAAACATGATAAAAGCAATCTACAGCAAACTAGTAGCCAACATCAAAGCAAATGGTGAGAAGCTTGAAGCAATCCCACTAAAATCAGGGACTAGACAAGGCTGTCCACTCTCTCCATACCTATTCAACATTGTACTTGAAGTCCTAGCCAGAACAATTCGACAACAAAAGGAGATCAAAGGGATACAAATTGGAAAAGATGAAGTCAAAATATCACTTTTTGCAGATGATATGATAGTATATATAAGTGACCCTAAAAATTCCACCAGAGAACTCCTAAACCTGATAAACAGATTCGGTGAAGTAGCTGGATATAAAATTAACTCAAACAAGTCAATGACCTTTCTCTACACAAAGAATAAATAGGCTGAGAAAGAAATTAGGGAAACAACACCCTTTTCAATAGTCACAAATAATATAAAATATCTTGGCATGACTCTAACTAAGGAAGTGAAAGATCTGTATAATAAAAACTTCAAGTCTCTGAAGAAAGAAATTATAGAAGATCTCAGAAGAAGGAAAGATCTCCCATGCTCACGGATTGGCAGGATCAATATAGTAAAAATGGCTATCTTGCCAAAAGCAATCTACAGATTCAATGCAATCCCCATCAAAATTCCAACTCAATTCTTCAACGAATTAGAAAGTGCAATCTGCAAATTCATCTGGAATAACTAAAAAACTAGGATAGCAAAACCTCTTCTCAAGGATAAAAGAACCTTTGGTGGAATCACCATGCCGGACCTAAAGCTTTACTACAGAGCAATTGTGATAAAAACTGCATGGTAGTGGTATAGTAACAAACAAGTAGACCAATGGAACAGAATTGAAGACCCAGAAATGAACCCACACACCTATGCTCACTTGATCTGTGACAAGGATGCAAAAACCATCCTGTGGAAAAATGACAGCATTAACAACATATGGTGCTGGCACAACTGGCGGTTATCATGTAGAAGAATGTGAAATGATCCATTCCTATCTCCTTTTACTAAGGTCAAATCTAAGTGGATTAAGGAACTCCACATAAAACCAGAGACACTGAAACATATAGAGGGGAAAGTAGGGAAAGCCTTGAAGATATGGGTACAGGGCAAACATTCCTGAATAGAACAGCAATGGCTTGTGCTGTAAGATCGAGAGTCAAAAAATGGGACCTCATAAAATTGCAAAGCTTCTGCAAGGCAAAAGACACCGTCCACAAGACAAAAAGGCCACCAACAGATTGGGAAAAGATCTTTACCTATCCCAAATCAGATAGGGAAATAATATCCAATATATATAAAGAACTCAAGAAGGTGGACTCCAGAAAATCAAATAACCCAATTAAAAAATGGGGCTCAGAGCTAAACAAAGAATTCTCACCTGAGGAATACTGAGTGGCTGAGAAGCACCTGAAAAAATGTTAAGCATCCTCAATCATCAGGGAAATGCAAATCAAAACAACCCTGAGATTCCATCTCACACCAGTCAGATGGCTAAGATCAAAAATTCAGGTGACAGCAGATGCTGGGGAGGATGTGGTGAAAGAGGAACACTCCTCCATTGTTGATGGGATTGCAAGCTTTTACAACCACTCTGGAAATCAGTCTGGTGGTTCCTCAGAAAATTGGACAGAGTTCTACCGGAGGATTCTGCAATACATCTTCTGGACATATATCTAGTAGTTATTCCAACCAGTAAGAAGGACACATGCTCCACTATGTTCATAGCAGCCTTCTTTATAATAGCCAGAAGCTGGAAAGAACCCAGATGAACTTCAACAGAGGAATGCATACAGAAAATGTGGTACATTTACACAATGTAGTACTACTCAGCTATTAAAAAGAATGAATTTATGAAATTCCTAGGCAAATGGATGGACCTGGAGGGCATCATCCTGAGTGAGGTAACCCAATCACAAAAGAACTCCCATGATATGTATTCACTGATAAGTCTATATTCACCCAGAAACTTAGAATACCCAAGATATAAGATACAATCTGCAAAACACATGAAACTGAAGAAGAACAAAGACCAAATTGTGGACACTTTGCCCCTTCTTAGAATTGGGAACAAAACACCCATGGAAGGAGTTACACAGACAAAGTTTGGATCTGATATGAAAGGATGGACCATCTAGAGACTGCCATATCTGGTGATCCATCCCATTATCAGCCTCCAAACACTGACACCATTGCATACAATAGCAATATTTTTCTGAAAGGACCAGAATTACACCAGACTTCTCAACAGAGGCTTTAAAAGCCAGAACTTCCTGAAGTGATGTCTTACAGTCTCTAAGAGATCACAGATTCTAGCCCAGAGTACCATATATACCCAGCAAAACATAATCATAGAAAAAATCAAGATATTCCATGACAAAAACAATATCTGTCTACTAAATCAACTGAGGTTACTAAAAAAGGGTAAATTCCAACACTAGGAGTGTAACCACACCTAAGAATGCACAAAAAATAGATTAATGCATACCATAAAAACCGAAGGAGGAGAATCACATGAGAGAGAGAGAGAGAGAGAGAGAGAGAGAGAGAGAGAGAGAGAGAGAGAAGAGCCAACTTCCATATAACAGGAACTAATAATCATTGGTTATTAATAACTCTCAGCGTCAATGGGCTCAATTCACCAATAAAAAGACACATGGAAACATAGTAACCAGAATACATTATTCTGTTACATATGAGATGTACACCTCAGCAGCAAAGATAGATATTAACTCAGAGTAAAGGGCTGGAAAAAAGTTTTCCAACAAAGGAACCCAAGAAGAATACTGGAATAGCCATTCTAATGTCTTATAAATTAGACTTTCAATGAAAATTAAACAAAAGAGACAGGGAAATATACTTTATACTAATGAGAGGAAAACCCCAACAAGATGACAACTCAGTTCTGAACATCTATGTTCCAAATGCAAAAGCACCTACATTCTTGAAAGAAACATTACTAAAGCTTAAATCACAAATTTAATCAGGCACATTAAGAATGGGAGACTTCAACACCCTGCTTTCATTAATGGACAGGTTATCCAGACAGAAACTAAACAGAGAAATAATGTAATTGACATAGATTAAGAATCAAATGATTCTAACAAGTATCTACAGAACATTTCACAAAAACAGAAAAGATTATACCTTCTTCTCAGTACCTCATGAAACCTTCTCCAAAACTGACTGAATGCTCAGTCAGAAAGTGCTGCAGACCCTCTTTGGTCCCTGTCTGGGTAGAACAGGTTTCTAGTTGCAGGTGGACAAGGATTCGGTGAATGAATGACAAACAGAATCAACATGAGAGATTGTGTAGAATCTGAATGTAATTTTTCAAGTCCAGCATCAAACTTTTTATACAGTAGAGAGACAAGAAACCATGTGAGATACATCTGCCGAGTTACAGTGACACAATAAAAAAGGAATGTGTACATCAAAAGAAGGTGGACACCAGGCCACTGCCACTAAGAAGGGAGCCAGGTGTAATGCCAGTCTATTGTTAAGCCCACCACCAGGGGTTTCCTAGTAAATGCCTGATTATGCTGTTTCTTTGGGCCTAGTGAAGAAACATGTCTCAGGGGGATTCCCTAACTCTTTCATGGTAAACCCACCTATTTGCTAGGCCATTGTGAATTCCCTTGTCTGGGTAAGACTGGCTATTTTCCCAAGTAAATACTTTGCAGACCAGCCCTGACCTATTCCTGCTCCATTCTTTGTAATGCATAGTTTCACCATCTCTACTAGAAATGAATTTTAATGTTACTGAATAGATAATCTTCTTAATGAATTCCTACTGAATTCCAAGCTCATTGGCTTCAAGCATTTTCTGGGACATTGGAACACTGGTGGAGGCTTACCTATGTCAGAATTCAATCTTTAAAGGCATTTATAATAAAATAATACTAAAAGAGAGCATGTGGATCCATACACCAGACTAACACGGGGTTAGGGTATGAGTATATGGGTTATGAGAATCTCTGGTTCCAGGAGTTGAGTTTCCTTGAAACTCCCTGCCTTTTGAGTGCTTCCAGCCCTTTTAGCCTGCCAAGCAGACTTCACTGGAGTGTGCATAGCAACAAAGCAAGCCTCAACATATACAAAAATTTTAGATAACTCCTTGTATTCTATCAGATCTACCATGGATTAAAGCTGGACTTCAACAACAACAGAAACAACAGAAAGCCTACATACTCATGGAAACTGAGCAACTCTCCTTAATGATCGCTGGGTTAGAGAAGAAATACTAAAGAAATGAAAGACTTTCTAGAATTTAATAAAAGCCTTTCAAAGTAGGTCGTCCTATTTCTAGTAGAATACCAGTATGTGGTGCTACTGACAATGTTCTTTGGTGATCTGTGACTGCCCAGCCAGGAGTTACTGAAGAGCAAAAATTTATAATTTTGGGTCTTATAGCATTGTGGTATCTAAGTTCAAAAAATTCAGGGCTAAATGTTGTGAAGAACAGACCCAGGTGGGTCCAGGCACAGCCAGACCCACCCTATAGCTGGGAACGTCTGGCCATAAAAGATAAAAAAAAAAGAATGCAGGAACTGGCCAGGGCTATCAGGGCTGGCCAAATGGCCATCCTGCAGGATGGCGCCTCCCTCTGGCCCACCATAAATCATACATTAACCAGATGTCCTGCTGACCTCGATAAGTCCCAGGCCCATGTGCCTCCCTACGCCTTAGCTGGCATGTACTACCCTGTTAACTTGTAACCCCGCTGACATTTAAATGAGCCAATCATGTACAACCATGCCAATTCTTCCTACTCCTCCCTTTTGGTTTGTGGTTTTTGCCTTTATAAGCCTGTAGAAAGTTTAGGCCGGGGTCAAACTCCTCTGCCCCCTGCGTGGTGCATGAGTCTCGACCCCAGCGTGCTGGTTTGAGCACTCCTTCATTGTTTGTGTGCCATTAAAGCCTCGTGTGGTTACAGCAAGTTCGGTCTCAGCGTCTCACTGGGTGTGCCACCTTCCTGAGACTTGAGTGAGGGTCTCCCTCCGGGGGTCTTTTATTACCTGCTAATGTCTCAGATGCTACTATTTGAGATTAGTTGCAGCTTTTCTAATGAAGCCATGTTTTGTGGACTGTAACTGACATCTGAGAGGAACAGGGAATTAAAACAGACCTAATACAGTGGGGGCATCTTGTTTCTAAGGTCAATTGTGTTTCAAAGAAGGCAGAATAGCACGAATAATTCCATTCTCTGAGAGCCTTGTTGATCAACCATGATTAGTATTGCCAGAAGACTTATATTCTTCTATGATGTGCCTTCTTTTGGGGAATGAGAAGTTCTTATTGGTCTTCTGAGTTTTCTGATTCTCCTTTCCAATTAGTATTTTATAGGATTTGCCCAGAATAAGTCCATTTGATTGACCTTGCTTATAAGAATGCTTCCTTGATTTACATTTCAAATGCTATCCCAAAAGTCCCCTACACCCTCCCCACCCCACCCAATGCCCCGCTCCCCAATCTACCCACTCCCACTTCCTGGCCCTGACATTTCGCTGTACGGGAGCATATAATCTTTGCAAGACCAAGAGCCTCTCCTCTCAATGATGGCTTACTAGACCATCTTCTGCTACATATGCAGCTAGAGACATGAGCTAAGGGGGTACTGGCTAGTTCATATTGTTGTTCCTCCTATAAGGTTGCAGACCCCTTCAGCTCCTTGGGTACTTTCTCTAGCTCCTCAATTTGGGGCCCTGTGTTCCATCCAATAGATGACTGTGAACATCCACTTCTGTATTTGCCAGACACTGGCATAGCCTCACAAGAGACAGGTATATAAGGGTCCTTGAGGACACAAGTTAACAAATGTTTAGGACATTTCCAGTTAATCACTACAACAGACAAACAAAAATACATTTTAACTGAATCAATACAACAAAAGAGTATTTAAAAATTCTAGCTTAGGCAAGACAAAACAAACAAACAAACAAACAGCAATAATCATACTAAAATATATAACACCAAACTGTTAACATACATACTAATCTAATTAAAGCTAGAAGTAATTATATAACATTAGTGTGAAAGAATTCTTGTAGTTTCTTAAATAGTAACGTGCTTAATGAAGTTCTCATTCATTCATTTTTAAGATTTAATTAATCATATTGTATGGTGGCCATAAGCTTACTATACAAAAACATTAACTGGAATGTGGGAGGCATTAATCACACACACTCCACAAAACAAAACAAAATTACCTAGACAAAAATTCCTAGTCTCCTTAGAGCTTCCAATGTTAGAATAGGTAAAAGTCTGCTGAAAGTGAATGAAATCGTCTGTATAGTAAATACTGCAAAAGAATAAAACAGAGCAGGGGGTGTGTAGGCTGTGCTCTTTTATAGGTAGGAGGCTATACCAATTTCAGATGAAGTGACCCAAAAGGGCTCACTGAAAATATGACACAAGTAATTACCTCAGAGTAAAGGGAGTGGACCCTGTACCTACATTGTTTTGTCAGGGAAAGTACATTAAATATAGTGAGAACTATAAAGCACTGAAACATGTTTCATGAACCCATACATTTCATTTAAGGAAGAAAAATAATTTAGTATATTCACTGACCAGAGAAAATTATAACTTGGTGGTTGAGTGTGGGTCAAGAGTGTAAGATCATTTGGATCTTAGAGGTCCTGGGAAATTTTAAGAGACATTCTATGGCCTGTTTAGCAATATGCTTCTGACTCCCATTTTAAAATTACAGTGTAGAGAAATAGAGGAGAAAACAGGGCAGGCGGTTGAGGCTAGTTTAGCATCTCTCAAAGTTTAAGTGGACTGAGGCAGATACTTGGTAGTCTAGGTTTGAAGACAGTACAAAGATCGAGACAAGGAAGAGATCCCTTGTATTCTCCCTGTTACTTTGCTTCTTGGATCTGTGGGTTGTAGCATGATTTTCAAGTACTTTATGACGAATATCCACTTCTAAGTGAGTACATCATGCATGTCTTTCTGGGTCTGGGTTATCTCACTCAGCATATTTTCTAGTTACACCTACTTGCCTGAAAATTTCACAATATCCTCATTTTTAACAGCTGAGTAGTAGTCCTTTGGGTAAATGAACTACATTTTCTTTATCCATTCTTCAGTTGAGTGACTTCTGGGTTGCTTCCAGTTTCTGGCTATCACAAACAGAGCTGCTATGAACACAGCTGAACAAGCCCCCTTGTTACATGATGGAACACTTTTTATGTATTGTATATTTTTCTGAGAAACAACCAGATTGATTTCCAAAGTGGTTGTCCACATTTGAGCTCCCACCAGAAATGGAGGAGTGTCATCCATGCTCTACCTACTCACCAGTATGTGTTTGTCATTTGAGTTTTTGATCTTAGCCATTCTGCCAGTTAAAACATGGAATGTCAGAATCATTTTTATTTGCATTTCTCTGATGACTAACAACAGTGAACATTTCTTTTTTTTTTAAGTGAAGTTTTTTTTTTTTTTGGATTATTTTCTTTATATGCATTTCTAATGTTATCCCCTTTCCTGGTTCCTGCTTCCAGAAACCTCCTAACCCATCCTCCCTCCACCTGCTTCTATGAGGGTGTTTCTCCACCCTTCCACGTACTCACACCTCCCCACCCTCAGTTCCCCTACACTGGGGGATCTATAGAGCCTCCCATTGATACATGACAGGGCCATCCTCTGCAGCATATGCAGCTGGAGCCATGTGTACTCCTTTGTTGATGGCTTAGTCCCTGGGAGCTCTTGGGGGACTGGTTGGTTGAACATTTCTTTAAGTGTTTCTCAGTTATAGATTCCTCTGTTGAGAATGCTCTGTTCAGCAATGTACCCCATTTTTAATGGTTTATTTGGTTTGTAGGTGTTTCATGAGGTCCCATGAATTAATTATTGATTTTAGTACATGAGCTACTGATTTTCTGTTCAAGAAGTTGTCTCCCATACCAATATGTTCAAAGCCATTCCCAACTTTCTCCTGCATGAGATTTAGTTGAATCTAGTTTCATGTTTGCATCTTTGATCCACTCTGATTTCAATTTTGCACACAGAAATAAGTGTGTATCTCTGTACATTCTTCTAGATGCACACATCCAGTTAGAACAACACATTTTTTGAAGATGTTTTCTCGTTTTCATTGTATGGTTTTGCCTTCTTTGTCAAAAATCAAGTGTCCATGGATGTGTGGGTTTAAATCTAGCCATTTGAATCATTTCCATTGATCAAACTGACTGTTTTTATGCCAATAAAAGAGGTTTTCATTACTGTTGCTCTGTACATCTTGAGATCAGAGATGGTGATATCTTCAGGAGTTCTTTTATTGTACAGGATAATTTCATTCATACTGGATTTTTTGTTTTACCATATAATGCTGAGAGTTGTTCCTTTAATGTCTGTGAAGAATTTTTTTTTGAATTTTGATAGGAAATGCATTGACTCTGTAGATTGCTTTTGGTACGATGACCATTTTTACTATGTTAATCTATCTTCTGTTATCTTATTCAATTTTTCTTTAGAGACTTAAAGTTCTTCTCATAAAGGTCTTTCACTAGCTTATTACACCTTGTACCAAGATTTTTTGTATTATTGTGGCAATTGTGAAGGTAGTTTTTCTAATTTCTTTCTCAGTCCATTTATTATCTGAATAAAAGAAGGCTACTGTTTTTTCTTCCTTCCTTCCTTCCTTCCTTCCTTCCTTCCTTCCTTCCTTCCTTCCTTCCTTCCTCCCTCCCTCCCTCCCTCCCTCCCTCCCTCCCTCCCTCCCTCTCTCTCTCTCTCTTTCTTTCTTTCTTTCTTTCTTTCTTTCTTTCTTTCTTTCTTTCTTTCTTTCTTTCTTTCCTTCTTCCTCTCTTCCTTTCTTTCTTCCTTAGTTAATTTTGCATTCAGCCACTGAACTGAAGATGTTTATCAGCTGTAGGAGTTAACTGATAGAATTTCAGGGGCTGCTCATATATAATATTATAATATCTGCAAAAAATAAATATTTGACTTCTTTCTTTCTATTTTGTGTCCCCTTGATCTTCTTTCATTGTCTTATTGCTGTAGCTAGTACATCAAGTACTATATTGAATACATATGGAGAGAGTGGACAGACTTGTGTTGTCCCTCATTTTAATGGAATTGCTTTACATTTCCCTAAATTTAATTTGAAGTTGGCTGTGAGATTGCTGTATATATATATATATATATATATATATATATATATATATATATTGGTTTTTCGAGAAAGTGTTTCTCTGTATAGCTCTGGCTGTCCTGGAACTCACTTTGTAGACCAGGCTGGCCTCGGACTCAGATATCCGCCTGCCTCTGCCTCCCGAGTACTGGAATTAAAGGCAGGTGCCACCATGCCCGGCTGTATATTTTCTCTATTGTGATTAACTATGGTCCTTGAAGCCCTGATCTTTCCAAGACTTATATTATAAAGGGATGTTGGATTTTATCAAAGGCTTTTCCCAGCATCTAATGAGATTATCATGTGTGTGTGCTTGTGTGTGTGTGTTTTTCTGTGAGTTTATCTAGTGGATTACATTGATGGATTTTCATATATTGAACCATAATGTCATCTCTGGGATGAAGGTTACTTGATCATTATAGATCATATTTTTGATGTGTTCTTGGATTTGGTTTGTGAATATATTATTGAGTATGTTTGCATCAATGTTTATAAGAGAAATTGGTGTGAAATCTCTTTTTTTGTCGTATCTTTGTGTGGTTTAGGAATCAAGGTGACAGTAATCTCATAGAATAATTTGGCAATCTTCCTCCCGTTTCTGTTTTGTCAACTAGTTTAAAGAGTATTGATATTATCTCTCTGTAATAGTCTCGTAGAATTCTGCACTCAAACCATCTGGGCCCTGGGCCTTTGGAATTTTCTTTTCTTTTCTTTTCTTTTCTTTTCTTTTCTTTTCTTTTCTTTTCTTTTTTTCTTTTCTTTTGTTTGTTTGTTTGTTTGTTTCTTTCTTTCTTTCTTCTTCTTTTTTTTGGAAGATTTTGATGGCTGCTTTTATTTCCTTAGATGTTATAGGATTATTTAATTTGTTTACCTTATATTTATTTAACTTTGGTATGTGGAATCTATCATGAAAATAGTCCATTTTAGTTGGATTTTCCAATTTGGTAGAGTACAGGCTTTTGAAGTAAGACCTAATGGTTCCTTGTATTTCCTCAGTGTCTACTCTTATATCCCCCTTATCTTTTCTCATTTTGTTAATAGGGTTATCTCTCCACGTTTTAGTTTGGCTAAGGGTTTGTTTATGTTGTTGATTTTCTCAAAAAAGCAGCTATTGAGTTCATTGAATTGTTCTCTTTGTTTTTATTTTATTGATTTTCAGTCCTGAGTTTGATTATTCCCTGCCATATTGTTTGTGTTTGATTCTTTTTGTTCTAGAGCATTTAAGTGCGCTTTTAAATTGCTAGTATGAGATCTTTTCAATTTTTGTGATGATACATGGTGCCATGAACTTTCCTCTTAGCTCTGTTTTTATTGTGTCTCATAGGTTTGGGTATGTTGTGCCTTCATTTTCATTGAATTGTAGAAAGTATTGAATGTCTTTCCCTGACCCAGGGAAGTTCAATAAGAAGAGAATTGTTCAACTTTTATGAGTGTGTAGGCTTTCTGTTATTTGAAGTTCAGCTTTAATCCATGATGGTCTGATAAGATATAAGAGGTAATTTGATATCCTTGTATTTTTTGACAAAACCCAACACCCCTTCATCATAAAAGTCTTGAAAAGGTCAGAGATACAAGACTCATAGCTAAATGTAACAAAAGCAATAAATAGCAAGCCCATAGTCAACATCAATTTAAATGGAGAAAAGCTTAAAGTAGTACTAAAATCAAGGAGCACACAAGGCTGTCTGCTCTCTTCATATGTATTCAATATAGTACTTGAAGTTCTAGCTAGAGCATTAAGACAACTAAAGGAAATCAAAGGGATGCAAATTAGAAAAGAGGAAATGAAGTATTGATTTTTGCAGATAATATGATAGTATTTATAACAACTCCAGAAATTCTATCAGGGAACTTTTACATCTGATGAACACATTCAAAAAAGTGGCTGGATAAAAAAAAAAATAACTCAAACAAAGCAAAAACAAAAACAAAAAACAAAAAACACTGCAGCCCTCCTTTATACAAACAATAAACAGACTGAGAAAGAATGAGGGAAACAACATCCTTCACGATTGCTACAAATAAAATAAAATATCTTCATGTAACTCTAGCCAAGCTAGTGAAAGTACTGTATGACAAGAACTTCAAGTATCTGAAGAAACAAATTGAACAAGATGTCAGAAAATGGAAAGGTTTCTCATGCTCATAGATCAGTAGGATTAAATTAGTAAAAATGGTCATCTTACCCAAAGCAATCTACAAATTCAATGTATTTCCCACCATGATTCTAGCATAAATCTTTACATACCTTGACAGAGCAATTCTCAACATTAAAAGAAAAGTTCAGGATTGCTAAAACAGTCCTCTACAATAGAAGAACTTCTGGAGGTATCACTGTCCCTGATTTCAAGTTGTATTATAGAGAAAATGCAAACCCAAAGGACTTTGTGACCTTACATCAAAATCCAAAGAAGCTATGTAACAATTAGAGCCCGATACAGATGTTTGAGTCTCACTCAGAAGGGTAAATCGATGAGACATCTGGGGTGAAGGAGAGGAGAGAACTTGGTGAGGAAGGGGTTGGAGATTAGAATAAGAGGCATGACGTGAGAGGGAGGACAGAGGTAGATGTTACTAGAAAAGAACTACATGGTGGGGAAATCACTGGGACAAGCTAGAAACCGAGAACAATTGAAACTCCCAGGAATCTATGAGGATGACCCTTGCTGAGACTCCTAGAAGTGAGGATATGGAGCCTGAATCTAATATCTACTGTTACCAGACACAACTTCCAATGGAAGAATTGAGGGATTGGGATACCAACCCAGCCACAAAAACTTAGACCTACAATTTGACCTGCCTACAAGATGTCCAAGAGGTACAAGATAGAGAAGAAATTTAGACAATGACCAACCAATGGTTGGCTCAGCTTAAGACCCTTTCCACGAGAGGGAGCTCACCCTTGACTCTGTTATTGATATTCTGCTATACTTGCAGACAGGGGTCTAGCCTACCTGTCATCAGAGAGGCTTTGTCCAGAAACAGATGGAAACTGATGCAGAGACCCACAGCCAAACCTTAAGTAGAGCCTGAAAAATCCTATGGAAGAGCAGGAGGAAGTTTTGAAGGAACAGAGGGGTCATGGACACTACAATAAAGTCTACAGATTCAACCAACCTGAGTCAGTAGGAGCTCATAGACACTAAACTACCTACCAAAGTGCATGCCTGGCACTAACCTAGACCATCTGCATATATGTAACAGTTCTGCAGCTGAGTCTTCATGTAGGACCTCTAACGATGGAACATGAGCTGTCTCTAACCACCTTACCTGCCTTTGGAACCCTTTCCCCTAACTAGGCTGCCTAGTCTAGCCTTTATAGAAGACACAGAAGTCTTACTGCCAAGGATGCTTGGTATGCAAGGGAGATTCCTGAAAAGAAAGGGAGGAGGGGTGGATGAGTGGGAAGTTGAGGTGAGAGGGAGGGTCTGTGAGGAATGGAGAGGGGAAGTTGCAATCAGGATGCAAAGTAAATAAATAATAAAAAACAAGTTTTTGATTGTAAAAAAAAATCTATAAAGATTAATGAAGTAAAGAAAAGGGGTCCTGTCTTTTTGGGCTCTGCACTATGCCTTCCTATAGATAAGTCTCAGAATGCTGTGTTTGCAGCACTTTGGAACACAGGGAAGTATGCAGATTTTTCATTACTGCTGGTTGGTGTCTTTTTTATTATTCTTTTTATTTTATTTTTTATTGGATATTTTATTTATTCACATTTAAATGTCATCCCCCTTTCCGGTTTCCCCTCCCTGAAAGCCCCTCTCCAATCCTTCCTCTACCTGTTTCTATGAGAGTGCTCCCTGACCCACCCACCCACTCCCCTCTCCCCGCCCTAGCATTCCCCTACACTGGGGCTTCTTATGGTTTTCTGCTTTTTGACTCTGGCCATGAGAGGATGCAACTAGAATTTCTCTTTTTGAATCTCCATAGCCCATTCTATATCTGAGGATTTTATTTCCTCAAACTGGCTATAGTATTAAATGATATCTATAATAAAATGCCTGAGCCTACTGAAGCTGTTCACCCTGGAAAAATGTTTGTGTGGTAACCCTGACAACTTGAGTTTAGCTTCAGAACTTGTAGTAGAAAGAAAATCACCAGCTCCAGAAAAGCTGTGTTACATTCATTCACAAATGAGCCAAGAGATTCACATGCCTGCACTCACATGAACACACATAGACACAAACAGGTGTACCTACAGATTAGCCCATATCATATAAACAATAATAAAAGTTAAAATAATGCTTCTTTTTATTATTTAAAATATTAATTTTATTTTATTCTGATCAAGTTAATAATTTGGATAATTTAGCAGATATATTCTTTGTCGTGTTATTGTTAAGTACCACTTTCTGTAATTTTTTTTCATTTCAGAATCTCATCCTGGTCGTCCCCAAAGTTGTGTGGATTAAGTTGAATTTCAATGACTGAGTCCATCTTGTCCATAGCACTAAGTCTGAAATTACTGACAAAAGACATAAGTCCACAACTTTACTTTAATATCCAAATTCTAGACTACTTTAAGTACATGTATTAAATAGATATTATTATTTTGAAGAGTAAATAATTACTCTTGATTTCACTCTGTTTAACTGATAATTTCATTTTTTAAGCCCACATTTTAGTTATCTGCTCATACTTGTTAGGTAATGTGTATTATATCCTTGTTTTAGGAGGACAGTCAATATGTTAGTACTTTCAAAAATGAAGAAAGAGAATGTGTGCAGATTTTCTCTTCTGGTCTTTTTCTTTCCATTAAAAAGACCTGTAAGATCCTTTGACATTAATTAAGTTGTTAAATTTCTCAGAGGCATTTCTGTCAGAACTGGTAATAATTTCACAGGTACATAATTATATTAAGCTCACTCTCAATCTAGTGACTACCGGGGACTTGTTCATTTTGGAAAAACAAAAATCAAAGGTGATAGCTTAAGTTTTATTTCCTGTCATTGAAAAATTTCTCCTTACTCTTATGTACAGCAAACGGAAAAAAAATCAATCTGCTTAATTTTGTTAGTAAATGATTTTGTGCTTTTGTGGTATCCTACCACATTTATCACATCTAATGAGAGGATGGTCCTATATAACTTTCAAGGCAAATTCAAGTGCTTGATATCATGAATTAATTCAAGAAGATGTAGAGGTAAGGAGAAATTCACAAAAAACAAAACAAAACAAATAAAACCAACCCATCAACCACCACCACCACCACCAACAACAACAAACCCAGAAGCAGCAGAATCAAACAGGAAAGTTTTTTGTTTGATTTTTGGGTTTTGGTTGTCTTATAACATTTTACCAGGAACAGGAAGAATAAAGAGTTAACAGCTGACAGACATCACTTTCCTGACATTCTTTTTGAAAAGAAAGTTAGAAGGTTTAGAGAAATTCATAAGTGAATGGTGGAGCAACACGTGACAAATAAAAGAATTTTCTACATATGGAAATCAACGCATTCTTTATTTCTCTTATAAAGCTTTACTTTTTCTTACATTTTATTTTTTAAAATTGGTTCTATGTTAGCTAATGGTTTAAAATGGTATATTCCTATGTAAAGTCACTTAGTCTGTAAAACTAGAAAAAAAGTTGAGCTATGGGAATGGCTCAGCCTCTAAGTGCACATACAGCTCTTATAAAGAACCCAGGCTTTGGTTCCTGTCTCCACACAATGGTTCCCTACCATCTATAACTCCAGTTCTGGCACATCTGTTACACTCTTATGACCGGTGCAGGCACCTAGCTCACATGTGATATACATGCATACATGCAGACAAAATATTAATACATAAGAAATAAAATAAATGAATCGAAAAAAAAACTTAAAACAATCAAGAGAAAGTAAAGAAGACTAAAGAGATAGTAGTTAAAATAACTTGCTATTTTACCAAAACACTAGAGTTTGGATTACAGTACCATGAAAGACAAATAACAGCTGGCTGCATCTCCAGTGCCAGGATGTCTGGAATCCTCATCCCAGTGGACATTTATATGCACACACACACACACACACACACACACACACACACACACACACACACAACATACAGCATACATACATGCATACACATACAGAGGGAGGTTAAGGAAAAATTGATAAACATTTAAAATATTCTTTATTTTTTTATTGGGTATTTATTTCATTTACATTTCCAATGCTATCCCAAAAGTCCCCCACACCCTCTCACACCCACTCCCCCGCCCACCCACTTCCACCTCTTGGCCCTGGCGTTCCCCTGTACTGAGGCATATATAGTCTGCATGACCAATGGACTTCTCTTTCCACTGATGGCCGACGAGGCCATCTTCTGATACATATGCAGCTAGAGACACGAGCTCCGGGGGGTACTGGTTAGTTCATATTGTTGTTCCACCTATAGGGTTGCAGATCCCCCCAGCTCCCTGGGTACTTCCTCCAGCTCCTCCTTTGGGTGCCCTGTGATCCATGCAATAGCTGACTGTGAGCATCCACTTCTGTGTTTGCTAGGCCCTGGCATAGTCTCACAAGAGACAGCTATATCAGGGTCCTTTCAGCAAAATCTTGCTGGCGTATGCAGTGGTGTCAGTGTTTGGAGGCTGATTATGGGATGGATCCCCATATTCTTTATTTTAAAGTGTATGGAAGATAAGGAAAGGGAGTAGAAATGCAAGAGGAAGAGGGAAATAAAATCAGAATTACCAGCACCCAAAGTGAAAAATGTATAAGCTACTTCTTTTTTATTGGATACTAAAGATTCACAAGCAATGAATAGTTATATCCCATGGAACCCACTGTTAAAATGGTATTGAATTTCAGGAAAGAAGGCTAACTCTTTATGGGTGAGCATCTTCCCACAAGGTAATGAGGACAGAAGGAGAATTCTTGCAGCAAATTCTGAGGTACAGCTTCCTCTTTGCAGGTCTTGTTAGAGAATAGCTGTCTCATCTCAGTCATCACACCTGGAAAGTTTGAGTGAACTCTTTAGTTTCATGAAAATTTACTTTGTGGGGTCCATGACGCTGAGGCTGCAAAGCTTATCGCTTACCTATAAAACATTTCAAGATCACACATTCATGGCTTTACTTTCCTAATTAATATTAAAATTAGGTTTTATTGCTTGTGGCTGTTTGCAACAGTCCACATCAATGTCACTGTTTATTATTTAGCATATTACATATCATTTTTACTTAAATGTCATTTTTCAAAGCACACTGCTTCTCTCTTTCAGCCTTCTGTTCTCCGAATGTCTTGTATCATAGACTCGTCAGTATCTGATTTTTCAGTGGTATCAACACCATCGTCTACACCACCACATGCAGAACATCTCTCTTGTTTTACATAGCCCTTCTATTACTCAGCAAAACCAGCTTTATGGTCCTTCATGGTCAAAGGATAGTTCCTTTTTTCCTTTACAAATCAAACACAGATAGAACATTTCCCATTTTACTTTCTTGATAGTCATACTTTACTCCACAACAGCTTTTTTCCTCATTAAGCTGCTTGCTATATTTTCACCCCCAATCTTATCTGCCATTCATAGAAGTGGCCAACTGTTTTCATGTTCTGCAAGGCTTGAAACTTCTCAAGAGGTAGACTTCACATAAAGAAGTGTAGGTTGACCAGTATGCTTCTAATTCAGTTTAGGAGAGGTTTACTTTCCTCTTAATATCCCAGAGTTTCAGATTCCTGTGTCCTATGTATTATCTTTAACTTATAAGTTCAGCACTGGTTCCACTATTCTTTCTTTATTACCCCTCCCACTGACACACACACAAAAATTGCTGCTCCAAAGCCCTAAATTTCCAACCTCTTTTTTCAGTATCTTCCCACGTCAACAACTCTGTTAAGCATTTCAAACAAACATATTTTTTTGTAGTTTTAGAAGCAACCAATGCATTAGTCTTGCTGATTTTGATCATTTAGAAAGCTCTTTTTATTCTTCTGATTGTAAATATGCAGAAAGATGACAGTGTGCCACATATCACAGTTAAAGACAAAAAGAAGGTTTTATGCCCCAGTGTAGGGGGATCCTGGTGGTTGAGGGGATGGAGGAGCACCCTCATAGAGGCAAAGAGGAGGGGGAGAGTGTAGATGGGATGGGGCAGCTGTGGAGGGCTAACCATGAAGGGGGATATCATTTGAGATATAAATGAATGGCATGATTAATAAAAAAAATAAAAGAGAGAGAGAGAGAGAGGATGGGAGGGAGGGAGGGAGGGAGGGAGAGAGGAAGGAAGGAAGGAAGGAAGGAAGGAAGGAAGGAAGGAAGGAAGGAAGGAAGGAAGGAAGGAAGGAAGGAAGGAAGGAAGGAAGAGGTAAAGAAAAACCCTCAGAAAACAATGCTGCCCCCCTCACTAGTAGATAATAAACAAAGTTTGGTCCACTCTAATCAAATTAGAATGTAAGTACACACACAATTTGCGTGGTAGAATAAAACGTCCACGTAAACAAACAGATTTGGATCCCAATACAAAATTCAGTATGGATACAGTGTGCTCCTCATTTTCTCAGTAACTGACAGATGTTCAAAAGTAAACAACAGAACAAAATCAGGAAGGGAAACTCATTTGTGAACTAAACAAACATTCAAGGTGCTAAGAGCATTGCATTTGCATGGGAGAAAATCCCATGTCAAGTGATGTCAGCAAAATACCAGAACAAAAGCATATTTAATAATCATAGTCTCAGGAACCTGAGTTTAGATAATCATGTTTGAAGCTGAACGGAGGGAGAAAAGCAAGAAGAGTTGCTAGTTACATCAAGTGTAGTGTGTACTGTTATTTACTGAGTAAGTACCTGCCACCAGAGAAAGCAAGCCTCAGAAAGCATTATAGGGAATATTTTCCTTTTTTAAAGATTTATTTGTTTATTATATGTAAGTACACTGTAACTGTCTTCAGACACACCAGAAGAGACAGTGAGATCTCATTATGAATGGTTGTAAGCCACCATGTGGTTGCTGGCAATTGAACTCAGGACCTTCAGAAGAGCAGTCAGTACTCTTAACTTCTGAGCCATCTTTCCAGCCCCTGGAAATATTTTCTTATATGACTTAATATGAGTAATTAATTTACTATTTTGTTTACCTCCAATAATGATGTCATTTTCCTACCATATTGGCTAATTTTTAATCTGTACTTGAGTTTTTTGATAGTTCCTTAAAGGCTGAACTCTTCATGTTTTGCTATACAAAATTACAGGTGGAAAGCCTTCAGTTACATAACAAACTAAAAAGTACCAATGGATAAGGCTTTTCAAAATTTGCTTTATGATTGTAGATCTTAAAGAAATTCAATTTTAAAGTAAACAATTATGATATTTTCCACTACGTATTAGCAAAACAAACAAACAAACAAATGAACAACAACAACAAAAACAAAGCCTAAGTCTCCGTGGTTAGGAACAACTGTTGCTGTTTCCAGAACACATGTATCCGGTGGCTCACAATAAACTGTAACTCCAGTTCCAAGGGCTACAGTTACTTGTGGTCTGCTAAGGCACCATGGACACATATAGCATGCATACATAATGCTAGTAAAGTACTCATAAAATAAGACATATTTACTTTTTAAATCCGAATCATCAGTTAAAATTTAGCCACTTTCTTTAAATGCATCTGACTCTGAAGAGAAGCATCAGTGTAGTTAGGATGCAGCATATGTGGACAGAAGGTTGGAAGAGAAAAGCTTGCCCCATCATTACAGAGGGAAGATTCTAATGAGAGATGAGATGTGATTTAACATGATCGTAGCTTCTTTATGTTAAAGCCTTACCACACTGCTCTATAAATAATTAATAGTAAATGTCTCCTACTTTCTGCTCTCTCATGCTGATGTCAGCAAGATCCTGGATCTGTAGACTAATTCCTTTCCTCTCTTTTATACCTTTACTCATTGCCCAGTTAAGCTATTTTTACATTTTAATTTCATGAGTAAATAAGACAGCATACCTGTGCTGCCCGTCTATGCTACATGGCACTTTGAATAATAAATCACACTTAAAAGATTATTTGATGTTTCTTTTTTACTAGACCTATGATGATAATTTCTTAATATCATTTTGAGCTAGAGGAACTATGATACTGACTATTATTATTATTATTATTTCTTATGTATTTTCTTCATTTACATTTCCAATGCTATCCCAAAAGTCACCCATACCCCCCCATTCCCCTACCCACCCACTCCTACTTCTTGGCCCTGGTGTTCCCCTGTACTGAGGCATATAAAGTTTGCAAGACCAATATGTACTCACTGATAAGTGGATATTAGCCCAGAAACTTAGAATACCCAAGATATAAGATACAATTTGCAAAACACATGAAACTCAAGAAGAATGAAGACCAAAGTGTGGGCACTTTGCCCCTTCTTAGAATTGGGAACAAAACACCCATGGAAGGAGTTACAGAGACAAAATTTGGAGCTAAGACGAAATGATGGACCATTTAGAGACCACCATACCCGGGGATCCATCCCATAATCAGCCTCCAAACACTGACACCATTGCATACGCCAGCAAGATTTTGCTGAAAGGACCCTGATATAGCTGTCTCTTGTGAGGCTATGCCTAGCAAACACAGAAGTGGATGCTCACAGTCAGCTATTGAATGGATCACAGGGCCCCCAATGGATGAGCTACAGAAAGTACCCAAGGAGCTAAAGAGATCTGCAACCCTATAGGTGGAACAACAATATGATCTAACCAGTACCCCCTGGAGCTCGTGTCTCTAGCTACATATGATACTGACTTTTTTCTTTTTCCTACTATGTTTCCCCAACTAAGGTATTTACTAGATGTAGTCTTGAGACAAATACACTTTTAAATCATTTTAAAAGGAATAGGCCAATAAGGTACTTTTTATCATAAATCTATTTTCTATAATCAATTTGCAATTTACTCTCATTCACTACAATTATAACTATCAGAAAATGATACAAGAATGAATAAATTTCAAACAGCTAATAATTTTTCTGTGTAAATTATGCTACTAATGAGATGATTATGGCATTTTTATCTTTCAATTTGTTTATATTATGGACTACATTTGCCAGTTTATATATGGTGAACCAATCTGAATCCCAGGGATGTATCCTACTTGAAAATGGTCTAATTATGTCTGTGTGAGTGAGCTTGCACGCATACTCACATGTGTGTGTGTGTTTTGTATTCACTTTCCAATTATTTTATTGAAAATATTTTATATTTTTAATAAGGGTAATTGCTCTGTAATTTTCTTTCTTGCATCTTCATGTGGTTTGAATATTGGAGTAATTGTTGTCCTTAAACAGAATTGGACTATGTTCCTTCTATTTATGTTTTTGGAATAATTTAAGGAATGCTGTCATTAATTCTTTTTCAAAGTCTGGGGGAATCCTAAAATAATCTGGCTCAGCTCTTCTTTTTGACTTTTAATTCCTGCTTTTTATTTCTTAGAGGTTATAGGTCTGATTAAATTGCTTACGTGATTGTGGTTTAACTTTGGAAGGGAGTATTTATCAAGAAAATTATGTTTCTTTTAGATTCTCCAGTTTGATGAACTACAGGGTGTTTTCTTCAATAATTTATTGATTTTTATTCATTTTACACATTGATCATCCTTCCCTCTTTTCCTCCCAATCCTGCCCTTATGAATCCTTCCCCCATTACCCTCTCCCCTTTTCCTCAGAAGAAGGGAAGCTCCCCCACCCCTGCCTTGGGTACCACCCTACACTGGAACATCTAGTCCTATGAGGACTAGACACATCCTTTCCCAAACATACAGTCTAGATAGGAGAAGGGGAACCAATGGCAGGGAACAGAGTCTGCGATAGCCCTCTGTCCAATTGTTAGGGGACCCACATGAAGACAACGATGTACATCTGCTGCAAATGTCTAGGGGCCCTAGGTCTAGTTCATGTCTGTTGTTTGGTTGGTGGTTCAGTCTTTGTGAGCCCTGATGAGCCCAGGTTAGTTAATTGTAGGTTTCTCTTCAGCTAGCACAGTTCTATCTCTGACTCTTCCACAAAGCTCAGCAAGTTCTTCCTGATCTTTGACTATGGGTTTTTACATCTTTTTTTGCTACTGGAAGAAGCCTCTCAAGAGACAGTTATGCTAGGTTTTTGTCGGCAAGCATAGCAGAGTATTATTAATAGTATCAGAGATTGGCTTTCTCACATGGGATAGGTCTCAAGCTGGGCCAGTCATTGTTTGGCTGTTCCCTCCATCTCCACTCCATCCATCTTGTAGGCAGAACAAATTTGGGGTTGAAAGTTTTATGGGTGGGTTGATGTCCCTCTCTTCCCCTTGAAGTCCTGCCTGGCTATAGGCAGTGGCCACTTCAGTCTCTATATTCCTTGCTGGTAAGAATCTCAGGTACGGTAACCTCCATGGACTCCCCATGGATTCCCATGCCCTAGGCCTCTGGCTAGTCCCTGACGTACCCACTAGCGATTTCCATTCTCACTATCGGCCTTCTCCTACATACTCTCTTACCACACCAGATAGCCATCGCCATTCCTTCCTCACCGCTTCTCTCACCTAGTTCCCTCTCTCTATCCACCAGCGAATTCTATTTTATTTCCCCTTCTGAGTGAGATTTATGCATCCTCCCTTGGGCCCTCCTCATTACCCAGTTGCTTTGATTCTTTAGATTGTATCATGTCTATCCTGCACCTTATGGCTAATGTACATTTTTAAATAAATACATACCACTCATTTCTTTCTGGATCTTGCTTACCACACTCAGAATAATATTCTCAAGTTCCATCCATCTTCCTGAAAATTTTATGATGTCTTTATTTTTAATAGCTGAATAGTATTCCATTGTGCAGATTACCAAGATTTTTTTTTTATCCATTTATCAGTTGAAGGACATCTAGGTTGTTTGCAGTTTCTGGCTATTATGAATAAAGCTACTATGAACATAGGCGCACAAGTGTCTCTGTGGTAAAGTGGAACATCTTTTGTGTATATAGATAGGAGTGTTATAGATGGGTCCTGGATAGAACAATTACCAATTTCCTGAGAAACCACCAAATTGATTTCCAAAGTGGCTGTACAAGTTTACAATACCACCAGCAATGGAGGCATGTTCCCTTGCTCTACATCCTTGACAGTATGTACTGTCATTTGAGTTTTTTAATTTAGCCATTCTGACAGGTGTAAGATGGAATCTCAGAGTCATTTTGTTTTGCATTCCTATAATGATTAAGGACATTGGACATTTCTTTAATCACTTCTCAGCTATTAGAGACTCCTCTATTGAGAATTTTGTTTAGCTCAGTACCCAATATTTAATTGGGTTATTTGATTTGTGGGTGCTTAATTACGTGAGTTCTTTATATATTTGGATGTTAGTTCTCTGTTGGATGTAGGGTTGATGATGATTTTTTTCCCATTCTCTACGATACCACTTGGTTCTATTCATGCTGTTCCTAGCCTTACAAAATCTTCTTAGCTCTGTGAGATAGGTCCCTTTTTATTAATTTTTACCTCAGTGCCCAAGGCATTGTTATTCTGTTCAGGAGTCTGTCTCCTATAGTAATAAGTTGAAGTCAATTCCATACTTTCTCTTCCATTAGATTTAGTGTGTCAGATTTTATATTTAGGTCTTTGATCTAGTTGAACTTGAGTTTTGTGTAGAGTGATAGATATGGTTTTATTTGCATGCTTCTACATACAGACATCCAGTTAGACCAACACCATTTGTTGAACATGCTTTCTTTGTTCCATTGTATGGTTTTGGTTTCTTTGTCAGATATTAAGTGTCCATAGGTGTATTGAAGTGTAAGGACACTTCTATTCAATTCCATTGATCAACCTGTTTTTATATACCAGGCAGTTTTTATTACTATTACTCTGTAGTATAACATGAAATGGGGGATGGTGATAGCTCCAAAAGTTCTTTTGATAATACAGGATTGTTTTGGCTATTCTGTTTTTTTTTTTTTCTCACATGAAGTTGAGAATTGCTTTCTCAAGATCTATAAAGAATAGTGTTCTACAGGTGAGAGTGTGCACCACAGAGGCAGACAGCTTCTGGGACAGGCGGGACCCATAGAGCCACTGAGGAAGCAACCTTTTCGGGCCGCAGACATCCAGCACCCTCCCAGCCGGAGGACAGTGGTCCGCCCTGCACGGGAGCCCTCTGCCTCAGGAGCAGGGAGCACAATCTTGGATCTGGGACTCCACAGAACTTAGGAACTTAGTCTGCACAGGCGAGAGTGTGCACCACAGAAGCTGACAGCTTCTGTGACCTGCCAAAGCAACACAGCATCTGGGAAAGGTCCTGTTTTGGGCCTTCTTCTTCGGCCAGGAGATGGTCCAAACACGAGATATCTGTGCACCTTCCCTGTAAGAGGAGAACTTGTCAGCAGAGATCGCTCTAACCACTGAAACTCAGAGGAGAGAGCCTGTCGCCCAGGTCTGCAGATAGACGGTAATCAGAATTACCAGAAGAACAATCTATAAACAGAGACAACTATAACAAACCAAGAGATTACCAGATGGTGAAAGGTAAACATAAGAATCTTACTAACAGAAACCAAGACCACTCACCATCATCAGAACCCAGAACTCCCACTTCGCCCAGTCCAGGACACCCCAACACACCTGAAAAGCTAGACCTGGATTTAAAAGCATATCTCATGATGATGGTAGAGGACATCAAGAAGGACTTTAATAACTCACTTAAAGAATTACAGGAGAACATTGCTAAAGAGTTACAAGTCCTTAAAGAAAAACAGGATAACACAATCAAACAGGTAGAAGTCCTTAAAGAAAAACAGGAAAACACATCCAAACAGATGATGGAAATGAACAAAACCATACTAGACCTAAAAAGGGAAGTAGACACAATAAAGAAAAACCAAAATGAGGCAAAACTGGACATAGAAACCCTAGGAAAGAAATCTGGAACCATAGATTCGAGCATCAGCAACAGAATACAAGAGATGGAAGAGAGAATCTCAGGTGCAGAAGATTCCATAGAGAACATCGGCACAACAGTCAAGGAAAATGGAAAATGCAAAAAGAACCTAACTCAAAACATCCAGGAAATCCAGGACACAATGAGAAGACCAAACCTACAGATAATAGGAGTGGATGAGAATGAAGATTTTCAACTCAAAGGACCTGCAAACATCTTCAACAAAATTATAGAAGAAAACTTCCCCAATCTAAAGACAGAGATGCCCATGAACATACAAGAAGCCTACAGAACTCCAAATAGACTGGACCAGAAAAGAAATACCTCCCAACACATAATAATCAGAACAACAAATACACTAAATAAAGATAGAATACTAAAAGCAGTAAGAGAAAAAGGCCAAGTAACATATAAAGGCAAGCCTATCAGAATTACACCAGATTTTTCACCAGAGACTATGAAAGCCAGAAGATCCTGGACAGATGTTATACAGACACTAAAAGAACACAAATTCCAGCCCAGGCTACTATACCCAGCCAAACTCTCAATTAACATAGATGGAGAAACCGAAGTATTCCACGACAAAACCAAATTCACACATTATCTCTCCATGAATCCAGCCCATGAAAGGATAACAACAGAAAAAAACCAATACAAGGACAGGAACCAAGTCCTAGAAAAAACAAGAAGGTAATCCCTCAACAAACCTAAAAGAAGACAGCCACAAGAACAGAATGCCAACTTTAACAACAAAAATAACGGGAAGCAACAATTACTTTTCCTTAATATCTCTTAATATCAATGGACTCAACTCCCCAATAAAAAGACATAGACTAAGAAACTGGCTACACAAACAAGACCCAACATTTTGCTGCTTACAGGAAACTCATCTCAGAGAAAAAGATAGACACTACCTCAGAATGAAAGGCTGGAAAACGATTTTCCAAGCAAATGGTATGAAGAAACAAGCTGGAGTAGCCATTCTAATATCTGATAAGATTGCCTTCCAACCAAAAGTCATCAAAAAAGACAGGGAGGGACACTTCATACTCATCAAAGGTAAAATCCTACAAGAGGAACTATCAATTCTGAATATCTATGCTCCAAATACAAAGGCAGCCACATTCATTAAAGAAACTTTCATAAAGCTCAAAGCACACATTGCACCTCATACAATAATAGTGGGAGACTTCAACACACCACTTTCACCAATGGACAGATCATGGAAACAGAAAGTAAACAGGGACACAGTGAAACTAAGAGAAATTATGAATCAAATGGATCTGGCAGATATCTACAGAACATTCTATCCTAAAACAAAAGGATATACCTTCTTCTCAGCACGTCTTGGTACCTTCTCCAAAATTGACCACATAATTGGTCACAAAACAGGCCTCAACAGATACAAAAATATTGAAATTGTCCCATGCATCCTATCAGATCACCATGGACTAAGGCTGATCTTCAATAACAAAATAAATAATAGAAAGGCAACATTCACGTGGAAACTGAACAACACTCTTCTCAATGATACCTTGGTCAAGGAAGGAATAAAGAAAGAAATTAAGGGCTTTTTAGAGTTAAATGAAAATGAAGCCACAACATACCCAAACTTATGGGATGCAATGAAAGCATTTCTAAGAGGAAAACTCATAGCTCTGAGTGCCTCCAAAAAGAAATTAGAGAGAGCACACATTAGCAGCTTGACAATACACCTAAAAGCACTAGAACAAAAGGAAGCAAATTCACCCAAGAGGAGTAGAAGGCAGGAAATATCAAACTCAGGGGCGAAATCAACCAACTGGAAACAAGAACTATTCAAAGAATCAACCAATCAAGGAGCTGGTTCTTTGAGAAAATCAACAAGATAGATAAACACTTAGCCAGACTCACTAGAGGGCACAGGGAAAGCATTCTAATTAACAAAATCAGAAATGAAAAAGGAGACATAACAACAGATCCTGAAGACATCCAAAACACCATCAGATCCTTCTACAAAAGGCTATACTCAACAAACTGGAGAACCTGGATAAATGGAGAAGTTCCTAGACAGATACCAGGTCCCAAAGTTGAATCAAGATCAGGTTAATGATCTAAACAGCCCTATATCCCCCACAGAATTAGAAGCAGTCATTAATAGTTTCCCAACCAAAAAAAGGCCAGGACCAGATGGGTTTAGTGCAGAGTTCTATCAGACCTTCAAAGAAGATCTAATCCCAGTTCTTCACAAACTAATCCACAAAATAGAAACAGAAGGTACTCTACCCAACTCATTCTATGAAGCCACAATTACTCTGATACCTAAACCACAAAAAGACCCAACAATGATAGAAAACTTCAGACCAATATCCCTTTTGAATATTGATGCAAAAATCCTCAATAAAGTTCTTGCTAACCGAATCCAAGAACACATCAAAACAATCATCCATCCTGACCAAGTAGGTTTCATCCCAGGGATGCAGGGATGGTTCAAAATACGGAAATCCATCAACGTAATCCAGTTTATAAACAAACTCAAAGACAAAAACCACATGATCATCTCGTTAGATGCGGAAAAAGCATTTGACAAGATCCAACACCCATTTATGATAAAAGACTTGGAAAGATCAGGAATTCAAGGCCCATACCTAAACATGATAAAAACAATCTACAGCAAGCCAGTAGCAAACATCAAAGAAAATGGTGAGAAGCTTGAAGCAATCCCTCTAAAATCAGGGACTAGACAATGCTGTCCACTTTCTCCATACCTATTCAACATTGTACTTGAAGACCTAGCCAGAGCAATTCGACAACAAAAGGAGATCAAAGGGATACAAATTGGAAAAGATGAAGCCAAAATATCACTTATTGCAGATGATATGATGGTATATATAAGTGACCCTAAAAATTCCACCAGAGAACTACTAAACCTGATAAGCAGCTTCGGTGATGTAGCTGGATATAAAATTAACTCAAACAAATCAATGGCCTTTCTCTACACAAAGAATAAACAGGCTGAGTAAGAAATTAGGGAAAAAACACCTTTCTCAATAGTCACGAATAATATAAAATATCTTGGCGTGACTCTAACTAAGGACGTGAAAGATCTGTATAATAAAAACTTCAAGTCTCTGAAGAAAGAAATTATAGAAGATCTCAGAAAATAGAAAGATCTCCTATGCTCATGGATTGGCAGGATCAACATTGTAAAAATGGCTATCTTGCCAAAAGCAATCTACAAATTCAATGCAATCCCCATTAAAATTCCAACTGAATTCTTCAACGATTTAGAAAGTGCAATCTGCAAATTCATCTGTAATAACAAAAAACCTAGGATAGCAAAAACTCTTCTCAAGGATAAAAGAACCTCTGGTGGAATCACCATGCTGGACCTAAAGCTTTACTACAGAGCAATTGTTTTAAAAACTGTGTGGTACTGGTATAGTGACAGACAAGTAGACCAATGGAATAGAATTGAAGACCCAGAAATGAACCCATACACCTAAGGTCACTTGATCTTCGACAAGGGAGCTAAAACCATCCAGTGGAAGAAAGACAGCATTTTCAACAAATGGTGCTGGCACAACTGGTTGTTATCATGTAGAAGAATGCAAATCGATCCATTCCTATCTCCTTGTACTAAGGTCAAGTCTAAGTGGATCAAGGAACTTCACATAAAACCAGAGACACTGAAACTTATAGAGGAGAAAGTGGGGAAAAGCCTAGAAGATATGGGCACAGGGGAAAAATTCTTGAATAGAACAGCAATGGCTTGTGCTGTAAGATGGAGAATTGACAAGTGGGACCTCATGAAACTGCAAAGCTTCTGCAAGGCAAAAGACAACCTCAATAAGACAAAAAAACCACTAACAGATTGGGAAAGGATCTTTACCTATCCTAAATCAGATAAGGGACTAATATCCAATATATATAAAGAACTCAAGAAGGTGGACTCCATCAAATCATATAACCCCATTAAAAAATGGGGCTCAGAACCGAACAAAGAATTCTCACCTGAGGACTACCGAATGGCAGAGAAGCACCTGAAAAAATGTTCAACATCCTTAATCATCAGGGAAATGCTAATCAAAACAACCCTGAAATTCCACCTCACACCAGTCAGAATGGCTAAGATCAAAAATTCAGGTGACAGCACATGCTGGCGAGGTTGTGGAAAAAGAGGAACACTCCTCCATTGTTGGTGGGAGTGCAAGCTTGTACAACCACTCTGGAAATCAGTCTGGCTGATTTGAAAATTGTCCTCAGAAAATTGGACATAGTACTACCAGAGGATCCAGCAATACCTCTCCTGGGCATATATCCAGAAGATGTCCCAACTGGTAAGAAGGACACATGCTCCAATATGTTCATAGCAGCCTTATTTATAATAGCCAAAAGCTGGAAAGAACCCAGATGTCCCTCAACAGAGGAATGGATACAGAACTTATGGTACATTTACACAATGGAGTACTACTCAGCTACTAAAAAGAATGAATTTATGAAATTCCTAGCCAAATGGATGGACCTGGAGGGCATCATCTTGAGTGAGGTAACACAATCACAAAGGAACTCACACAATATGTATTCACTGATAAGTGGATATTAGCCCAAAACTTAGGATACACAAGATACAAGATACAATTTGCTAAACGCATGAAACTCAAGAAGAATGAAGACCAAAGTGTGGACACTATGCCCCTTCTTAGATTTGGGAACAAAACACCCATGGAAGGAGTTACAGAGACAAAGTTTGGAGCTGTGATGAAAGGATGGACCATCTAGAGACTGCCATATCCAGGGATCCATCCCATAATCAGCTTCCAAACGCTGACAACATTGCATACACTAGCAAGATTTTGCTGAAAGGACCCAAATGTAGCTGTCTCTTGTGAGACTATGCCGGGGCCTAGCAAACACAGAAGTGGATGCTCACAGTCAGCTATTGAATGTATCACAGGGCTCCCAATGGAGAAGCTAGAGAAAGTACCCAAGGAGCTAAAGGGATCTGCAACCCTATAGTTGGAACAACATGATGAACTAACCAGTACCCTGGAGCTCTTGTCTCTAGCTGCATATGTATCGAAAGATGGCCTAGTCGGCCATCACTGGAAAGAGAGGTCCATTGGACTTGCAAACTTTATATGCCCCAATATAGGGGAATGCCAGGGCCAAAAGAATGGGAATGGGTGGGTAGGGAATTTGGGGGGCTATGGGGGACTTTTGGGATTGCATTGGAAATGTAATTGAGGAAAATATGTAATAAAAATATTAAAAATTTAAAAAAAGAATAGTGTTCAAGTTTTGATGGAAATTTCACTGAATCTGTAGATTGCTTTTGGATGGCCATTTTCACTATGGAAATCCTAACTGATCCATGAAACTGTGAAATCATTACATCATCTAATATCTTCTCCAATTTCTTTCTTCAGAGACTTGAACTTCCTTGTGTGGTGGCCAGATGGAGACCTTGGTGGATGCCAATGGAGTGGTGGCCAGACAATGAAGCTCTGGAGACAACAATCAGCTAGCTCATCAGGTGGGTATACCCCAGACTGACAGACAGGGGAGAAGTACAGGTTTTTAAAATATGCCCTTTTATTATCTTGATTTCCTCCAGGTCTGTTGTTATGCTACCCTTTGTGTCTATAATTTTGTTAATTCGGATCTTCTTTCTGTTCCTTTTAGTTACTTCAACCTCAGAGTCTTCAGTCTTATTGCTTTTCCCAAAGAAACATTTGATTCATTGATTCTCTGTATTGTTGGGGGGTTTTTTTGGCTTTTTTGTTTCTATTTTATTGATATTATCCCCAAGTTTGGCTACTTCTTGATATCTATTTCTCCTGGGCATTATTTCTTATTTTTGTTCTAGAGCTTTGATAAAATAAAATTTCAGATATCAGGTATACAAAAGTGATATAATTATTTATTTGCTTCTGTCTGAAAAAAATTCTGTTTCTACGTGGTTTGAAGACAGCTTTTAAAAACCTAGGTAGCCCATTATATTGTATATCTTGTAGGGTATACATGATTCAGGGATTTTTTCCATGTATTTCAGATGTGCACGTAAGTGTATATGTACAATATTACATGCTTCGTGGGTAGGCACAGTAGGAACATGGCTAGGAACTTTCCTCTAATGCTAACTGTTCATTTGATCACTTTATTAAGATAGTATAAACCAGTATTTTCTATTATAAACCTGTGGCTTTATAATTTTATATAGTATTTTGTGGTGTAGTGTTTATTATTAATGGTATTTCCTAAATTAAAATTAAAATACGAAGCAGGTGCTTCCAGTTCAGGACAGAAAAACTTAAAGATACACACATGGAAGTGAAGTAGACTTAAAGTTTAATAAGGATGTCTTCTAAGGTACAAAGACCACTTCATGACACTATCTCTGAGTACTCATGGAAGAGTCTGTGAATAAGTTAAGGTTAGCCAAGCATTATAATGCATTGACTAAAGCAAGAATCCGTGATGCCATTCTAAAATTAAGATAAGTATTTTTAGCAGAAGATAATCTCAATCACTCTACAAAGAATGAAGTGCAGCATGGGTAGAAATACTTCACAAAGGCAGTCAACTCCCACAAGTCTCATTTACAGGATTACAAAAGAATTTTACATTCTTCATAATTTCCCTAATCTTAATTCTTTCACTAGATATGATTTTAACATCAGATGTTATTTCTGATATTTTTAATCACCAATGACATACATTTAAAAGCATGCACTCATAACCAATGTATGGGAAATTAGGTTTAATGGGAAGCCATAAAAATATGTAGTTGGCTGGATTCTTTTGGCTAGTCAGATCTTATAAGCCTACAAGAATTCAGCATCATCAACATGCTAATTTAGTTGATGATGTTGCACATGCATGCACAAAAATGGACTATGTTTCTCCCATTCTAACCTTGTGATGAGAAAGAACACATTAATGTTAAAGGGACCTAATGGTCTTTTCACAGACAAATTAGATTCAAAGGACAAATGAAAATTTCTAACATTGGCAGTGAAGCATAAGTGGAGTTCTGAAAATCATTTTACATAAAGTAAACTACTCAGAACCCTTGTTGTATATGAAGGCAAAGGTGTAAATTCCTTCTTGGAGAGCTAGGAATGCTATCTCTGTCATCTCATCTTTAAATCAGTGGGCAGAAAGTCTTTATAGCACTCAATAAATGTGTTTCCTTTTTGGAAAATAGTTTGTCTTGCTTTCATGATACTGGACTAAGATTTTGCTAGTTCCAATGCATACTGGCACTACTGAACATATTTCTGCACACTGATTTTGTGTGTGGTATATTGGGAGGGAAAAGGAGACTGTCAACAGATTATAGTTTATCTCTTGATTCTAAAATCATGGTCTCCTAGACCTACTCATACCCAGGAGTGAAACTGTGACATAATACATGTTTAATACTATGAGGCCAAGAAATGATTTCAAATAGCTGAGGACACATGGATGAGTGGTAAACCTGACCATCTACCATGCATATACAGAAATATATCAGAGCAACCTCTTTGCACTGTTATATTTGTTTGATCAACTGCAGTAACAATGACTTGCTTCAGTTTGTCAAGTGCAGCATAGTGCTCCTGTCTCAGGAAGCAAGACACTGCTGGCTTTTATTTTATTTTTTTTTCATGGAACAGGGATTTTCCTATTTTCTACTCATTCTTGTTTTCTATGCAATTAACACACATCAGATTTCAACTTCAGCTCCAATTTCTAAACCTTAAGAATTATTTCCCTAATATTTCTAACTTGGTGAAATTCCATTCATAAATATGATTGTAGTTAATAGCTACATCAATATGTGTGTTGCTGCTGTAATTGAACATTGATTATGTGATTCTTTAATGGCTGTGACCTTGTTCCCCTACAAAGTTCAATAAATTAGGTATAGTGTTGTTTGGTTTTAGTGTACTCCTCCACTTTCTTAATGTTCTCTGGAACCTTGCATATGTCTAAGCACCCAGCATATTCTAATTAATGATCAGTTGAGCAAAGCCTACTAGGGGATGATGAATGAGGGTCTGGCAATAAAAGCCGATGATGCACAACCGGAAAAGCAGTTAAGAAAATAACTAAGGCAATTCTACTCATTTTCCCAATGATTACTATTATGCTCCTGGTATCTTTTATGGAACCAAATAAATCACGAACACCTGAAAAGCATTACTCATAAATGGACTCAAAAGCTTTGGAAATTCATATTGACAAACCACATTTTATCGTTCAGACTTTCACAGTCTTTTTTGTTTGTTTCTGCTAGTTGTTTAATTTGCCCCTTTGAGGTTTACAGTTTACTTCCTTTTTAGATGTTTAAAAAATTTTAATGCAAAGACTTTTATCAAAAATTGTAATTAAAATGAATTCAGCACAAGTGTGATCTCTGAGTCTTCTAATGAAACACACACAAATACACATACAGACACACACACACACACACACACACACATACACACATCAGACATGTATAAAAGAGGCATTGGTCCTCAAGTTCACATAATTTGTTAAAGGTATATTGGAAGGTAGAGTTTAAATGGTGACTTGTAACTTTATTTATATTAGTTTTATTCTCCTAATTTTACCACTGATAAAACATAGCTTCTTCTGTTTCATTTCAAACTAGAAATGGAAAATGCCTAAAATAGTTTTGACCATCAGTCATATTTATCAGGTGAAAAATGTGCTACATAATAAGTACCATCACTAATAATTCATTGATACCACTAAAAAGGAACAATATTTTTTAGGGGACAATGTTTCTAGAAATAGTACCCAGTGATTTTTGTGGAACATATGGTTCTAGGAGTGGGTAGTAAATAATGAATACAAATAAAGTGTTGATGTCACTTAGCTTAACTTTAATGCCAATTTATTGACTAAATGTAAGCATAACATTATATTCTTGAATCCTTTTTCCCTTCTCTTTTCTTATTATATAGTTCTTAGTTATTTCAAGTCCATTACAATGAATGTGCTTACTAAATGTTTATATGTAATAACATTGTCTAACAGAAAAATAAACATTTATAGATTGGATGCTCCAAGGAGAGACTTTTCTTTTGAAGCAACCTTATCTTTCAAAGAATAAGTAACTTTTCAGTAGTGTTAGAGTTTACTTAACTGTCTTTTTAAAAAATGTTTTCCTGATAATTTTCTTTTTTATTGAATATTTTATTTATTTATATTATCCCCTTTCCTGGTCCCCCTCCCAAAACCTCTTATCACATCCCCATACCTCCTGCTTCTATGAGCGTGCTCCCCCACCCCACCTACCTACCCATGCCTTGGCATTCCCCTAAACTGGGGCACTGAGTCTTCACAGGACCAAGGGCTTCTCCTCCCATTGATGCCAGACAAAGTCATCCTCTGCTATATATGCAGCTGGAGCCATGGGTCCCTCTTTGTGTGCTCTTTGGTTGGTGGGAGCTCTGGGGTGTCTGGTTGGTTGATGTTGTTCTTCCTATGTGGTTGCAAACCCCTTTTGTTCCTTTTCTTCATAGAGTTAAAAAGAACAATTTACAAATTCATTTGGAATAACAAAAAACCCAGGATATTGAAAACTATCTTCAACAATAAAATAACTTCAGGGGGAATCCCTATCCCTGACCTCTGGCAGTATTACAGAGCAATTGTGATAAAAACCAACCAACCAACCAACCAACAAACAAAAACCCTGCATGGTATTGCTACAGAGACAGGCAGATAGATCAATGGAATATAATTTAATGCACAGAAATGAACCCACACACCAAATATATGTGATATCTTTATCACAACGCCTCTGTCAAAGCTCAAGGAACCATGTGGGGAATATTAAAAAAATACTGTAAATGACAAGTTGTAGGGCAGTGAACTATGCACAGACAGTCTGGTCTCAGTGGAGCACAGGAGCACAGGCATTGAACTCTGGTGACCTGGTGGACTGTAATTTCTGCCTTCATGGGACAGTAGGGGTTTGGCCATGCCTCCTGGGCCCCTGGCTCCTGTCACAGCTACAGCCTCCCACAGCCCCCTTAGAGAATTATATGGCCATCAGTCTCATAGGAGCAGCACCAAGCCCTTCACATGCAAATAAGGTTTCCCCAAAGCTCTCAGACCAAGCCAATGAGAAGTACAAGTTGTCAATCCCTGACCCATCCCAAAACTAGACACTATTGTAGACACCAACAAAAGCTTGCTGACAGGAGGTTGATATAGCTGTCTCCTGAGAGGCTCTACTAGTGCCTGACAAATACAGAAGTGGATGCTCACAGCCATCCATTGGATGGAGCACAGGGTCTCCAATGAAGGAGCTAGTGAAAGAACCCAAGGAGCTGAAGGGGTTTGCAGCCCCATAGGAGGAACAACAATATGAACTAACTAGTACCCCCAGAGCTCCCTGGGACTAAACCACCAACCAAAGAAAACACATGGTGGGACTCTTGGCTCTAGCTGCATATGTAGCAGAGGGTGGCCTAGTTGGTCATCAATGGGAGGAGAGGCCCTTGGTCCTATGTAGGTTCTATGCCCCAGTATAGGGGAATGCCAGGGTCAGGAAGCAGGAGTGGCTGGGTTCTTGAGCAGGGGGAGGGGAGGGGATGGGGGCTTTCCACTTGGGAAACTAGGAAAGAGCATTTGAAATGTCAGTAAAGAAAATATCTAATTGAGAGAGAGAGAGAGAGAGAGAGAGAGAGAGAGAGAGAGAGAGAGAGAGAGAGAGAGAGAGAGGGAGAGGGAGAGAGAGAGAGAGAGAGAGAGAGAGAGAGAGAGAGAGAGAGAGAGAGAGAGAGAGAGAGAGAGAGAGCTGTAACACTTGGGAAGAGGTCTGCTCTCCTGAAGCACCACCCCCTGAAGCTCCAATGTACTTCTCCCTGGCTAGGCGGCCTCTCAAAGGCCCAGACAGAACTGACTCAGTGCATGGCAGCTTAGAGTAACTGGGAAGGCACAGCAGAGATGGAGATGGAGCCAACTGCAGCTGTGGAAGTGGCAGAAAGGACTTCCCCTCCCTGCCTGCACTTGTTTCCCTTGGCCAGAACTCTCTCACCCTGGCAGGCCACAGATCTCTGTGGAAAGCCTCTGATACCCAGGCCCACAAGTTACAGGGAGGGCTGCTTTGAAACAGGATGTTCCAGATAAAACCATGGTTACACTAATGAACTACAAATACCTGCCTAAGACCTGTACAGACTTAAACCTGTCAGTGTTCCAGGCGAGATGGGAGAGGGATTCCTGAGCTCCAATCTCTAGCTGAAGAGCTATTGACTAATGGATGCTATGGAGGGTCAATTCTCATCAGGGGCATGGCCACTCAGTTTTGAATTGCTTATGCTCCTTTAGATAGCTGTGTACCCATAAGTATAGTGACAGTTTAAGTGAACTCAGCGGATTTTTAATAAAAGAAGACAACATAAAATTGAGTGAGGTACCCTGAAGTGAGACCAAGAGGAGTTGGTGGGAGGTGGATTAAATATGATAAAATCCACATTATAAAAATGAATCAAATAATCAAATAAGAAATAAAAATATATTTTTAAAAGTAACTAGGCATAGATGTGAGTCTAAATTAGAAATCTGAGGAGGAATAAGATAAACCAAAGTTTAAGTATGGCCACAGAAAGAAAGTCACCAGTTTTAAACAACCAACCAACCAAACAAACAAACATTATAGTTTCCAGATAATGAAAATTCTGCACCAATAGAATAATGAACATTGGACAAGTTCTTTAAATATTTTAAATAGTTACATTCCCAATATTTATATAAAGTAAGAGTTCACCAAATGGTAAAGAGCTCATTTTCTGACTCCAAAACTATATGTGGGATGATTTTATCACAAGCTCATTAAAAACGTGCCCATTCTTTCCCATCCTCCTGTATTTGATAACTACATTTCACAGCTTTTTCCCCCCATAAGAAATCTGAGATGCCAGGCTATTTCTTTGTTTGATACATTTTTGCTCTATATTAAATTTCCACATCCATAATTTATTAACATCTTACATTTGTATAAATCTCTTCCAAATACTGGCTGGCTTTCCTCTATCTCCTTCTAACACAGTCATTCTATTGTAAGCAGAGAAGGGAAATTTTCCCTTTCACCATTGAGGAAATTAATACTTAGAAAGATTATAAGATTGCCCCAGGTCAGACCTGCAGTAAGGCGGGTAATCTCAGCCTTGGATTCATTTTATTCTTCCTTTTTTTTTTTCTAATCAAGAGATTTTGTCTGCTGTCACACACTGCTTCTTATTAAATATTGTAAAGTCAAATCTGCCTCATATCTTAATCTCTCAGAAATCCTCTTTATCCAAATAAGCATTTGATTTTAATTTCATGATTCATTAGAATCTAGTCGAAAGTATTTTATTAGAAAGTTAGTCCCTTATGTAGTTGATTAATGTATTCAATTTATTTTAAGTTGTCCATTAGGTGCCAAATGATGCAAAGGGTTGAGTGAATATACACTTTGTTTGCAACCATCATCCAGACAGAAACAGGTAACTGTAATGGGAGAATATTTGAAGTACAAGCCAGCAGAGAAGCAGAGTGAATGACTAGCTGAGGACAAGAAGAAACATCTCCAGCAAACTTTGAATGAGGAGACAGACATGCAGGGGCATATGAGGACTCCAGAAGCAGACGACTGCTTTTGCAAAATCATGACCTTGGGAATACAAGAACAGTGCAGTTTAATTTTGCTGAGTGAATTCAGAATGAGTGAAAATACAAGCTAGAAGGGAAAGTCTTCACTGACAGAAAATATCCATGCTTAGTGCTTTCCCTTTGGAAAACAGTGCAGTGCAGTGCAAAGTGGCTAGGTAGGAAACACGACAGCAAAAAGAAGCAGAGTAGGAAGGCTGTGCGAGTAGAGAGGTGATCCAGAATTTGAAGATATTTCATATTTTTAATATTTACATTAAGTATATAAGTTATTTAATAATTGTGATTGATTGAACACATAATCAATATTTAACTTTATTGACTTAAGTAAAACAACAGCATGCAGAACACTCATCATATGCACATGTACACACACACACACACACACACACACACACACAGAGGCTGTTTTAACTTAACTGAAGCCTAAGTTTGGCTTCATCAGGTAAGCTCCCTGTCCTCTCTGTAGAGCCCCCAGAAGTGCTTTGTTCCCATATGTCTAGTCCAGCTTTAGAACTCTTAATTCTATAGTGAAGATGATCCTCAAAGGTGTTGTTTTCTTACTCCTGGACTAGTCAGTGAGTGAAATAGGCATCAGCTACTGAAAGACCCATAACGTGAGGACTCCTCCACGTTCTGACTCAGGAGAGGCAACACCCGAAATCACTCATGAGAAATGATCTTGATGCAACTTGCAAGAGGACTTTTATTTCAAGAGTGTTGTTGGGCCTACAGTCATATACCATGCAAGGGTAGAGGACCATGGCGCACAGAGTAGATGGGAGAGGGGGTATTTAAAGGAAGAAACTATAACTCAAGGGGGTAGGGAGGGCATTGTTGGAAAATACCAAAAATACCAGTTAAGAGTCACCAGGAAGTGCAAAGTCACAAGAGTTACAACGAATACCTGGTAATTGTGCAGGTTATTTCTCAAGACAGTTTCTACAAGCCTCTAACAATAGCACATTTGCATAGCGGGTTCCAGCAATGGCCAGGGTGGTCCTTTTTGAACAAACACTCCCTGAACCCAAGAAGCAGTGGGTGGAGGAATGTTGCTGTTTTATGATTAGCATACCTTGGAGCATTGAGTCACAAAGGTCACATTCTCAAGGCTGGGCCTAAAGGCCTAGGGGTTTTTTGTTTTTATATTACACTTTTTCACTACCATGATCCACATCTTCTAGTGATGGCAATACCTACAGATGGCTCTGGTAGTCATACTACTGGAGAAGTATAGAACTTTAAACATTGAACTGAGGAAGCCAGTCTACATTAAAATTTGTGGTATTCTTCTAAATTTTTAGATTAGAAAATGAGGAAGAGGATGGATAGTTCTGTATATAAAAACAGGGCTGCAAGAGGACAATTATGCTATATTTGAAGAGTATTTGGATGTGAATGTTTATTAAGAAACATAATTCAGGTGACAGCAGATGCTGATGAGGATGTGGAGAAAGAGGAACACTCCTCCATTGTTGGTGGGATTGCAAGCTTGTACAACCACTCTGGAAACCACTCTGGTGGTTCCTCAGAAAATTGGACATAGTAATACTGGAGGATCCTGCAATACCTCTCCTGGAAGATGTCGCAACTGGTAAGAAGGAGACATGCTCCACTATGTTCATAGCAGCCTTATTTATAATAGCCAGAAGCTATTATAGCTGGAAAGAACCCAGATGCCCCTCAACAGAGGAATGGATACAAAAAATGTGGTACATTTACACAATGGAGTACTACTCAGCTATTAAAAGGAATGAATTTATGAAATTCCTAGCAAATGGTTGGACCTGGAGGGCATCATCCTGAGTGAGGTAACACAATCACAAAAGAACTCACACAATATGTACTCACTGATAAATGGACATTAGCCCAGAAACTTAGTATACCTGACATATAAGACACAATTTGCAAAACACATGAAACTGTAGAAGAACGAAGACCAAAGTGTGGACACTTTGCCCCTTCTTAGAATTGGGAACAATCACCCATGGAAGGAGTTACAGAGACAAAGTTTGGAGCTGAGACAAAAGGATGGACCATCTAGAGACTGCCATATCCAGGGATCCATCCCATAATTAGCCTCCAAACGATGACACCATCGCATACACTAGAAAGCATTTGCTGAAAGGACCCTGATATAGCTGTCTCTTGTGAGACTAGGCCGGGGCCTAGCAAACACATAAGTGTATGCTCACAGTCAGCTATTGGATGGATCACAGGGCCCCCAATGGAGGAGCTAGAGAAAGTATCCAAGGAAAAAAGAGATCTGCAACCCTGTAGGTGCAACAACATTATTAACTAACCAGTACCCAGGAGCTCTTGACTCCAGCTGCATATGTATCAAAAGATGGCCTAGTCGGCCATCACTGCAAAGAGAGGCCCATTGGACATGCAAACTTTATATGCCTCAGTACAGGGGAACGCCAGGGCCAAAAAGTGGGAGTGGGTAGGTAGGAGAGTGGGGGGTAGGGTATGGGGGACTTTTGGGAGAGCATTGGAAATGTAATTGAGGAAAATATGTAATAAAAATATGTTTAAAAAAGAGAGAAAAAAACATAATTCTGGGGTTTTAATCCAAAATAAAAATCTTTGAGTTGATGATATTAAGGCTTGTGTGGATATACTGAAGTACTAGCTAAAATAAGGTCAGATTGTCCAGACTGTATGGTAAATGAAAGACAGAATTACATTCATCAATATCCGAAGTCTTTTGCTTCCATTAAACTCCTTTTAAAAATCATAGCAAGCCAAAACTAAAGCTTTTCTCTATAAACTTTATTTTTTTAAATAATAATTGTCTTTAAAACATTTATTTGAATATAGTATAAATAATTCATAAATAAATTCCTTTTTTACTTGCAACAGAAAAAGCAATATATAAAATATTGTGTTTTCATTTATATGATACCTGAATCATCTGAACACTGCATATAATAAAATGAACAAAATAACTTTGGAGGAAGAAATTTTAAGTTATTTCTAGGTTGAGATGATTCTAAGAGTAAAGAGACCTATGAAATATACACTCAGTTGATCTCAGAAAATAATTGTTGATGAGTGTTAATGCCAGAATAGGAAGAATGAAGATGAGGCAGAAATGGAGAATAGATTGGGTTACAATATGAATCTACCATACACCTATGGTAGATTGTAATTAGAAGGAAGGGACCAAGATAGAAGAAAATAATGTAGCAAACCTGTAGAAGCTGAATCATCCAGCAACAGAAACCAACACATGTGGACCCAGTCCTAAAACGTCATGGGATAGTAACATTTACAAGGGTACAAGTGAGACCACATCAGTTCTTCAAGGAAGACTGCATACTGAGGACATGATTTAAACTCAATGCCATATTAAAATTCTAACATAAATCCAACACAATTTGTTTTGTTTTCATTTTTATTAGTTTTTTTTTCATCTTTATTATATGTGTATATCTACAATGTGTCCAAATTTCCTGTATGGGAGTGTTTGTGTTCCTGGGGATAGGGATCAGATGTAGATCACAGTGAACACATGTGGATGTGAAAAGGCAACATCTACTTTTCTGTCATTACCTTCAACTTTGTGGCAGGGTCTTTTTAGCAATATTGCCTGTGCCTATGAGTTTTGGGGGTCACCCTGTCTGCTTCTCACCTCAACTATGAGTGTTGGGCTTACACTACTGGACCCAGCCTTAAGTTCTGGGAATCAGAGCTCTACTACTCACTCTTACCCAGCATATACTTTATTGATACCATGGGCTTTCTACGTTCATAGTGACAAGCCTTGATGAAAGTGGTGGTATATTAATGCCAGAATCAAGAACCTTGCTTTTTTTTTTTAAGTTGATTTTCCTCTTATCTGAACTACCACAAAGTATGAGTTTGTTTCCAGATCTGTAAATTACCTTCTCTCCTCTCTTCATTTGTGTTAAAAGATATTCTCTGGATTTGGGGTTAAAAATAGCTGTAGGTAGATATATTTGATATGCATTTACAATTTTTTATTAAAACAACCTTGTGAATTTAGAAGAGATGAAAATTGCCACTTGTGCTAAAACTTATAATTTACATGACATTTTATAAAGAAAATGTTCATTTCTCATTTCTATATTTAAGAAACCCTGAAAGGTGATTCTGAGCATTATTCTCTAATTCTTGATTTTTTTCCAACTGATTTAGAACAGACATGTGATACTTAAACTGGAAAACACTTGACATTCTTATCTGTCCTTTTCTTTTCTTCCTCCACCACTACATAATGCATGCAAATATATTTAGAATGCCCTCAAACATGTATTCACATATAAAAACATCAATGTTTATTATTTTCTTTGTAATCATTTTTTCCCGAAAACTGTTGATAAAAATGGATACATCTAAGATGCTAATCTGGTAACTTAATATGTGTTAATTGATGTTGAAAAAATTGGGATAAGATTTATTAATTTTGGCATTACATTCAGAATAATATTTTCCAATAGGTAAGAAGAGGAAAAATATCCCCTTCTGCCCTTGCTATTTTGGGAGGGCAGCTTTAATATGACAGAAAAGGGGTCCATAAAAATTTTGCTGCATTATAAATGTTATAAGTATTTATTGTTTTCAAGCACTTTACATCCTATAAATCACTTAACCAGGGAAATTGTACCTTTAAAAAAGGCAGTGGTTGTAATTGACTTTGTGAACTGTCACCTTCAATTTTAAATGACAAACTGTCCACTTAAAACTAGAGTTACCATCCGTAGGAGAGGAGAGGTATTCTAGTAGAACTGTCTTAAATATCATTTTAGAATTTTATTTTGTAATATAGTTACTTATTTGAATTTTTTCCAAAAAAAGAAAACAATATTTTTGTAAGAATTTTTCACATTTATCTATAATCTTACCATTGTTTATTTCTGTCACAGGTGTTCAAAAGTTATAACTTTGATATTGCTGCTACTAGGTTGCTGCTAATGTTGCTTTGCACCCACCAGACATAATGCTTCAGAAGTAGAAAATGCTAATTAATATTAAAAGAAGAACTAGATTTGGGAGACAATGGCATCCACAATATCAACTGAAAAAAAACTACATTTATACTGGAGTAAGAGCAGAAATATGCCCTGAGTTCATATTCTATTAAAATCAGGACAACACCCAACAGGTAATGGCTTCTAACATAACTTTCTTCCCAGTGAATATACAAGAGACATACTATTTGCAATCCTGAGGACAGAATTTGAGGTAAACCACCCTAATTCATCAATTATCTTCATAATCACTCTGTACTTCTTTATGTATATGTTAATACATTATTTTTTTGAACAGAATTTTTATTTATGCTGGTACTATGTCCTTATAAGCACAATATAAAGTAAAAGAGCTTAATTTGATTAACTTTCTATACTGCTTCAAACCATTGATTGGTAAAGCAGAAAACTGTAGACTATGTTTGGGTTAGTCTTGTGATCATGTAATTGACCAAAGTTGTCCAATATGTCAAAGAATATGACAGCAAATGGTGCAGGTTTGTGGAAAAACTAAATTTCAAAGTGTGTTTCCCTTACCATCCATCATACAATTGAAAATTCATGCAGAGTCATCCCTAGTTAGCATGTGAAAGAACACACAAACATATGCAGAGTTAAAGGGATATAGATAAAACAGAGGGTAGTGGGCATGATAAACACCACCTCTGTGTGTTTTATCACATTTATCACTTTGCCACATGCTGTCCCCTTCCCTCCCTTCTCTTCTGAAGTAATCACCACAATATTTGATTTTGCAATTTACTTCTTTTTATGCAAACTTCAGTTGTATTTTCACATATCTCCTATCATTAGCTGAAACACACGTATGTGTGTCGTAATCAGTTTTAATTGTAAACTAGCCACAAAATACAGTCACCCCCAAAGCTCAGCTGAATGAGAAACTGATTAGCTGTGGTTGGTGTCTGGGCACTCTTGTGAGAATTTTTTCTCTTTGTTGGGTTAATTGAGGACTGAAGTCCCAGTGCAAGGTGTGTTAGTTCCATTTCTTGGGATGTGGTTCTTAGCTGTATAAGAATAGCGAAAGAGTCTAGCTAAGTCTTTATCTATCTTGTTGATTTTCTCAAAGAACCAGCTCCTGGTTTGGTTGATTCTTTGTACAGATATTTTTGTTTCTATTTGGTTGATTTCAGCCCTAGGTTTCATTATTTCCTGACTTCTACTCCTCTTGGGTGTATTTTCTTCTTTTTATTCTAGAGCTTTCAGATGTTCTGTCAAGGTGCTCATGTATGCTTTCTCCACTTTCTTTTTGGAGGCACTCAGAGCTATGAACTTTCCACTTAGCAGTGCTTTCATTGTGTCCCATAAGTTTGGGTATACCACTCCCAGATATATACCCAAAAGATGCTCCAACATATAACAAGAACACATACTCCACTATGTACATAGCAGCCTTATTTATAATATCCAGAAGCTAGAACAAATCCAGATGTACTTTAACAGAAAGAGTGAATACAGAAATTGTGGTACATTTACACAATAGAGTACTACTCAGCTATTAAAAAACAATGACATCAAGAAATTCTTAGATAAACAAATGGAACTAGAAAATATATTGAGTGAGGTAACCCAATCACAAAAAACACACGTGATATGCATGCACTAAAAAGTGAATATTATTAGCTAAAAAGCTCAGGAATACCCAAGATGCAATTTACAGGCCATGTGAAACTCAAGAACAAGGAAAACCAAAGTGTGAGTCTTCAGTCCTCCTTAGAAGGGGGAACAAAATGCTCATAGACCTAATACAGAGAGAAAATGTACAGCAGAGACTGAAGGAAAGGCAATCCAGAGACTTTCCCATCTGGGGATCCATCCCATATATAGTCACCACACCCAGACTCTATTGTGGATGCAATAAGTGCTTGCTGACAGGAGCCTGATATAACTGTCTCCTGAGAGGCTCTACCAGAGCCTGACAAATACAGAGGTGGATGCTCCCAACCAACCATTGGACTAAGCACAAGATCCCCAATGGAGGAGTTAGAGAAAGGACTGAAGGAGCTGAAAGTGTTTGCAGCCATATAAGAAGAACAACAATATCAACCAAACAGAACCCCCAGGGATTAACCACCAATCAAAGAGTACACATGGAGTACCAATGGCTCCAGCTGCATATGTAGCAGCAGATGGCCTTGTTGGGCATGAATGGGAGTACAGATCCTTAGTCCTGTGAAAGCTTGATGCCCCACTGTAGGGTAATGACAGGGTGGGAAGGCAGAATTGTGTGGGTGTATGGGGGAACATCTTCATAGGGGTAGAGGGGATGGAATAGGGACTGCCAGCAGTGGGAGGAAACTGGGAAAGAAGATAACATTTTAAATATAAATAAAGAAAGTATGCACACGGGTTACCTTGGGCACGGAGTCGGTGGACACCCCCAAGGTCCCTAGAGGACTCTCCATGTGATCTTAGGACCACCCGTGAGCAGAACAAAACTTCGGTTCCAATCCAAACTTGTGAGACCTAAGACAGCATTAGGGAAGCAGAAGACCCAGACTGACCAGGATCACAAGTCCCTTCTGGTCTGCACCAGCACCAGGTCACCTTGGGTATGAAGTTGGCAGACAACCCCAAAGCCCCTAGAGGACTCACCACGTGATCTTAGGACCAATGGCCAGTCACCTAAACACTCCTCAAAGGAGACATCACTTCCAGGCACTGTAACACACCCAGGATCTTGACAACAGGATCCCAGGAGAAAAGGAGCTTGGTCACATCAGTATTTCAGGGTCTCAGAGGAACTTGACTGCCAAGAACTCTGACACACCCAGCATCTCCGGTTCACAGGAGCCCACAAGCAAAGGATCACAGAGAAAGCTGGACTCTGGGAGCCCTGAATCAACTCGGATTATAGAAAGGTCAGGCTCCAATCAGATATATTGAGGTCAGCAAATATCTTGAGATAATAAGATGGCAGGAGGCAAGCATAAGAACAGAAGCAACAGAAACCAAGGTTACTTGGCATCATCAGAACCAAACTCTCCCACCATTACAAGTCCTGGATACACCATCACAACAGAAAAGCAAGACATGGATTTAAAGTTACTTCTTATGATGATGATGGAGGAGGACTTTAAGAAGGAAATACAGGAAAACACAGGTAAATAGCTAGAAACCTTTAAAGCAGAAACAAAAAAAAAATGCCTTAGAGAGTTATAGGAAAACAGTACCAAACAGGATATGGAAGTGGACAAAACCATGCAGCATCTAAAAAGGGAAATAGAAAAAATAAAGAAAACCAAAAGGGAGACAACTCTGGAGATAGAAAATCTAGGAAAGAAATCTGGAAACATAGATGTGAGCATCAGCAACAGAATACAAGAGATGGAAGAGAGAATCTCAGGTGCAGAAGATTCCATAGGAAACATGGACACAACAATCAAAGAAAATGCAAAATGCAAAAAGATCCTAACTCAAAACATCCAGGAAATCCAGGACAAAATGAGAAGACCAAACCTGCTGATAATAGGAGTAGATGAGAATGAAGATTTTCAACTCAAAGGACCAGCAAATATCTTCAACAAAATTATAGAAGAAAACTTCCCAAACCTAAAGAAAGAGATGACCATGCACATACAAGTCTACAGTACTCCAAATAGACTGGACCATAAAAGAAATTCCTCCTGACACATAATAATCAAAACAACAAATGCACTAACTAAAGACAAAATATTAAAAGCAGCAAGCGAAAGAGATCAAGTAACATATAAAGGCAGGCCTATCAGAATTACACCAGACTTTTCACCAGAGACTACAAAAGCCAGAAGATCCTGGAAAGATGTTATACAGACACTAAGAGAATACAAATGCCAGCCCAGGCTACTATACCCAGCCAAACTCTCAATTACCATAGATGGAGAAACCAAAGTATTCCATGACAAAACCAAATTCACACAGTATATTTCCAAGAATCCAGCCCTTCAAAGGATAATAACAGAAAAAAAAAAAAAAAAAACAATACAAGGACTGAAACCACATCCTAGAAAAAGCAAGAAGGTAATCCTTCAACAAACCTAAGAGAAGACAGCCACAAGAACAGAATGCCAACTCTAACAACAAAAATAATAGGAAGCAACAATTACTTTTCCTTAATTTCTCTTAATATCAATGAACCCAATTCCCCAATAAAGAGACATAGACTAACAGACTGGCTACACAAACAGGACCCAACATTTTGCTGCTTACAGGAAACCCATCTCAGGGAAAAAGACAGACACTACCTCAGAGTGCAAGGCTAGAAAACAATTTTCCAAGAAAATGGTCTGAAGAAACAAGCTGGAGTACCATTCTAATATCGAATAAAATCATCTTCCAATCCAAAGTTTTCAAAAAGGACAAGGAGGGGCACTTCATACTTGTCAAAGGTAAAATCTTCCAAGAGGATCTCTCAATTCTTAATATCTATACTCCAAAGCAAGGGCAGTCACATTCATTAAGTAAACTTCAGTAAAGCTCAAAGCACACATTGCACCTCACACAGTAATAGTGGAAGACCTCAGCACCCCACTTTCATCAATAGACAGATCATGGAAACAGAAAACTAAACAGGGACACAGTGAAACAAGCAGAAGTTATGAAACAAATGGATTTAACAGATATCTAGAGAACATTTTATCCTAAAACAAAAGGATATACCTTCTTCTCAGCACCTCATGGTATCTTCTCCAAAATTGACCATATAATTGGTCACAAAACAGGCCTCAACAGATACAAAAATATTGAAATTGTACCATGAATCCTATCAGATCACCATGGACTAAGGCTGATCTTCAATAACTACATAAATAATAGAAAGCCAACATTCATGTGGAAACTGAACAACACTCTCCTCAATGATACCTTGGTCAAGGAAGGAATAAAGAAAGAAATTAAAGACTTTTTAGAGTTTAATGAAATTGTAGCCACAACATACCCAAACATCTGGGACACAATGAAAGCTTTTCTAAGAGGAAAACTCATAGCTCTGAGTGCCTCCAAAAAGAAACTAGAGAAAGCACACAGTAGTAGCTTGACAACACACCTAAAAGCTCTAGAACAAAAGGAAGTAAATTCACCCAAGAGGAGTAAATGGCAGGAAATAATCAAACTCAGGGGTGAAATCAACCAAGTGGAAACAAGAAGAACTATTAAAAAAAATCAACCCAATGAGGAACTGGTTCTTTAAGAAAATCAACAAGATAGATAAATCCTTAGCCAGACACACTAGAGGGCACAGGGACAACATCCTAATTAACGAAATCAGAAATCTTAAGGGAAACATAACAACAGATCCTGAAGAAATCCAATATACCATCAAGTCCTTCTACAAAAGGCTATACTCAACAAAACTGGAAAACCTGCATGAAATGAACAAATTTCTAGACAGATAACAGGTACCAAAGTTAAATCAGGAGCAGATTAAAGACTTAAACTGTCCTATATCCCCTTAAGAAATAGAAGCAGTCATTAACAGTCTCCCTACCAAAAAAGCAAAGGACCAGATGGGTTGAGTGCAGAGTTCTAGTAGACCTTCACAGAATATCTAATTCCAGTTGTACTCAAACTAATCCACAAAATAGAAATAGAAGGTACTCTACACACTTCATTCTATGAAGCCACAATTACTCTGATACATAAATCACAGAAAGACCCTACAAAGATATAGCACTTCAGACCAATTTCCCTGATGAATATCAATGCAAAAATACTCAATAAAATTCTCGCTAACCAAATCCAAGAACACATCAAAACAATCATCCATGCTGTTGACCAAGTAGATTTCATCCCAGGGATGCAGGGATGGTTTAATATATGAAGATCCATCAACGTAATCCACTATATAAACAAACTCAAAGACAAAATTCACATGATCATCTCCTTAGATGCTGAGAAAGCATTTGACAAAATCCAATACCCATTCATGATAAAAGTGTTGGAAAAATCAAGAATTCTATGCCCATACCTAAACATGATAAAAGGAATCTACAGCAAACCAGTAGCCAACATCAAAGTAAATGGTGAGAAGCTGGAAGAAATCCCATTAAAATCAGGGACAAGACAAGACTTCCTACTTTCTCCCTACCTATTCAATATACTACTTGAAGTCCTAGCCAGAGCAACTCGACAATAAAAGGAGATCAAGGGGATACACATTGGAAAGGATATCAAAATATCTCTATTTGCAGATGATATGATAGTATATATAAGTGACCCTAAAAATTCTACCAGAGAACTCCTAAACCTGATAAACAGCTTCAGTGATGTAGCTGGATATAAAATTAACTCAAAGAAGTCAATGGACTTTTTCTACAGAAAGAATAAACAGGCTGAGAAAGAAATTAGGGAAACAACACCCTTCAATAGTCACAAATAAAATAAAATACCTTGGTGTGACTCTAACTAAGGAAGTCTAAGATCTGTATGATAGGAACTTCAAGTCTCTGAAGAAAGAAATCAAAGATTTCAAAAGATGGAAAGATCTCCCATGCTCATGGATAGGCAGGATCAATATAGTAAAAATGGCTATCTTGACAAAAGCAATCTACAGATTCAATGCAATCCAGATCAAAATTCCAATTCAATTCTTCAACTAATTAGAAAGGGCAATTTGCAAATTCATCTGCAATAACGAAAAACCTAGGATAGCAAAAACTCTTCTCAAGTATAAAAGAACCTCTGGTGGAATCACCATGCCAGACCTAAAGCTGTACGACAGAGCAATTGTGATAAAAACTGCATGGTATTGGTATAGTGACAGACAAGTAGACCAATGGAACAAAATTGAAGACCCAGAGATGAACCCACACATCTATGGCCACTTGATCTTTGACAAGGGAGCTAAAACCATCCAGTGGAAAAAAGACAGCATTTTCAACAAATGGTGCTGGCACAACTGGCGGTTATCATGTAGAAAAATGCGAATTGATCCATTTCTATCTCCTTGTACTAAGGTCAAATCTAAGTGGATTAAGGAACTCCACATAAAACCAGAGACACTGAACCTTATAGAGGAGAAAGTAGGGAAAAGTCTCGAAGATATGGGTTCAGGGGAAAAATTACTGAATAGAACACCAATGGCTTGTGCTGTAAGATCGAGAATCGATAAATGGGACCTCATAAAATTGCCAAGCTTCTGCATGGCAAAAGACACCTTCAATAAGACAAAAAGGCCACGAACAGATTGCGAAAGGATCTTTACTATCCCAAATCAGATAGGGGAATAATATCCAATATATATAAAGAACTCAAGAAGGTAGACTCCAGAAAATCAAATAACCCCATTAAAAAATGGGGCTCAGAGCTGAACAAAGAATTCTCACCTGAGGAATACCAAATGGCTGAGAAGCACCTGAAAAAATGTTGAACATCCTTAATCATCAGGGAAATGCAAATCAAAACAACCCTGAGATTCCACTTCACTCCAATCAGAATGGCTAAGATCAAAAATTCAGGTGACAGCAGATGCTGGCGAGGATTTGGAGAAAGAGGAGCATTCCTCCATTGTTGGTGGGATTGCAAGCTTGTACAACCACTCTGGAAATCAGTCTGGTGGTTCCTCAGAAAATTGGACATAGTACTACCGGAGGATCCAGCAATACCTCTCCTGGGCATATATCCAGAAAATGTCCCAATCGGTAAGAAGGACACATGCTCCACTATGTTTATAGCAGCCTTATTTATAATAGCCAGAAGCTGGAAAGAACCCAGATGCCCCACAACAGAGGAATGGATACAGAAAATGTGGTACATTTACACAATGGAGTACTACTCAGCTATTAAAAAGAATGAATTTATGAAATTCCTAGGCAGATGGATGGACCTGGAGGGCATCATCCTGAGTGAGGTAACCCAATCACAAAGGAACTCACACAATATGTACTCACTGATAAGTGGATATTAGCCCAGAAACTTAGGATACCCAAGATATAAGATACAATTTGCTAAACGCATGAAATTCAAGAAGAACAAAGACCAAAGTGTGGACACTTTGCCCCTTCTTAGAAATGGGAACAAAACACCCATGGAAGGAGTTACAGAGACAAAATTTGGAGCTGTGACGAAAGGATGGACCATATAGTGATTGCCATATGCAGGGAATCCATCCCATAATCAGCTTCCAAACGCTGACACCATTGCATACACTAGCAAGATTTTGCTGAAAGGACCCAGATATAGCTGTCTCTTGTGAGACTATGCTGGGGCCTAGCAAACACAGAAGTGGATGCTCACAGTCAGCTATTGGATGTGTCACAGTGCCCCAATGAAGGAGCTAGAGAAATTACCCAAGGAGCTAAAGGGAACTGCAACCTGTAGGTGGAACAACAATATGAACTAACCAATACCCCGGAGCTCTTGTCTCTAGCTGCATATGTATCAAAAGATGGCCTAGTCGGCCATCACTGCAAAGAGAGACCCATTGGGCTTGCAAACTTTATATGTCCCAGTACAGGGGAACCCCAGGGCCAAAAAGGGGGAGTGGGAGGGTAGGGGAGTGGGGGGTTGGGTATGGGGGGACTTTTGGGATAGCATTGAAAATGTAAACGAGGAAAATACCTAATAAAAAAATAAATTAAAAAAAAAAGAACCTCTGGTGGAATCACCATGCTTGATCTAAAGCTGTACTACAGAGCAATTGTGATAAAAACTGCATTGTACTGGTATAGTGACAGACAAGTAGACCATTGGAATAGAATTGAAGACCCAGAAATGAACCCATACACCTATGGTCACTTTGACAAGGAGGCTAAAACCATCCAGTGGTAAAAAAAAAAGTCAGCATTTTCAACAAATGGTGCTGGCACAACTGGCAGTTATCATGTAGAAGAATGCAAATAGATCCATTCTTATCTTCTTGTACTAAGGTCAAATCTAAGTGGACGAAGGAACTCCACATAAAACCAGAGACACTGGAACTTATAGAGGAGAAAGTGGGGAAACGCTTCAAAGATATGGGCACAGGGGGAAAATTCCTGAATAGAACAGCAATGGCTTTTGCTGTAAGGTGGAGAATCGACAAATGGAACCTCATAAAATTATAAAGCTTCTGTAAGGCAAAAAGACACTGTCAATAAGACAAAAAGGTGACCAACAGATTGGGAAAAAATCTTAAACCAATCCTAAATCAGATAGTGAACTAATATCCAATATATATAAAGAAGTCAAGAAGGTGGACTCCAGAAAATCAAATAACCCCATTAAAATGGGGCTCAGAGCTAAACAAAGAATTCTCAACTGAGGATTACTGAATGGCTGAGAAACACCTGAAAAAATGTTCAGCATCCTCAATCATCAGGGAAATTCAAATCAAAACAACCCTGAGATTCTACCTCACACCAGTCAAAATGGCTAAGATCAATAATTCAGGTGACAGCAGGTCCTGGCCGAGGATGTGGAGAAAGAGGAACACTACTCCATTGTTGGTGGGATTGCAAGCTTGTACAACCACTCTGGAAATCAGTCTGGTGGTTCCTCAGAAAATTGGACATAGTACTACTGGAAGATCCAGTAATACCTTTCCTGGGCATATATCCAGAAGATGTTCCAACTAGTAAGAAAGACACATGCTCCACTATGTTCATAGCAGCCTTATTTATAATAGCCAGAAGCTGGAAAGAAGCCAGATACCCCTCAACATAGGAATGGATATAGAAAATGTGGTACATTTACACAATGGAATACTACTCTGCTATTAAAAAGAATGAATATATGAAATTCCTAGGCAAATGGATGGACCTGGAGGTATCATCCTGAGTGAAATAACCCAATTACAAAAGAACTCACATGATATGTACTCACTGATAAGTGGATATTAACCTAGATACTTTGAATACCCAAGTTACAAGTTGCAAAACAATGAAACTCAAGAAGCATGAAGACCAAAGTGTGCACACTTTGCCCCTTCTTAGATTTAGAAACAAAATACCCATGGAAGGAGTTACAAAGACAAAGTTTGGAGCTGAAATGAAAGGATGGACCATCTAGAAACTGCCGCACCTGGGGATCCATCCCATAATCAGCCTCCAAATGCAGACACTATTGCATAAATCAGCAAGATTTTGCTGGAAGGACCCAGATATAGCTGTCTCTTGTGAGGCAATACCAGTGCCTGGCAAACAGACTGGATGCTCACAGTCAGCTGTTGGATGGAACACAGGGCCCCCAATGGAGGAGCTAGAGAAAGTACTCAAGGAGCTAAAGGGGTCTGCAACCCAATAGGTGGAACAACAATATGAACTAACCAGTACCCTGAGAGCTCCTGTCTCTAGCTGCATATGTAGCAGAAGATGGCCTAGAATGTAAATGAAGAAAATACCTAATTATGTATTATAGTATAATTTTATATATATATAAAAGAATGTATCCAGTTTTTAAAAAAAAAAGTGTAGAGAAAGATCTTAGTACTATGTGTTTGTTTCTTTCTACATTTGAATGTGTTTTAAGTTTGTGCCACAATGATTTCACCATAGTAATTGACTATAACCAAGAACCATAAGCTAGAAAAATTCTTTGCTAAATTGATTTTCATCAGGATATTTTATCACTGCAACACAGACAAAATTTTGACAGTATAATACTTCCATTCTATCTGGGTTTGCTTATTGATTAATGAGGGAATTCCTGCTCAGATCAGTAATTTATCTTTCAATTCTTTTCATCCCTGAAAGGCATTCCATAGTTCAAGAAACTCACAGTTAATTTATACAGTCTCTAATCAGTGAGTATTTGCATACTGAAATACATAATAGTTGTTGCTATTTTAAACAATATAAGATATGGCTATGTATTTTACACATTTTATAGTGTATACATGTATGTGCTTCTACTAAATAAATACACTGGTATTGAAAAGACATAGGATAATATCATTATCAGTTTTAGTACATAATTCTTGGTTATTTTCCAAGTAATTTTAAAGCTTTTTCCTCCAAAACTTTGTATCCTAAACAATAGTATTAACAGACCTAAAATTATCACTTTACTGTTTCAATATGGTGAGGAACTATCTTGCTAACTATGTATATCAAAATTGCTATAGCAAAATGTGCTATAAATACATTCAAATTAATAAAAATAAAAATTAAATTGAGACAAATCACTGCAAATAAGTCCAAAAACAAAACTAAAAAACACCAACAAAGGAAATGATGGTTAAAAAGATACATACAAACTGACAAGGTTTAGATAAGTCTAAGTGTGAATACTTGGACAGAAATTAAAACCACAGTTATAAGACACATGTCTACCAATAATGAAATGCAAAACCAAGTCTTCTTCCAAAAAAGCAATTAATTCCAAAATGATAACATACATATTTACTATTAATGCCAAATAAAGCACTAAAGAAAACATTTAATATAAAAGTATTCAATATATATAGAAAGATAGTATTACTCAAGAAATGAGGTAGTGATATTAATTTTAGGCAAAACTAACATTCTGTAAAATTGTAAGATATAGACAGACATGTTTCATAAAAATATTAATTAATCTAAATGTGAAAATATATTAAAGAAATCCAAACACATCAAGAAAAACTGTATTAAAATGGTGTTTAACATCACTTCTCTGCCAATATTGTTACAAGTGTTGGTCAGAGAGCTTTCTTATTGTTATGGGAAGTGGATGAATACAAAGATGCAATAGCATTCAGTATATATAAAATGAGCCACTATGTGGACTCATACGTAGATGAAGGATGTATTTCCTTCCTGATACCCTGCTTGGAGCACAGAAAGCATCATGGGTGAAGGAGAGCAATGAATTCAAGAGCTGTAAAATGGGAGAATTGGTATGAACTGTTGCTGTCTAAACATGCCAGAGCTACTGAACTCATGGTAGGCACAGTTAACTACACATTATCTGCACAAAATCAAGTCAGTTAAAAATGTCAGCAGAGATTGGAAAGTGGTCTCGAGGCTCTCTACGGTTAGCGAGGAATTTATTGGCCTCTGATGGCTGCTCTGGGAAGGAGAATCACTTACCCCAATGAAATATTTTGATCACACTTCACTGGAATTCCTCACATGCAGGATATATGTGTAGCACATATTGGACTAAATAAATTACTCAGTGGGTGGGGGAGGAAAGGAATATGAATGAGGAGTTAAGTAGGCAGGTAAGGATAGAATGAAAAGAAGCTAGGACAGGAACAGGAGATGAATACAATCAAAATATATTGTATGAAATTCTTAAGGAATTAATTAAATTTAAAATTAATAGGAATAAATCTGAAAATTGAAATTGTATATACATATGACATATGTACTATAAATTCTTAGAATTTCCTTTACTCAACTCACCAGTCACTCCAAAGTCAAGGACTTGTATTCACTAAAAAAGAACTTTTACTGAATATATGCATTCAATATGATCTAGAAGAACTCAGCAGTCTTTATTTTGTGATTTATTGGGATATCTTCGTTCATAAGAAAATATTTACCTTTCTTATTTCTTGTCAGCACAATTTAAATTGATTTTATTCAAATATTCTTGTTTCAGTTCGGCAAGCATGAAAGATATGAGCTTTGCTATATAAACACCTGACACAATCAAACTTCTTTTCCTATGAATTATGCCAAAGGAATAGAAATAATTAACTCATAACAAATACATCCAAAAAGGACAGACTTACTACTCAGAGTGGCTATAGTAAAAACAACTGCTTTTTCTGTTACACTGAAATGTAGACAAGATAGTAAAATTTTCAAACTTTTTCTGCATAAGCAACCTAAAATTAAATTTGTCTTATTTAACACACCAGGAAAAAAATATACTAGTTAAGACAGATAACTACATACTGGCTGCTTGTTTTGAACTGAAAAAGAGATACTAACAAGAAGCTGAGCCATGTTAATGAGGTATAATGACAGTTGGGCCAAGTAAAGAAATTTGATCTTGGACTCATTTTATGGCCCACTGTCTATATGAGCTTATTTAAAAAGTCTATCACCTTCTATTTGCTATTGTTGTCACGCATAAGAATAAAACAAAAACAAAAACAAAACAGTAAAGTAAATGATGTCAAAGGACTACTAAATCTCATATCTTATAATTTGTGGAGTCTTTAATATATTCTATACAGTTGTACATTTTCTGTGATTTTATTGTAATGAAACACAGAATAAAATGTAATCATGTTAATTGCATTGTATAAATTCATTCATATGGTTGATGAGGAGTTAGCCAGAAATTATTCACATAAAAAACCTACAAACATGTACTCATTGATCTACATTTCCTCTTTTTAACTTTTATTCACTATTTGCTGCAAACTTTATTCTTTTTTTTTAATATTTATTTACATTCCAGTCTTTGGCCCCCTCACTTCCCCTTTCTACAGTTCCTCATCCCATTCCTCCTCCCCCTTGTCTCCCAGAGAGTGATCCTCCCACCAGGCCTACCCCTTCTCTTGGGCCTCAAGTTTCTCAAGAATTATGTTCATCTTCTCCCACTGAGGCCAGGCCAGGCATTCCTATGCTATATATGTATGTGCTCAGGGAACCTCAGACCAACCAGTGTATGCTGCCTGGTTGGTGGCTCAGTCTCTGAGAGCTCCCCAGGGTCCTGGTTATTGGATACTGCTGGTTTTCCTATGGGGTCACTCTCCCTTTCAGCTTCTTCAATCCTTCCCCTAATTCAACCGTGGGGTCCCCAAGTTCTGTCCAATAGTTGGATATAGGTTTTTCTGTGTTTGTCTCAAGTCAGCTACTGGTACATAGAGCCTCTTAACAGACAGCCATGGTAGGCTCTTATCCATATTTGTTCCTGTATGAAAGAATTTACAAGGTTGGAAATGGAGAGGAGCCTAAGGAAAAGAAGGTCCAGTGACAGGCTCAAAGTGGGATTCAGCACAAGGGCAGGTCCCATGGCCTGATACTATTGACTGAGGATATGGAGCATGAGACACTTCTCATGACCACACTCCAGAAGACCCAACAAAAGCTGAAAGAATCTGATGCAGATATTTGCACCCAACCAATGGACAGAAGCTTCTGACTCTTGTGTTTGAATTAGGGAAAGATAGAAAGAAGCTGAGGATAAGGGCAACCCAGTAGGAGGACCATCAATCTCAATTAACCTGGACCCCCAAGGTCTCTCAAACACTGGACCACCAACCAGGCAGTATACACCAGCTGATATGAGGCCTGAATCTGGGTTCAGTCAGAGAAGATGCACCTAACACTCAAGAGACTGGGGGCCCCAGGGAATTTAGAGGTCTGGTGGGTGAGGTGGTGTGGAGAGCTGTGCCGCGAGCAATTGCCATTATAAGATGGCACTTGCCTCCGCTGTGCCTAACTAGTAAACAAGCCTTGTACGCAGGTGCAAGAGTGAACTCACGCCTAGTCACTGCTTATCTCGGGGTGTAGTAATGGGGTGATGGGCGAGCAATGAATCAGGAGTTGACACACCACATCAGGTGCTGAAACGCCATGGCTGAGGGCTATATAAGCAACGCCATTTTCTGGGGTCTGGGTCTTCCCTCCTGAAGAAGCAATTAAGCTTTTGCTGCAGAAGAATCCAGTTGTCCGAGTGTGTTCTTGCGGGCGAGAATGATAGCTCGGGACAGGGTGGGTGGGTGGGAGGGAGGAGGTATGGAATATAAAACAGTTCTAAGATGGATCATGGGCAGTGGGGATTGTAAATAAATAACACACACACACACACACACACACACACTTGTTTTTGCTATTATGGGTTTTTTACCTTTCCAGATGAATTTGAGAATTGTTCTTTCCATATCTTTGAAGAATTGTGTTATGATTTTGATGGGAATTGCATTGAGTATGTAGATTGCCTTTGGTAGGATGTCCATTTTTACAATGTTAATTCTGCCAATCTGTGATGAACATGGGAGATGTCTCTATTTTCTGTGATCTTCTTCAATTTCTTTCTTGAGAGACTTGAAGTTACTATCACACAGGTCATTCACTTGTTTGGTCAGAGTTACCCCAAAATATTATATATTATTTGTGTCTATTGTGAAGGGAGTTGTTTTCCTATTTTCTTTCTCAGCCTATTTATTATTTGTATAAAGGAGGGCTACTGATTTATTTGAGTAAATTTTATATCCGGCCACTTTGCTGAAGTTGTTTATCAGCTGAAGAAGTTCTCTGATAGAATTTTTGGGGTCACTTATGTATGCTATCATATCATCTTCAAATAGTGGCACTTTTATTTCTTCTTTGCCAATTTGTATGCAATTGATCTCTTTTTGTTATCTTATTATTCTAGCTAGCATTTTAAGTACTATATTGAATAGGTATAGGAAGAGTGGGTGTCCTTATCTTGTCCCCAATTTTAGTGGGATTGCTTCAAGTATGTCTCCATTGAATTTGATATTGGCTGTTGGTTTGCAGTAAATTGCTTTTATTATGTTTAGTTATGGGCCATGAATTCCTTATCTCTCTAACACTTGTAACATGAAGGGGTGTTGTATTTTGTCAAATGCTTTTTCTGCATTTAAGGAGATGATTATGTGATTTTTTTCTTTGAGTTTGTTTGTATAATGGATTGCATTAATGGATTTTTATATATTGAAACAACCTTGCATCCCAGGGATGAAGCCTACTTGATTGGGGATTCACCTTGCCAAAATTTTATTATTTTTGCATAGATAGTCATAAACAAGATTGGTCTGAAGTTCTCTTTTGGTTGGGTCCTTGTGTTGTTTAGGTTTCAGCATAATTGTGGCTTCATAGAATAAATTTGGTAGTGGTTCTTCTGTTTCTATTTTATGGAATAGTTTGAGGAATATTGGTAGCGGGTCTTCTTTCAAGGTCTGGTAGAATTCTGCACTAAATCCATGTTGCCCTGGGCTTTGTTTTTGGTTAGGAGGTATTTAATGACTTCTGTTTCCTTAGGGGATATGGACCTGTTTAGACAGTTTACCTGCTCTTGATTTAACTTTGGTATGTGGTATCTCTAGAAAACCATCCATTTCATCTAGATTTTCCAGTTTTGTTGAGTATAGGCTTTTATAGTAGGATCTGATGATTTTTTTTTTTAATTTTCTCCATTTCCGTTGTTATGTCTCCCTTTTCATTTTTGATTTTGTTAATTTGGATACTGTCTCTGGGCCCTTTAGTTAGTTTGGCTAGGGATTCATCTATCCTATTGAATCTCTCAAGGAACCAGCTTTTGTTTTTTTTTATTCTTTGTATTGTTCTCTTTATTTCTATTTGGATGTTTTCGGCCCTGAGTTTGACTATTTCCTGCTGTCTACTCCTCTTGGGTGAGATTTCTTCTTTTTGTTCTAGAAAGTTGTATATATTTTTATGTTTTAATAATTGCTTTCATGAAATCTAGAGTAGTTTATTTTACTAACATCACTGTTTTTAGTATTTACCTGTTAATAGCTTATGGATCTAGATTATTATTGCATTATGGTATAAAAATGCTTCACTGAGTTCAGCCATTTTGTTGACAGCTAACGAGCTTGGTGCATGAATTCATTTACTGATGTGAGGTGTTCTCTAACATGTCCACAGCAGAGAAGCTGCTTGGGTGCATGAAATCTTCACTAGATTACTCGGTACTGCCTGCTCTACAGAATTATTACAATACGATTTTTCACCATCTGTGTGGGAAATTCTTTTATCCAAACATTTTTGTCCTCAAAACTGACAAACAAAATTTTCTCCAGTTGATGAATAACAAAACTAATCTCCTTATTTCAGAGTACTATAATGAAACAGTTTATATGTATTATGATCATCCTGGCTTACTTTTTTGATATTATTTTGCTATTTTTCATTTTTTTTTAAATAGGCACAGTTTAAATACAGCACTGGGGGAATCATGCTTCTCATGCATATAAGCCTATTTTCTTCAAGAGAAGGTAATGAGTGTGGAGAGCTGTGCCACGAGCAATTGCGAGCCGCAAGCAATGGTCATTATAAGATGGTACTGGCCTCCGCTGTGCCTAACTAGTAAACAATCCTTGTGCGCAAGTCGAGGAGAGTGAACTCATGCTTAGTCACTGCCCATCTCAGGACGTAGTAGAGGAGTGGGCGAGCAATGAATCAGGAGCTGACACGCCACATCAGGTGCTGAAATGCCATGGCTGAGGGCTATATAAGCAACACCATTTTCTGGGGTCTGAGTCTTCCCTCTTGAAGAAGCAATAAAGCTTTTTGCTGCAGAAGATTCCAGTTGTCCCGAGTGTGTTCTTGCCTGCGAGAACCGTAGCTCAGGAAAAATGAGTGTCCTGGGTTGGACAGAGGAAGAGAAGAAACAGGACGGAGTTAGGTTTTTTTCGACAGGGATAGGGGAGAACAAAATGTACCTGCTACTGTCTGCTGGTTTCAAGGACAGATCCATCAGAATTCACCATCAGAGGATTTAGATTTAATAAGGCTTACAAGATTAGGATTTTAGTTGTTGTACCCATACATTGAGTTATAGTCTTTTTTGAACTAAGTTTGTGTTGTGTTTTCCTTCATGTATGGGTTCAAGTAAAAAGGTACAACAGCAAAACGTGGGTTTGCCTGAGGTGCCCCACAAAGGCCATGCTGGATTTGAAGCTTGGGTTTGGTGTGGTAACAACCTGACAATGGGAACCTAGTGATCTGAGTGGAGAGATTATGGGGTTCTCCATACATGTTTTCAGGACTGATGATTTGGTGTTGAATAACAAATTGGTGTGCTCTTTTCAGGGGAGGACTGACTACTCCTCCCACTTTGAATTGTCTTTGTTTGTGTGTAATTCTTGTGTAGGGTCGAGGCTTTGTGATCTTTTCTGGCTTCCTTCATTTGTATTCTGCTATCTGTGTTCGACTTATGTTCTGGCAGTCATTTTGGTGAGACATTATGGGTGCATCACCTGGGAGACACACAAAATTTATGCTTCAAAACTATGGATTTGAACATATTAGCCAAAGTATTACTGCACTTATAAACCTGATTCCCGTGTGCCACCTTCTCCTCAGAGTCAGGAAATTCCATGTAGCTGATAAATTAAAGATTGTCTCTTTCATTTTTCTTATTGTACCTCCAAGATTTATTGATTTTTAAACAATGAAATTAGCTTACAATAATAATTTCTGCAGATAAAAAAGCTAACATGAGGTAAAGATATTGCTCATTGGTCAAAAACTTATTTGTTGCCCAAAGATCAAAATTTATTTCCAACAATATTCACACACATACACAGACACACACACACACACACACACACACACACACACACACACACACACTCACTCACTCAAAACTGTTGTTTCTACATTTGTTGTTCAACTATATAATATCTAATGTGATGTGGATATCTTTAATCCACTCTGCATTGTGGATTGATTGTACACTGTGTCACTATAAGGTCTAGCTTTATTCTGTTATGTCAAGATCCAGTTTACCCAGTGCTACTATTTGGTAAAAATTAAATACTTTCCTAATGTGTATTTTCTTAATTATTGTTAAAAAGTCTATGGATTATACTGAAATGGGAATAATTCTGGCATATTAGCTCTTTACCTTTGCTTTATACTCTACTCTTTATGAAGTTCGTAATTATTGCTAATTAGTTATATGCTTGAAATCAAGAAGTGTGCTGTCTTCTAATTGCTTTGTGTATTCAGAGAATACTTTCTCCTGTGTGAAGTTTAGGATTTATTTTCACATATATAAAAGAGAAAATCTTTTTTATGTTGACAGAGATAACATTAATCTGTATATCTCTATAAGTGTTTAAGGTCCTTTTAGTAATGACCAAGGATACCTTTTCTATCATCCATAACTTTGGTAGCATCTTCTACCAGTGAACTAAAGTATTTGTTCTTCAAATTCCTTGTATTTTTTTTCTTGGAGATGTTATTGTAAATGTGAAAATGTGTTTTTCAAATTTCTGTATATCTTGTTGACTGACAAGAGAAATGTTTTATTTTTATTTTTGATTTATATTTTAAAAATATTCATTTATTTATTTTATGTATGTGAGTATACTGTAACTCTCTTCAGGCACACCCCAGAAGAGGGCATCAGATTCTATTACAGATGGTTGTGAGCTACCATGTGGTTGTAGGAAATGTAACTCAGGACCTCTGGAAAAGCAGTTAGTACCCTTAAATGCTGAAGCATCCTTCTAGTCCTAAATTTTAATTTTTTTAAATTTCATATAAACATATTGCATTTACTCATTTTCAGTCTTTTATGTGATCTAAAATGTTCACATATAAAATTATGCCATATGAAAATAGATATTTTTACTCTTTTCTTTATAATTTAAAGGTCTTTTCCATTTGTCTAAGAAAAGGTAAACATGGAAAGAATGGGTATATTTGCCTTATCTATAATCTTAATGAAAACATAATTTAATTTTCCATAGAATATTGTGCTGACTGTGCTTTGTTGACAGTCTTTATTGGTTGAAATAAATTGATTTCCAGGTATAGTTTGTGGGGAGCCGAAGTAGTGTGTCAAATGTTTATCTGTATCTATTGAATTACTCATCTGATACGTGTCCTAATTTAATTAATATGCTCTATCAGGCTATAGGAAAACCAGAAAGAGAGTTAGAAGAAATACTCCATGCTCTTGGGATAACAATAATTTCTTGGGGAAAACACAAACAACAGATACAAATCAGGCACATATTACTTCTAAAAATAAAACTTCATAAGAGGAAGATATCTCCATCAATAAAGTGATATTGAGACCAGTCAGTTAAAAGAAATTATTAGAAAAATCCCCACAACTAATAAGAGATTAAGATCCAAAATAGGTAAGTGGCTCTACAACTCAATAAAAAAATTTAAAAATGGATATTAATTTTTCTGAAAAAGATGTACAAATTGTTAAGAGGTATATATCAGCAGGTTCAACACCAAATGCAGACCGAACTGTAATGAGATGTGATGTTACATTTGTGAGCATGAATAGATGCATATTTGTAAAGAAGACAATGAGTGTGAACAAAACTTTTTAGATGGGGCCTGCTTCTCAAAGGCTTCTGTACAGGACATGTGGTTCTCAGTGGAAGATAGAAGGTGGAGGAATCATTAAGAATAGAGACTGAGTGGGAGATTTAATGTCCTTGGGAGAATTACCGTGAAGATATCAATGGGGTTATTATGAGAATAAGTTATTACAGAATTGAGTCTCCTTACTTTATCCTATGTGTACTCCTATGATGGAACCTGCCAGCATGAAACATATCAAAGATAAATAAATTGAATATACAGAAGAACTCAGTATTGGGGGGGGTTGCCTTCAAATTTTTTACATTGTTAGCTTGCCTCAGATGCCATCATTAGACACTGATGCATAAAGAAATCAAAACCTTTGTTATTATTAACAGCATAAATTCTGCAGCTCCAGTGAAAACTAGAATGGAAATTGCTTATAGGTTATAGTGAAACTGTTGTTGTAGGACATAGCTATAACACTTTTGATTAAGATAATTAAGGTCTAGCTCTCAAGAGAATAACTCAGATCTCACAGTCATTGCATTGTTATTCACTATAACCAAGCTATGGAAGCAATTCACCTGTCCATCTACTTAAATAAGAATCAATCACACTTTTAAGAGAAGAAAACACTAATGCTTGTAACAACATTCATGGTGTGCAAGGATTTACCAATGTAAATATGTCAGACATATGACATCTGATACATTCTTTCCCTCATATGAACTACCTAAAAATTGCAAATTTATAGGCACAGAAAACAGAATAGTGATTAACATGTATGGGGATAGAATAAGAAATTATTTAATTGGTATGCATTTTGGTCATAAGATAAATGCATTCAAGAGATCTCTGGTATGTGGAGAGTTTTGGCGCCAGCTTCTAGGAATTTGGCAGGAATTTGACATTGGGCCAAGACAAGGAAGTAAGCTCAGGCACAAATTTGACTTTGGCCTAGGACAAGAAAGTAGGCTAAAGATCTTAATAATCTTGATAAATCTTTGAACACCACAGGAGTTTGTTGTTGTTGTTGTTTGTCTTATTTGTTCCTTTACTATTTGTTTATTTTGTTGCATGTTCCTTGATCTAGAACTGATCTTATTATTTACATATACTTAAAATGTTATAAAAGCAGAAAAAAAAAACAAAATAAAAAAACCTCTTCAGCCTCAGCACTGGCTGGAGTCATGCTATAATGTTCTCTAATTGTCATTTCCTTTTCAATTCTCACTTCATCCCCTGAGACTCAGTTGACTGGCTGTAAGTTATTATTATGTTATTCATTTATAAATTGAAGAGAATAGATTTCAGATAAGGTGTTCTTGCTATATAAGTTAAAGCCACAAGAAGACTTGTGTAGATAATGGATTTGCACTATCTTGATTTTTGGTAACGGTTTTAAAGGTGTATGTCCTACTTCATCAAAATGTACACATTACATATGTGTAGTTTTAAATTATGTTTTTAAGTTCAGCATAGGAAATAATGGATTTCTTCATGATATTTTCATGCATCATATCATACTTGGCACTCCAAGTCTCATCTGCGAAACACTTTAATTTGTTATACCTCCATAAAATTATTTCAAATGACAAGGTTATAATTTAAATAGTGAATACCCTAGTGGCTTACCTTATCTCTACTTAATTTACATCACATATTACAATTTAGGAAAATTCATATCATTTTTTGATAGTGGTGATATTATCTCATTCTAATTTTTCATCTTTCTGCTCATCATAATATCTCCTAGAAAGATGACAGTCATCTAGAGAAATTGGTATTCTTTATTATATGTCATCTGAGTCTAGAGATTTGAATTTTACAGAGTACCTCTGTCTCTAAAATTATCTCTTTATGAAGTCTTCTCAAATAGCATCTTCTTCACAACAGTTTTTACTAATATTGACTCAATTATTATAATCTAGGTATTCATCTATCTTCTTAGACAATACAAAGGTATAATTCTCATATGTTAAAATAATACCCATGTCCACTTTGGACACAGACAATAGAGGTGAGCTTCAGGCTTTATGCTCCTTCCTTCATGCTCTATCACATTCTACCTGAGGAGACATGCTGGGCCTCAAGAATATCCAGACCTGTGGAGTCCTAGTAACTCTGAGGTTATATTCTAACCTGTCTACCTAGAGCTTGCTAAGTTCACCTAGGGCACAGTCAGCACAAGCTATTCCCTGAACTCCATTGTCAGGCCCAAGGCTCTGGCTGACTCTCTGAGGAATCCTGTTATCATCAGGAATATCTAGCTACCACCAGGGACAACCAGATGGCTAAAGGTCAGTGTAAGAACAAAACCAACAAGAGTCAAGGTAATATGGCACCACCAAAGCACAGATATCTGACCACAGCAAGCTCTAGACATTCTACTGCAGCCAAAACAAAGAACTTGACCTAAAATCCAATCTTATAAAGATGGTAGAGGAATTTATAGTGGAAATGAATAAATCTATTAAAGGAATATGCAAAAATATAGTCAAATTGGGGAAAGTAATGTACAAAACTGTTCAAGTCCTAAAATTGGAAATAGAAGCAATAAAGAAAATACAAAATGAGGGAATTCTGGAGAAAAAAATCTAGGGAACAGGACAGGAAAAGAGAATCAAAGTCATAGAATATATGATTAACAATATTGATACATCAGTCAAAGAAAATGTTAAACCCAAAAAGTTCCTGACACAAAATGTACAGGAAATCTGGGACACTTTGAAAAGACAGAACCTTAAAAAAGTGAATATAAAAAAGGAGACTTCTAGCTCCAATGCCTAGAAAATATTTCCAACAAAATCATAGAAGAAAACTTTTCCAACTTAAAGAAAGAGATGCCTATAAACATTCAAGAAGGTTACAGAACACCAAATAGATGGGAACAGACCAGAAAGTCCCCCTGCCACATAATATCAAGATACTAAATATATAGAGCAAAGAAAGAATATTTAAAGATGCAAGAGAAAAAGGTTAAGTAACATATAAAGACAGACCTATCAAAATGACACCCAACTTATCAGCAGAGATTCTAAAAGCCAGAAGCGCCAAGGGAGATATCTTGAAGACCCCAAGAAACCACAGATATCAACCTAGACTACTATACCCAACAAAATTTTAATCATAGATGGAGAAAACAAGAAATTATACAGCAAAACCAAATTTAAACAAATTCTATCAATGACTCCAGCCATACAGAAGGTTCTGGGAGGAAAACTACAACTCAAGAAAACTAACTACACCCAAGAAAACACAGGAAATTAAAAAATCCACACAATTAAATCCAAAAGAAGGGAAACGCACATACAACTACTATCAACATCAAAATAACAGTAATTAAAAATCATTGTTCATAATATCTCTCAATATCAATTGAATCAATTCTCCAATAAAAAGATGCATGCTAACAAAATGGATGAAAACTGGATTCATCATTCTGGTACATACGAGTAAAACACCTTAGCAACTAAGATAGACATCACTTCAAAGCAAAGTGTTGGAAAAAGATTTTTCAAGAAAATGGACCCAAGAAGCCATCTAGAGTAGCCATTCTAATATCTAATGGAATAGAAATTTAACCAAAGTCACACAAAAGAGATGTGGAAGAATTCTTCATATTCATAACAGGAAAAATTCACCAAGATGATGTCTCAGTTCTGAACATCTATGCACCAAATGCAAGGGCACACACATTCATAAAAGAAATTTTACTAAGGCTTAAATCACACATTGAACCCCATATATTAATAATGGGAGACTTCAACATGCCATTCTCACCGAGGGACATATCATTGATACAGAAACCAAACAAAAATGAAGCTAAAAGATGTTATGAATCAAATGATATACCTTCTCCTTAGCATCTCAGGGAACCTTCTCCAAAGCTGACAATATAATCAGTCACAAAGCAAGTCTCAAAAGATACAAAAGATTGAAATAACCCCTTCTATCGTATAGGACCACCATGGATTAATGTTAAACTTCAAAATCAGCAGCAACAACAGAAAGTGTACAAACTCATGGAAACTGAACTAGTAAATGACTCTACTAAATTACCACTGGGTCAGTGAAGAAATAAAGAAATTAATGACTTTCCAGAATTCAATGAAAATGAATGCACAACATACAGGAACTTGTGGAAACAATGAGCACAGAGCTAAGAAAGTTTATAACACTAAGTACCTTCAGTAATGAAATAGGAGCAATCTCACATTGGTAATTGCAAAGTATACCTTAAAGCTCTAGATTGAAAAGAAGCAAACACACCCAAGAGAAGTAGAAGGCAGGAAATAATCAAACTCAGGGGTAAAATTAATCAATGGAATCAGAGAGGACAATCCAAAGAATTAATAAGACCAAGAGCTGTTTCTTTGAGAGAATCAACAAGATAGACAAACCCTTATCCAAACCAACTAAAAGACAGAGAGACAATACCCAAATTAATAAAAGCAAAAAGGAACTGTAGGGCATAACAACAAACACCGAGGAAATACAAAGAATCAATGTGCTGCAAGAGCTTGTACTCTACAAAACTGGAAAATCCAAATTAAATGGATGGTGTTTTTGATAGGTACCACTTACCAAAGTTAAATCAAGATCAAGTAAACAATTTACATTGTCCTATATCACAAAAGAAATTAGAAGTAGCCATCAAAAGTAGTTTCCAAACTTCAAAAAAACCCAGGGTCGGATGGTTTTACATCAGAATTCTACATTCAAAGAAGTACTAATAGCAATATTCCTCAAACTATCCCACAAACTAGAAACAGAAGTAACATTGCCAAACTTAATCTTTGAGGCCAGAGTCATTCTGATACCTAAACCACATAAAGACTCAAAGAAGAAAGAGAATTTCAGACCAATTTGCCTCATGAATATTGATGCAAAAATGCATACTACTCAGTGGCAAAACAAATCAAAGAACATATCAAAACCAGTGTCCACCATGATCAAATATCCTTCATTCTAGAGATGCAGAGATGATTCAATATATGAAAATCCAACCAGGTAATCCACCATATAAACAAACTGAATGAAAACACAACAAAACAAAAACAAAACTAAACTAAACAAAACCCAAACCAAACCAAACCATCAACAACAACCAACCAAACAAACAAACAAACCAGGGAATCATTTCATTAGAGGTTGAAAAAGCCTTTGACAAAATTCAGCATTCCTTCATGGTAAAAGCCTTGGAGAGATCAAGGATACAATGTACATGCCTAAACACGGTAAAGGCAATCTACAGCAAGCCAATAGCCAACATCAAATAAATGGAGAGAAACTTAAAACAACTCCACCAAAATGAGGCTCAAATAAGGCTGTCCAATCTCTCTTTATCTCTTCAATATAGTACTTGAAGTTCTAGCTAGAACATTAAGACAACTAAAAGTGATCTCAGAGATACAAACTTAAAAGGACGAAGTCAAAGTTTCATGAAAATGGCCATCTTACCAAAAGGAATCTACAGATTCAATGAAGTGACCATCAAAGTTCCAACAAAATTTTCTATTGCCCTTAATAAATCAATTCTCAACTTCATATGGAAAAACAAAAACAAAATTTCCCTCAAAACCAAGATACACACACACACACACACACACACACAATCCTGCACAATAAAAGAACTGCTGGAGGTATAACAATCCAGTATCCCATTGGGTATTAGCAAAATGAGATTTTGAAATGAAAAAAACTGCATAAAGTCATATATAACAACAATATGACAAAGACCATCTTTGCTAAATTAATCCAAAAATTGATTAATTAATCAGAATGATTCAATTAATCAGAATGAACTAAATTCCTATTTTTTTTTTTTGGTTTTGTTTTTGTTTTGTTTTGTTTTTTTTGTTTTTCGAGATAGGGTTTCTCTGTGTAGCCCTGGCTGTCCTGGAACTCACTCTGTAGACCAGGCTGGCCTTGAACTCAGAAATCCACCTGCCTCTGCCTCCCGAGTGCTGGGATTAAAGGCGTGTGCCACCTTTCGTATTTTAAATAATGAAATATTTTGCTTGTACTATTTATTATTGTATTATTTTTGTGATATGTATGTGTTTATGTGTGTTTTCCGTGTGTATCCATGTGAGGACAGGCATATGCATCACTTAGCTAATTTCCGCACATAATACAGCATCTCTGCAGTGGGTGATTTCTTTTCACTACAATTTCTGAAGCTAAACTCACAGTGTCATGGTTACAACAAAATCACTTTTATTAAAGATATCTATTATTATAGATATCTTTGAATACTATCCCCAATTTGGAAATGAAGTCGTCAGAGGGTAGAATAGCCTATGGGGATTTTAAAAAGATAACTTTTAGTCACATTCTCTCAAGGCCAGAGTCATAAAACAAAGAACAATAAGAAGCCAACTTGCAGTAATGAAAAATCTGCATACTTTCATGAATTCTAATGTGCAGCAAAGATAACATCCTGAGACTTATTTGGGAAGGCATTGTGAAAAGCCCTAAAAGATAGGATCCCATTTCTTTACTTTGTTTATCTTTATGGATATCTTTATAATCAACAAAGCTGTTATTTTATTAAGTTACTCATTTATTTTACATCCTGATTGCAACTCCTCATCCTTTCTTTCCTCTCAGTCCCTCCCTCTCATCTCAACTCTCCACTCATCCATTACTCCTATGTCCTTTTTCAGGAAATGGGATGCATCCCACAGATATTTACTAGCATTGCCAGTAAGACCACTTGCATCTTCTTCTATTGAGAGAGTCCTGTTAGGGGAACAGGAACCAAATGAAGGAAATGTAATCAGAGACAGCCCCTTCTCCCACTTTAGGGATGCCACATGAAGCCCCAGCTGAAGAACTGTTACATCTGTGCAGAGGGCCTAGGTCCATCCCATTTATGCTCTTTTGGTAGGCAATTTGGTCAGTATAGTTCTTATGGGCCCATGTTAGTTGATGCTATAAGTTTCCTTGTGGTGACATAGATCTCTCTGGTTCTTTCAGCCCTTCTTTCCATTCTTCTTTCCCTTTTTCCACAGAATTCCCTAAGCTCCAATTAATGTTTGTCTGTGGGTCTGTGCATTGCATTCTATCAGCTGCTTGGTGAAGCATTTCTGATGACAGTTATACTAGACTCCTGCCTGCAAATATAGCAGAATATCATTAATAGTGTTAAGGGTAGATTCCCTCTCATGGCAAGAGTCTCAAATTGGGCCAGTCATTGGTTGGCCATTCCCTCAAATTCTGCTCCATCTTTCACCCCTGCATACCTTATAGGCAGGGCAAATTGTGGGTCTAAGGATTTTGGCTGTGTTGGTGTCCCAGTTCCTCCATGGAAAGTATTGCCTGATTACAACAGATGGCTAGTTCAGGCTCCATCTTCTCCACTGCAAGGAGATTTAGCTCGGAGCACCCTCATAGATTCCTGGGAGTATCCATTTTTTTAGGTTTTCAGCTTGTTCCAGAGATTGCCTACTCCATGCAGTTGTCTCCCCCAGTAGCCTCTCCCTCTGTCCTCCACCCACCTTATCCTCCAGTTTCCATCTCCAAACCCTCCCCTAGCCAGTGCCCTCCACCCATCCACCACAGGTATCATCTCTATTTCCTCCTCTCAGTGAGATTCTCTATAGACCTTCAAAGAGAAATTTTCAACTTCATGTGGAAAATATCAACAAACAAAAGAAACAAAACAAAACAAAATAAAACAATAAAAATAAAAATAACTAAAACAAACCTGTACAATAAAAGAACTTCTGGAGATATCACCATCTCTGATTTCAAGTTGCACTACAGAGTAATAGTAATAAAAAAAAAAAAAACATAGTATTGTATTAAAGCAGACAGGTTGATCAATAGTCTAGAATTGAAGACCCAGACATAAACTCACACACTTATAGACACTTGATTTTCAACTAGAATCTAAAAGCACACAATGGAAAAAAGAATGATCTTCAAAGTTGATACTGGTCTAACTGTACATCTTCATGAGAAAGAATGCAAATAGATCTGTATTTATCACTCCACACAAAACTCAGGTCTAAGCAGATCAAAGACGTCAACATAAAACTGGACTTACGGGTTAGGGAGGCAGAAATCCGGCCTGAGTAGGCCCACAAGCCTCTCTGGTCAGAAAAGCGCCTCGGTAGCTAGGGCGCAGGGTCAGCTGACACCCGCCAGCTACCCACAACCCCCGCCACAGGATTTTGAGACTGCTGGTGAGTGGAACACAGCTTCTGCTCCAATCTTTAATAGTGACGACAACAACTAACCCCAGAGATTACCAGATGGCGAAAGGTAAACGTAATAATCTTACTAACAGAAACCAAGACCACTCACCATCATCAGAACCCAACACTCCCACTTCGCCCAGTCCAGGGCACCCCAACACACCGGAAAAGCTAGACACGGATCTAAAAGCATATCTCATGATGATGGTAGAGGACTTCAAGAAGGACTTTAATAACACACTTAAAGAAATACTAAGGAACACTGGTAAACAGGTAGAAGACAGTAAAGAGGAAGCACAAAAATCCCTTAAAGAATTGCAGGAGAACACTGCTAAAGAGTTACAAATCCTTAAGGAAAAACAGGATAACATAATCAAACAGGTAGAAGTCCATACAGAAAAACAGGAAAACACATCCAAACAGATGATGGCAATGAACAAAACCATACTAGACATAAAAAGGGAAGTAGACACAATAAAGAAAACCCAAAATGAGGCAACACTGGAGATAGAAAACATAGGAAAGAAATCTGGAACCATAGATACGAGCATCAGCAACAGAATACAAGAGATGGAAGAGAGAATCTCAGGTGCGGAAGATTCCATAGAGAACATCGGCACAACAATCAAGGAAAATGTAAAATGCAAAAAGATCCTAACTCAAAACATCCAAGAAATACAGGACACAATGAGAAGACCAAACCTACAGATAATAGGAGTGGATGAGAATGAAGATTTTCAACTCAAGGAACCAGCAAACATCTTCAACAAAATTACAGAAGAAAACTTCCCAAATCTAAAGAAAGAGATGCCCATGAACATACAAGAAGCCTACAGAACTCCAAATAGACTGGACCAGAAAAGAAATACCTCCCGACACATAATAATCAGAACAACAAATGCTCTAAATAAAGATAGAATACTAAAAGCAGTAAGAGAAAAAGGCCAAGTAACATATAAAGGCAAGCCTATCAGAATTACACCAGATTTCTCACAAGAGACTATGAAAGCCAGAAGATCCTGGACGGATGTTATACAGACACTAAAAGAACACAAATTCCAGCCCAGGCTACTATACCCAGCCAAACTCTCAATTAACATAGATGGAGAAACCGAAGTATTCCACGACAAAACCAAATTCACACATTATCTCTCCATGAATCCAGCCCATGAAAGGATAACAACAGAAAAAAACCAATACAAGGACAGGAACCAAGTCCTAGAAAAAACAAGAAGGTAATCCCTCAACAAACCTAAAAGAAGACAGCCACAAGAACAGAATGCCAACTTTAACAACAAAAATAACGGGAAGCAACAATTACTTTTCCTTAATATCTCTTAATATCAATGGACTCAACTCCCCAATAAAAAGACATAGACTAAGAAACTGGCTACACAAACAAGACCCAACATTTTGCTGCTTACAGGAAACTCATCTCAGAGAAAAAGATAGACACTACCTCAGAATGAAAGGCTGGAAAACGATTTTCCAAGCAAATGGTATGAAGAAACAAGCTGGAGTAGCCATTCTAATATCTGATAAGATTGCCTTCCAACCAAAAGTCATCAAAAAAGACAGGGAGGGACACTTCATACTCATCAAAGGTAAAATCCTACAAGAGGAACTATCAATTCTGAATATCTATGCTCCAAATACAAAGGCAGCCACATTCATTAAAGAAACTTTCATAAAGCTCAAAGCACACATTGCACCTCATACAATAATAGTGGGAGACTTCAACACACCACTTTCACCAATGGACAGATCATGGAAACAGAAAGTAAACAGGGACACAGTGAAACTAAGAGAAATTATGAATCAAATGGATCTGGCAGATATCTACAGAACATTCTATCCTAAAACAAAAGGATATACCTTCTTCTCAGCACGTCTTGGTACCTTCTCCAAAATTGACCACATAATTGGTCACAAAACAGGCCTCAACAGATACAAAAATATTGAAATTGTCCCATGCATCCTATCAGATCACCATGGACTAAGGCTGATCTTCAATAACAAAATAAATAATAGAAAGGCAACATTCACGTGGAAACTGAACAACACTCTTCTCAATGATACCTTGGTCAAGGAAGGAATAAAGAAAGAAATTAAGGGCTTTTTAGAGTTAAATGAAAATGAAGCCACAACATACCCAAACTTATGGGATGCAATGAAAGCATTTCTAAGAGGAAAACTCATAGCTCTGAGTGCCTCCAAAAAGAAATTAGAGAGAGCACACATTAGCAGCTTGACAATACACCTAAAAGCACTAGAACAAAAGGAAGCAAATTCACCCAAGAGGAGTAGAAGGCAGGAAATAATCAAACTCAGGGGCGAAATCAACCAACTGGAAACAAGAACTATTCAAAGAATCAACCAATCAAGGAGCTGGTTCTTTGAGAAAATCAACAAGATAGATAAACACTTAGCCAGACTCACTAGAGGGCACAGGGAAAGCATTCTAATTAACAAAATCAGAAATGAAAAAGGAGACATAACAACAGATCCTGAAGACATCCAAAACACCATCAGATCCTTCTACAAAAGGCTATACTCAACAAACTGGAGAACCTGGATAAATGGAGAAGTTCCTAGACAGATACCAGGTCCCAAAGTTGAATCAAGATCAGGTTAATGATCTAAACAGCCCTATATCCCCCACAGAATTAGAAGCAGTCATTAATAGTTTCCCAACCAAAAAAAGGCCAGGACCAGATGGGTTTAGTGCAGAGTTCTATCAGACCTTCAAAGAAGATCTAATCCCAGTTCTTCACAAACTAATCCACAAAATAGAAACAGAAGGTACTCTACCCAACTCATTCTATGAAGCCACAATTACTCTGATACCTAAACCACAAAAAGACCCAACAATGATAGAAAACTTCAGACCAATATCCCTTATGAATATTGATGCAAAAATCCTCAATAAAGTTCTTGCTAACCGAATCCAAGAACACATCAAAACAATCGTCCATCCTGACCAAGTAGGTTTCATCCCAGGGATGCAGGGATGGTTCAATATACGGAAATCCATCAACGTAATCCAGTATATAAACAAACTCAAAGACAAAAAACACATGGTCATCTCGTTAGATGCGGAAAAAGCATTTGACAAGATCCAACACCCATTCATGATAAAAGTCTTGGAAAGATCAGGAATTCAAGGCCCATACCTAAACATGATAAAAGCAATCTACAGCAAACCAGTAGCCAACATCAAAGTAAATGATGAGAAGCTTGAAGCAATCCCTCTAAAATCAGGGACTAGACAAGGCTGTCCACTTTCTCCATACCTATTCAACATTCTACTTGAAGTCCTAGCCAGAGCAATTTGACAACAAAAGGAGATCAAAGGGATACAAATTGAAAAGATGAAGTCAAAATATCACTTTTTGCAGATGATATGATAGTATATATAAGTGACCCTCAAAATTCCACCAGAGAAATCCTAAGCCTGATAAACAGCTTCGGTGAAGTAGCTGGATATAAAATTAACTCAAACAAATCAATGGCCTTTCTCTACACAAAGGATAAACAGGCTGAGAAAGAAATTAGGGAAACAACACCCTTCTCAATAGTCACAAATAATATAAAATATCTTGGCGTGACTCTAACTAAGGAAGTGAAAGATCTGTATAATAAAAACTTCAAGTCTCTGAAGAAAGAAATTATAGAAGATCTCAGAAGATGGAAAGATCTCCCATGCTCATGGATTGGCAGGATCAACATTGTAAAAATGGCTATCTTGCCAAAAGCAATCTACAAATTCAATGCAATCCCCATCAAAATTCCAAATCAATTCTTCAACGAATTAGAAAGTGCAATCTGCAAATTCATCTGGAATAACAAAAAACCTAGGATAGCAAAAACTCTTCTCGAGGATAAAAGAACCTCTGGTGGAATCACCATGCTGGACCTAAAGCTTTACTACAGAGCAATTGTGATAAAAACAGCATGGTACTGGTATAGTGACAGACAAATAGACCAATGGAATAGAATTGAAGACCCAGAAATGAACCCACACATCTATGGTCACTTGATCTTTGACAAGGGAGCTAAAAACATCCAGTGGAAGAAAGACAGCATTTTCAACAAATGGTGCTGGCACAACTGGTTGTTATCATGTAGAAGAATGCAAATCGATCCATTCCTATCTCCTTGTACTAAGGTCAAGTCTAAGTGGATCAAGGAACTTCACATAAAACCAGAGACACTGAAACTTATAGAGGAGAAAGTGGGGAAAAGCTTTGAAGATATGGGCACAGGGGAAAAATTCTTGAATAGAACAGTAATGGCTTGTGCTGTAAGATCGAGAATTGACAAGTGGGACCTCATGAAACTGCAAAGCTTCTGCAAGGCTAAAGACACCATCAATAAGACAAAAAAACCACCAACAGATTGGGAAAGGATCTTCACCTATCCTAAATCAGATAAGGGACTAATATCCAATATATATAAAGAACTCAAGAAGGTTGACTCCAGACAGTCAAATAACCCCATTAAAAAATGGGGCTCAGAACTGAACAAAGAATTCTCACCTGAGGAATACCGAATGGCAGAGAAGCACCTGAAAAAATGTTCAACATCCTTAATCATCAGGGAAATGCAAATCAAATCAACCCTGAGATTCTACCTCACACCAGTCAGAATGGCTAAATCAAAAATTCAGGTGACAGCAGATGCTGGCGAGGATGTGGAGAAAGAGAAACACTCCTCCATTGTTGTTGGGATTGCAAGCTTGTACAACCACTCTGGAAATCAGTCTGGCGTTTCCTCAGACAATTGGACATAGTACTACCGGAGGATCCAGCAATACCTCTCCTGGGCATATATCCAGAAGATGTCCCAACCGGTAAAAAGGACACATGCTCCATTTATTTTCATAGCAGCCCTATTTATAATAGCCAGAAGCTGGAAAGAACCCAGATGTCCCTCAACAGAGGAATGGATACAGAAATTATGGTACATTTACACAATGGAGTACTACTCAGCTATTAAAAAGAATGAATTTATGAAATTCCTAGCCAAATGGATGGACCTGGAGGGCTTCATCTTGAGTGAAGTAACACAATCACAAAAGAACTCACACAATATGTATTCACTGATAAGTGGATATTAGCCCAAAACTTAGGATACCCAAGATATAAGATACAATTTGCTAAACGCATGAAACTCAAGAAGAATGAAGACCAAAGTATGGACACTGTGCCCCTTCTTAGAATTGGGAACAAAACACCCGGGGAAGGAGTTACAGAGACAAAGTTCGTAGCTGTGATGAAAGAATGGACAATTTAGAGACTGCCGTATCCAGGGATCCATCCCATAAGCAGCTTCTAAACGCTGACACCATTGCATACACTAGCAAGATTTTGCTGAAAGGACCCAAATATAGCTGTCTCTTGTGAGACGATGCCGGGGCCTAGCAAACACAGGAGTGGATGCTCACAGTCAGCTATTGGATGTATCACAGGGCTCCCAATGGAGAAGCTAGAGAAAGTACCCAAGGAGCTAAAGGGATCTGCAACCCTATTGTTGGAACAACAAGATGTACTAACCAGAACCCCGGAGCTCTTGTCTCTAGCTGCATATGTATCGAAAGATGGCCTATTGGCCATCACTGGAAAGAGAGGCCCATTGGACTTGCAAACTTTATATGCCCCAATATAGGGGAATGCCAGGGCCAAAAGAATGGGAATGGGTGGGTAGGGAAGTGGGAGGCGCTATGGGGGACTTTTGGGATAGCATTGGAAATGTAACTGAGGAAAATATGTAATAAAAATATTAAAAATTAAAAAAGGAAATGTAATTGAGGAAAATACGTAATAAAAAATTAAAAAATTAAAAATAAATAAATAAAATTAAAAAAAAAAAACTGGACTTACTAAATCTAATAAAAGAGAAAGTAAGGAACTGCCTTGAACACATTGGTACAGAGGAGAACATCCTGAACAGAATACCATCAGCTCAGTCACTAAGATCAACAATTAATAATCATACCTTATGAAACTAAACAGTTTCTCTAAGGCAAAAGGTCCTGTCAGTATGACAAAACAGACACATACAGAATGGTAAAAACCTTCACCAACCTTACATCTAAGAGAGAGATAATAGTCAAAATATATAAAAACTCAAGAAGTTGGACACCAACAACCCAAATACCCAATTAAAATACTGGGATAGAGAACTAAACAGGAAATTCTCAACAGAAGACTCTCTAATGGCTGATTCCATTAGTGTTCAACAACCTCAGTCATCAAGGAAATACAAATAAAGTTGATTCTGAGATTCCATCTTATTATCTCAGAATGATTTTATCCACCTCAGAATGATTAAGATAAAAACCTTAAGTCACAAACATGCTTGTTAGGACATGGAGCAAGGGGAACATTCGTTCATTGCTGGTGAAGATGAACACTTTTACAAACACTTTTTAAATCAATCTGACAGTTTCTCCAAAAATTGGAATTAGTTCTACCTCAAGAAACAGCTGTAGACTTAAAATTTTCAAAACCAAGTTTAGTAAGGGAAGTGAAACACTTTATCCTCCATTCAAGCCCACCAACCATTAACAATATTAGAAAGGAAAGGTTAATAGGTCATAAGCAGATGTGGACCTGTTTAGAAATCGTTCTTTGGTGTGATTCCAATCTTCATTGTCAGGATAGCAGTAATTCAGCTCACATTCGTCATCATCAGTAGCTTGATATCCTTGAAAACATCATTCCAACAATGTCAATTTGATCCAGAAGCAACCAGAGACTCCACCAATTGGCTGGCCCAAGTCAGAGGAAGCAGCAAGAAGCAGCAGCCAGAACAACACCAAGCGTTCTTTGGTATGTTTCTTTCTATGACAAACAATGATCAGCAAAGAAGGCAAGGCAAGAATAAGTGCCACAGTGTTCTCAGCAAAGACCAGCATCAGCAAAGGCCAACAAAGACCAGACAAGAATGGCTAGGCAAACCAATGCCACAAATCATCATCCAGTATCTGTTGGGTTATACTTACATCCTTACAAACTATCACATGCTGCCTCAAGTGTCCACTCTTGTAAAAGATCACATTTCCCTTTCTCCAGGCAGCTTCCAGATAAACACTATGCATCCCTTCTCAGCAAAACATCCTCCCAAGTGTCTGCTTAGGTAAAAACATCTCATAAGACAGTTTTCAGAAAAAAAAAAAAATAACATGACACAAGTGAGTCTCCAAAGATACCAGAAATGTCCACTTCATCAGCTATATCATTTCTCATCATGTACTCAAAGATGATCCACCATAACACAAGGACACTTGATCAAATATGTTCATAGCAGCCTTATTTGTAATAACCAGAAGCTGCAAACAACCCAGATGTTTCTCAACCAAAGAATGCATAAAGAAAATGTGAGGGATGGGATTGCCATTCCACAGTCATATCTCTGAGCCATAATTGTTCCTATCTGAAAGAATTACAGTGATGGAAATGGAGAGGAGACTGAGGAAAAGAAGGTCCAGCAACAGGCTCAAAGTGGAATCCAGCTCAAGGGGAGGTCCCAAGGCCTGACACTATTACTGAGACTATCAAGCACTTACAGAAAGGGACCTATCATGACTGCTCTCCGAAAGACCCAACAAAGAGCTGAAATAGTCAGATGCAGATATTTGCACCCAACCAATGTACAAAAGCAGCTGACCCCTGTTGTTGAATTAGAGAAGGCTGAAAGAAACTGAGGAGAAGGGCAATCCTGAAGGAGAACCAGCAGTCTCAAATAATCTGGACCCCCTGAGATCTCTCAAATACTCGACCACCAAACAGACAGCATACACCAGCTAATATGAAGAGGAGGTGTGGGATGTGGAACATTCAGAGGGTGAATGGAGCAGTGGGGACAGGAAATGGAATATGGAGTGTATTCTAAATTTTATAAAAGTTTGTTTTTTTTTAAAAGAATGAAATACATAAAGGAAAAGAAAAGAAAGGAGAGGAGAGGAGAGGAGAGGAGAGGAGAGGAGAGGAGAGGAGAGGAGAGGAGAGGAGAGGAGAGGAGAGGAGAGGAGAGGAGAGGAGAGGAGAGGAGAGGAGAGGAGAAGAGAAGAGAAGAGAAGAGAAGAGAAGAGAAGAGAAGAGAAGAGAAGAGAAGAGAAGAGAAGAGAAGAGAAGAGAAGAGAAGAGAAGAGAAGAGAAGAGAAGAGAAGAAAAGAACTGACTGTATGAAGTGAATGTAACTCAAGGAATTTAACTGAACTCAATTCCATACACTGTACTCAACTACATTCAACGGAACTAAACTCAACTGAACAGTTCCTAACTGAAATGAGAAATGAACTCACACACTTTCTATATATACCTCTTTTAAGCAGTCTCTCTTTCCTATTTGTTCTTGTGAGAGTTGGGTGTATCTATCCCTGACTCATTCTGTCAAATCTTTCTCTGATTCATCACTTTGTCTGCTTCTCAGTTAGAAGTCATTGTTTGGGACCAAAAGGGTTTACTAAAGGGTGTCTGTATTAAGTCAGAGTGATTAACATTGTGTCATTCAAGTTAGAAGATCTTTGGATGTAATCCCTTGCTAGAATAGCCATGTTGCTGGAGTAAGCTGCAATGAACTAGGGCAACTGTGAAATATTGAAAACAGGAAAATAATCTTTTTTTAGGTAAGCAATAAATGGATTGAGCAGACTGTATTTATATGTTTGGAAATACACAAAACATATATATTGTTATATAATATATTAAACAACACATCATACACACACACACACACACACACACACACACACATATATATATATATAAACAAAAAGAGGCCATCTTTTGAGGGAGAACAACAGGAGTAAGATACAAATGGTTGAAAGACTGTGGTTGGAGGGAAGAACAAGAAGAAGAAATGATGTAATTATATCATAATTTCAAAAAATAATAGGCCCAAAATAAGACTATTATACAAACAGGTCAAGAGTTCTTCTGTGATCAGATTACTTAATGTGGGCAGAACAACCCTTATCAAGTGCATCACTTTTTGGTCAAGTCAGGTATAAGGATTTGGAAAAAACTAAACTTCTGCTTTTTGCCTGATTGTTTTCATTCTCAGTGACATTTCTCTACCCAAGGCTGTGGCAGTTCTTCTCTGATATTAGTACCAGCTTCTTTGCGCTTCCAGCATGGACTTAAGACAAGTGACTCTTGGAATTACTGAAATAACCAACTAGGGTCTCAGCAACTACTGACTTTTTAGCTTTTCAAACTGGAGACAGTCATGAGTACCAAAAGCTCATCATACAAGTAAGACTAAGATCTGCTGGTAGAATGTATATTTATGTAGATATATCTATATCTTTCTCTATCTTTCTATTCTATGAGTTCTATTAACCTAGAGAATGCTAACTAATATAATGCAGGTTTCTTATATTGTCTCAGATTAAAATCTCTTTGCTCTATGTTTCTTATATATTATATCAATAGCTCTACCCTTTAAGCATTCTTTTCATAGTCCAGGAATATTGACATCTTCAGAACATTATTTCTGAAAACATTCTATTATTGCTTATACTTTTCTGTTAATGAATCTGGACTTAGCCTGTAAATTCGACTTCAGAAAGTACATTTCTCTTTTTGTGTCATTTATAATTTAAAAGAAAACATTGTCTCATGAAATGAGTTTGTGTGATTCAGCCCAAGCATGTGCCTTTGATGTTAATAAGATCTACCTGTTCAAACTGAATTTCTTCCAGGTTCTCTCTTATGTCAAATCCAATGCCAATCAGTGATTTATTGTGGTTAGATATAAGTTCAGAACAGCAAGCTCTCCCATCATTCCCTCTCACTTCTCAGACATTATAGTTACTCTAAAGCAAGGTGAGTACCTGCCAACCAACAAGTTAAAAGAACTCTCTGGACCATCAGAAAATATGAATTACTTCATTTATATTTTACTGTCAACTCCTTAAAGATATGAGTGTCTGTTCTTTATTTACATTATGAAAACTGTAATGCTTCCTCTTGCTTGTCATTTTACCTATTTTGAAATTCTAGTTCATTCCAGTCAGTGCCAGCCCTGCACCACCTTGGGCGCAAACTTGGGGGATGGTTCCACAGTCCCCAGAGGAACTCCACTCCACAGGCGCCCTAGCAAACCCAGGATCTTAGGATCACTGAGAAGAGTCAGCCTCCAGAGAGGGCTTTGACCATGGGATTCAGGTGAGAGCACCATCTTGTATCCCGGGTCTCTCAGAGACAAGTGCAAGCAGGAGAGAACACGGTCCACAGAAGCAACAGAGCTTCTTGGACAGGGTCTCTTTGGGCCTTCATCTTCAGCCAGTAGTTGGATCTGAGCTCCAGACCTCTGTGCACCTTCCCAGCAAGAGGAAAGCTTGTTGGCAGAGAGTGCTCTGACACCTGGGACTCAGGAGAGAGTTAAACTCCCAGGAGTGCTGACAGAGGCTAACAAAAGCACAGAAGGAACAAGTTCCAGCCAGAGACAGCTATAACAACTACCACCAGAGATTAATGGCAAAGGCAAACTTAAGAATCATACTAACAAACCTGAAAAGCAAGATTCTGATTTAAAATCATATCTCATGATGCTGATAGAAGATTTTAAGAAGGGCATTAATAACTCACCTAAAGAATACAGAACACTGCTAAACAGGTAGAGGTCCTTAAAGAGGAAGAAAAAGATTCCCTCAAAGAATTAAAAAAAAAAAAACTACTAAACAGGTAAAAGTCCTTAAAGTGGAAACACAAAAATCCCTTAAAGAATTACAAGAAAGCACAACCAAACAGGTGATGGAATTGAAGAAAGGAATTGAAGAAGATCTCAGAAGATGGAAAGATCTCCCATGCTCCTGGATTGGCAAGATTAATATAGTAAAAATGGCTATTTTGTGGAAAGCAATCTACAGATTCAATGCAGTCCCCATCAAAATTCCAACTCAATTCTTCACAGAGTTAGAAAGGGCAATTTGCAAATTTGTCTCAAATAACAAAAAACCTAGGATACCAAAAATTATTCTAAACAATAAAAGAACCTCTGAGGAAATCACCATGCCTGACCTCAAGCTGTACTCCAGAGCAATTGTGATAAAAACTGCATGGTACTGGTACAGCGACCGACAGGGAGATCAATGGAATAGAATTGAAGACCCAGAAATGAACCCACACATCTATGGTCACTTGAACTTTGACAAAGAAGTTGAAACCATCCAGTTTGGGGTGGCGGTGGGGAACAGCATTTACAACAAATGGTGCTGTCTCAACTGGCAGTTATCATGTAGAAGAATGTGAATTGATCCATTCTTATTTCCCTGTACAAAGCTCAAGTCTAAATGGATTAAGGAACTCTAAATAAAAATGGAGACACTAAAACTCATAGAGGAAAACGTGGGGAAAAGTCTCAAACATATGGGCACAGGGGAAAAATTCCTGAACAGAACAGCAATGGCTTGTGCTGCAAGATTGAGAATCGACCAATGGAACTTCATAAAATTGCAAAGCTTCTGTTAGTCAAAAGACACTGTTAATAAGACAAAAAGGCCACCAGCACATTGGAAAAGGATATTTACCAATTTTAAATCCAATAGGGGACTAATATATCCTATATATACAAAGAACTCAAGAAGCTGGACTTCAGAAAATCCAATAATCCTATTAAAAAATGGGGTACAGAGCTAAACAAAGAATTCTCAACTGAATACCAAATGGCTGAGAAGCACCTGAAAAATTGTTCAACATCCTTAATCATCAGGGAAATGCAAATCAAAACAACCCTGAAATTCCACCTCACACCAGTCAGAATGGATAAGATCAAAAATTCAGGTGACAACAGATGCTGGTGAGGATGTGGAGAAAGAGGAACACTCCTCTATTGTTGGTGGGATTGAAAGCTGGTACAACCACTCTGGAAACCAGTCTGGTGGTTCCTCACAAAATTGGACAAAGTACTATTGGAAAATCCAGCCAGAAATACCTCTCCTGGGCATATATCCAGAAGATGTTCCAACTGGTAATAAGGACACATGCTCCACTATGTTCATAGAAGCCTTAATTATAATAGCCAGAAGCTGTAAAGAACCCAGATAAACCTCAGCAGAGGAATGGATACAGAAAATGTGGTACATTTACACAATGGAGTACTACTCAGCTATTAAAAACAATGAATTTATGAAATTATTAGACAGATGGATGAATCTGGAGAATATCATCTTGAGTGAGGTAACCCAATCGCAAAAGAACTCATATGATATGCACTCACTGATAGTGGATGTTAGCCCAGAAACTTAGAATACCCAAGATACAATTTGCAAAACACTTGAAACTCAAGAAGAAGGAAGACCAAAGTGTGGATACTTCGTTTCTCCTTAGAATGGGGAACAAATACCCGTGGAAGGAGTTACAGAGCCAAAGTTTGGAGGTGAGACAGAAAGATGGACCATCCAGAGACTACCCCACCTGGGGATATATCCTATAAACAGCCACCAAACTCAGACACTATTGCATATGCCAGCAAGATTTTGCTGACAGGACCCTGATATAGCTGTCTCTTGTGAAGCTATGTCAGTGCCTGGCAAATACAGAAGTGGATGCTCATAGTCATCTATTGGATGGAACATAGGACCCTCAATGGAAGGAGCTATAGAAAGTATCTAAGAAGTTGAATGGGTCTGCTGTCCTATAGGAGGAACAATATTAACTAACCAGTACCCCAGAGCCTGTGTCTCTAGCTGCACATGTAGCAGAAGATGGCTTAATCAGCCATCATTGGGAGGAGATGCCCTTGGCCTTGCAAAGATTATAAGCTCCAGTACAGGGGAATGTCAGGGCCAGGAAGCAGAAGTGGGTAGATTGGGAAGCAGGGTGGGGGAAGGGTATAGGGTAATTTCTGGATAGCATTTTAAATGTAAATGAAGAAAATAACTAATAAAAATTGCCTTAAAAAAGAAACTCTAAATGTACCAAAGAATGTTGAAATATTTTGAAAATCTTCAAAAATGCTTCATTGCATATCCTATAGATGTCAATTTGCATAAGAATTTGATATTTCCCATTGTTTTTGTCACAACTGAGCCAGGGGCAGCCCTCTCTTGGCTTTGTCCACCAGAAGGAACACAATTAGATAGGAAGATAATCAATACTTCACTTGTGACTGAGTGATCAGACTCCTCTCACTGTTATATTTTGTTTGCATTAACTTTGTCAGAAGGACAAAAATCTTTTCAAAAATCAATTTTTTTCAAAACAATTATTTAAGATCTTGAAATGATTCTCACATTCCCCCTTCCTATTATGTCCCATCTCTCCCATCTCCGATTGTGTGTGTGTCTTTGTAGTGTGTGTGTGTGTGTGTGTGTGTTTCTGTTTGTGTAAGTGTTTTGAATACATGTGCAGATGCCAGAGCAAAATATGTGCTATTTTTTTCTCTGTTATTCTCCAAGCTTATGTTGGTTGACCAGTGAATTCTCAAGGCTTATGCAGCCAAGTCCAGTTTTTTATTTGGGATCTAGAGATTGGAACTCAAGTCTTCATGTTTGAGGAGAAGTACTCTTAACAACAAGCTATTTTATGACTTGTGGAATAAGTCTCATGGAATAAATCTCAAGGACTTTGTACCTCATGAAAAATGTAAAATATTCAAAAATTGAATTTAGAAAGTCAGAAATTCAAGATTCCTCTTCAACTGATGATGTGATTCTCTTGAATGTGTTCTGAATAACACTGTTAACAGACAGAAGTCTAAGGGTGGGTGGGATGTAATAACAAAATGACAGTAATGATTCATTCCCACAACAGAATTGCTTTCCTCCACAATAATGAATAAAAATTCATTTCTACAACATAACCCCATATACAAGTGGGTATATGAGAGGACCCACAAAATAAATGAAAGGGGTTTCATTTCAAGAAATATTATTTATACATTACATTGATAATTTTTTGCTAGGAATTCTGAACTGAAAATATCAGATCTGCTGTCTTGTGATCAGAATATCATAGTTATATATTTATATATATGTACAAAGAATTGATTATCATGTAATGATTTGTAGGTTTGTGTGTGTCTCTTTGTGTATCTGTGTATGTGTGTGTGTGTGTGTGTGTGTGTCTGTGTGTGTGGTTAAGGCAATTTTCCAATTGAAGTGTATTTTTAAGCATTTTTTTTCAGGTCATTTAAGTTATTTAAAGCATCTTGCTACTTGACTAATGCCTATTATCCTTAGTGTACCATGTATTCAATGTAGGTAACACTCAGTAATGTTTGTTTGCATTGTATTACCTTTGATATTCGAGATTTGTGTGGGAATATGACTCATTAACACAAGCTTATTGGCGGTAATTTTTATGGAAGAAAGTTCCAGAGTGTGCTGTATTTTTTTTTCAAGAGCTTTGGGTAGATAGATTTACATCATGAAGGAAAAATAGCAACAACAACAACAACAACAACAATTTAGCTAACTCATTCTACACCAAATGCCTAAAATAAAATCAGAAAATAAATAGTATCTGGATGTCCAAAAATAAAATAAAATAAATTTTCATTTAATCTAGGCATGGTAATGATATATGCCTTTAAACTCTGCACTCTGAAAGTAATTTCACACACTTTTCTATAATTTTTAAGCCATCCTGGTCAACAGAGTCATTCCAGGACAGCCAGAGATGTGCAATAAAACCTTGTTCCAAAATAAGTATAAAACAACAACAAACACAGTAAAATATTTAATTCTTAGATGCTTAGAACATTAATGAATGAACACTTTCATGTTTTGTGCCTTCCTTTTTTAAAAAAGAGACAGTTGGCTATTTTAGGATATGTATCACTATACTACCTTTATGATAACTAATTTGAATTGATTTTTAGAGTTTTTATATTAACTTTTAAGAGAGCCTCTGGAATATTTCACCACCAGATTTCAAATATACTTGTTTCCTTTTGCATGAATTTATTTTAAAATAACTATATCTAAATGCAGTTGTCATAGTCCAAGGAAATTGAAATGGCTTGGACACATGCACATACTGGGAATGTATGGCTGACAGTAATTTTTTTCAAGCATTTTTAACCAAAAATACTTTACTAAATTCAAGATAATCTATTGAGAAAAAGTCCAAAATAAAGTGACTTTGCACAAAAGAAATTATAAATACCAACCAAGTTCCTAAATTATATTTATATCATATATGATACTTAACATTAATTATCATTTTCAAGATCTAGGAAACATTTTATGATGTCAAAGCAACCTAGAAAAGATCTTCATTTGGCTTTTATGATGTCTGATAGGGACTGTGTTTTATACAGCTCTTTAACCTAATGTCCTATATGAATATGCAGTATAAAACAAATAAATAGAGATAGATTTGTATGGACACATGGTAATGATAAAATTTTGGTCAAGGCAGCCAATAGTACAGGTTGGAGAAAAGACAGCATTATCAACAATTGCTGCTGGTCAAACAAGATAGCTGTCTACAGAAGCATTCTTTCTCTCTCTCTCTCTCTCTCTCTCTCTCTCTCTCTCTCTCTCTCTCTCTTCTGTGTGTGTGTGTGTGTTTAAAGGATCAATTTCAAGTGGATCAAGAACCTCACTATATTCCATGATCTGGTATTGGGTGAGGGAAAAGCATTAAAGCTCTGAGGGCCAGCAGAAAGAATGGAAATAGGCAACCTCTGGAGGTAGGAGGTGGGTGTCACTCCAGAATGTACCAGAGACCTGGGAGGTGAGAGACTCTCAGGACTCAAATAGAGGGACCTTAGATAAAATGCCCAATAGTGGGGAGTAGGAAATTGTAGAGCCCACCTCCAGCAGAAAGACAAGTTCTCAACCCACAGTAAAAATTCTAACCCATAATTGTTCCTGTATGAAAGAACTTCAGGGATGGAAATGAAGAAGAGTCTGAGGAAAGACAGTCCAGCAACAGGCCCAAAGCGGGATCCAGCTCAAGGGGAGGTCCCAAAGCCTGACACTATTACTGAGGCTATGGAGCACACTCAAAAAGGGACCTAGCATGACTGTACCTCTGAAAGACCCAACAAGCAGCTGAAAGAGTCAGATACAGATATTTGCACTCAACCAATTGACGGAAGTTTCTGACCCTTGTGATTGAATTAGGAAAAAGCTGGAAGAAGCTGAGGAGGAGGGCAACCCTGTAGGAGGACCAGCAGTCTCAATTTACCTGGACCCCCAAGATTTCTCAGACACTGGACCACCAACCAGGCAGCAAACACCAGCTGATATGAGGCCATCAACACATATAGAACAGAGTACTGCCAGGTCTGGGTTCAGTCAGAGAAGATACCCTTATCCTCAATAGACTGGAGGTCACAGGGAGTTTAGAGGTCTGGTAGTGGGGGAGGGTGAAGGTGGGGACATCCTCATGGAGACAGGGGTCTGGGAGGAGGAATGAGATGGGGAACAGTGAGAGGGTGGACCAAGGGGGAGTAAAATCTGGAGTGTTAAAAAATTAAATAAAATTAAAAAATAAATGCCATATTGAATTACATAAGAAAAAAAGGATCTCTTGTTCCTCTCTTCCCCTCTTGCTCCTTCCCTGATTCTCTTCCCCCTTTTCTCACCATTCATTTCCCCACACACACACATCCTCATGGCTGGCCTCTACTTCTCTCTCTCTCTCTCTCTCTCTCTCTCTCTCTCTCTCTCTCTCTCTCTCTCTCTCTCTCTCTCTCTGTCTCCTCTCTGCCTCTACTACCTTCTTGACTCCTCTCGCCATGCCTCAATAAACTCTATTATATACTTAAAAAAATAAATTAAAGAACTTCACCGTAAGTCTTATGTCCCGACTTCTAAACAGAAGTAGAGAATAACATTTTACACATTGGAACAGGGAAAGACTTTGATCAGGAACCTGATATTGCACACATTATGACCAATCATCCTCAACTGATATTTCTACAACATAACGCCTTCGCCCAGGGTTCAGTGATCATAAAAGAAAAGGGGCAGGAAGTGTGTAATGGCCAAAGAAACAGGAAGTTTGCTATGAAATTTTGTTTCCTAGAAATGTCACAGAAGCTATACTCATGAAATTTAATCAACATGTTTGCCACACAAAACCTGTACAAAGATGATACTGATAGACACACTAATTTGGAAGACAGAAAGTTCACAAGACTCCAGTACGATATAAAGAACATCAAGTAAGGAAAGAATACTGACAGGAAAAGAAATAGTTTTCCTTAGGGAAGAACCTTGAATTGCTTATCTAGTTCCAAGAGGTGAACACTGAAATTAAATACATACAGTTAATATTATATGGAGAGCAGGGGGAAGGTCAAAATACAGGCATGGATATGGGCAGTTACAACCATCCCTAACAATATTTTGAAAGAAATCATACGTGAACTCACTACCCAGAAAAATCAGACTAATAGAATTATGCCATACCAGGGCAGAATTTCCCTTATTAGCCACATTTTTCATATCCAGAAATATGAGTTCAAATCGATCTTTAAAATAGATTTGAAGAACAATTTTATATCAATGAACAAAAGTCTTATTAGCAGTACTATAAATATTACTTGAAATATATATTTATATCTACTGGCTACAAAACTTTAATGTTGGTTTTGGTTTATCTACATTGAAAGTGTATCTGCGTGGTTGCTTCCATTGATTTATAGATTTTTTTGAAGGAGAAATGGGTGATTTTATAATTCTAATAACCAAGGCAAATATTATAATTGATCACAGTCTTTACAAAAACAAAACAGGAATGAAATAATAATACTCTTTACACTCCCAGAGCAATATGCTCTTCCTTAGATATTCTTGGCATATAAAACATACAACATTCCTGAAGATCTATACTTTGCTTTGCAATTGTCACAATTATTGATGTTTTTATTATTAAAACATGAAATACATTCAGTAAAAGAATAGTTTTGGAAGTCGGGTCATTATTTCAGGTCTTTTATTCATACATTTCCCATTTTATTATGTGAAGATTATTGTACTTACTCTTTAGAGATTTTGAAGTCAACTTGCTGTGCAATATCATAGCTGATGTTTCAGAGACCATTGCTCTCTTTTAGTTTGTGTTTAGTCGTAGTTAAGAAATATTAAATAAAGCTAGAGGTTATAAGCAATTCAACGTAAAAAGGTAAATAGCTTATTTTTGTTTTCCTTTATAGCACACTGAATTCGCATGGCCAAAGGTATAATTAAATAGTACCCAAACACATTTTAGAACAGTGTATAGAGGACGTGAGAGGTATTATTATTATTTGTACTACTTTTACAAAGGTAATTTGTTCACAAATTATAAAAAGAAGTCAGCACAAAATAACTATTAATTATGAGAGAAGGAGTAATTGTACATTTTCCTGTAGTATTGTTAATCATGTACATTAACATCAGTATGATTCCCATGAGGTTAAAAAGCATAATTTAAAAAAATTGGCTATAGAGTTCCAGGGCTAACACATACTGTTGTCTGGCTAGGTTAACTAAAAAAAATTTAGTTTTTTCTTGGTTCTGGAGACTGTAAGTCTAGGTTCAGGGTCAGAATTGGTTTATAGAGAGGCCTTTAATTTTATTTTTATTTTTTTTAGGTAACCCTGTTATGTGGCAGTTTATTCTGAAATGGAAACATTCTTTCAGGAAAGCTCAGTAAAGCAGTAAGGAAAAACTCAAAATATCTCCAGGAAGTGCCTGAAATTCTGTAATTCCCTAGCTTCCTATGACTACAGAGTTAGTAAAGACTGCTAAGAGTACCTCTCAGAAAAACCAAGCTACAAAGAAGACTTTCAGACCGGAGCAGCCACTAAGAAGAAGCAGAGAATACCAACTGAGTTTTGGGAAGAGGCTCAAATCAACTGAGCCACCTGGAAAGGATACCTTTTAAGCTGTTGAGACCTCTTTGGCTGTGAAGTGGGAAAGGACTTCAGTCTCAAGGGTGGTGAGCATGGCATGCTTTGTCCTTCTTCCTGATTCTATTTGCCTTGCTAAAAAACATTTGATTACATTCCTAAATGCTAACTCCCAAGGTCTTTTCCCTTATTTGGCAATTTCCTCCTCCTGAGGTTGACCAACAAAGTCCAGCTATTAAACTATTGAAGTCCAGCAATCAAAAGCTCTTGTTGGCTCACCTAATTAACATGCCCAATTAAAATTAAACATTCATACTAACTTAGGGTTTTCCTTTTTACATTTGTAATGCCCCATTTTACTATGTGCCACATCTGTCTCCTCTCTATCCAGAGGCAGTCCTTTGTCCTCCAGGAAAAATGTTCCACCTCCCTCTCCCTTATTCCCTTCCCTTTCCCTTCATCCTCTATCTCCTGTCTATGTCTATTATCCCCGTCCTCTGTCTCTCTGGTCTTGGGCATCCTGGACTGATTATTTTCCTTTCACAGTGTGCTCCAGGTTCCCAGCTTTATGACCTGTCACCCATGCTGGAGTAGGCTTTGGTGATGCAACTTTCTTTGGGTTGTATCTACACCTCACCCAAATTCCTGTAAATAACCCACATAGAACCCATTGGTTCACTAAGTTGAACATCTGTGCAGTCATTACTTTGGGCTGTCATTGGTCCCTTTCTGAGGTGAGTTGGCATGTGTACTTTGTATCTCCCAAGAAAAGAAAAGGATGTCATATCGCAGGCTGTGCTCTCACTCTGTCCTCATTGGAGTGCTTTCATTTGGCTGTTCAAGAAATGTTACAGTGTCTTTTTCTTCTTGTTTATACCATCCCATTTGTGATTCAGGCTCCATCCCTATAACTTCAATAAATTTTGGTTGTCCCAGAAAAGGAAGTTTCCCCATCTATTGGGAGATCTACAACATTTAAATTGAGGGCAAAGGAAATAATTCAGCTCATAATAACAGTATACATTATTATTGTTACATTTACAAAACATATGGTTAGGCTGTTCTTTGTACTAAGCATTCTGTTATTATGGAATGCTAATATTCCTACAGCATAGAAATTATAATATAGCTAGGAAGATACACTGAGTGTAGGGTACTGTTAAGGAAGTAAATGATGAAAGATAAAACTGTAAATAAAGAGATCAACTACTGTGATAAAACTAGTGATAAAATTTCAGTCTACATCAATCACTTCATATTTGCATGTCATTTACTAAAACATTCAATTTGAACATATAGGGATATAAGCTTCTCTGCTTTGTCATAATAATCATTTTAATGGAGCAGTAAATATTACAACTATGAAAAAACATTTTATTGCATATGAAAGCACAGTTTGTTTATGTTTCTGGGTATGTGAAAAAGATGACACTATCTGATACCTGTAGATATTGGGTTTTGTTCAAAAGAGATGACTTGCTAAAAAAATTGGTTTAGCACATATTAGTTATGGAAGACAATCTGAATATAATGCCTAACTCTTGACTGAAAACAGTTGCTTTTGAAAACCTTTTCTAGTGTCAACATGAGAAACAAAACCTTCTCAGGAGGAAGGATTCCTAGTGGACACACCCTTTTGATCTAGTGCTCCTGATTTGAAAAGGAGCTTGCCTTTCTCATTTTACCAACTGCAAACTAGTGCAACATACATGAAGCAACTGTTTTTGTAAAATTGCCCAATAGGGAGAACAGAATTGTAATCCCTGAAAAGGGGGAAATAAATGAAATGAGAATTGGGATTCTCATAGCTCTCTGCTGGAGTCAATTTTCAAACTGAAAGGCAGAGAGGAAGAATTCTGTAGTGTTATCAGATTTGAGAGATGACAAAGTGGATAGAAATAAAGAGGAACTCAAAGAGCTGGCCCCACTACTTGCCACTCATCTGCCTGGAAAGATACCCTGACACCCACACCCTTGCTGGGCTCAGGTCATGAGAGCAGTGGGAAAGCTTGCCTTGCTCATCATGTGTTACAGCACTTGGGAGAGCAGACCCTCTCTCTCGCTTGCTCAGCCAATAGACCTGGCCCTGGTGGTGAAGGTGCAAGTGAGCCAGCACAGAGGCATGAGAATGAGAGAGGTGAGCCCTTATCAACTGCAGTATTGGGTTCTTATACTTTCTAGGGGCACAGGTTACATCAGCAAGGTTACAGTTCAAATGTATTCGCCAAGCATTATTGACCTTTAAATCTATTGGCTAACAAGCAAGGCACGCTTTTGAACTCTACCTGGGATTTTTCAGAGGGTCAGATGACTCTCATTCAGTAAATTCTTTGTTTTTTCTGAGAATGTTTTACTCAACAATGTTCCTGTGGGTAGAGAATGGAACTTGGCCTAGCCTTGACCCTAGGTGGGAAGGGGAAGCTCTAAGGACTGGAAAATCCCTTAGGGTCCCTCAACAGCAATGGAAACCCTAAGACAGACACCAATCATACATGATTAGCACCCTATTATGATTGTTCTGGGGAGAGATCACATCCAAAAACCTAGTTCTATGTAATGATTACACAGGACTGAAAAATGTAAACATTGCAGTAATATAATCCAATAGTAGCAACTGAAAATAAGAAAACAAATCTAGGATGGAAGGGAAAGGGAGCAATAATATCAATAATAAAAGTGAATTATATGCAATATGAATCACTATTCGTGTCTAAAATAACAGACAAAAATTTTACAGAATATACAGATGCAGAACTCTCAGTTCCTGCTACAATGATAATGGACTAAATCTTTGAAACTGTAAGCCAGCCCCAATTAAACATTTGCTTTTATGAGAGTTGATTGGTCATGGTGCCTCATCACAGCAATAAAACCAAAGGCATACAAAATCTCTCTGTCCCCTCATTAACTCCAAATTTAAGTTTAAAAACAAGAAAAAGATCAATAAAGCATAAAATGTCAACAAAGCAAAATGAAACAAATCAGTCCACAAAAATACTTTTTCATCTTGTGTTGGCCAACTACTTTTATTTATTTATTTATTTATTTATTTATTTATTTACTGTTTTGTTGTTGTTGTTGTTGTTGTTAGTAATTTTTTTTATTTTTTTATTTTTTATTACATATTTTCCTCAAGTACATTTCCAATGCTATCCCAAAAGTCCCCCATGTGCTCCCCTCTACTTCCCTACCCACCCATTCCCATTTTTTTGGCCCTAGCATTCCCCTGTACTAGGGAATAAAGTTTGAGTGTCCAATGGGCCACTCTTTCCAGTGATGGCCAACTAGGCCATCTTTTGATACATATGCAGCTAGAGTTAAGAGCTCCGGGGTACTGGTTAGTTCATAATGTTGTTCCACCTATAGGGTTACAGATCCCTTTAGCTCCTTGGGTACTTTCTCTAGCTCCTCCATTGGGAGCCCTGTAATCTATCTACTAGCTGACTGTGAGCATCCACTTCTGTGTTTGCTAGGCCCCGGCATAGTCTCACAAGAGACAGCTATATCTGGGTCTTTTCAGCAAAATCTTGCTAGTGTATGCAATGGTGTCAGCGTTTGGAAGCTGATTATGGGGTGGATCCCTGGATATGGCAGTCTCTAGATGGTCCATCCTTTCGTCACAGCTCCAAACTTTGTCTCTGAAACTCCTTCCATGGGTGTTTTGTTCCCAATTCTAAGGAGGGGCATAGTATCCACACTTCAGTCTTCATTCTTCTTGAGTTTCATGTGTTTAGCAAACTGTATCTTATATCTTGGGTATCCTAAGTTTTGGGCTAATATCCACTTATCAGTGAATACTTATTGTGTGAGTTCCTTTGTGATTGTGTTACCTCACTCAGGATGATGCCCTCCAGGTCCATCCATTTGGCTAGGAATTTCATAAATTCATTCTTTTTAATAGCTGAGTAGTACTCCATTGTGTAAATGTACCACATTTTCTGGATCCATTCCTCTGTTGAGGGGCATCTGGGTTCTTTCCAGCTTCTGGCTATTATAAATAAGGCTGCTATGAACATAGTGGAGCATGTGTCCTTCTTACCAGTTGGGACATCTTCTGGATATATGCCCAGGAGAGGTATTGCTGGATCCTCCAGTAGTACTATGTCCAATTTTCTAAGGAACCGCCAGACTGATTTCCAAAGTGGTTGTACAAGCTTCTAATCCCACCAACAATGGAGGGCCAACTACTTTTATGCATGCAGACTGGCCTGCCTTTTGAATGACACACAGTGGGACTCCACCTCATAAGATTTTTGCCAGTAGGTTTTAATTTCAGATGCTTTCTCCATTAGGGTTAGGCTCCCATGTACTCTTTCCTACTCAGTGTTAGAACCTTTCTGGCTAAAACTTGTGTAAGTTTTCTACATGATGCAACAGTTTGGTGAGTTCATATATGTATCTGACCAATTGTGTCTAAAAGATGCTGTTTTCTTGGAATCTGTGGCAGAACTTGAATAAAGTTGAAATGAATAAAGATTACAAGGTACCAATCACTGGGGGAGAAGGAGACTGGGGGAAAAAGAGAGAAAAGAGGAGAAAGAAACCTTGGTTTTAGACAGTGGGGTCAAGGGAGGCAGACAGAATGGAGGAAGACAGCAGCTATCTGAGTGGCGGATCCACCTGGATATGCCTGTGAAGGACCCTGATATTTCTTTTTTAAATTTTTTATTAGAGATTTTATTCATTTACATTTAAAATACTATTCCAAAAGTCCCCACCCACTGTACTTCTTGGCTCTGGCATTCCCTTGTACTGGGGCATATAAAGTTTGCAAGACCAAAGGGCCTCTCTTTCTAATGATGGCCAACTAGACCATCTTCTGCTACATATGCAGCTAGAGACAGGAGCTCTGGGGGTACTGGTTAGTTCATATTGTTGTTGCACCTATTTCATGCAACAGGAATCATCCACTACCTCTGGGTCACAAAATGTTTTGTCCTCCTTTTCCACATTGATCTCTGAGGCTTGAGGTTGGATGAAGACATCATGTCTATTAACAAGTGTTTAAAGATCTCTCATTCTCTACACATTTTGCAGATGTGAGACTGTATTAGTTCTTATCTAACACATGAAGAAACTTCTCTGATGTGGTTTGAAAAAGGCACTGATCTTTGGGTATGTCACTGTGTGTCATTTTATTGTCATAGTGCTGATATTTTCAATTTTAGAGGTTTTATTAAACTTTCAATAAACAAAGAAAATAAGATGCATCTATCTATCTATCATCTATCAATCTATGCTACAATAATAATTAAAGAATGGGGTCATGAATTTGAGTGAAAATGGGGCAATATAGGGAGAGTGAGAAAGGATATAGGAAGGGGTGGAAATATAGTACTCATGTATGAAATTCTTAAAAAGAAAATAAATTAAAGGAAAACAAGATGTTTCACAGACCAATGGAGGGTGTATATAAATTTGACTCTGCTGAAATTATCTGAAATAGGAAACCCTATTGAGAAAATACAATCCAAAGGCCGGCTGTAGGGCATTTTCTTAAAGAGTGATTGATGGAGAGGGCCAAGTCCATTTAGGTGGTGTCATCCCTGGGTTAATGGCCCTAGGTTCTAAAAGAAAGCAAGCTATTTCTACCCAGTAGATCTGCCTATCTCCCAGGAGGACTGTTCTAACCAGGGATACAGGTGAGACCCCCCTCACAATACTCACAGACCTCAGAGAGCCTAACAGACATGGGATTTGTCTCACCCTGCCAGAGCTCCATAACCCTCTGGCCCACAGGAAAGAGGAGTAGACCACAGGAAATAGTCAAACTCAGGACTGAAATCAACAATTAAAAAAGAGAGAGAATAATACAAAGATCAAGAAAACTAAGAGCTTTAAAAAAATCAACAAGATAAATAAACCCTTAGCAAAACTAACTGAAAGGAAGAGGCAGTATCCAAATTAACAGAATCAGAAATGAAGAAGGAGACATACGAACAGTCACTAGGAAATTGAGAAAATCATCAGGTTTTATTATATAAGCAAATACACTACAGAACTGGAAAACATATATGGAATAAATGATTCTCTAATGGCTAAGGAGCTTTTAAAGAAATGTTCAACATCCTTAGTCATCAAAGAAATGCAAATCAAAAATAACCTCAAACACGACCTTATACCAATCAGAAGGGCTAAGACCAAAATCTCAAGAGACAGCACATGCTGTCAGGGATGTGGAGAAAGGGGAACACTCCTCCATTGCTGGAGAGATTGCAAACTTGTACAACCACTCTGGAAATCAGTTTGGTGGTTCCTCAGAAAACTGGAAATATTCTACCAGAAGTCCCAGCTATACTGCTCCACGGCACATACCCAAAAGATGCTCCACCACATCGCAAGGATTTGTGTTCCACTATTTTCATAATATCCTTATTTGTAATAGCCAGAACCTGAAAGCAACACAGCTATCCCTCAACTGAAGAATGGATGCAGAAAATGTGGTTCATTTACACACTGGAATACTATTCACCTATTAAAAACAAGGACATCATGAATTTTGCAAGCAAATGGATGAAACTAGAAATTATTCTGAGTTAGGTAACTCAGACCCAGAAGGACATGCATGGTTATATACTCACTGATAAGTGAGTCGTAGCAAAAAAAAAAAAGTACAGAATACCCATGTTGCACACCACATACTCTAAGAATTTAAACAAGAAGGAAAGCCCAAGTAAGGTTGTTTCAATCTCACTTAGAAGGAAAAACAAAATAATCATGAGCAAGGGAGTGAGGCACCTAGGTTGGAGAGGGTAGCAGAAGGGGAAAAGGTGGACAGAACTTGAGTGTAGAGGGAAATAGGAGAGAGACTCAGAGGGCTAAGCAAATTAATGGGAATATGCACCTGCCCAGGTTAGGACTGGGGGTACCATTAGAAAATTCCAGAGACCTGTCATGGAGAAGGCTCCAGGACTCAATATGGGTGACCTTAGCTAAAATGCCCAACAGTGGGGATATGGAACTTAAAGAGACCACCTCTTGTAGTTAGACAGGGCCCTGATAGGAAAAGGGAAACCCCAAGCCACCTTCAGATTATTTGACTCAAAATTATTCTTGTCTAAAAGAAACGCAAGGACAGAAATGGAGTAGAGAGTGAACTAATGGCTGACCCGTGATTGGCTCAACTTGGGATCAATCCCATGGGACTGCATGAAACTTCAACATACTATTACTGATGCAGTGTTGTGCTCGCAGACAGGATCCTAGTATGGCTGTTCTCTGAGAGACTCCACAAGTGACTGACTAAGACAGATGCATATATATACAGCCAAGCATTGGTTGGAGGTTAAGGACTCCTATGGAATATTTATGGGAAGGATTAATGGAACTGAAGGGTATGGCAACCCCATAGGAAGAATAACAGTGTCAACTAACCTGGACCCCTGGGAAATCCCAGAGACTGAACCACTAACCAAAGTGTATACATGGGCTGATCCAAGGACCACAGCACATAGGTATCAGAGGGCTGCTGTGTTTGGCTTCAGTGGGGACAATGTGACTAACCCTGTAGGGCACAGTGATGCCCTAGGGTGAGGGGATACAGGGAGTGCTCTCTCAGAGGCAAAGGGGAGAGTGGATGGGGGAAAGAACCCTGTCAGAGGGGCCCAGGAAGAGGCAACATTTGGGATGTAAATAAATAAAATAATTAATGAAAAAAAGAAGAATTTAAAAAAAAACTAAATTGTTCTGATCACATCCAAAGACCTTCTAGGTTTGTGTGATATGGCTGAAATGCATTATCTCTGCCTTTAGTAAATATCTTAAATTCCAAACAATGAAGTTAAATTTAGTTTCTAGAAGGAAGCACTCATGTTTGAAAGTGATGTCTATTGAGAAGCAGACAAAGTGATGAATAAGGTAAATATTTGACAGAATAAGGAATGCTCAGCTCTCTGGATAATAGAAAGAGAAACATCATAAGAGGGAGCAGCTCAGAGGTAGAGAGAGGGGAGACAGTTTTACAGAGAAAGGTTGAAGAGAGCAAGCTAGACACAGGTTAAGAGAGAATGAGCCCAAGGATAGAAGGAGCTAGAAGATTAGAACATACTGCTAAAGTTAGTATGAGGACAAGCAGAACAAATCAGTCAGAAGCTGAGAAAGAAGACAGTTTGAATCAGAAAGCTTGGAGAGGAGTTCGAACCAGAACAACTGAGTGGAGCCAGCGAGCAAGAGTTCAGAAAGGGCTAACAAGGGTGAACTTATTCAACAGTAAGTCTCAGAAGCTGAAGACATTCTGGGACTAAATAAGATTGTGTGGATGCTAGAAGCTTCCAGGCCTAGGCCTAGGTAAGCAGACAGAGGCAGTAAGCCTTTGAGACAACACTTGCTTCGTAGATTAAAATTTATATTTAGATGTAACTCTGTTCTAGGGAGTATAGTAAGAAATCTAAATGGTACATGAATTTCAAAGCAGAATAATTTATTATATAATAACATTATCACTATAGAGAAAGTTGTAAGAAATATACAAAAATCACTATGTAACTAATAAAAAGAAAATTATGGTACAGAGTGAGGTTCCCATTATTTTGCATCAGAAAGCATAAAAATGGACATTAAAATATTTTTTAAAAACTTTAAAAATTAGTATGAAAACTGTATTTGGGCTAATATTAAAATATATATAAAATAGACTTAGATATGAAGATAATAAGAAATTGATGAGTAAAGTTATGTTAATTTTGTGAATTCATCTTTTTGGTAAAAGAGAGAGGCAGAGACATAGAGAGAGACAGACAGAGAGACAAAGACAGATACAGAGAGAAACAGAGATTGTTTCATTATTTAATTTTATGTGACATCTATTACCTAATTCTGTCTTAATTTATATCACAACAATACAGCAATATAGACATTTGGGTATTGGCACAAGAACAAGGCACATATTATAAAATTGACTAAAAAATAATTACTAATAGATTATATGTTTATGTAGATGGTTTTACTGATAAATGGAGATAAGGCTCATAAGATAGCCCACCATGACCTAGACATTTTGCTTTTCATTGCCTTATGTAATCTATAACCTTATATTCAACAGTAACTGGCAAAGATGAAGGGATGCTACTTGCACGACTGAACTGCAAAAGTTTCTGACTTCCTTTTTGCTCTAATGGTCTCACTTTTGATCTTTGTGGCTCAGTAACATGGCTGTGTTGAGAAAACCACATGACAAGAAACAGAAAGGTTCTTATTAACAGGCAGAATGACATTTGATTCTTACCCTACAACTCTCAATAAATTGAATTCAGGCAAAGCCACAGATGTGAGCTTATAAGTGAATCTGTTCAGGCAGGTTTTGACATGATTCCATCCTTAGGCAACTCCTTGATTTTAATATAGTAAGAAACTGAAGCAGTGGCCCAACAAAGAACTGGCTTAGTATTTTACCAGTTCTCAGCAAAAGGCTGAGAAGTCATATGTTCCAGTTCGTAAGGTAAACTATAAGGATAGACTGTCTTATGTGTGCCTAATGCGTTCTCATTTCCATGGGAGGTGGAGGGGAACCCTGTCTCATGAGAGACAGAGGTGCTGCCAATCATAGCTTCTCGGAGTCAAGGCAGCAATGTTATGCCATGTGTAGTAGATGGAGTTCCACGTTTATTAAAATAATTACAAGAAATTACAAGCTAACCCTTTTCCCATTTACTATCAGTCATTTTCTGTAATAATAACTATGCTTATGGTTCCTAACTGCATAAACAAATTATACCTGCTTTTATGCTTTGTAGTATATATAAATTGATTATACACTCTCTATATTTATTTTCTGTCTAGCTTACTGCATTCAAAATTACATTTAGGAAATATTTCTGTAATGATTTATAATTAAGATCATTTATTATCATTGGTGTGTAGTTCTATATTGTACACACAAAATATAAATTATTTATTGATTTGAAGCTTAATGGAACTTTGAGTAGTTTTGTGGGTATTTTGTGTGTGTGTGCTTTAAAAAAGTAACGATATTATTGAATATGTTATTTGATGAACACTTATGTGCATTCATTTTGGTATACTTCTCTGGCAAGCAAATTTTGGGATATATAATTAAATTTAATATTATTATATTGACATAATTTATAAAGTTCACCATGAAAGGCCATACTTATGTTTTATTTTTCTAGTGTAATTAAAGGCTCTTAAATTTCCTCTCTCCCTCATTCTCTCTCTCTCTCTCTCTCTCTCTCTCTCTCATATATATATATATGTGTGTGTGTGTGTGTGTGTGTGTGTGTCAGCATATGTTAAAATAGTACCAACAGCTGAATCACACCTGAGATGCTGAAAACCAGGCAGATAATACCCAAGTTGGATAGCTCCACAGTCTAACCTGGTGCTGAAAATCTGGAAGGTCCCTGGAGAATGGTTGACTCTTTTGGTTTTTTTTTTTTTTTTTTTTTTTTTTTTTTTTTTTGGTTTTTCGAGACAGGGTTTCTCTGTGTAGCCCTGGCTGTCCTGGAACTCACTTTGTAGACCAGGCTGGCCTCGAACTCAGAAATCCGCCTGCCTCTGCCTCCCGAGTGCTGGGATTAAAGGCGTGCGCCACCACGCCCGGCTCGAGAATGGTAGACTCTTAAATCAAAAATGGAAGACTAGGAATATGGGTTCTAATATCAGTGAAGAAATCTGATTCAGCAATAGGGTAAATCAACCCATGACAAAAGGAAATTCCAAGGAAGCAAAATACAAATAATCTTCCTCTGACACTTACTTTCTATAAGGACTGCTATCTGATGTTGCAGTTTAAAGTCAGGTAAGTCTTCCAGAAGAAAGGCAGTCAGTGAAGTTCTACAGTTGACGTTCCCACTCAGGTGAAACTTTATAATTTGTGACAAATTGATTTAAAAATGAAATCACATATTCAACAAATGAAAATGAAACAACATATTCAAATTACTTAATAATATGGAAAACAACTATTTTTCTCACAAACATCTTCCATTATTTAGTGAATATTTTAATGAGTTGAAAGTCTATAGCTTGACATATTTCTTTTATATATGCACATGACCCTGTACACCTGAGTAATTATATTTTGGTCAATTTACTGAAGCCGATAGTAATACTTGTTCATATAGAAAACACCACATAGGATGTTAGTATCACTGCAAACAGGATACAATTATTTGTACCATATAGCTATCATGGAATAGATAGTAAAGGACTCAACAGCTAATATAGTTGATATAAATGCCAAGAGAATGTTGTTGAGAAAAAAATACAGTAATCCTCACTGTGTGGTTTTCTGAATATCATAGTTTTGAAACTGTAGAATTTAGAAATGGAAAATAAATGATTATGAGTGACTGAGGATTTAGAGGGGCTGGCAACAAGTATGTGTATATAAAAGGACAAATGTGATACACTGATGGGTAAGGGACCATCCCATCTTAAGTCTACCTCAAATCCATTGCCCTTATTTGCATGCAAAATTAAAGAATTTTTTTCTTTTAGAAAAAAACATCTTGCATCTCTGCATTATTCATCAAACTGAAGCTTCAAAACAAAAGCATTTAATTATAAAATACACATGATACTGAGTGTTTAGCGTGCTGACTACTGGAGAGTAAATGTTCATATTCCAAAAAAAGAGTGATTGGAACCAATTTGCTATTGCCAGAAAAAAAAATTAATGTATGTAATTTTTCTGATCCGTAATTTACCATTTCAAAAATTTAGATAAGAGGAAGAATCTTTAAAATGCATTTATTTTAAGGAAGGAACTGAAAGTACTCCGATGCATAGCTAGATTTTACGTGATAAAGAAGAGCAGTCTAAAAGCAAAATCTCATCTATCTGGTAAATTCAACAAAATTTGCTAATTTAGGAGATACTTCTCCCAAAAGATTTACTCTCAGTTATTCTCCCTTTCCCTTTCCTCCTACTCTTTGAGGAAGGATATGCATATTTAGGATCTTCTTGAAGATAAATATAGTTGACAGGGAGCTTGGGAGTGTCAGTGCATTCTGGGATTTCAAACTACTTTGAATGTTTAAGAGTATTAAGTTACTTTTAGTGTTTATTTTCCATTCATTTAAAAAAGAAAAAGGAATAGTACCAGGACTTTATGCGTACATTCTATAAGAGCCGGCAGGCAAAGAGAGTAGACTTCCTTCTTCCATATCTTCTATATAGGCTGCCAAAAGAATGTGTGGCTAAGATTATGGGTACATCTTCACACGTCAAAATATGTGGATTAAAAGATCTCCTAATTTCAAATGGTTTAATTAAGAAAAGAATCCCAATCACAAAAGAACTCACATGATATGCACTCACTGATCAGTGGATATTAGCCCAGAAACTTAGAATACCCAAAATACAATTTGCAAACCTCATGAAACTCAAGAATAAGGAAGACCAAAGTGTGGATATTTCATCCTTCCTTAGAATGGAGGACAAAATACCCACTGAAGGAGTTACAGAAACAAAGTTTGGAGCTGAGATGGAAGAAAGGACCATGCAGAGACTGCCCTACCCCGGGATCCATACCATAATCAGGCACCAAATGCAGACACTATTACATATGCCAGCAAGATTTTGCTGACATGACCCTGATACAGCTGTCTCTTGTGAGGCTATGCCAGTGCCTGGCAAATACAGAAGTGGATGCTCACAGTCATCTATTGGATGGAACACAGACAGGGCCCTCAATGGAGGAGCTAGAGAAAGTACCCAAGGAGCTGAAGGGGTCTGTAGCCCTATAGGAGGAACAGCAATATGAACTAACTAGTATCCCCTGAGCTCATGTCTCTAGCTGCATATGTAGCAAAAGATGGCCTAATCGGCCATCAATGGGAGGAGAGGTCCTTGGCCTTGCAAAGATTATATGCCCCAGTACAGGGGAATGCCAGGGCCAGGAAGCAGGAATGGGTGGGTTGGGGAGCAGGGCAGAGGGAGAGTATAGGGGACTTTTGGGATAGCATTTGAATTGTAAATGAAGAAAATATCTAATAAAAATTGTTTAAAGAAAAAAAAAAGAAAAAAATGAGAAAAGAAAAGAATCCCTCACAGGTCCATCCAGTCATTCCATTTTAGGTAACTTTAGATGTAGTTAAGTTCAAAACCATGAATAGCCATCACAGTCATCAATGCATATTAAATTAATTCTTGTTTGGACATATAGGATGACATGTATCTATCAGCACAGTCTTTCTTATATTTATTTAGCTGTGATAAAACACCATGACCAAGTCAACATATAGAAATAAGGTTTCCTTTGACCATAGAGTTTCAGAAGCTGAGTCCATCCCCATCACCACAAGAGAGCATGGCAGCCAAGCATCAGGCATGGTGGCAGTAACATCTTACATTTGAACCACAACCAGGATACAGTGAGCACACTGGAAATGGTGAATTAATTTTGAAAGCTAAAACTACCCTAGAGGAACACAGCCTTTGAAATTTCAAAACCTATTTCCGTAAACCTATGCAAATAGTGTCACCAACTAGGAACTAGATAATCTGATATCTGGGAATATTGGTGATATCCTATTCAAACCATTACAATACATTACAGGATGTTTTCATTGTCTCATAAACACACTACTTGACAACATTTAACTTAAAAAGATATACATAGTTTCTTTAAGAATTTCATTCAATGTGCTTTGACCATATTCCATGTCTCTTCCAAGATCTACTCCTTCCCACCCACTGGAATTTTTCCCTTTTTTTTTTTTTCTTTTTTCCATAGAGTCTGATTTGTGCTGCATGTGTGTGTGTGTGTGTGTGTGTGTGTGTGTGTGTGTGTAATTTTATTCGTTTACATTTCAAGTGATATCCCCTTCTGGGATTCCCCTCCAAAAACCCCTCCATCCCATTCCCCTCTCCACCCTCCCCTTTGCCTCTATGAGGGTGCTCCTCCACCCACTCATTCACTCCCACTTCATCACTCTAGTGTCCTCCCATGCTGGAGCATTAAACTTCCATAGGTCCAAAGGCCTCCCCTCTCACTGATGCCAGATAAAACCACCCTGGATGACTTTAGCTGAAATAACCAACAAAGGGGAGAGAGAACCGGTAGAGACAACCTCCAGTAGATAGGCACTGCCCCCAGTTGACAGATGGGGCCACCCACCCATCACAAAATTTTTAACCCAGAATTGTTCTTGTCCAATGGAAAACAGGGACAGAAAATGGAACATAGACTGAAGCAAAGGCCATCCAGAGACCACCTACCTAGGGATCCATCCCATCTGCAGACACCAAACACCTGCACTATTGCTGAGAGGTTCTACTAGCTCCTGACTAATACAAATGCAGATATAGCCAACCTTTGGACTGAGCCCAGGGGCCCTAATGGAAAAGCTAGGGGAAGAACTGAAGGAGTTGAAGGAGATTGCAACCCCATAAGAACTGTATTAACTAACTGAACTGCTCAGAGCTCCCAGGGTCTAAACCACCAACCAAAGAGTATATATGGAGAGATCCATGGCTATAGATATAGATATATGCTCCTTCTTTGTCAAACAGGAAAAGAGATAATTTGGCTCATAAATTACAGCAATTTTTAAGGGAAGCCAAGGCAAGATGATCGGAATCAGTCACCTGGAGGCAGGAACTAAAGCAGAGACCATAGAGGAATGCTGATAACTGGCTTATGTTACATAGTTTAAGCAGTTTGTTCTCTCATACAACCCAGGATATATATATGTATAATATATATATATATATATTATATAATATATATATAATATACACACACACATATTCTTGAATGTGTGGCCTTCCAATAGAATATGTCTGACTTTCTTTTTTTTATTTTTTTAAATTTTATTTGTTTATTTATTTGTTTTTGTTTTTGTTTTTCAAGACAGGGTTTCTATGTGTAGCTCTGGCTGTCCTGGAACTCACTTTGTAGACCAAGCTGGCATCGAACTCAGAAATTCGTCTGCCTCTTCCCTCCCAAGTGCTGCGATTAAAGGCATGTGCCACCACCACCCGCCTTTTTTTTTAAGGCATGTTTTTATTAGATATTTTCTTCATTTACATTTCAAATGCTATCCCCAAAGCCCCCATACCCTCCCCCCGCCCTGCTCCCCAACCCACCCACTCTTGCTTCCTGGGCAACATTTTTTTTTTAAGGAATAGTGGTTCTTCCTCTCCGAGTAGTGATTAAGTGCTATGGAGGCACTTCATGTTCCCACCACTATTCAGGGATTTGGTGTCCCTTGAACTTATGGGTATGTAGACATACACACACACACACACACACACACACACACAGAGAGAGAGAGAGAGAGAGAGAGAGAGAGAGAGAGAGAGAGAGAGAGGAAGACAGAGACAGAGAGAGACATACACACACAGAGCGAGATCATAAACATAAATACATATGCAAATAAGATTCAGTAACTAATGTTACTTTGACATTAAATTCAATGGGGGCTTTTTTTTTACAGCTACTGGTAAGAAAGGATAGAGAAATTTCAAAGTCTAGTAAGAAAGGAAGTAGAAACAGTCATTGTAGAAAACACAAATCTTGGAAATAAAACTCTTCAAATAATTGATGAGCCCAATTTATGAGTGCTTCTAGACACACACACACATACACACATATACATATATTTATATATATGAACCTACATGATATATATTTATGTGTATTCATATATATGTATATACATATATGTACATATATGTCATATATGTATTTATAAATATATATGTGTGTGTGTGTGTGTGTGTGTGTGTGTGTGTGTGTGTGTGGTGTATCCCCTTCAATCCTGGCATAGGAAGATAACTAATATCCCAAGACAAATTAAACTACTTTTGTCCGTTTCTAAAATAAAGGACTAATAGGTTAGTGTTTTACAGTTTAACCAAATTAGAGTCACCTGGGAATAGTTAACCTCAGCTGAGGAATTGTTTCACCAGATTGGCCTGCAGGCATGCCTGTAAGACATTTTCTTGACTAACATTTGATATCAGAGAAACAGCCCTGGGCAGGAGCTCCTGGGTTGGATAAGACAGCAAGCTCCTTAAACCATATAACATAAGCCAGTAATCAGCATTCCTCTCTGGTCTCTGCTTTAGTTCCTGCCTCTTGGTGACTGATTCCGATCTTGCCTTGGCTTCCCTTAATAAGCTGCTGTAACCTATGAGTCAAATTACCTCTTTTCTACCCAGAAACCTGTTGTTCATGTTTGACAACGTAGCAAAACAAATTGGACAAATAATATCATTGAAATTTCAAAGTGTATCTTTGGGAATTCTGAATGTCATTTGGAAATGCTTTATATCAGTTACAGAGAAGTCTATATATTACTGGTCTGATGCATTTTTCATCTGTTACTGTTAGAGGCCTTTATCACTGTGTGCTGTGTAAATAAACTTTGAGGGGAGTTTAGCTGCAATGTACTTGAGGCTTCAAAAATAATATTGTGTTTTTGCTGGTCAATACAGAAGAATTTCATATGCCCCCTTATCAATGAACATATCATTCTGGACCTTCTCTGGAACTTCAGTGAACACAGAGCCACAGGGGCAGCAAGATTTAAAAAAAAAAAAAATCAGTACGAGGAGGATTCATGTCTGCAACAAAGCACAAGGCAGGCCTCAAAATATATATATTTGAATCTTCTATGCATCTAACCCTCAAGAGACTGGAGGCTCCAGGGAATTTAGGGGTCAGGTGGGGTGGGAGTGGGTACATCCACATGGAGACATTGATGGGGAGGAGGTATGAGATGTGGAACAGTCAGAGGGTGGATCAGGGTGGAGGGGTGGGGATTAAATGAAAAAAACATATAATAAAAAAATAACAAAAATAAATTAATTTAAAATAATAATAATAATAATAAACAAATATACATACTTTTAGCGACCTTCAAATGTATACTAAATATTTACCTAACAATTTTGTGTTCAAAAGTAAAATTGCCATTTTAAAGATGTCAATTTAAAAGATGTTGAGATTACCAGCCCAATTGTAAGCCAGCAGGAAAAGAAATACACAATGGGATCTGGTGAAAAGTCCTCTTTGCATTCACAGCAGGGTGGGGTCTCAGCAGTTCGGATTCACAATGAGGCTAGGCAGATAGCAGGTATGACTTAAACATAGGATTAACTGTGGTTCAAAAGGATAAATCAAAAGTAATTGACTTAATAGTATCCCAGTCTTTGCTCCCTTTCCAGACAAAATGGAAACTAATTAGCTTCAAAGAATTAGGCCTTATTCCTGAGATAAAGAACTAAATCAATGGGAGCAGGCCTAGTCCTTTCAGGAAACAGCATTAAAGATTTGAATCAATTCTGAGGCATCTCTGCCTAGGCCTGAGTTTGGGATAGAAACACAGAGGATAAGCATCATGGAATGCAACATGAAGCTTGGCTATAAACCCAGACCTATGTAGCCAGCTTGATCCATGCTTAACAGAAAACAGATTAAGAATATTTGGGATGGGATATTTTTCACTCATTTATATTAGCATACATAAGAAATGATGAAGCATGATTCTCATGACAAATACACACACTCACACAAATAGCTATTTTAAAGAATTTAAAATATAGTCAGAGTCCATTAAATATGAAGTCACAGTAACAAATATGAAGTTATGTGTGCAATGCAAATAGATGTGAGCATGCAGGGTAAGAACATCTGTTTGGGATCCAGAAGGAAAGAATGTAAAGGAATTGACAAATACGTGTTTCAAGTGTTTTAAAGTGCTCATTATTTTCATAACTAGAAAAGAAACATGTTTTTTTAAAAAAGCAAAGAAAAGAAGCATGCACACTTAATTATTATGTTTTCCCAGTTTATCTATTGATTTTTAGAGTAGATACATATGGGCAACCTATTTACAACTTGGCCAGATATGTTTAGTTAAAATAGAATGGAAGTCAATATTGTTTTAGGATATTATTAGAAGATAGGGGAAAATATGTTCTGATGTTTTAGACAAATTAATAAAATTATAGAGAAAACTGGTTACTCACTTAAGCTTGTAGAACATTAAACTTATTATTTCCACGAAAACATACATATTTAGAAGACCCTGTGAACCAGAAGCAAGTAATATCAAATATATTTCATATCATATGGCTGTGTACATAAGAGCACATATCCAATGCACATTAAGATGGGACTTAAATAACAATGGTGAAATAAAACAATGTTCAAGAAATGGGTAATATATTTAAGATAGAGTAGATGAAATATAGATTATATGACATGCAAATGTAGCAGTAGTCTCATCTCAGAAATGCCTCTTTTTTTGTATTTTATGAACTTTTTAAACATTTTTCCAGCTCACAGATCCTTGATTAATCCTGTGAGTTTCTATAAGATCAGGAGTAATATTTCCCAGTATGTTTCTGGTTTTAGTAATTGTTTTATTCCTTTTTCATTCCCTTCTTTTCTCTGTCACTCTAAGGAAATTTGACAATTTGATTGATGTTTTCATGGGAACAATTCTTAGTTTTGCTATTTCTCTTCTCTATTTTATATTTTTCGTTAATTTCATAGTAATGCTTATGTTTTTGTTACTTCTGATTTATTTCAGTTTTTATTCAATTGCCCCAAATGCTGAAGTTTTGACTCACAAATATGTTCTTTTCTTTGAATATGGGAGCTTATCTGACTGTATATGGGTGCATCTCCCTTTATTTTGATATGCACTCTCTTCATTTCATTAATCTCTATGAATACTCCAATTTTCTTACTGAATTATCTTATATTTGATTAATCACTAATGATTTAATTTCTACATATATGATAAAGCCTTCTGTAAGAAATTTCTTAAATCTATTGAGATTGGCTTTGTGGCATAGCATGTGGATAATGCAAAGTGCCACACTATCACCTGTGGTAGTTAGTATCTTGTGTCCTGCTAAGTATGACTTATGCTAGTGGCTGGGCTTGCTATAGCAAAGTACCCTAAACTGCTTGATGATATCACAGTTTGGGGCCTAGAAGTCCAAAAGTCCTCAAGGTCACACTTAAATCCCCCAGAAACTCCCTAGGAGAAAAACAGTTTCATGCCCTTCTCTTAACTTGTAAAGATGCCATCCTTGTCATACAGCAACCTATGTTACTATCACATTTTCTGGAATTGCTACATGGCATGCTATCTTTTAATACCTGTCTCCTCACAAATTCCATGCTTTCATTAGAATACTCCTTACAGAGATTGGTTACAATAGGTTAGGATCCATCTTAATGACGTCATTTAACTAGACTAGTTCCATGAAGATGTTCTAAGGTCACATCCCTAGACTCTGGGGAATAAGATCATAAGGAATTAGCTTAGGTAGACAAAATTCAACAATTGTATTTTACTTTTTTTTTATCTTGAATAGTTTGTTTTTGAAAAACAAAACAAAACAAAAATATCAAGAACAAATATAAAAAGCAAAAAAACAAACAAACAAAAAAACCCAACAACAACAAGTTTTGTAATGTAAGAGACCAATATTGTAAGTAGCAACATTGTATGTAGCAACATAATTGCTAATTATTTTACTCATTGTACTTAATTCAAAATGCAGAAAAAATTCTGTCTAGTATTCTATCTTTAAAAGAAGAAGGAACAGGGCCTCTGTATTATGCCACCCTTTATTCAACCAAAATAACTGAGCTCTGGAGAGTATGTGATGTGCTTTGGCCAGAATACAGTTTGTCCCTTAATCAGTCTCTGTCTCTGCCCTGCTATTCTAAAGACCTCTCCTTTGTTCAGTATAAACACTACTCTATAACAGAATGAGCTCTGTAATTGTAAAGATTTTTTTTTCAATTCAGTACACCTAACAGAGTAAATTAACCAATCTCACCTTCAATTTTCACAAACTATCAAGCTGTTAGTTCACTGTTAAATTGTACATGTTGGTAAAATTCAAATTTAGTTTAAATTTTGCATATGCCACTCTCTTGTAACCAGCTGCCATCAAATTGTACATGTGAGTTATAAAGCAAAGCATATTGAAATTGATTTTGTCTTTATGCTTCATTATGTTATTTTCAAGGTAAATGAATGATTCTGGTCAATCCATTAGAGTTGCTTTATGGGATAGCAATTTAAATTATTTTATCAACTAATAATCTGAAACAGCAAATCCTGGCTACTGCAATGTATTCAAAAAGAGCTTATTTGGAGTACAGGTCTAATTTTGTTTAACCTTTCATATTATAGTCTACAAGCCAGGTCGAAATGACCTTGAAAACAATATTGGAAAAAAGTATTATCAGACTTTTAGATGCTAACAAAAATGCTCAAATTGACCATGTAGGTTTTAAGACATAACATTAAATTGTGTTGTTATCATAGTAATGGCACAAGGAATAGTGCTGCTTTTATGGTTTTTTTTTTTTAAGATTGATAAGTGGTCATGATTTTATGTTCATTTTAGAATTAATTATAGCTCTAGGAGGAATTTTATGAAGTCAATTCAAAGCTTTATTTTGCTAGCTGAAACATTATATACATCATGAACTCAATTTGAAGCCCAGTTTAAGGAGGGAAAACCTACAGTCTTAATAATACAGTTTTATTACATGTAAGCAATCATAATGGAAGTTTTGTGTATCTGTATAAATGCTTAAAGCAATGTTTATATATTACAAGAAAAATATTGGGATATCATATTTACATGCATATCTGATTTAAACAGTGTTTCCTTGACATTTGTGCATAGGAAGATGATCACAACAATTCTATACTTTTTTTTTTTACAAAAGGTATATTACCTTTTTGCAGCCCAAATGTAACAATTTAAATGTCATCACTATATAATTCTATTATCTTTATATAGGAAATATTATTGAATATAATTAAGTTAATTTGTGTAAATGCCTTTATAGGTTGATTGATTTAATAAAGTTATAATAAAAGGTGAATTACACATTGATATTATAAGAATAATGAATAGGATTTCATTTTATCTCTTTCATATTCATTATTTTCTAACCCTCTCTAGCTATGCTTCTTATCTGATTATTTAATATTTCCTTTTTAATATATATTTCATTTAACTGCAAATAATAAGGCATAGATAAGAACCAGGTTGAATGTATTTTCAGATTTAATAAAATAAATAAAATTTTAAAACCAGTGGAAAAATCCAAGTTTCTTAAAGTAATGAATTTTTCCTTTGTGTTTTTATATTTCATCATACAATTTAGTACTCTTGTTAATAAACTCTGAATGTACATGTATGTGTGGTTGTCTGTGTATAGGATTGAGTGTGTGTATGTAAGTGAGATTCTGTGAGTAGGGATGAATGTCTGTGTGTATGGATGTGTGTCTGCCTCTGTGCAGTAATGAATGTGTGTACTTTTATGATTGTCTGTGTATGTGTATGAGTGTTTCTATGTAGGATGATTGTATATGTGTGTGTGTATGTGTGTATGTGTGTGTGCATGTGAGGGAGTGTATATGTGTGGGAATAAATATGTGTCCTTGTGGGAGTTAATGTGTATGTTTAGTAGTAGCAATAAATTTGCATGTGAGTGTCAGCATTGCATGTGTGTGTGTGTGTGTGTATGTGTGTGAATTAATCTCTGTGTGCATGAGTTCCTGTTTGTGGGATTGAACATGTATGTATATGAGAATCTGCTCAAGAATATGCTCCACTTTATTAGATTTTGCATAATGTACATTAAGTTATTAAAGAAAGCCAAATGTAATGAGTTTAATAAGTGATCAGGAAAAAACTTAGTAGTAATAGTTTTGAAATAATTAATAGGCCTCATCAAGTGCACCTATTTTTGTTTTATATTTTACTACTTTAAAGGGCTCAATTGAAACTTACATGAAGCTGATAAGGTTGTTTCATCTATTCACTTAGTCTGTTAAAAGCCTTGGTATTTGTATGAGCTATGAGATATATTTTATATTATTATACATACATACATATGTGGAGTCCAATTTTATTGACTGATGCCTATGAACCATATCACTTTTTGTGGTTAATATTATTTATCAACGTGACAGGAACTAGAAACACCTAGGAGGTAAATCTTTGGACATGTTTGTAAGAAAGTATCTTGATTAGATTAGCCAAGGTTGTTGCTGAGAACAGTTGATGCCCGAATGTATACCTCTCCTTTCTTCAACTGTCATTGGAATTTGAACATGTATTTCAGAAAGAGTCCTTCAACGTTGCCTTTGGTTAAATCTTGGACTTGCAGGGGAGAAAATTAGCTAGCTGGGCATAAGCATTCCTCTGCTTTCTTCCTCAGTACCTGAGCTATATGGCCATCCCAAGCTCCAGCCCACACGCCTTCACACTGTGTTAGAGTATACCCTCAAACTGTGATTCAAAACAAACCTTTCTTTCTGAAGTTGCCTTTGTCCAAGTGTTATATTTAAACAACAGTAATGAATTAATACACCACTGAAGTTGATAACTAGATTCAGTAGCATTGGAAATTCAAGTTAGTAATGTCAGCATAAAGGAATAGAATGGAAACAAAGAATGCAATGTTCAAAACTCATTCATTTGATAGAACTTTTTTTGTTCAGTTATTTTATGTATTTACATTTCAAATGTTATCCCCCTTCTCGGTTTTCTCTCTGCAAGCCCCCTATCCCAACCCCCCTACACCCTTGTGTCTATGAGGATGCTCCCCAACCCACTCACACTCACCACCCTACCATTCCCCTAAGCTAGGTCATCAAGCCTCCACAGGACCAAGAGTCTCCCTTTCCATTTATGCCAGATAAAGCAATCCTCTGCTACATATGCAGCTGTAGCTATGGGTCCCTCCATGTGTACTCTTTGATTGGTGGTATAGTCCCTGGGAGCTCTGGGGGGTGGGCTGGGGGGGGGGCTCTGATTGGTTGATATTGTTGTTCTTCCTATGGGGTTGCAAACCCCTTCAGCTCCTCAGCCCTTCTCCTAACTCCTCCATTAGGGTCCCAGTGCTCAGTCTGATGGTTGGCTGCAAGGATCTAGATCTGTATTGGTAAGGTGCTGGCAGAGCCTCTCGGAGGACAGTGTCAACAAGTACTTCTTGGCATCAGCAATAGTGTCTAAGTTTGGTGTCTGCAGATGGGATGGATCCCTAGGTAGGGCAGTCTCTGGAAGGCCTTTCTTTCAGTCTCTGCTCCACTCCTTGCCCATGCATTTCCTTTAGACAGGAGCAATTCTGGGTTAATATTTTTGAGATGGATAGGTGGCCCCATCCATCAACTGGGGGCCATGCAAACTGATATGGTCTCGACAAGTACAATCTCCCCTTCATTGGGTATTTTGGTCAATGTAATTGGTGTTGATCCTGGGAACCTCTTGCTTCCCTGGCATCTGATACTTTCTAGTGGTTACCCCTGGTCCCCCATACCCACTACTACACATCTCTGTTTAATTTCCTGATGCTCTGTACTTCTCCCTGTCTCCTGCCATCCCTGATCCTGCCCCCTTTTTTCTCTTCATCCTCTCTCCCTTCTAAATCCCTGCCTCCCTCCCTCTAACTCCTGTGATTATTTTGTTCCCCTTGCTCTTCCTTCTTCTTGAGCTTCATATAATCAGTGAGTTGTATCATGGGTATTCCAAAACTTGTGCCTAATATTCACTTAATAGTGAGTACATGCCTTGTAGATTCTTTTGCATCTGGGTTACCTCATTCAGTATGATATTTTCTAGTTCCATCCATTTGCTTGTGGGTTTCATGAAGTCATTGCTTTTAATAGCTGAGTAGTATTCCATTGTGTAAATGTACCAAGTTTTCTGTATCCATTCCTCTGTTGATGGACATCTGGGTTGTGTCCAGCTTCTGGCTATTATAAATAAGGCTTCTTTGAAGATAAGGTAGCATGTGTCCTTGTTATATGCTGGAGCATCTTTTGGGTATATGCCTAGGACTGGTATAGCTGTGTCCTCAGGTAGAACTATTTCCAATTTTGATAAAACATTTCAAATTTATTTATCTTTTATGTATTTTACTGTTTAACACTTTGGTTTTTTTTCTCAATACACTATTTTATTCACATATAGCATGATTTCTTATGAAGAAAATGAAACCTTTTAAATTTTGTATTTTGTCTAGGAATAGAGATAAATGTTAATTAAATATATTGTCATAAATTCCAGAAAATACAAATTTATTTTAAAAATGTATGGCTATATATACATGCCCATATCTACAAAATGACAAGTAGTGTGTTATGTATCATATTAGCATATCCTATTTGTGTAGCATTATATTTTGGCATATGCAACTCTGCCTCTAGTTTAGACATGTAGTAGATAACTAGCATAATTTCTGCCTTTACCTTATGGGTTAGTGTTATGGGGACTGAAACCAAGGCCTCACTCACACTAAGCAAGCATGAAACTGAACAAATATCTGCTATTCTTTTGGCATTTTTGGAAGTAGGGTTCAGCTAAAATGACTAGGGTTATCTTGAATTTAAATTCTCTTGCCTTAGATTCTGAAGTTGTTTCATTTCAGGCCTGCATTATCATAGTTACATAATCTAATTTCATTTTTAAATTTTGGTAGAAGTTATCAACAAAATAATTGGGATGTATGTTTTGTTAATAGAACGTTAAAGTGTTTAAATAAATACTAGATTATGGCATGTCCTGTAAAACATTTTTAGATGAGAAATTGACCCATTTTAGATAGATAATCAAAAATTAATTATAGGTTATTATTTGTATGCAACTGAAAGTAAGATATTAGTCCTATATCTGCCATAATAAAATAATTTAACTCTATTGAACAAAAATCAAAGACTTGAAAATGAAGATGTGTTTAATATTCATGAATTAGAAAAAGAGATGTTGACTAAGCACTTTCTATCAAGGGTGATGGTCTGAATATGATCATTATGCCTCCAACTAAGCAACTAAGTCATTAAATTGAATAAAAAAAGACATGATAGGGAGGTCTACTATATATACAGGTACATGTATGTGTATATGTGTTACACATAAGTACATATACCATATACATATATATGTGAGGGTGTGTGAGTATATTTGATAGATGTAACTTAAACACGAACTTTCTTTTGGTTCACAATCCATGAAGACAGAAATCTCAACCATATAAACATGAGAAAGCTGGTCAATAGGTATTCACAGTCATTGGAATCAGAGAGACATTAGTGCTAATGCTCACTTTCCTGCATCTCCTTCATCCAGTCCAGGAATCAGTCCACTGTATTGTGCCCTCCATAATTAGTGTAGATCATCCTAACTTGGCTAACTCACTAAAGAATCTTCCTCACAAATAAGTCCAGATGTGCGTCACATTGGCTTTTCTGGATCATGACAAATATGCAGTGCTAACCATCTCTACTTGCACAGAAAGAATAGAAACATTCACATATGTACAAAATTTGATCTCTAACACAGGAAAAGGGGAAATACAATGTTCAATCTCTGCTCATTCTGAATACTCACTACTATTAACTGATGCTAGTATTCATTTTCTTTTTTTTTTCTTTCTTTTTTTTATTATGTATTTTCCTCAATTACATTTCCAATGCTCTCCCAAAAGTCCCCCGTACCCTCCCCCCCCCACTTCCCTACCCACCCATTCCCATTTTTGGCCCTGGCGTTCCCCTGTACTGGGGCATATAAAGTTTGTGTGTCCAATGGGCCTCTCTTTCCAGTGATGGCCGACTAGGCCATCTTTTGATACGTATGCAGCTATAGTCAAGAGCTCTGGGGTACTGGTCAGTTCAGATTTTTGTTCCACCTATAGGGTTGCAGATCCCTTTAGCTCCTTGGATACTTTCTCTAGCTCCTCCATTGGGAGCCCTGTGATCCATCCAATAGGTGACTGTGAGCATCCACTTCTGTGTTTGCTAGGCCCCGGCATAGTCTCACATGAGACAGCTATATCTGGGACCTTTCAGCAAAATCTTGCTAGTGTATGCAATAGTGTCAGCGTTTGGAAGCTGATTATGGGGTGGATCCCTGGATATGGCAGTCTCTAGATGGTCCATTCTTTCGTCACAGCTCCAAACTTTGTCTCTGTAACTCCTTCCATGGGTGTTTTGTTCCCAATTCTAAGAAGGGGCACAGTGTCCCCACTTTGGTCTTCATTCTTCATGAATTTCATGCGTTTAGCAAATTGTATCTCAGCAATACCTCTCCTGGGCATATATCTAGAAGATGTCCCAACCGGTAAGAAGGACACATGCTCCACTATGTTCATAGCAGCCTTATTTATAATAGCCAGAATCTGGAAAGAACCCAGATGCCCCTCAACAGAGGAATGGATACAGAAAATATGGTACATTTACACAATGGAGTACTACTTAGCTATTAAAAAGAATGAATTTATGAAATTCCTAGCCAAATGGATGGACCTGGAGGGCATCATCCTGAGTGAGGTAACACAATCACAAAGGAACTCACACACTATGTATTCACTGATAAGTGGATATTAGCCCAAATCTTAGGATACCCAAGATATAAGATAGTTTTCATTTTCTAAATAGCATTAGGGAAAAATGGGATACTATATTAATCTTTTTTGCTCCTTCTTAGAATTGGGAACAAAACACCCATGGAAGGAGTTACAGAGACAAAGATTGGAGCTGAGACGAAAGGATGGACCATCTAGAGACTGCCATATCCAGGGATCCACCCCATAATCAGCCTCCAAACGTTGACACCATTGCACACACTAGCAAGATTTTGCTGAAAGGACCCTGCTATAGCTGTCTCTTTCGAGGCTATGCCGGGGCCTAGCAAACACAGAAGTGGATGCTCACAGTCACCTATTGGATGGATCACAGGGCTCCCAATGGAGGAGCTAGTGAAAGTACCCAAGGAGCTAAAGGGGTCTGCAACCCTATAGGTGGAACAACAATATGAACTAACCAGTACCCCCGGAGCTCATGTCTCTAACTGCATATGTTTCAGAAGATGGCTTAGTCGGCCATCAGTGGAAAGAGAGGCCCATTGGTCTTGCAAACTTTATATGCCTCAGTACTGGGGAACGCCAGGGACAAGAAGTGGGAGTGGGGGTAGGGGAGTTGTGGGGAGGGTTTGTGGGACTTTTGGGGTAGCATTGGAAATGTAAATGAAGAAAATACATAATTAAAAAAATAATGGAAAAAAAGAAAAAAAAATAAAAACAACAACAACAACAAAAACATTGTCTCATTGAACCTGGAAAAATATTCATCAGTATAAGTACAGAAGGCAGTATTTTTCTTCTATATTATTGGTTTCAAATGCTTATTCTTTTAGAATCCTAAAATGAATTATGCCTTAAATTTAGTGAATGTGTTGTTTACTAAAGATAAGCTGTCTCCTATCATCTACCAGTAACCCCAGTGAACCATGCTGATATTTAGTAAAAGACTCATGAAACCCAGTATGTAGGGTGATTCAAGACCACGCGAAGAGTTAAATGAAGGTTGACAGGAGCTGTGTTAGTGGGAAATAAGGGCACGTGAATTACAGCACATCCTCAAGATAGGTCCATGAGCTACTAAAGAAAAACACTTTCCCAACTCATGAGGTCACACTCAGTTCAAGGCTGTCAAACATGAAAACGGTATAGTACCATATCAGGATAAAAAGCAATGAGGGACCAGTAAGTTATACTCATTTTGGAGAATGGCGAGGGTGTGAGAAGGTCACCCTCTCCCATGAGGTAAGGAGGTATGAAATCAAACCACAGGATCTTCAGGGATTTTTGTGAATAGGAATAGAGATAAGTAAAAAGCAATTTAAGGAGTCCATCAATAAAATAATGGAAATCCCTGAAGCTGTTTTATGGTCCTAGGAAATTGAGAGCAAGCAGTAATTTTCTACGCCCATCATGAACATCTCTTCCCCAGCCAAGTCTCCTAGATCCCAGCTTAATTGAGTTTGTAGCATTTAAGCCAAAGGCTTCAAAGTAAATCTAGTTTAAAAAAGAAAGTCACGCCCACTCTTTAAGGGCAAACCCGGTTTTCAACCTTAGCTCTGGCAACTACGATTGGAAAGCAAGTCTTTGAGTAAGAACTTAAATCTGAAAACCTAATAATAATACAGGAATATTATTACCCTTTATCCTGCCCATCTCCCAGGCCCTACAATCAAATAGCACCAGAGAAATGAGAATTGGACTCTAATGTTCTGAAAAGCCAGTAAATTGTATTTCGAGCACAGTAACAACAGTGTTTGGATGGCTCGTTTGGTTGATGTAGAAATCAATTGTATGATTTCACCACAAGAAGTTTTCAATTCGCATGGAATAGCACTGGATAAGTAGAATATTGTTAAAAGATTCTTGTCTGAGGGCTGCATATGTTGTAGGTAGGATAGGTTTGGAGGTGTCTGTGTAACAAAGCAATCTGATTACCCAAGTAACTTGGGGATGTAAGAGGAAGGGAACTTAGGGGATTGGAATAGCATACGCAAAGGCACTGAACTAGAAGATAAGGAGGGTTTATTTAGAGCCAGTGAGCACTTGGTGTCTAAGGGGTAAATACAAATAAACTCCATTAAGGATAATTGTACATTATTATTCAAACAAACCAAGAAGTAACATTAGGATTGAATAAATATTCAGCTATAAAAGGTTTAAGTTATTGATACGTAGTACAGTGTGGGTACGTTTCTAAAACATTATTCTTGGAGAAAGTTATACCATTTCATTTGCATAAATGATGCAGAAAAGATAAATCTATAGGGACAGAAAGAAATTGGTGATGTTCAGGGGTTAGAGCAAGGGAAAATGGGAAGTGACTGCTTTGTGGCTGTGGGATTTTATCCCAGTGCATGAAAAAGCTTTGGAATGAGGCAGTGAAGGTGTCATCACACTGGGAGCCCACTGAATGCTACTGAATTGTTCATTTTAAAATGGTAAATTTTCTGCTTGGTGAAATTTACCTCAGTAAAAAGAGGAGTAAGTAAAATGTAGAGACAGTTTGCAAGGAGTGCTCATGGACACCATGCAATTTTAGGAAGTAAACCTTTCCATATTTCTTGCCAAAGTGATTTGGAAAATGTTCTCATCAACTGACATCTCATGTTCAGCTATTGCTAGTCTTCTGCTTATCTCTATGTGTTAGTCTAGCATTGTTCTTAGTATCAACATCTATAAGAAATCTTTATACGTATCCAAAAGTGTGCATCTTTACCAATCCATACTAATATGAATCAAGCAACTAATGTGCTTCTTGTTTGTGTGGAGAATTCAGTATATCACTCACATTGTGCTATTGGGCATTTTTTTTTTCATGACAGCTCTATAGCCATCACATATTTTGTCATTCATTACATTATATCATTATTTCTTCATTCACAGATTGACTGTCTGGCTTTTCTTCCTCAATTTTGTTCACTTAGAGTGTATTGAAGCTATATTAAAATTTAATAGCATGATGTATTTTTCTTATATAAAAACTGCAAAAGTAGATTGACAGGCCTGTTAAAAGGACCCAAGAGATCTTTAGAGACAGCATCTTCATATCTTTCTGATGCCCAATTTTGATCCATGGCCTCTATCTTTCGGCTCTCTTCATAACCTGAGATATCTGGGGACAGTGTATCTTCATGATGTATCTGCAGAAAAAGTGTGTGAAAGAGCAAATCTATGTAAGGTTTTTTAAAAAAAATCTCACTTTAAGAAACATTTCAAGAAATATTAAATACTACTTTTATTTTTAACTCCTGGGTCACAATAAATGTCAAGGAAAAACAGAATATAATTCTTTTTTTAAAAATATTTTATTAGGTATTTTCATCAGAATATAATTCTTTTATTAGACTTTTAGTGTCCTGAATTAAAGCTAGCATTTTACTATAAATATCATTATAAAATGCATGTCAGACAAGCAATTATTCCTTCTGCATATTACATATTATGTAGGTGATAAATAATTATATAAATGCATTACATTTTATTACGTTTTAAAAAATACAGTATATATTATTTGTGCATAAAATGTTCTAGACACTGCCATTTTATTCATCAAACTGTTCAGTATGTTTTTTTCATCAGACAGGATACAGAAGAGCAAAGGCATCCTTGGCACCACTTCTCGAGGATTCCAAGTCAAAGAAGGGAAGTGTTCTTTCACCCAATAAATATGATGGGAACACAAAAGCAAAGTTAAGGAGCACCATCTATGAGAGCATACAGCAAACCTGCCTTCTACAGGAAGTGAAGCAACTGAACAGTAGTCCTACAGTTGGTACTATGGAAAGTTAAATAAGGACTGGGCATGTCTCTGGACACACAACACCAACTCCATGGAGGGAGGGAAGAGCTAAAAAAGAATTATGAGTCTAGAGTTCTTATCATTCATTGGGGTAAAGAAGGTTGGACTTCATACAATTAAAGTCCTTTCATCAAAAGAAAGATAAAATACAATGCCCTATAGACACGGGGTACTACCAGTCCATGCTTCATGTCTCATCAGTAATGCAGAGGTGTTTTGTTTTGTCACATAAAATGATTCTCTTGCCTATAAGTGCAAACTCATTTTCAAAACAACAGCATTCTGTATACATCAGAGGCAGCATGGTCTTTATAAGATTAAACTACATGTTGTTCGTACGCCAGGGCCAAGAAGTGGGAGTGGGTGGGTGGGGGAGCGGGTGGGGGACTTTGGGGATAGCATTGGAAATGTAAATGAAATAAATACCTAATAAAAAAACAAAATAATAAAAAATGTTTTATCATGAACTACACATACATATAGAGACATTGATTAATTCCTTATTATATTTCTTTTCCCTTTTGATATCTGCCACTAATAATAAACTCTAAAGCCAGAAATATGATTTTCTTAAGTTTGTTCTCTACACGCAGCAAAAGGCTTAGCAAATATGAATGCTGAAAAATAGTTGCTATGTGAACAAATGAATGGATGTCGATTGTATTTATTTATTTTACCCTGAATTTATTCCTAAGAGCAGTATTACATTATTATACAATTTCTCTCAGACTATGAAGTATCTAAAGAGAAAAATAACATAAAATTGTATTTCTAAACCTTTAGATGTACAATTCTGGCTTAAGAACACCATTGGGATAGTTTGATGAAATGGTTCTGACACTAATACTGAATCTCCTTAGCACTAATGAAAGCAAATTGCTTTCTATCTTAGAAGCAAAATTGTTAGGACTTTCTGCTGAAGATGTTTTCAGTTGCTAACAGGCACTCTATTTATTACTGCTCTTATTTACTAAAGTTTCTGTGTCCTCAGACATTCTGAGGAGGAATGCTTGTTCTTCTCTGCACTTGCCCTTGTGTGTCTATGTGTGCAGCTAAGGTATAATCACTGAGAGTTGAGATCGTAGAAAAACAATTGCTGTTATTTGCATTTATGATCAATGTACTTACTTGAAAGGAATAAGAAAACAAGTTGAGGCATACTTTTGAATTGCTTATTTAGGCATTGACGTCTCACTCTACAGATGCTTCACCAGCAAGGTGAAGGAAGGGAACCTCTGAGAAAAGTGTATTTATTACCATCACTTCTCCAGTATCTTAGAGGATTTTTATATGTTTTCTGTTAAGATGATCAAGCAATCCTCTTTCCTATTTTTTAAAAGTTTCCTAAGAAGCTAGGAAAAGTTTTAAATTTATACTGTTAAGGTAACTGTTTTGTGTTTCTCTATGTGGCCCATTAATTCACAGATTTTATATATATATATATATATATATATATATATATATATATATATATATATGGAAGTGTGCATTTTTATGTGTTATCTATATATGACTGCATGTGTTTATTTATGAGCACACCGTATATTTACAGACAACACAGAGAGAGAAGAGGAAAAACATTTTTGTCTTTGGTTGTATCATATTATTGAAAGGATACTCACATTTGCATTAACAAAGATTATATTTCTATAATCCTAAATGAATACACTCTAGATCCTAAAGGAGAGATTATTGGTTCTTTGGCAGTTCTCTCATTTAGAATATGTGTATTCAGGGATGTCAGAGCCATATAGTGATTGAGAGATAAGAGAGATGATGAGTGTAAATTGTCTCAATGGACTCAGCTGACTAAACACCAGCCTGTGGGCTATTGTATGAGTCTTTATTTAAAGAAAATCTCTTTACCGTAATAAATTCCATTACCATTTTGACTAAAGACAAGAAAAAATTGGGATTCATGTCAGTGCACTCTGGGTCCAAACACGTTGTTTTTCTCACTGTGCATCTCAGGGAGATTATATTTTCTTAAAAAGCATTTGGATTCTTCCTTGAAAAACCATGATTTTAATGACCGAGCAGCTTCCGAGTGAGGGAGATGTCTGGGAGCATTGATGAGAACAGTGCAGGCCAGATTGAATAAAGGCAGTAGATTTTAGTAATTATGGTAATTGGAACAGAAATAATTTAGTTTGGACTACATTTAAATGCTTATATATCAAAATTTTACCTTAATTAAGCATCAGCTCAAATATAGACAATGGTAATATTTTTCAAGAGACTGCTTGATGGGTAAACTATAGATAATATAATTCATTAACTTTCACTGATTAGTGTTAGAACAAAATATCTGTGTTAGAGAGGCAGAACGAACTGATGTTGGAAAAACAGGGCAAGGAGGAGATGCAGGTTCCTAAGCCCCGTTTATCTCAGAACCTATTTGCACTTCTCTGCTGGGGTTCACTTTTAAATGAAAAAGATTAAGTGTTTGCACATATGCACACACAGACACAGGTGAGTGCATGCATACACTTTATGAATAATCTGAATATTCTCAAGCTTTGTAATATCCCTTGTTGAACACTCACTTAGGAGTAAATTGGTATTCTTTCACTTCTGCAATAAACACGAAAATAAGAAATGAATTTTTGTTATTGCCAAATTAGGAAAATTTCAGTTAGTTTCCATCATGATGTCCTAAAGGTAATTCTTTATTTTTTAAGAGAATGAAGAAGAAGATTTATTGTTTAGATAATAATAAAGATAGTTAAAGTGAGATATAATTTTCAAGCACTATGGAACATAATCAAGTGGGTTCTCAGAAGGCTAAAAACAGTATTAGCATATAGAGTCCAATACATTCAATGTTGCTGATATATCTAAAAGTGCTGATAGAGGGCAGGGTCTGGAAGCACTATTTGCAAAGGTTCATAAAAACAGCATTATTCAAAACAACCAAGAGAAAGAAACCACCTAAAAGTCACCCATAGCTGCTAAGATGAACAAAGATATGCCAAAATATTACTCAACCTTTAAAAGGAGGGCAATTCTGTTATATACAAGGTATAGATGAAAACCAAGGGCATTGTGCTAAGTGAGACCAGCCAGTCTTTGGAAGGCAAATAATATACAATTCTAAATCTCTAAGGTATACAAAGTCTATGCTATGCCATGGAACATCTTTAGCACCAGAGATAAAGAATCTTGGTTATAAAAGTAGAAAGGCAAACAGAGGTTACAGTGTGGGTAACAGGTTTGGGGGATAGATCTGATATTATTCCATGTTAACAGAGTTTCAGGATTTTTTAAATTAAAATTTTCCCTTTTATTACTTATGTATAAACTATATACACGGGACCATGGTTTGATATTCACTCATGTACTTAATAGCAAATAGATTACAAGGAAATTAAACTGATTAACTTGGCCTAAGTTAATTATATTCATAATTAATTAAACTTAAATTTTTTATGTGAAAAGACAATATATTTAATATATTTAATCAATAAATCCACAGAGGTAAAATAAACATGAAATGATGACATGGGTCTGAATATTTCTTTTGAATAGGTAATGTGAGGATATATATATTTAAATTTTCATGTCTACTTTTTTCATATACCTATTTTAATATCTCTAAGTATCAATAGTCTCAAGTCATCAATATAAAGACACAAACCATCAGATTGACTTGAACGAGGATCCAACTTTATGAAGTTTACAAGAAAATCTCACCATAGAAGATACACACTTTGTGGGTAAAATTATGGAAAAGGTATACAAAACAATTGAAACTAGAAAACAAGAAAGCACAACTACTTTGATATCAGATATTAAATCAAAATTGAATCAAAACTTGCCAGAAGAGATAAAGCTATACCATGCTAATAAAACAAACAACCCATCAGGGTTGTGTTATAATGTTAAACATATACACTTCAAACATGATATCACCAAATTCCATTCAACAGAAATTACCATGTAAACCCACAGGTTAACCCCAAGATATTTCAAACTTCACTGTCTCCAAGAGACAGGACCTGTGGATGAACATTAGCCATCTATGGAATATTTTCCTCAAAAGCTAAACACTATTCATTCCTCTCAGCAACTTGTGGAACTTTATCCAAAATATACAACATATTCTAACACAATTAGCAAGCCCAATTTAATATAGGAATACTGAGTTACTACATTATATTCTTTCTGGTTAAAATGAAAAAAAAATCCTAGATAAGAACAGCAATAAAACTACAGCCATCACACAAACACAGAGATATAAAGTAACACACCATTGTGTAATCAATGATTGGAAGATGAATGAATCCCTAAAGAATGTTTTTAACTAAATTTGTGAAAAACAGAATAAAATGCAAATCACAACAAACCAAAATCTGTGAGACATACTGAAAGCAGCTCTAAAAGGAAATGCTATTAAAATACATAATTTGTATGGAAAGTGCATATATAGGAAATTGAGAGGTCTAAATTAAATAAACGACACGCCTAAGGTCTCATAAAAACAAATAACAAACAAAAACAAACCCAATGTCAGTAGGTGGGGAGAAATTATTAAGATCGTAGAATAAGTTAATGATATTAAAAAATCAATGAGAAGAATAGATTATTTGGAAAAAAAGAGCAACATTTACAAACTCTCAGCCAAATTAACAGGGTGAAGACCTAAAAGAATAAAATTAAAAGGTAGAGATAAAAACAAGTACCAAAGAAATTCAGATAACGTAATGATGTCTGTCTTTGTCACTGAGGTGCATCTTCTGTATGCAGCAAAATGCTGGGTCCTGCTTAGGTATCCATTCTGTTGGTCTTTGTCTTTTTATTGGGGAACTGAGTCCATTGATGTTGAGGAATAGTGATTGTTGCTTTCTGTTCTTTTGTTGTTAGAGGTAGAATTATGTTTCTGTGGTTATCTACTTTTTGGCTTGTTAAAAGAATATCATTTTCTTGCTTTTTCTAGGGTGTCGTTTCCCTCCTTGTGTTGGAGTTTTCCATCTAATAACCATTGAAGGGCTGCATTTGTGGAAAGATATTGTGTAAATTTGTTTTTGTCTTGGAATATCTTGTTTTCTCCATCAGTGGTTATTGAGAGTTTTGCTATGCCAGGAATTTGAGCAGAAGTGGTGATCTCACCTGTGCTCTCAGGTGTGTCAGCAATCCTTGGAGACCTGCTCTCTCCCAGTGGGAATTGGATAGGGAGAACTGTGGCACAGGATCAGCTCCGGGTCACAGATGAAAATATGTAATTCTTAAGAGGTGACAGTGAGGCTGAAAGATGAGGGCTTCTAACTAAGGGGAAGAATATATATAAGCACCACAACTAGGGGTTTTATGGCATTTCTCAATGCAAATTCAACATAAGTTTTTTTTATGATGTAAATATTACAGTAATCAGATTTTATGCAAATCTGACATCAAGAATATATAACCTATAAAAAAACTTTAAAAGAATTTCTTTATATGTTTAATGAATAAATCTGTAAGAAATTGTAGATTTGCAGAGAGTCACTTGCATTGGCATAACTCATCCTGTTGTCCAATATATAAAATTGTATATAAATAATAAACATGTTGGAACTTAGCAATTTAAAAATACAGTTTGTGTTAAGACTAGCTTTTCTTAGGTCATTTATAGTAAATTAACTGGCATATGATTTTAATCAGTATGTAAATTCAAACAATATATAAGATTGAACTGCATAAGACTTTCAAAGGCATATGAGTCAAAACAATTGAATTTAGACATGTAACTCTAGCATGGATTCCACATTTACATTTTTTCCTCTCATTTTTTGATTCTTTGCTTTTTACTTATTTTATAATTCTTTATGACAGTTTTAAAAATTATTTTATTTGTTTACATTGCAGTCATTGTCTCCTCTCTATCCCTGCTCTCACGGATCCTCGTCCCATCCCTCCTCCCCTTTGCCTCCAACAGAATGCTCCCGCCCACATCCCACCCCCACCCCTGGCCTCCTCATTTCCTGGGACCTCAAATCTTTTGCTGATTAAGTGCATCTTTTCCCACTGAGGCCAGATAAGGCAGTCCTCTGCTATATATGTACTAGGGGCCTCAGACCAGCCTCTAGATGCTCTTGGTTGGTGGCTCAGGGTCTGAGAGCTTCCTGGGGACTTCGTTAGTTAAGACTGTTGGTCTTCCTATGGGGTCACTTTCTTCTTTGGCGTCTTAATCCTTTCCCTAATTCAACCATAAGGGGTTCTCTACTTCAGTTCAATGGTTGACTGTAACTATCTGCTTTTATCTCAGTCAACTGCTGTCAGGGCCTCTCAGAGGACAGCCATGTCAGGCTTCCATTTGTATGCACATCATAACATCAGTAATAGTGTCAGGCCTCCATGCTCCCCATGGGATAGATGAGATAGTCATTGGAATGCCTTTCCTTCAGTCTTCTCCATTTTTGTACCTGCAGTTCTTTTAGACAAGAACAATTTTTGGCTATGGGTTGGTAACCCAGGTCTTCCACTTGAAGCTATGTCTATCTACCAATGGTGGACTCTTTGAGTTCCCCATTTACTGGGCATTTTGGCTAAGGTCACCCCATTGAGTCCTTAGAGTGTCTCATCTCTCGGGTCTCTATTACTTTCTAGAGGGTCCCCACACCTCATACCCACTGAGCCTTCTTATTTCCACTTATTCTCTTGGCCCTCTGGGCTTTTCTCCTGTCCTTCCTTACCCATAACTTATCCTGTTTCCCTTTTCCCTTCCTCCTCCCCTCTCCCACCCAGGTCTCTCCCTCTGCCTTCCATGATTTATTTCCCTTCTAGGTGGTATTGAAGTATCCTTATTTGGGCCTTTCTGCTTGTTACACCTCTTATGGTCTGTGGGTTGTATACTAAGCATTCTGTAGATTTGGCTAATATCTACTTATCAATGAGTACATATGATGAATATCTTTTTGGGTCTAAGTTATCTCACTCAGAATATTTTCTAGTTCCATCCATTTGCCTGCAAAATTCATGATAACCTCATTTGTAATAGCTGAATAGTGTATCCCATTGTGTAAATGAACCACATTTTCCGAATGCATGTTTCAGCTGAGGGACATCTGAGTCTTTTTTTTTTTTTTTTTCAGTTTCTGGCTATTATAAATGAGAATGCTATGAATATGGTAGAGCACATATCCTTATGGTATGGTGGGGCATATTTTGGGTATATGTCCAAGAGTGGTATAGCTGAGTCTTCAGGTAGACAAATTTCCAATTTTCTGAGGAACCTCCAGATTGATTCCCAGATTGGTGGTAGTAGTGTGCAATCCCACCAACAAAGGAGGAGCTTTTCCACATCCTTCACTTCCACAAGCTCTTTCTCTACATCCTTGCCAGCATGTGCTGTCACATGAGATTTTCATCGTAGCCATTCTGATTGGGGTGAGGTGGAATCTCAGGGACATTTTGATTTGCACTTATCTCATTTGAACTTGCTTTTTGGTCATTTAAGATTTTTCTGTTGTGAATTCTTTTTAGCTCTGTACCCCATATTTTAAATTTAGTTATTTAGTTTTTTGGAGGTTAACTTCTTCAATCCCTTATATATTTTGGATATTAGTTCTCTTTTGGATGTAGGGTTAGTGAAGTTTTTTTTTTTTAAACCAATCTGTAGGTTGCTGATTCATTCTGTTGACTGTGTTCTTTTGCCTTACAGAAACTTTGTGGTTTCATGAGGTCACATTTATCAATTGTTGATCTTACAGCCAGAGTCATTGGTGTTCTGTTCAGGAACTTACCCCTTGTGGCAATGAATTCAAGGCTCTTTCCCTCTTTCTTTTCGATTATATTCGGTGTATCTGTTTCTGTTTTTTGTTTTGTTTTGTTTTCTTTTCTTTTGTTTTGTTTTTGTTTTGTTTTGTTTTTTTCTTTTCATTTTAAATGGTTATTTTATTTATTTACATTTTAAATGTTATCCCCCCTTCCAGTTTCACCCCCACAAGCCCTGATCCCCTCCACCTGCCTCTATGAGGGTGCTCTCCAACTCACCCACTCACTCATGCCTCAGCGCCCTAGCATTCCCCTACTCTGTGTCATCTAGCCTCCACAAGACCAAGAGATTCCCCCCAGTGATGCCCACTAAGGCAATTCTCTGCTACATATACAGCTAGAGCCATTGGTCACTTCATATGTATTCTTTGGTTGTTGGTTTAGTTCCTATGAGCTTTGGGGGATCTGTTTGTTTGATATTATTGTTCTTCCTATGGAGTTGTAAACCCCTTCAGCTCTTACAGTTCTTGCCCTAACTTCTCCACTGGGGTCCCCACTCTCAGTCTGATGTTTGGCTGTGAGCATTTGTATCTGTATTGGTCTGGTTCTTGTAAAGCCTCATGGGGAGCACCTGTACCAGGCTCCTGTCAGTAAACACTTCTTGGCATCAGCAATAGTGTCTGGGTTTGGTGTCTGCAGATGGGATGGATTTCTAGGTGGGACAGTCTCTCTCTGGATGGCTGTTCCTTTAGTGCCTGCTCCAGTCTTTATCCCTGCACTTTTTTTTTTTTGACAGGAGGAATTCTGGATTAATATTTCTGAAGTGAGTGAGTGGCCCCATGCCTCAACCGGGGGCCATGCCTATCCACTGGATAGGGTCTCTATAGGTTCATTCTACCCTTTGTTGGTTATTTCGGCTAATGTCCTCCATGTTGGGTCCTGGGAACCTCTTGGGTCCCTGGTATATGGGACTTTCTAGCTACCTACAGTTCCCCCTCCCTCACTGCTACACACCTACTTTCAAATTCTTGACCTTCTGAACTTCTCCCCTATATCCTCCCATATCTGAACTGGGCCCCCCTTTCTCCTTTCCTTCCTCTCTCCCTCCCAGGTCCCTCTCTCGCTCTCTACTTCCCTGAGATTATTTTCTTCTCCCTTCTGAGTAGACCTACAGCATCCATACTTTGGTGTTATCTTCTTTCTTCTCAGGTTTCATATGGTCGGTGAGTTGTATCATGGGTATTCCAAGATTCTTTTTGTATAATATCCACTTATCAGTGAGTACATACCATGCATTTTCTTTTGTGACTTGGTTACCTCACACAGCATTATATTTTTAAGTTCCATCCATTTCTTTGTGGATTTCCCGAAGTCATTATTTTTAATTGCTGAGTAGTACTCCATTGTATAAATTATGAGAGTGATTATCTGGAGACAATCTTCTTCCAGATGAGCTGTTTGTTGGGGTATGGTCTTCATCTTAGGGTTTGGATAAATTCATTACATTTTAGGGTCCACATGGTCTGCAGTTTCTTTCTCAAGCACAAACAATAACCTGTTTGTGGCCCCATGACTGTGGAAAACTCCAGACAAGAGATGAATCCTGGGAGAAATATTCTCCTAGGGAAAACAAATCTACAGGGGCTGGGAAGTACAAAAGGAGGATTTCAGATAAATGTGTCACATATACTGTTTACTTAATCTCTGTTTTAGTGCTGTACTAGTAGGTTAGCTAAACTATTTATAAGTTGTGGTGGGGTAAAATTTGTTCATTCTTGAAGTGAAACTGAAGTTGTGTCACATTCCTCTGTTACCTCTTCTCCTGCTGAGCAAGCTATGGCAACCACCAGTTACTTGTTTAGCTCCTTTCCATGTTAGGATTGGTTCCTGATATTAATGGTACTTATATTCTATTATTTAGTTAGTTAGCTTAAATTATTTGTATTATTATTTTAGTTTTAAAATATTTTAAATTAAAATATAATTGGGCCATTTCTTACCCTTTCCTTTCCTCCTACCGGCACCTCACCTGTATGTAACTCTGCTTTGCCTTGTCTAGAATTTGTGATCTCCTTTTCTTTAGTTGTTATTGATATTCCAGAATGCTACTCTTTTAGCTGAAAGCTCCAGGTTCTATTTTCATTTCCTGCACGTAAACTGAATTTTATTTCAGAGAATAATGATCAGAAGTTCAGAATGGTGTGCCTCTAACACTAATTTAGGCTCATAATTCAAACTAATAAACTGAAAATAGAAACATATATTCATGGGTTCACTATGGCAAAATATCAGTGTGAGAAAGTGTAATGGATTGCATTGGGAGAAGAAAATGGGAGTTTTAAAAAATAAATTATTCCTCTGTCAATGTCATATGTAGAAATAAGATCATAAGATGATCATTTTTATTGAGAATAGTATAAAATAATATTTTCTGTTTAATTTTTTAAAATAAGCATTTATTAAAATATCATTTTAGAAATTAACTGATACTGAAATTTTTGGACATTTTTCTGTGATAACATGACAATTAACATAACCGTAATTTCCCTGGTTGCCTAATCATATAAAACACAAAGTGATACTGAGCTTATCCTATTTTCTTATGTGCTAGATCACTGGTCTACATGGAGTGATATGCATGTTAAGCAAAGGAACATTATTCATCATCATTCGAGATATCCAATATTTGAACATGATAAAATCAGTGAAGCATTCTATTTTTAGTGGCATAAAAGTCAGCTTCGTATTCTATTAAAAATTTGAGTCAGTATCATTCATATATACATACACACACACACCCATATACTTAACAACACACTAGAACATTCTCTTTGGATTTTTCAACAAAAGTTTCTATATTTATTTTATTAAGATTGATGTTATTATGTTATTAAAACATTGTTCTTTTTTCAAAACTGGAAACATTTTTAGCCGTAGTTTAAATTTGGTAATAAGTCAAGAACATTGTGGGTTTTTTTTTAAATCACATTCAGAATTATTTAATTTTCCCTTGCATCTGATAATAATTTTGCATGTAAAAAATAACACAAAACTATGTCAATTTGAAATATCCTCCCACATTCCTTATGGAATTAAAATATTGTGTGGGCTTGAAATCATGAGTATGTTCTGTAAGCATGATCTCCAAAACCATATTTTTCTCAAAAATTATAATAATGACAGTTGTTGAACCAAATGATTTGATATTTTAACGTCAGGAACTCACTCAATAGTCTCTGGATCTTGCTTTATGCTGTTAGCTAGAACATTTGTATTTCAAGGACACAAAGTCTTATGATAGTAAAATATAGTAACTCAAAATTTTAGAAGGAGAAGAGAACAGAAAGTCCATTGACATATTTTCTTTTCTTACATCACTTTGGGCCCTTTTAAAACAGTCTTTAATTGTAGATTAAAAAGTTACACTGTGCCTCAAGTTGTGTAGCAGCACCAAGATACATTTTACGATATAGGCTATGTCCTTTTAGGATAACTCTGAGAGGTGTATATAATTCCTGAACATACTTGGCACAGTTGAAGTTAGATGTAAAACAAAATTTACAATATACTCAACTGACTGATACTTAAAACAAGATAATGTAAGTATGTGATTTTCTTCACTCTTACCCTTCGTTAACAGAACTGTTTACTGCATCTACCGGGGACCGGTTGGAACAATTTTCAATGTAATTTTGTTGTTCAAGACTACGGAGTACTCACAGATCCCTTTATATTTGCTTTAAAATTATAGACTAGAGAGTAGTATGCTCATAAACATGTCCCGTATTTTTCTCATTAGAATAATTTTGATGCATAAAACAATATGATAAGAAATAGACCACAGAGAAGATTTCATTAACTGAAAATGAAATGTGTGTGACTGAAACAGAACTGTAAGGTAATCATAGAGGCTCACTCGCATGATGGTTCTGATGTTTTCATTACAGGGAGATTCACCACTTGTCACATTTATATGGTTGCAATGAAGAGGGACTCCAATAAATTTAAAACATGTTTATTGCATTGCTCACATGTTTTGGAGATTTGTGATTTAACCATTGTTTTGGGAAATACATGTTCTCTTACGTGCCACCAAGTTAAACTGGTTAACTGAATTTTAGAGTACGGTTACTTAGTTTCTTCCTTAGTCAGAACTAGTTTGTTACTATTAAAATCTGTTTTCTGTAGTTCTTTGTGCAGAATGGAAGTCCCATAGGCATGTCCTCATCCACGTTGGCAGATTCATTTGTGTCTCCTCTGTGTGAATTAATGTTACATAAAGAATTAAAGGCAACTGTCAAAAGCTGGGAGTGGGAGAGGAGGTCTTCTCCAGGGAAGAGAACACCAACAGTGGTCTAATGGTTGTTAGCACTTAAAACAGCCATACAAGTAACATTACACGACTAACTAGGCTATATTTGTTAATATATAAGTATATAAACATATATCTAATAACAATTATTGTAAAAGAGGCCATAAATACAAAAGAGAAAGGGGAAGGATGTATGCAAGTATTTTGAGGGAAAAATGGGAAGGAGACATGTTATAATGACAAAGTGAGTACTCACAGGAAACTTGAAAAATACACAACTATGTTTTCATTTATTACGAGACAGTTAGATGTGATTTATGAAGTCCCACAGCCTGTATTTGTAATAAACCTTGAGAGTTTATTAAGTTTGTATTAGGTCCATGCTTTCAATTATTCGTAATTCTAATTATGTGCTTTTATTGATCTTTTAATAATAAAGTTGATGATTTACCTTACACTTGGTCTACTTAAATAAACCATTAAATTGACTTTTTTCTCCAAGTTGGGAATAGCTCTCAAGTAAATAGAATGGTCCAAAAGCAGTGACACCAAATAAGCCTATTAATATCCAAAATATAATTTTATTTTCATCTAGTTCCTTTTTACTATTTTGACATGTCAAAAGAAAACTCGTAGGTGTTCCAAGAATGCTTCTGTTTCAATAAAAAAATATACTTTTCAAAGAAAATTAACATAAAAGAATGTTGCTGCCTTTGACAAGTGTCAGTGAGGCCTGCCATTGGTCTACAAACTAAATTTGCTTTCACAAGTGTTTATTATATACTTGTTGCAAATTTTAGAAATAAAAAAGGACATCGTTCCTGTACAACCCCAAAATAGGAGAATTCATGATGATGTTTTATAAATAAATTGAAATACTGTTATAAGTGAAGTCCATATGACAAGTTCTCTACTTAAATAGATATTATATGTAATGCTGTGAGTCTAATGACTTGCATAAGCCAACAACATAGGGATATCAGGACAGCATCCTGCTAGAAATGACAAGAGAATGCTTCTCTTTTCTTTTTTTTTTATTCTTTTATTCATTCACTATAAACTGAATGCAGTGACTGCTCCCACCACTTCTCCCATTTCCCACTCCTCCCCACCTCTCATCTCCCCCAGATACACATTTCCCAAGAGAACTTCTTAAAGGAGGAAATTAAGGAAAGGATTTACTGCTGCAATGGTAATCACTTGGGAGCAAACTTTAAAAGAAGTACATTTATTATAATAGGAGAAGTCATAAAATGCAATTTTATAAAATCCTTATAGAAAGCAGACAAGCAGAAAATAGAAAACTAAAAACAGAGCATACCCAACAAAGATAAAGATCTTCCTGAAGCATGGGAATGTTTTCACTCCATCAGAACCAAGGGGGATTTATTTTAGGAAGGCAAAGCCAATTAAACTCTTTTATAAAAGTCATTTGCCAAGTACTAATTATCCAGAATGAAAACTTAAATAAGAAAAGCCATATGGTTATACCAAATGATTCAGAAAAGGCACTGGACGAAAATTCACCATCCATTCAAAAAAAAAAAAATTATCAACCAACCAAACAAACAAACAAACAAAAAAACCCTTTTGTGATTGAGCAGGGATGGAAGAATTATCTTTAAACTGATAGATGGATCCCACAAATATTATCTAACCTTTATGATTTGCCACAAGGCCATGGACAAAGCAAACATTATTTCCTTTCACAATTTTATTCATTAATAGCATAGAGGTATTAAAATATACATAACTAGGAGAAATTTAGGACAGAAAACTGAAAAAGAATAATAGGACTACAACATAGGCAAAACATACATACACCTTTTGACTTACCAACATTACAAATGCTTTTTTTTAATTTTTAAAATTTTATTTTAATTACTTATTTTCTTCATTTACATTTCCAATGCTACCCCAAAAGTCCCCCATACCCTCCCCTCCACTCCCTTACCACCCCCCAACACCCACTTCTTGGGCCTGGTGTTCCCCTGTACTGAGGCATATAAAGTTTGCAAGACCAAAAGCATTTATGTAAATAGAGCTCACATAACATTTACCCTTGGGTCTGGATCTTTAACTTGATTTTTTGTGAATAGTAACTTTTGTTACATATATCATTTATCAATCTGTCTCCTTTTACTACTGAATAATCTTTGTACCCATCCATGCACCTTCACATTACTTATTTACATGCTGATGAGCATTTTTAGTAGTTCTGATTTAAAGGTAATAGAAATAAAGATACTATTAATAAATTGGTATGTTCAAGTTTTAGAATATAATGACAAGGCAGTATAAAACAATAGCTCTCAATCTGTGGGTCGCGAATCTTTTAAGGGTTGAATCATTTCACTGAGGTCACCTAAGACCATTGGAAAGACAGATATTTATACTATGATATATACTACTATCAAAATTATAGTTATTAAGTAAAAATGGAAATTTTATCGTTGGGGACCTCCTCAGCATGAGGAGGGCCGTAGCATTAGGAGGATGAGAACCACAGATATAAAGTACAATAGTATTGAAACCACTCAATTGGATATCTAACTTATTTTTCAGCTACATGAATTTTTAAATAACATAATGACACCAGTTTTGTGTGTTCTTTAAGCACTAAAATTCTGATGGATTAAAATTAAGTTCTTGGAAAATTGTAGAAGAGGAGAATATAGCTCAAAAATAGTCACATTTTTCCAATTGCTTTTTATATATTTTTGCTTATACATGTATAGCTGTACTCCTCATGGTTAGTCAGAGAACCCTCTTTCTAGAGTACACAGTACATAGTGTAAAGAAGAGTAATTGGTCAAAATGATGAGGACAAGAGACTGCAATCAACCCTAAAGGAGACACATTGCTCACCTTTACTACCTCTCAGTTTCACGGATCTTGGCAGAAAGGATATAAGTGTCTCTTGTGAGACTATGACGGGGCCTAGCAAACACAGAAGTGGATGTTCACAGTCAGCTAGTGGATGGATCACAGGGCTCCCAATGGAGGAGCTAGAGAAAGTACCCAAGGAGCTAAAGGGATCTGCAACCCTATAGGTGGAACAATATTATGAACTAACCAGTACCCTGGAGCTCTTGACTCTAGCTGCATATGTATCAAAAGATGGCCTAGTCGGCCATCACTGGAAAGAGAGGCCCATTGTACACGCAAACTTTATATGCCCCAGTACAGGGGAACGCTAGGGCCAAAAAATGGGAATGGGTGGGTAGGGAAGTGGGGGGGGGGCTATGGGGGACTTTTGGGATAGCATTGGAAATGTAATGAGGAAAATATGTAATTATATATATATAAAAGAAAGGATATAAGAGCTGAAAGATGAAAAAGAGCAGTAAAATGGTGTCTTCTGTACATGGAATTGCAGCAGCTTTGGTTACACGTACAGATCTACACGAGATACAATGCAGTCAATTCTGTCATAAATAAGGAGGCGGTATAAAACTTTTACCTCTTAAAGAGAAGCTTGATAGTTGATAGCTGCCAGGAGACGCAGACTCATTCCTTCTTGACAGCGTTCTGAGTAACCATGCTCCCGTGGATTGTTCCCCACCTCTAAACACATTGGCATTGTTTGCAAACATATTAAAGACTTTATGTTGTGAGAGATACATGTTTGGGGTGAGGGTGGGCTGAGTTTGAAGAGAGATACTGGTGTGGATGCAGTATTATATTTTCCATATACAGAAAAATTATAAGTTAAAAATGTTCATATAGTTATTTATTTTGGAAACATCCAAGTATAACGAAAGAAAATTATTACTAACAAGAGATTTTATAGAAAGGCTAAGAAATGTATTCTCCAAAAGATCATGATATAAACATGTACAAAGCTAGCATCAGAAGTTCAAGATACATAGGACACGATTATCATGGAAGTGAATTTAAAAGTAGGTAGAAACATTCTTATGGCGGGAATCATCAAAATCTCTCATCCAGTATTGATATATCAAAGAGAAAGAAAGTTAGCATAAATGAAGAGAAGTTGGGATGGCTTTATCAATCAACTTGAACTGGCAACTGTGTGTTTACTCCATTTAGACTGAAACTCATGTCCATACAAGGTTGTGGCTTAGATTTTATAATAGCTGTTTTTCTTTTTTCTTTTTTATTAGATATTTTCTTCATTTACATTTCAAATGTTATCCCGAAAGTCCCCTACACCCTTCCCCCACCCTACTCCCCAGCCCACCCACTCCTGCTTCCTGGTCCTGGCATTCCCCTATACTAGGGCATATGAACTTCACAAGACCAAGCTTTATTATTAATTTTGAAAATTTGAAAACAATGAAATCTGCAATGTGATTCTTCTGCTTCTGTCTGTTTATGACTTATTGATCATCTTTTGTTATTATGAAACCTTTGTTATTATGGAACTTCTGCATAAGATATACAGTTTTCTTAATTGACCACTGAAGGGCAATATTAAATGTATGGACATACCAATTTTTATTAGACTATTCTGTTTACTAAGTTAGTGATGTATGTAATGCATTTCAAATTAATGAGTTTTAAAATTCTAAAGAGAATGGAAAATTCACTTAACTAGAACATTTAAATTCCCCAGTGATGGCAAGTAAATTATTTCTTAACTATATGGTAAATTATGTTCTGAATTCAACAGCAGCAATTAGACTATATGTAAAGGATTCATCCATTAGGATGAAATGGCGTTATATAAAAGGCATTTTCTCATTTGACCTTTTAATGAAATATATTGCTTGATTCTTAATATTAAACTGTCATGTATATCTAAATCATTAATAAATGACCTATTTTCATACATAAATTAAATTATATTCGTGTGTCATGGTGCAAGAATGATGGTTAGCCTTGACAGAAAAATTATATGTAAGAAATACATGTTTTTCTTTCAAGAAAACTTTTTTCTGTAGTTTGTGTAGCATTGAAAGAGAAAACGAAGAATTCATATTTTGTAAAGTTTTGGTAGTTGTACAACTGTAGACATTTTTTTTTTCATTTTGAAAATTCCCCAAATACCATTTTAGAGTGCTGAATGAATATATTGCACATACCTCACAGGGCACAAAGACATACCTAGATAAAAAATATTTAAAGTCAGTATAGACAAACCAAACAACCCATGAAGGAAATGGGTACTTAGAAATAAACCTTTTCACTGATATATTCTACTTTTAAATTTTGTACTGACCTCTAAAACTTTTGAAACATTAAGTTGCATTTGATGTTGCAGTTCCTTGAGATTTTTTTACTGATTCCTTTGATTATGTAAGCTATTGTTTTTGAAATGGAATTTTCAAAATGCCAAGTCTTGGGAAGTTCAACATTAAGATCCAGAGTTCGAGGCCAGCCTGGTCTACAAAGTGAGTTCCAGGACAGCCAGGGCTATACAGAGAAACCCTGATTCAAAAAACCAAAAAAAAAAAAAAAAAAAAAAAAACAAAAACAAAAACAAAAAACAATAAAAGAATCTTTTATTACTCCACTTCTTCCCAATCTTCTTAGAATCTAAGCACATAAAATGTTATTGATTCATCCAAAAGGCAAACACAACTCTCCTCAGTTTGCTTGTTAAGGGTCATACCACAAATGAAAGAATGGTAGAAAAAATAGGCCAGGGATGAGGAGTTGGCTGAGGAGGTAGTGGTACCTGTGGACAAGTCTGAGTAATCTCAGTTCCATTCGTATGACCCACATGGATGGCAGAGAGAGAGTAGACATCCACTTGTTATCTTCTGACCTCCACTACCGTGGTTTGGAATGTGTGCTCCGTCAGACACACACACACACACACACACACACACACACACACACACATACATGCACTCATGTGCGTGCAGGGGTGGGGGGAGAGAGAAGTAAATTACACATGTCAAAAAGGGAATAAAATGAGTTCTTTGAGATAATAAGTTAGGTGTACATGAGTAATGAAATATAAATACATTTATAAAATCTAATTTATGCTCATAACATACTATTAAATATTTTGAGTTTTGTAAGGTGTACATTTAATACTAGCCAGTAAAATCATGCTGTTTTGTTTTACATTTGTAAATTCATGACTGAATATTTGTGTCCTATATGTTGAAACTATTTGTATCTTGAATTTATTATTTTCAATATGGTAGCACATGAAAGTGAGACTTTTGGATGCAATTAGATTATGTATATCATCACTTTATGAAAGGATTAGTAGGCTCCTAGGAAATGACAGAAAATTTCTGATCACTTTGCTATATGAAGATGCAAAAGTATTAGCATAAGACTGTGACCTAAAAAGGGAACCCCACCAGACTGAAAGAACCAAAAGCAGATCCTTGGTTCATCGGTCATCATGATAAGAGGATAAGGTCTGTGGACTTCTATGCTTTTATTATATGAAGTTGAGTTTACTAACTTATAAATCACCTTGATAAGTTAATAAATTATATATGGTTTCCATTTATTTGGTTTTAAGTCAATGAGACTACATAAATTGGAAATCTTAGTCAAAGTGGTGTGTTGCTCTAATTTATTATTATTATTATTATCATATCTTTTATTTTACAGTCCATTTTTTATCCCCCTCCTGGTCTGCTTTCTGACTCTTCCTCACCCCATACCTTCTCCCCTCCTCTCCTCCTCCCCTAGACTCCAAGAGGATGTCCCTGCCCCTAAACACCAGACCTCCTCACTTCCTGGGGCCTCAAGTCTCTCGAGAGTTAGGTTCACCTTCTCTCACTAAGGCCAGACCAGGCAGTTCTCTGCTATATATGTCAGAGGCTTCATATCAGCTAGTGTATGCTGCCTGGTTTGTGGCTCAATTTCTGAGAGATTTCTGAAGTCCAGATTAGTTGAGACTGCTGGCCTTCCTCTTCAGCTTCTTCCACCTTTTGCCTATTTCAACCACAGGGGTCTCAGACTTCATGCCAATGGCTGGGTGTAAGTATGTGCATCTGACTGTTCCAGCTGCTTGTTGAGCCTCTCAGAGGGCAGTTGTGCTAGGCTCCTGTTTGTAAGCACACCATAGCATCAGCAATAGTATCAGGCCTCGGGGCCTCCCCCTAAGCTGGATCCCAATTTGGGCCTGTCACTGGCCTTCCTTTCCTTCAGGCTCTTCTCCGTTTATGTCACTGCAATTCCTTCAGTCAGGAACAATTCTGGGTCAGAGTTTTCAACTGTGGGATGGCAACTCCATCCCTCCACTTGATGCTCTATCGTTCTACTGGAGGTAGACTGTACAAGTTCCCTCTCTCCACTGTTGGGCATTTCATCTAATCTTATTGGAAAAGGAAAGATGAGAAAATGAGGGCAGTTTGGTATCTATCCTACTAGGAAATGTATTGTCATGATCTCTAGGCCTTTTTTAAAAAAATGTGTTCAGTAATAAAGTCACAACAGTTTTCAAATCTTAGTAGGAGGAATTCTATGCTGTGGTTTTATTTGTACAAATTTTGTGCAATGCATTGTTTATATCGTAAAAATAATTTTTAAGGTCACAAATGACTTTCCAGATGGCAATCTTCAGCTCATATCTTGAATTGTATGGAATTAGAGTCCGGACTTCCCATTCTTTATGAACACCATCTCCTTGCAAACCTCTCCTTGCTTGAGCATTATCCCTTTTTGAAGCCAGTCCCCTCTGTCCACCTTTTTATAGGGACATTTCTGGACTTCACGTGCTCTTGGTTTTAAAGCTCTTTTTGGAACCTTTTATTCTTCTGTTGGACATTTTGCCTCGTATTATCCCTGTTCTGGGGATGTCCTTATAACCTCATGTGTTCTTACACAGATATAAATGTTACTGATATGCTCATTGCTTCAAAGTAAATCTCAATGCTGTGTCTGTATTCCATGTCAGGTAATCTCTATTGGTTCTACTTATGTGTCAACAAATAATCCAAATACCATAAATTAATCTGATATTTAGCATTTTCAGAATATTACTTTGCTCTAGACTTCCCAGTCTCAGAAAATCATATCCTTATTCTCTCATTTGCTAGGGTCAAAATATTTTACTTATTAATGTGTCTATTATATCACAACCAATCTGATAGTTAGTACCATCAATTTCAACTCTAAATGCATTTGTTCAAACTGCTCCCACCTTACTATCTCCATTTAAAGGCTTAGATGAATTTCTGTGATGTCAATGTTCACTGAAACCATTTTATATATTCTTTCTTGGTCTTTGGTGTAGGGTCTCTTCCCTGTTTAAAAAACATTAACTGAATTATGTCATCTCTTAAGCTGTTTACATATTATTTAGATGTAGGGAAAGCCCAGAAAATACTTCAATCTTTCTTCCTACAATGAGCCTTTGCTATCTTCCTTTTGTATTAGATTTTACCAAGGTGTGAATATATATATATATTTATTTATTTATTTATTTATTTATGAATATATATATATTTATGTATATATATATTTATATTTATATATATATACATTTATGAATGTGTGCCTATTCTCTTCCTCCCCAGGTTTTTTCTCTTATGTTTTTATCTTTAAGCTCATTCTTAGACCAACAAACACAGTCATATATACATATATATATACATGTGTGGATATATATATATATATATATATATATATATATATATGTGCGTGTGTGTGTGTGTGTGTATGGATATATGTATATATATGTGCATATATATATGATACATTTCTTTACATATGTGCACTTGTTAATATTTTAAGTATGTTTTATATATATTTGAAATATATATTTATATATTTTTAAGTATCTACTCATTTATGTACAAATCAAATTTATATTACATGCTTTGTGGACTTGCTGCTTACATTTCCTATGTAAAAAACCAAATAAGTAATTCTACCAAATCAATGGGTATAAATATGCTTTATAATTTAATCGATTCTCAGAAGTTTAGCTTATATAATGTGTTATGTAACTACTTCCTGTGGATAGCTAGATTTTTATAAGGATAAACAACTGAACAATGTTGTATAAAACCTCCTGATAAATATCTTTTTAAACACGTACTCATATTCTGTGTAGCAAGCTCCAGTAATGACATAGCTGAGTCAAAATTTATACACAATTCTAATTTTGACACATATTACTATATTGCTTTCAAAATCCTATAAAACATAGAAATGTAAAAATTGCTCCTTTCTTAACATTAAATAATATATCTTAATGCTACTCCTTTTGGTGAAAATGTTATGTAGCATCCAATTCCATCAATTTCTTTGGCAATATGTTGGAAATAGAGCTTTGGCTCTTAAATTAGCATATTCTGGCTCTTCTCCCAGGGTACTTAGAAGAATTGACAAGGAAAGAGGGGAAAAGGCTTTGAAATTATCAGTTTTTGCTAAATATGGTATAGAGAACAACCACATATTATTTCTTTAGGGAATATGTAAAATATTTTATAGGGTAAATAACTTATTTACCTTTTAAGGTTGAACAAAAGAAAAATAATTTTACCTTTGCCTTACTTTTTCCATTCCCACAATACAGAAATAGTTATGACCCACCCACTGAAGGAGTAAAACAAGATGGGGTTTTGTTATGCTTGGTTATTATAAGCTTTGAGTAAGTATGCTATCTGAGAATCAAAGTTAAAGCTTGAAAATACATAGGATAATAGCTCGTATATTCACTTTAGTTGAAAGGTTAAATAAAAGAAGTTAGAAGGCTTTGAATCAGAAACCATCTCAAGGGGTTGATTTAGTTGAAGATGAATTTAATTCTTGTGAGATGGCCATAACAGTTTACAGAAACTTTGGTTCTAAACTTCATTGATTTTGACATACATTTGACTTTGTAACATCTCTAATTTAAATATGGCATATTATCAGCAACTTGGTGGAGTTAATTAGTGGTGTGTTTTCATTCACAGTGGAGAATTTTAAGTCTTGGGCTAAATTGTAGTTGATTGAGTGTTATTGAATTTACAGAGCTTAAGTTTTGTGTTTCGGCATATAAAATTGAAATAGAAAATCAGAAATGTCTGTATGGAGTCAATTAAGGGAATAGGAATTTGACAGTAACTTTGTAAATTATCATCAATCAATAAGCCATACAATATTGTTATTGCCTGAAGATAAGGTCAGTACTGCTTATTTGATATATAATATACTTTGTAACTTGTTTATAGCATTGTTTCTCATATTTAAATAGTGTGAATATTCTCCTAAAAGATTTATTCACAGAGAAATTTACTCATGGCATAATTTCACTTAAATTTGTTACCATCAAACTAATTATACAACCCCATATGCTTATAGAACTTATGTAAAAACAAAACAAAGAAAGAAGGCAAATAAAAATACAACAGGCAAAATATCCAATTTACAATCTTAATTTACTATAACAGATGATACTGCCTTGCTGAAGTTGCTTAAACATGATTCTGTTTGTGACTGTTTGTCAAAACTGGTCTCAAAGTGTCTGAAGTTCATGGTTCCTTGCATGGTCTGAGGTGATAGCATCATTATATGTTTCCCATTTAGATGTACAGCACCTTTTATAAGGATGCCATGATATAATTTGGCCTTACATTAGAACAAATAAGTCATCAATCTGTGGAATTACATGATTCTTCCTTATTGCATCAACATACTGAAATCAATAATTGTTGACATCAGCATAATTCCAAATATGTGTAAATGTTGAACACAAACAGAGGAAGCACTTAGTTACATGTTATCTAGTCAGATGGTTATACATTTCATCCAAAATGTTACGAGAATCTATCACAGACACTCATGACAGATGCATTTTATTTATTTGTTTGTTTGTGTGTTTTTCCAAGGATAACCAGCAGAAAAGTAAAAACTCAGCTAAGAGAATGTACATAAAGCCGGGTGACTGGGATTCAGAACTTGACCTAATTTGGGGGTCATTCAAATGAATTCTGTAAAGTTGTTTGCAAGTGTAAAAATAGAGTTGTTTAATAGAGTAAAAATGTCTAGTGATTTCTATGACAGTAACTGGAGGTTGTAACATATGGCGTCCATTAACTTCACAGACTGGATTTATCCACTTGAAATCAACTGTGCTGGGTGAATCAAGGTAAGGAATCAGGACCAAGGGATCCAGCCATTGGTCTTCTCTTTATCTGAGATCTTGTTCTTTTATATTAGGGTAACACCGCTGTCATGAAGATCAGGATAAGCTAGGTGTACATGTAGAGCAATGCTCAGGGCATAGCTGCTGCCTGATGTCCGGATCTGGTCTGAGTTTAGGAAGGAGTGGTGGGTGATACCAAGCACAAAGTGCAGGAAGTTTTATTTATTTATGTTTTAAATGCAATTTTAGAAGAGGAAAAACTGAACTAGATGAAACAAAAGTAAATTACATATCTTAGACTAATGCATATTTTATATTTAAAATTTTAATTGTTCTTTTCAGCCAGAGTTGGGAATTGAGCACAAATGATATATAACTAATCCATAAAATATTTTAAACAGTTTGTGATTAAGATATATTGAGTATGCATATTATAATAAGCAGTTATATATTTAAGTCATATGAGTGCTGTAGAAAAGAAATTATATTTTAAAATGAGAATGGCATGGCTCTCTAAAACAACACATGCCAATAGTTACTCAAAGTGTTAAGATACCAGGATAGTTTTTAAGTAATAGAAATAGACCACATAGCTTTAAGTTATTATTGCAAAACCAGTGGGCATTCTTTAGATGAATAAAAGCCTTATATTAAATACTTGATAAAAATTAATAAAATCACCATTAACCAGTGTTTGCTACTTAGTATTGGAAGCATGTTTTCCACAATAATGTGGTTTTCTTAAAAAATATTATATTGTTGTAATGGTGAACAGCCTGCTGGCCACAGTGACTATTAAGTATGGTTACTAGTTTCATTTTAATGACTATTTTGGCTATGAACACTAACTTGTTCAAACTATAGGTATAGAAGCGTGGTAATTGCACTGAGTTACTATTTATTTATGTATAAAGAAACAATATGGCTATATTCCATACACTTATTTGACATTCTTTTATAACTGCATCCTTCATGAATTGGTGGTAAATCTATGCTGTTATATGTATTCAAAAATAAGGTTTCCTGTGATCAATGCCCCACTTCTTTATATCAAGGATGTAAAAGTTGAAAATATTCTGACAGGAGAATGATTCTAGCCAGAAATTGCTGAGGTTTTCACTAGAGTATATTTTTATAGTATGCCTGTGTGTAGGCATACACTGAGAACTCACATGCAGCCTCTATTTCTTGTCATATAAATCTTTAGATGCTTTTGCTGTCTAGATAACTTCCTAAGCCTCAACCAAGTGATGCAGGAATTAGATTAACTTGGAGTTTCAGTCTCTCAGCATTATCTGAGATTTTGTGAACAAATTGAAAAATATTGACAGCATAACTATTTAGGTAAGTATGTACATATGGGTGTATATGTATATGTGTGTGCATGGTATATAAATACACATGTCTATATTACCATACTATACACATATGCATGTACATGTGAACATATAATGAACATGTACATACTTCCTCTAAAAGAACAATATGACATTTGACACAACTGATGTCCAGTGTTCCCTGGAACAATTCAGGTAGCTGTTTCTCATTTTCTGAACTAAACATTGAGCTCTAGGCTACAAAGATATGACCATCACAACAGAAGTATTCTGTGTAAAAATTATTTGCAAACTAGCCTAACTTACGTTATTTTGAGTTATGTACTTAGAAAAATTAAATACATATGGCTCGATCTTTTATGGGTGTGTCTTTACTTCCCTAAGATACGTCTTTGTACTGCTTCATGGAACTCAGTACATTTTCCTCTCTAATAATGTTTTGAAAACTTCAAATATATAGTTGAGTCTTCAGTCCATCTCAAGTGATGCCTGCAGAGAAAGCCTACATGCTCTGGTAAACAAACAAACAAACAAACAAACAAACAAATAAATAAATAATAAACAATTCTGAAGTGAAGAGAGTCAGAAATTCCTTTAACTTCCAGTATTGCCTATTTTTCCAGCGTAACTGTGTTCGTTCTGAGTCCTACATATTTCTGGGTGACCTCCTCCTCCACACAGCACACAAGTTTTCTGAGTTTCTACTTCTCTTTCTCCCAAGACTTCCCGACTCCCCCAAGTGGATATCAGAGAAATTTTGTCTGCTTCTTCTGAAATAACCGACACTTCATAATGAGGTTTAATCAATACGCATCAAGTATTTTCTAATTGAAGCATGATACGTGGAAAATTTCTTTTTATATAAATCTAACACTCCCCCGCTATACCCTATAATTTATAATTCACTCACATGACTGCCACCTATTTTAGCAAGACTCCTCCATTCTATCTTCTTTGAAGAAGTGAAATCAAACTGTCAGACTCATTTAAGTACCATATTATGGCTTATGGGGAAGGGGCTGTCATTGCTACCTATAAAATTGCTATAAAATTCTCTATATAGGGCACACATACTAGACCGTATTTCAATCTTGACCCACGGATAAACAAGATAAACACAGCTTATATCGGACTGCAGTTTGCTCTGTCATAGGGGCATCAGAATGTCTGGAATCTGCTTTAACCAATTAAGCCTTTCAAAGCAAAAGGGAAATAAAGCCTTCAGTAAATCCATTGAAGGCACCATGTCCCAGCCTCACATGCCTGGTATCGATCGTTTTAAGTGCCGACTAATGAGTCCTATGGTAGTAGCAGATCTATGGTGTGTGTATCTGTGGTGCTCTCACTCCACCACCTCTAAGGAGCTAAACTTACACAAGACAGTGGATCACCTGGGAAGGGGTAGGGTAGAAGCAGTCCTTGCTGATGGCTGCCTTGACCCTTTAAAATCCAACCCGAATCTCTCTCTGCTGAAGACCGCAGACCCGATTCCCTACTTTCTGTGACAAGCGCAGGAGTTTGTGTGCAGCTTTTCCTTTCAGGTCGCTTCTAGGGCGAAGGCTTCTGTTTTTGTTCAGCACCTCTCTGGCATGGGAGCTCCTGGCAGCGGCTTCTTTTGCCGCAAAGCATCCTTTTCCTCTCAGCTTTGGCAATTTAGGAAGAACTGATGCTCCCAGGGGAGGTGGATGAGGGGAGAGCGCCAGGAATGGGAACACATCCATCAGGAATCCCTGCCTCTCCCTTCTCCCCACTTCCACTCGCGTCGCCACAAATCCCCTCCCCCAAGCTCTTAGCACATAGCACTTGTGATATGTGTAACTGGGGGGCGCGGGGGTGCGGGGTATTCCATACAAAAGATGCATCAAAGCGCAGACTCCCCTAAGCCAAACCCAGAGGCACCTGGCACCTGCCCCGATTCGCTGCAATTGGAAGCGGATGGCTTGGGTACTAAATTATTAATTTATTTATTTCCCCTGCTCCCCCGCCCGCACTCCAACCCGCAGAGCAGAAGCTGCGGTCGCGTTGCTCCCCAACCCCCCAACCTCCGCCCGCACCTCGCAGGAGTCTCGCACTTGTAACCGGCCGTCGCCTCCCGGCCCCTGGCGGTCGCGACGCACTCCCACTCGTGGCCAGGCTGGCGCGGCCGTGGGTCCGGGCGGCGGGGGAGGCGCGGGGGAGGTGGCGGGTGACAGATGTACTCCTCTGACAGCTCTCAGTATCAGCCCAGTGGCTCCCTGCCATTGGCTCAGTGCGATGGACCGGCAACGCCGCGCACTATAATAACACTCATGCCTGCCAGCGGCAGCGACTGCGAGTGCGGGCACCCGGCGCGGGGGATGCTGCGACCGCTGCCTCTGCCGCGCGGGCGGCTCCCGCTGCCCGGCTGCGCCCTACAGCGCGGGCTCTGACCGCTCCCGCCCGGTCCCGCCCGGCCCGGCCCCCCTTGTGGCTGCATCCTCCCCAGGGGCTCCACGTCCCCGTTCCTATCTCCAGGCGAGCGCGGCCGGCATGCGGAGGCGGCAGGGCGCGCACAGCAGCCGGGCATAAGGAACCCGCGTGCCCGCCGCCAGCGCACGGCCGGCCGCTCGCCCTGCCGCGATCCTCAGCCCACCCTCCCGGCCCCGGCTGCGGCTGAGGGCGCGGGTGCGTGGAAGCGGCGGCTGCGGAGGAGAGGCGGCGGCTGCCCCATGGAGTGTTACTACATTGTCATCAGCTCCACGCATCTCAGCAACGGACACTTTCGCAACATCAAGGGAGTTTTCCGGGGCCCTCTCAGCAAGAACGGGAACAAAACTCTGGTAATTCATTCTCTCTCTCTCTCTCTCTCTCTCTCTCTCTCTCTCTCTCTCTCTCTCTCTCTCTCTCTCTCTCTCTCTCTCTCTCTCTCTCTCTCTCATCTAATAGGGCATATCCGGAGGGATGAGTTGACTGATGGATTTGGGAGCTTTAGTGATGTTTGGTTTGCAAAGAATTCATTTATTCCATTTATTTATCTGATGGGCGTGGGATGAGAATCCGGTGTAGGAAAGGAAGGAATCTTAGGAAAGCTCTGCCTAAATGTTTTCCTGACACTTCATGAAGCTCTCTGTCCACCACACTCCACAGTGCTGAAGATTATCAACCTCTCCTTCTTTCAACAGGACCTCCTAAAAATAGAAAGGATCACTAACCCCAAGTGATCCTGTGACATCTTTCAGTGTAAGCAGCTTAAAGGTGAATGGAGGTGTGGGTGTCTGATGGAGCAGCGAGCCATGTGGCTGGTAGCTTAGGGGAAGTGGCTGGCTTGAGTGAGGGTCTCGGAATGAGTTTGCTTCTTGGCTCTTGGCTCTTCGCTGAAGGACTGACAGGAAACTTCTCTCCTGAGAAGTTTTCTGTACGAAGCTAAGCAGAATATTCCCATCTGCCCACTACTTGCAGCTTGTCACACTTTAGAGTTTGGGGATATGGGTGGAAGGTGATCACTGTGTCACAAGTACAGACAGTAGGAAGCATGTTAGAAAACAAAACCCACACAGCTATTCTCACTGACAAGCACAGCTTGTCCTTCAGCACCCAGCAGGAAAAGCGCTCTTGATGAGTGGAAGATGTGCTGGGAGTAGCTTCCACTTTCCACCCAAATCCCATCGTCCACAAAGTCTCATCCACATCATCCACAAAGCCTCCCTACAGAACCAACTCTCATGAGCAAGGGTGTCAGGAGCAGTACACACTTCCCCAAAGGCAGAAAGCAGTAGCGTGGAGTCATGTTAGTATGTGCACTGAGAGTCCAGCCCAAGTCAGGTGGTAAAAGTGGAAGACTTTCTGAAGTCTGTGCCCACTGGCAGACTTTGCTCTAGATTTCTCCTAGTATTTATCTGAAAGGATAGGTAGAGTAAGTCAAGGACACACGTAGTCCAAAAGCGAATATAGTTTTTACAGCCCCACATTCTTTATATGTTTAAAAGTATATACACATTAATAAATAATTCCCTATTTTTTCGAGGATGAAAAGTTCTCATTTGAAGATTTAAGTGGATTGAGACACCCATGGGGTGCATTTGGATGTACTCTTTGATGTCTTTCTTGTTCAGGATGTGTTTATTTGCTCTTTCTGTTGCACTGAGAACCCATGCTTCAGTCTTCATTAGTTGAGTACTATAGGGTAGGCAGAGTCTAGAAGGATTATTGAAACTGTCTGGACTCTCAGAGAGGTCAGCTAATATTTTAAAGAGCCCTTTCTTCAACATTATACATTAAACTAAGTATAATTTAAGGATAAGCAAAAGAACTAGACAAGGGAGATACTTCCATTGTGTAGAGCTAAAACAGTAAAGAATTCACAGAAAAATGAGCAGTTATCTGCCAGCCCTGAACTTGTTACAGTGCTCTTCATTGTGCTGTTTCAGTCTCCTTAGACTTTCAAGGGACCAGATTTGCTGGTGGTGACTTATTTGCTGTGTATTTGAAGCTAATGAGTCCTTCCTCCCTCATGTTGACAAAGGGCAGATTAAATATGAATTTTGCCGGTGCAATCTCATGATTAAAATGGGCACATTAAAAGCAGCCACCTAAATGAGATGGATAAATCAAAATATATGTAGATGTCAGAAGCAATAAGCAGGAGAGATGCAGTATGAAATGAAGCACATAATGTTTCTCATGACTGTAATGACTGAAACTTGTAGGGGTGCTCATGACAGACCTTTCCAGACTTTTATAAGCTACCCTGTTTGAATTTACTGTGTGTGTGCGAATTTCATGATTTAAATATTCACAGCTGTAATCAACTCTATTTAACACAATTTCTTTATAGGGAATATATATTTATGTGCTCTAAGTACTTTTTAATGAGTTTTGTCAGTAAGAAAAATGAGATATATACTCACCCATAAGTATAGTTGGAGTGTCTAGATATATTGATAAGGAACTATGTTAAGTAATAAAGACTTGTTCAACTTATATAATGATGTATTCTTGTCAGGATCTAAAATTATTTGAGCCCTTATTACATGCTATAGTTTTTAATTAAAAATACTTCATCCAGAAATTTAAGAAATATGAAGCATAAATATTAACCTAAAATTGGCATATACCATATGATGAAAATCTTCAAGTTAAAATTGATACATTCAAGGTTGTCTGTTTTAATGTTTTAGTCTTTAAGTTAACAAGCAGTTGTATTAAATGTATAGAACATTTTAAAACCTACATTCATATATCAATAATGGAAACTTGTTTATATTCTTTTATAGTTTAATTTCTAATATAGGATTTTTCCTCTAAGATAAAGGAATTAGAATGGTGTCCATGTTTAATTTCAAGGAGATATAACTTAAGCCACTCACAGAAACAAATTAAATTTTCTCAAAGAAATTAAATTATTTTCAATGTCCAGTTGATTAATGTGTATTTCTTAATTTCTTCAAATTTCAGATTTAATGACAGCAATTTTATAACTTACACTTATTCCTGAGATTAACTAGCCATATAGAGCTTTCAATGTGGTGTGCTATTACAAATAAAAAGTTACTTGCAATACATCTACTTTATATAGATTCCAGTGTCATTGGCTTGTTGCTTCTGTCCTATATGCAATAAAGCATATCTATTAATGAATTCAATGGCAACTATGAGGAAGTCCACTCAAGAAATTAATCTCTTCTCATACTTAATCTGTGACTTCCTATAGCAAAAATGGCAGCTCTCCTGTAGAACGAAGACCTTGATGAGAAGGTATGGTTGTGTGTGTAATGCACCTATTTGTACCCCACTGTATCCACAGCATTTGAGAGTCTTGAACCTATTCATGAAATTTTCCAAATTAGCAATTTTAATACATTCAAAAGCCTCCGCTTACATAATGTCTTTGAAGAAAAAAAAAAAAGAATGGTAAAGTGACTTATTTGTGTCTGTTACAAACTACATAACTTAATATCATGGAATGAGAAATTAATCTTTTATTAGTGACACAAATTCTTGTAAGTAAAGTTTAGGATCTTGAATAAATCTTTTAAGCAGTCTGTTTTCAACTAGTTTGCATTAGAAACTGCATTTTTTGAATAAATTCATTTGTTAATAGAATTTTGCAATTTATACACAGAAATTATTTGACCTACTTATACATCTTAATGTTTTAATATATAATTAGATATGCAATATATATTTATGTCATTTCAATGTGTAGTATGAGTTTTGACATTAGGAACTTGAGATGTCATTATTTGTTATTGCATTGTGTCTATTAGTCGTTTGGAATTTTTATGTCTCATTTTGTGTTTAAATATCACTGAATTAAAGTACAAAAAATGAACCACTAGTGGTGGAAGATCACACAGTAAGCCAAGGTCATGATGCAGAATTTATGATATATTATAAATCATGGAGCATAAAAGGACAAGTGTGATAATTTAACTTAAAGATATTATTGTGTCATGTACAGTTGAGACCATTTTACTTTTCTTCTTGTTTCCAAGTACAGAGTAATAGTGCTAAATTAAAAATGAAAAATATGAATTTAGATGTATTTTGCTTCTTATCCTCAAGTGGGCAAACATCCCTAACTTTTTATCAAGGTTCTATAATGACCACCATTTTTGATATGGGAAGTCCCAGGCTCAGTAAGAAAAGAAGTTAATTTATTGATTGGTTTTCAGTTATTGCTATTTAGTTTATTCAACTGCACTGAGATGTTTCAGCTGCACCAAATTTCTAGAGGCACCAGTGATCTGTGTTTAATGTTCTTGCTCATTTTGATTCTCCTTTAAACTTTCTTCCCATTTTCCACATTTCTTGTAACTCAGGATATTTGTCTATGTATTAATTTTAAAGTACAGAAATATATTTTTCTTTAATTTGTGTGAGTAAGTTAGAAGTGACGAGATTTAGGTTGACCTTGATATATATACCATGTGGTCTTTTGTCATTTAAACTTAACTTGATTTTTCAAGCAATTCACTTACCTTTCCTATATCTCCTAGAAATTATGATTGAAAGGTTTCATTGACTCACTGAAACCTGTTTTAGGTACACCTTATGGCTCTAAGAGTGAAGATACCTATTTCTGAGTTTGGTGACATTGAAATATTAGTGTTGACAGATTACTATCTACAGAAGAGTTCATGGGTGAGGTTGGAATCAATCAGGTGATTGAGTAGAGTGTCCATAGACATCAGCTTTAAGAGCACACTCATACAGTGATAACATACTCTTGCAAGTATCTTTTAAAAATCATGCATTCAGTATTAATGACTATGTTGAATCTTTTTTTCTGAACTAAATATCCCATTTACTCTTTTCTGTTACTATAGCAAAACTTTATAGCATGTACATCCTTAGAGATATTATTCAAATGAGAAAAGTCACTAAATAATTAAAAGTTTATTTTCATGGCTCAACACATGTATGGAACACTATCAAGAAGAAATGCTTCTATTAAATAGTAAAACAACTCAATAACTATTTACGTAATTTGAGTAGTTACTTAGAATCTTGTCTCTACTCCTCAGATGTGCACCAATATTTTGTATATTATTGAAGTTGCCAATTGCATTTTAATCTAAAAATGCTGGAAAACCTAGTCCAACAATTTAATTGGGTTTTATACTGGGACTAACTTTTTATATTTATATTTATTGGGGCAGTTTTTTTTAGTATGTAGTGTTTTTAAAAATTAGAATTTCAGTATTAGTTGAAAATAATATTTTCTAGGTTATTACTTCTACACTGCTGTTTTATCTTTAATTATTTTAACACAGAATTTTTCTATGTAGTCCTGATTGTCCTAGAATTGTCTCTGTAGACTAGTTTGTCCTGGACCTCAGAGATCTGTTTTTATTGCTGGGTAGGGTTTTTATTTTTTAATATTACCTTCTCAAAATAATGACAACATTTAAATCTATGTATACTACCTATCAAAGTTTCCTATAGAGATATAAAATCACTTTTCAGTTTCTATATGTATTCTTCATTGGACTAACTCTAAGGAAGTGAAAAGTCTTAACATCATTTGAAGAACATTCATAATGTCTTCCATCTTCACTTGTCACATTTTGGTTGGATTAGTTGGCAGCAATATCTAGATCAGATATGTTAGGCAGTGTTAAGCATATAAGCAATAGAGGATGATACATTCCACATTTTACAAGTAACAAATTTTATCTGAGAATAAAGCTCAATGTTACATAACACAGTTACCATTCATGAAGTTTTGGACTCAATTTCTAACGTCAAAAATAAAAATAAAATAAAATTAAAAAAACATATTCAGTTAGGCTGCCAATACTTTAGGTATTTTCTTACTGTCTTTAGTATTTTCAAAATTAACTTTAAATGCAGTTTTAGCATGTAGTTATTGTTAAACACAATTTGAACCAAAAAGTTTAGTTTACTTAGGTGAAGACCATTTTATTAATGGCCTTATTAGACATTAAAATAATTAAATAATTAAAATAATTCTGATGATGCTACAACATTGTGATAGTTTCCTCTAGTGACCTACAGATGGAAGATAGTGCTATGGAAGAGGAATGCTGTGCTCTGGAAGTTTGATAAATCACTTCAGAGAATATAACAATTATAATTTCTGGCACGCTGTAACTTAAATTTAGGAAGGGATTATATGTTTCTGTCTATCACATTTAATGGTGCCAACCACAAGGAATATGATTAAAGTATAATTTTACTATATTTTCTTTCTGAAAATTCTATTGAAATCATTTAATATATTTCTTTTGATTTTAAAGGGAGTCTTGCATCCAAAATAAACAAACAAAACAAAACAAAACAAAAAACTAATGGTTATACTGTATAATGTATTTCTGATGGTGTTCGTAACTGACAAGGTTTCATTAATTTTTATAAATGTATTGTTCTCTACTTTCTAGCACAACATAAGATAAAGTGGGGGTAATAAATAATTAATACTTAATCTTAGTTGTTAAAGTAAATGTTGTCCATTACCGGATGTACTATTCTGAACTCTTTAATAATGGCTGGCTTCTTTGGAAGAAAGGTACATACTTTCCTCAATGTAAGTACAGTTCATACACTAAATGTTTGCAGTAGTAAAGCTGTGCTTCAATTCCTAGCAGTCTTAGTAAATGAGCTATGTAGAATTCAGTGTACACTAGCCACTCATCACCCAAATGCTAATTATATTGCGGTGATGAATTATGTAAATATAGTTAGCTTCTACTCTATTAACTTAAAGTTTTTTTATTAAATTGTTTTATTTATTTACATTTCAAATGTTGCTCCCTTCTCAGTACCCCCTTTCTGAGTTCCTTATTCTTTCCCCCCTTTTGTTTGGGTCTGAGAGGCTGTTCCCCCACCCACCCAGATAGCCTATAGATTTAGCCTATAGAAGCTGGTTTCATGTTGTTTGTTGATAGTCTATCAGATCAAACACTGAGGTTTATTATAAAAGAAGAAATTTTACTTTATGATTGCTCGTTCTGCTCTTGCTCATTTCTAGTCCACCAATCATTTCCACATTTCCAATGGACCACTCACTGCACTACAGAACTACTTCCTTCCTATACATCTTGTGTGTTTTGACACATGTACTCTCCCATACACAAAGAAGTCTACCATTTCTATGAATTAAATTACTCAAATAACTCTGATGTGCAAAACTTCAGCTCATAAAATGTTTTCAATAAGACAACTAAAATATGAAAATACAAAGAAGGTAGTTGGATGTAAGAGGAAATAAGTGAGTTAACGTTAACTCTAAAGGTTAAATCAAGAGCTGATTGTGACTCTTTCTGCTATTAATAAAAATCTTATGATTATTGTTTTATACACACACACACACAAACACTCATATATATTTCCTTCCTTCTTTCCTTCCTTCCTTCCTTCCTTCCTTCCTTCCTTCCTTCCTTGCTTCCTTCCTATAACATACCGTTATAATTATGCAAAGCATCACCCTTACTCTCTGTTATATCCCCACAGCTAATGACACGAATACTTCTTGAGGTAAAATATTAAGGTTTACTTTAAATGAAAGAAAAAATTATACTTAATCTTTAGTAGTGTATAATGCTTGGGTAGCATAAGGGTTTTTCTTAAGTATGTTTTAAATAGAATTGTTTAAAATTTCCATCTTTCAAAAAATTCTTCCTGAAAACACACAGAATTATGGTGATATGCACCAGCTCAAGGTTACCTCGATTATAGTTGTAGTGGAAGAATGTTGGTAGGTAACATTTGTCTTTACAAGGTAAAATATACTGTGGGAGACATGAACACTTATGAAGAAATCTCTGGACTTTTACTGTGATTAGAGCCCGTTTATGGTTATCTTAGCATTTGTCATGTTGATGGCAATTAGAACAGACTAGTAGGAGGCTGAAGGTTATATTCTATAGCGGATGAGATTATGTAGTAATGAGAAATGTTCTGTTTTCATCTGTGATAAGATATGACTGTGTGGCAGTCTGTGTCATCTCATTCCTAGGATGAAACCTTTGATGTTCTCCTGACTTTTTGACCCAGACAAGCTCCTGAGTGGAAGTTTTAGGAACTTCAATTTTTAGTCTCCGATAAGACAAGGAATGGGTGATCACAGAGACGAGTCAGAGGACAAGTTGATCAGAGCCCAGGCACCCAGACAAGGATTAAGGGACATCAGGGAAATGTGAATTCAAGATGGCACTTTAGGAATGTAAGAGTCAAGGAAAGTTATCAGACAGTATCACTGTGCAATGGTGGAAATATTTGTCCTCTTCACACTCACACACTGTCACTTTTGTAGATACTTTAGGAGTTGACATATTTTCCACTGAGACAATGTCGGGGTAGTCATGTTTTCAATATAGACTTTAGGTGGAATAAGAGTGAGAAATATGAAAATTTTGCGACTTATTGATAATAGACATTTATGACATTAAAAGAACATGAGCCAACAGTTTTAAGTCCTATGAAAATATAGAGAATTATATTGAAAATCATAACCTAGATAGGGAATGAAAGCTAGGAAATGAGGTAGAATTAGAGAATTCTGCGTTTCTTTGTTTCTTTGACCTTTAAAAATATATTTTGTAATTAAGATCTACCATTTTCCCTATTGCTTTCCCCCTCCAACAACTCCCATGTCTCTTACCTTGATGGGCTCATTTCTTGATTACTATTGTTACCAATATAACCATAGAGACATAAGCACACAAATATATAAATACAATCTGCTGAGTCTGTTATTGTTGTTTGTGTCCATACAATATCATGTCTGATGACTTTGTAATGGATAACCATCTCTCCTAGAGAACCTTCTCTAGGAGAGAATAATTCCCCAAATCCTAGCAGGCACGTGTTGCCTGTTGTTGTCTACAGGTGGGACCCCATGGAATTTCCTCATTTTGAATTAGTGTTTCTATTGATGTTGTCCTTGATCAGGTCTTGCTTAAGCAGCCATTTCTAGGAGACATAGTCTCACTGCCGACTTCCTGTTCCTCTGGCTCTTACAATCTTCCTGTTGTCCCTTCTTCATTGTTCCCTGAGGAGCCTGAAGTGCAAGAGCAGTGTTGTATATGTATCCCTTAGGGCTGGCTCCCCATGATCCAACCTATGGATGTTTGTTTTCTGTCCAGTTGTAGTTTTCTGTAATTTGCAAGAAGAGAAGCTTTTCTGTGAGGATTAAGAATGACTCTTATCTGTGGGTAGAAGAATAAGTTTCATAATATAGCTAGAAAGTATGCAGTTCTAGTATAGTTCCAATATAAATTCTCTTCTAGGATCTATGATTTCTTTAGATCCAGGTAGTTGTTTAGGTGTCCAGTACCAGACATCATTTTCCTGTTATTGAGGGCGCTTAAGTTCAATTAGACAGTTATTGTTTGTCCAAAACACATGAGTGCCACTGTATTACTTTTGTATATATCCTGCCATAGAGCTCATTGCTGTGATTCATAGGCTTCACAGCTGGATAAGAAAAATGGTTTCTCCCCCACCTTGGCAGCTTGCCATTTCTTTTCTTCTCCTACTCCTCCTTCTCCTTCCTTCGTCTCCTTTCCTCTTTTTTTCTCCTTCTGTACTGACCTCCAACTGCCTTGCTTATGAGAGTTCCCCTCTGCATTTTCCTTTCCCCCTTCATATTGCATGAATTTCTTATGATGAACAGTGTAACTGAAGGTCCAGTTAGATGAAGCATAGTAGACAGCGGAGGTGTTAGGATGGGGGAGGGTGACAAACAGGAGTCCTGTCAGAAGCTGCCAGAGTCTCTGTGTTCACTTTTTCTCTTCCTGTGAAGCTAACTCATGCATGATTTCTAAGATCCTGAGAACTTTTCTGGACTCTGTTGTTGTACTCTGAAAACAAATCATCTCTATTCTAACTACGAAAGTTGACTTCCCAAATTCAGCTGTTTGGGAGTCAAATTATTAATGATAACAAGTTCAGTCATAGTCCATATTGTTTTAAGCTGCAGAACCTGAGGCTGAGAATTCCCAAATGAAAATGCTGTGTATTGTCAGGTGTGGTGTGGGTTTCTTTCTGCACCTGTTATGTGCTCACATAGTAGAAAGAAGAGAGAAATGTGAGCTTATCTAACTCTTAAAACATGCACCAAGGTTGTGAAGGATTCATGATTGCAACCACTACCCCTAAAAAAGTAAATCTTCTAATGGCATTACATTTATTGGACTTTAATAAATGCATTTGGGAACAATCATTCGGTCAATAGTAACCATCCCTACTGTATGTAGTATTTGTGTTTCTCAGGCAAGAAATCTAAAATCATGGAATTCCACAACTGAGAATGTTTAGAAACTATTTGGTATTGTGAGTTTGGCCATGTACCTTACAAAGTATATGAAAATCAGGAGGCTTTGAATAACTTATTGGGAAGGGTTTTAAAGATAATAAATATTTCCTGAGTAAGTGTGTGTGTGTGTGTGTGTGTGTGTGTGTGTGAGAGAGAGAGAGAGAGAGAGAGAGAGAGAGAGAGAGAGAGAGAGAGAGAGTTTGTACATATATGTAAGGGGGGCTTAAATATGAAGCTTTACACTGTTTAATGAAAATGTGTCAGCTGACATAATTCCAGAAGTGTCTGTTCATTGGTCACTGTGATAGTTTGAATATGATTGGCCCAGGGAATGGCATGATTATGAGGTGTTGGCTTGTTGGAGTAGGTGTGACTTTGTTGGAAGATGTGGCTTTGTTGGAAGAAGTGATTCACAGTTGGGGTAGGCTTTGAGATGTTCCTCGCACAGACTGGAAGGACAGTTGGCTCCTAGCTTCCTTTGGATGAAGATGTAGAATTCTCAGCTCCTCCGGCACAGTGCCTGCCTGGACGCTGCCATGCTTCCAGCGGTGATGACAAATGGACTGAACCTAGAACCTGTAAGCCAGCCCCAATGCAATGTTATTCTTTGTAAGAATTGTCTTGGTCGTGGTGTCTTTTCACAGCAATGAAACTCTAAGAAACCTTCCTTACATATGGATGTCAATAATGCACAAAACATCCCAATTTGCATAGAATTTGATTTTGGAGATAAATAAGAACTCTAAGGAAACTTTCAGATATCAGTCATTTCTTTAATTTATAAATTTCATAAAAATCATTCTAAGCTAACTCCTTAGGGAAAAGTTTGGGGTTTCTTTTGCTGTCTCCAATGGTTTCTGTGTCCATGGTAAAAAGCCTTCAAGGTCTTTTATCACTGAAGTTCTGACTTTACAAAATTAATATTTACACTAGGGGGCGACATAACATTTCCTCTTGCTTCACGTTTCAAACAGTAAATATCCCCAAATTAATAAACATGTCAAAAATAATTATCACTGTTTTATTAGTTTAAAGTCATTCTTAATTTTCATTATATAAAGACGATAATGGTGTGATGTGTCTATTACATGTTTTATCCCAGTGCTTATCCCCATGTTAATTTGTGACAGTTCTCTACCTTAGTCACATGTATTACATAAAGTAAAATCATGGTAACATGGAATGTATGTCAAAAAGCCCTTGGCAGGCAGTCAATCTTGACTTTGAAAGTGCCAGTTTTGCATTTTGAAATTGCGGTTTGTGGGTTCTCCTTAGTATTTTCAATGTAGTAGCTTTATAATTTTCAATGGCAATTTTATTTCAATTTTTAATTAATTTATAATCTAGTTCAATTGAAACTTACAAGGACTGCTCAATTACTCAAAGTTAGAGTAGCATAATGACTGTCATTTTGAAAGAAAAACAGCTAAACTATGAAAGAATATGTGAAATTATGAAATGTCTTGCTTTTGTCCTACTGTCTCTCTAGATTTTTTATGGAAAACTGCAGAATCAGTGAGGTCTCTTCTATTTTTATTAGAGTGTGTGTTCCTATAGAGAATGACAAGATTCATTAATTTTTACGCATGAATTATATGTTTAATCTTTCATCATCAAAAAAGATAAAGGAAATTATATGAAAATATTTGTGAGTGAATAGTTGTAGCCTTTACCAAGCATTCCCATAAGAAGAGAATTAACCTATCTTGACCGAAAGGGGGTTGTTACATACAATCACATTGGTGTATTTCTATTGCTAATCACTGTGCAATTATTGATGCAATATAAAAGAGACATTTTACTTAGACATCATCACTTAGAAGAATGGATACTATGATCCCTGTTCTCATTAAAACACCCAGGAGACTAGTTTACATGTAGGCTAATAGTAACAGCATTTCAGAAATGCATACCACATACCACTCTTCTAGTAAACTGTATTGAAGACAATTTATTTTCATATCATCCTATAGGATAGGGCAAGTGAAGTAAATAACAATGAAACATCAAAGTAAATTGATCAATTTTGCTATAATGCCTAGCATATTTTAATGACAAAAGATAATGTGAGAATGTTGTTTACTTGTTATATATAATCACTCTAATTAAAATACTATATCAACAATTCAATTCACATATGCTTTATAACCTATAGAAACTTTAAAGACAATCTTCTTTTGTCTCAGTTTCCTAAGTCAAATCTGGACAATGTGCTTTCACGGCTCCTGGGAAGACAGACAGGCACATGTACACTCTGAGAAAAGTCTTTTTCTTTCTCTTCTTGTTTCCCCTCTTCCCTCCTAGATGTTAACCCTTTCCTTCCATGCATGCTTCCAACATACACTTAGCTCCTAATAGAAGAAGATGTTGTTTTTCTGTTAAGCTTTAAATGTAATATGTTTTCCTCAGGAAATTCACAGAAATCTAGAAACCTTGGCCAAGGCCACTGGGAAAACATTCTTTTCTGAAAGCAAGAAAACAAAAGTCAAAGATCAGAAACAAAAAGAAGACATACTGTTTATAAAGTCAATTGATATATCAGAGCTCTTCATGTTCATATGATACAGAAAAATTATAATTAATCTAGTAGACAAAGCTTCAGAGTCCTCATGATTTAAGAAATTAGAAGCAATGGGGATGGGAGTGGAAGAAAGGAAGAAGATAAAAAGGAGATGGTAAAAGGATTGAGGGGGAGAAAGCAAAATCATTTAAGAGGAATGCCAGCTTCTATGAGACCTATATTAACTTAAATAACAGTATGGTTGCATGTCAGGATTACCAAGCCCCAAGCTAGTTTAGGCTGCGATCCTGCATGTTTGTTAGTGACACCATTCTTAAGCCTCATAATTATTCTCATTTGAAAGGTAACCTACACAGTTATGCACTATTCTAAAAACACCCACAATGGCAGAAATATATTCTCTATGCTGGTCAGCATTCTTTTGGATTTCAGCAAAGATACCATTTGTAGAGCATGTCTTCAACATACTCAGTTATTTTCTCAGCAACCGCAAGATTAGTAATCGAGAGTGAAGTAGTGAATCTAATTACCCTTGCTTCCTCTTTCTGGCAAACTATTTTAGCCATGTGGCTTAGAAGGGCTATTCTGTGACAGAACATGATGACAGAGTCTATTGAAGAATCTCTAAGGAAATTTAGATGAATGGGCAAATTGAGTGAAAGTATTGTTTAAAGAGTAAAAGAAAAAAAAAACCAAGGGATAAAAGGTGGAGAAGTGCCAATTCATGTTTAGTACATCACAACTGTTAGATTTAATTATTTTTATTTTTGGAGATTATAATTCCATCATTCCCTTATCACTTTCCTCCATCCAAATCTTCCAAAATGCATATCTCTCCACGCACTCTTTCAACTTCATGTTCTCTTTTACATCAATTATTGTATATAGATATAGATAGATAGATACACACACACACACACAAACAGATAATACAACTTGCTTAGTCCATATAATATTATTTGTGCATATGTTTTCGAAGGCCGATTATTGGATATTTGATTACCAGTTGGTGTGCTCTTCCCTTGGGGAGACTTTTCTCAGGTTCTCAGCATGCCTTGTATACATGCAAATTTCTGTGTAGGGTTGATGCCTCTTTGGGGCATATCTACTCTTGTTCTTGTTCTTTTTCTGCTAATGGCTTGGCATTCATGTTGGTAAGACTTTGTAGGTGTAGTTGAGCACAGGGTCCCAAATGAAAGAGCTACAGAAAGGACCCAAGGAGCTGAAGGGGTTTTCAGCTCCATAGGAGGAACAACAATATGAACTAACCAGTACCTCCAGAGCTCCCTGGGACTAAACCACCAACCAAAGAAAACACATGGTGGGACTCATGGCTCTAGGTGTATATGTAGCAGAGGATGGCATAGTTGGTCATCAAAGGGAGGAAAGGATCTTGGTTCTGTGAAGATTCAATGCTCCAGTATAGGGGAATGCCTGGTCCAGGAAGTGGGAGTGGGCAGGTGGTTGGTGAGCAGGTGGAGGTGGCAGGGATAGGGGATTTTAGGTGGGGAAACTAGGAAAAGGGCTAACATTTGAAATGTAAAAGAATAAAATATCAAACTTTAAAAAAAAGAAAGAAGACAAACTCTGCTTCTGGCTTTTAACAATATTGCTGACTTCTTTTCACAGTGATCTTTGAGTCTAAAGTGAAGGACTGGTATTGTAAATGTAAGGACTGGGAAAGGCTCACAGCTTTGCATTTTGATTAGCTGTAGTTTCCTGTAATGGTCTCTGCTGTTGTAAAGGAAAGTTTTCTTATTAGGGTCGAGAGGACTACTATCCTTATTTATATCTATGTTTAATATCAAATAAGAATGTAGTTAGAGATTATGCTGACTTTAAAAAGTGGCAGCTGACTTATGTTTACAGAAAATAAAAATGCTATTTGAAATAGTACTTGTTCTTCTGACTTCCCAAAATGTATGGATACATACCTTTCACTTAAACATGAGAAATCAAGTTAGACTAGAGTAAGTGATTAAACAAACTCAAGAAAATTAATGACAGAAAATTGGCCAGAAAAAAAGGGATGGGGCATAGATAGACTGGAAGTAAACACGTACCTTATTCTATGCAATTCTAAAGTGCCAATAAAAACCTAGATGGTTTTCATTAACATCTGAGTATTCTGAAAATGTGTGCTGTACAGCACTACTGAATTTTAGTACCTGTGGGTACAGTTCAGGAATCTAATTTTTCTAAAGGTAGGCAGGCGACTCCTGCTTTTCTGGGATAATATTCATCTGGCTGGGTTTCAATGGAATCTTTCCAGAAGTATTTTAGATGTCAGCCATTCTTATTTAGCATGAGAAATGAAGTCCTGCTCTGCCCATCACTCACCTGACAGCATCACAATGGTTGCCTTTTAGAGGCAGAAGAAATAAGTTGGGTTTTTTTCCTTTCTTTTTTTCTTTTCTTTTTTTTTTTGTTACTTAAAAAGAAGAAAACCATAAAAACGTTTAGTTTGAATAATAAAAAACATTTTAAAGGTAACAGTCTAATGTTCACAGAAAGGATGGAAATACAAAGCTTCACTTTCAAAGAAGAAAAAGAGACAGTTGTAAATACAACCTTTACAGGAAAAGTCAATTAATGTCAATTTCCTTTCAAACACCTTTGAAGATTATGTTCATGTAGAAATTAGATATAATGTATTTGATATCATTTCATACATTTCCTATGTGTAGTAATTGAGTTTAATATCAAAGGAATTATTTAGTGAATAAATTGAGAAAAGCATCATGTAATTTAATAGAAGCAAATATATGGAAGCGAAGAGTTTCATGAAATATAATTCTAGATTTTTTTAAGTGAAAATCATACCAAAGGTTGGTCATTGAAAACATGAATTTATTTAAAAAATCAGCAAAACAAATATATACCAATTATACTCTTGTAAATAGAACACATTAAAATCAGAATTTCCTGTTGGTATTCATGGTGTTGTTCCCATGAATGGAACCATCTTTGTTCATTGTCACAGGTTTTAGTTATGTTTACCTGTATTAGGATCAATTCTGCACTGAATGTCCTGTGATTGGTTCTGCTACTTATCAAAAACTTTGGCTTATATTTACCTAAAAAAAACATAACTAACTTACTTTCAGATCCCAGGAACAAGCCCATTATTTTCTTTATTGTTTAAGCATTTATCTTGTGCCATATTGAATGCTAAAGACTTACTGATAATATCACGAGGCCTATTTAATTTATTTTTTATGAAAATTCTTATAAATGAATAAAACAGCTTAAATACTCTGGACTAGGCAATCTTCACTCTCTACATTTTTTTTATGGATACTACAGAAAGTACATAAGACAATTTGAGAGTACTTTGATCAGGACAAATGTATATCCATGCCCTTTCTATCTGTTATAAATTTGCCTGTTTGTTTGTTTGTTTGAAGCTGAGGTCTGAGCCTAGAGCTTTGAGGTTAGTTGGCAAGTAATCTACCACTGAGCTAGATCCCTACCACCATCATATCTTCTAGCTTAGTGCAGAAGAAACACATAATTTCTCACAGCTTGCAAAACATAGATATCAAAAAGTCACAAAGATTGAGAATCAGGAAACTTATAAGCGTATCATATATCACTCTGAGATATAATTTTGCCTGCAAATGATTTCTTTTATTTTAAAATTTAGTTTTATAAACTTTTATATTTCTGTATATATTTTTTATATGTGTTCATTGTACACTAAGATATACATGTGAACATATTCCTATGGAGGCCAGTAGCTGATGCAATTGTGTCTTACTCTAGATATCTTAACCTTATTTAGTTAAATTATGATAATTATATCATGTTTATGGGCGTTTTGCCTGCATGCATGTCTGTGCATGACCTATAGGGCCTGCCTGCAGAGTCCAGAGGAGAGTCTGGGAACGCTCTATAGAGTGACAAACAGTTGAGCTCTGTCTTGTGGATGCTGGAGATTGAACCCATGACTTCTGTAAGATGAGCTAGTGCCCTAAACCATTCACTCACCTGTCCCATTCCTCCTTATTTTTTGAGACAAGATCTTTTGCTGAACCTGGGGATTACAGATTTAAAAAAAAAATTACTGGCCACCATTCCTAGGGCTTCCCTTGGCTCTGACTTCCTGGGATCACAGGAGAACATCTTTATGCCCGACTTATATTTATGGGAGATCTGAATTCAGGTCCCCATGTTTAAGGTATATATGCTTTATGTAATGAGTCATCTTTCCAATGTCCTTACTGATTTTTTTTTCCTGTTTTGAGTATTCAAGTCTATAGAGTTAATTAAAATAGGAAGTCTTGTCCATTTGTTAGCTCACCAAGAAGTGTTTCTCAAACACATTACCATGCTTCTTTTACTTCTTAGGACGATGAATTGAACAGAAGCTAAATAAGATTAAGTGAAGTACCAAATAATATGCTTCATGTGCATTATGTATTGTATCAAGACAGAAAAAATGCATTATTTAGTAAAAGACAGTATGAATTTAGTCGAAGTTAGAGGTTAAAATATTTTCTTGGTACTTGCAACTCACTTTGAAATTTTTTTCTCAGCATTTTTTATTCCTAGTGTTTGCAATTTTCTCTTTACTAACTATTAAGAATAATAAATGTTCATACACTAAAGCGGATAAAGAATTACTTCCACAGAGTTCAGAGCTGCAAGTACAACAACAGTTTCTGGAATATGTTATTGAATTTTTTCACTCAGAGGAATAAGATAACAGCAGCTGCCCATTTCCCAATCACTGGGCTTTGCTCTGCATGCTGGCAGAAGGCTGCCTTTCATACTCAGGCAGTTCATAATGTACAGGTTATCACTCTATCTTTCTCAGGAGATTATTTTCAGAGAGAACACGAGAACACAGTGGACCCAAAGCCAGTTAATACATATTTGGTGAATGCCGGTGCTTCCAAATATATTTCTCCTAATTGCTGGCTGTGCTGCAGAAGAAAGGGAGGAAGAATGCCAGTCGCAGGGACGAGAACAGCACATAGGAATATGGAAGTAGTCATTGGGAGAGGCCTTATGAGCATCCCTTCCTATGAACTGTAAAGATATTTTCTAGTGTTTCTGTCATCAGCAATTTATTCCAAAACTAATTTGGCCAAAATTTAAACTGCCAATGTAGTTAGAGACGTCTGTTTTATTTTTTGTCTTTTAAAAATATTTTAATAATTTAAAATTTTTTCAGATTATAGTATAATTACAACATTTCTCCTGTTTCTTTGCTTCCCTCCAAAGTCTCCCTGTTCCTTCCCTCTTCAAATTTGTGGACTCCTTTTCTTAAACTGTTCAGCTGATTGTAAGAGCTAGAGGTGGTAGATGCTCGAGTGAACTAACACTTTCCAGATACAAAAGGTCCAGAGACTCTGACAGCAAATGCAAGACCAGCAGAAGTTCAAACCAGGAAAACAACAACAACAACAACAACAACAACAACAACAACAACCCACCACCAACAACAACAAAAATAACTAGCTAGGGGAACAGGAAGAGGAATCTCATGTTCCACAACTAAAAACAGAAAGCTACTTACAACTGATATCTACTGGTAAAGTGAAATCAGTTTTCCCAATGGTGTGTCAATAGGTATCTCAATGAAACTTGAGGGCCGGTCACTTGAGGGTAGCAGTGAGCTCTTCAACAAAGAACAGACTACATTTATGGTGTGTGTGTGTGTGTGTGTGTGTGTGTGTGTGTGTGTGTGTGTGTGTGTTTGATAATGTCTTGTTTTTGTTGTTTTGTCTTACTGTATTTTTTTTTTAGTTTTTAATTAAAAAAAATAGATTGTTTTTTGTTTGTTTGTTTTTGAGAGAGACAGAGACAATGCTAACTGGAGTATACAGTGGAGTTAGGATTATGTTGAAGGAATTTGGGAAGGGAAGAATGGCTAAAATATATTGTAAAGAAACAGATTCCTGGTTTGATTTAAAATGAATTAACCGGGATAAGAGGATGCAATATTCTCCTCCTTTCTAGTGGTTGCTTAGTTATCAAGGTAGACACTCTTACATCTTTTTCCTCCAAGGCCTGTTGAAAGCCATGCTCAGGGACAGTAAGCCTTTACTGTCAGTGGATTCACAGACCAAGAGAGAGAGAGAGAGAGAGATAATTTGAAGGGGAGAAAGAAATGCCCAGTGAAATAATAGATGCAATGTATTCCCTGTAGAAGAGACCTAGTTTTGGTGGGGTTAAAGAGAAATATACTGTTTGCTTCTTTGATTCCACTTAATTTAAAGACAGATGATCTAGTGGTTACATTTTAAAAGAGAAAAATACACTCATATCCTATTGTCTCCCCTTGTAGAGATTCTTCAGCAAGCGGAGAGTTGCTTTGTATTAACCAGTTGGGATCAGAATTGTCCATTTTAACTAAACTTTTATGCATTTTAGTTTTCAGCAAATTGAATTTATAAATATCAAGGATGTTTAATAGATGACAGAAAAATAAATATATAATGAAACAGTTGAAATTCTTTCATTTTGGCCAGTTTTGAAATTTAAGAAAATTATAATATATGCAAAGTAAAATACATGTAAAATAATTTAAAACTCCACAACACCCTTTAACATTTTATACATATGTTTGTTATACAGGAGAACCTAGATGAGCAGTTTTCCTCATAAAATATTTTTCTACTTTAATCCAGCTATTGATTTTTGAACATATATTTATACTTAGGGTAAAAATGATAAGCATAGCAACTTTCTAATAAAATGACTTATAAGCTTCATATTGTTATCAGCAGCAAGATAAATTCTATTATCAGCATTTATATTGCTAACCATGTATGTGTGTATTTTGTATGTAATTGTACAATTTTCTTAAACTATTTTTTAAATTTTTTATTAATTTAGTGTATATGAATGCTATATCTACACATACACCTATATGCCAGAAGTAGGCATAAGATTCCATTATAGATGGTTGTGAGTGACCATGTGGTTGATGGAAATTGAACTCAGTACCTTTGGAAGAGCCACCCATGCCCTTAACTGTTGAGCCATCTCTCCAGCCTATAATTGTGCAAATTTTATCTATGTCTTTAAATGAACAAACTGATACAAAAATAAGATCATAAATTGGAGATTTAAAGACTTTCTGAGAATTTCACCAGTGTAACTATAGACATAACACAGCTAACTTAGTGTGTATATATTTATTGTTTCCACATGCCATCAGGCCTTATATCAGTCACTGTTGATTCAATGTTAGATAAAGAGTGTATGTGTTTTCACAAAGTATAGTTAGTGCAGTGGACTCCAATACAAAGTGCCTGAACTTTAGATAATGTGCAGTGTATTTCGCTGGGGATAAGTTTAAATATTAAGAGTAACTTTGATATGTATAATTATCATATTTTAAATATTTCAGTAGAGTTTTACTATATATTGTATCAGCTGTGTGTATTACATTCATTTAAAAGTCTTAATAGGGCTGTGATATCAAGGAGATTCAACGTGTTATTAGGATTAAAAAATGAATAGGATAAAATGAAATATCTTGTCATGCTCAAAGTAAACCATTTAGAAGATAGACTGCTGACCTTAACTTAGTGTAACCTTTGGTGTGTGGAGCAATACAGGCATATTCTCAGGTCTGTGCATTGGCTCAGTCTACTCTGTCAGGGTCATATTTGAGAACTGTTCACTTATACTTGCCTTGTAAGTGGCATTCAACTTTAGATAATCTATCTGAGATCTGGACATTATGTTGACCAGGCTGGTATAGAATTCACATGTGGAGATTATTGGTAGAGTATAATGATAACTACAAGTCAGACAGTAAATATGACATTAATAGCTTTGATTGTTTATCCAACTCCTCAGTAAAATTCAGCAAATGCTAGCCATCCCAAAAGAACATAGGAATTTTGAAAACAATATGTTATTAATCTACGCAGTGGATTTTATATTTGTTTTCCTTAAGAGCAAAGGTTTCTCTTCCAGAGAACCATGATTAGGTTACCAGTACATGTATGTTGGGTATCCACCATCGGTAACTCCACTGTCAAGGGACCTTACGCCTTCTTTTGACTTACATGGGCACAAGGAGCACAGGATATGCACATACACACATACAACCAAACACTCACACATGAAAGGAAATAAATAAATCTCCAAAGAAGAATCCACTTCTGAAAGTTTACCTGTGAGGCAAGTGGAATCCTGTCACCAGACAGAAAACCTTGTAAGGTGGAAGAGATCAAGGAACCCTAGAAATTCTCATAACTGAGAACAGTAGGACCCTAAACAGATTCCTGTCCTGGTTGAATATGTTCACAACCAGATTCCTGTCCTGGAGCATGTGACCACGACACCCCACCAAGAAGATCATGACAACTTGTCACCTAGCAAAGAGCCCAGAATTCCCCATGTTATTGGGGGATCTAGATGAGCCCTGAGAGTTTAGTCAATAAGCTATCATTCCAGGGCATTTCTTCCTGCAAAGGGTACTTAATCACAGGTCAGAATTAATCCCTGAGCAAGTCATATGCACCCTTGTTAAACAGTTTGAACAAGCAAAGACTGCCTCACTCATAAAAAACCACACAGCTTAAGTCACTTGCAGAAGGCCCCTCTGCTCTCCTGACCGGCACCCTGTGCTAATCCAGATCCCCGACCTCCAACCCCTGCTTACCTCAGAACTAGGAGCCCCAGTTTTCAACTCCTCTTGGTTCCCAGCAGTGTCTGAGTACATAGGAGCATGAGAACTACAACCTCAGTCTTCGTCCAAGCCATTTCTCATCTGGAGAGACTCGGTATTGAGCCCCTGTCTTAGGCTGTGTTCCTTCTCCCTTGAGCCCTACAAACTGATGGTGGTGAGAAAGGAAAGTAGCTGAGGGTCCCTGCATTTCCAATCCCCAAGAGTAGTGTCCTAACAGCCCAGTGGCTTGTTTTAAAATGCAGATCCACGGTTGCCTCTGACCTTTTACAAGTGTGTCATCTGTATGAATACACCACACATGCATACACAAGTGCATACATACATACTCACACGCTATAAATAAATTTATAAAATTAAATAAACCTAACATGAATTAACAAGTATTCGTTGAAAACTATTTATGAAATATGTATGGTTTTGGAAAATGCATATTTAGAATAATCTAGAAGATCAAACATCTAGAATTATTAAATTCTCGAGTATTTTGTTGTCAGTCTAATAAATTCATGTAAAGTTTAAACGATGTTATATAATAGTATGATATTTACTCTTGAATTAGTTGTTCTAAGGTACACTTATGTTATTAATCTTTGTGGATAAGCTAGGAAAAATTAAAGCTCATCAAAACTACATTCCAAGTATTATTTCATTAATTAATTTATCTATTCTTTAAAGATGGTCTTTTATTAAATTTGTTCTTAAATAATTTTACACACATAAAGCTTATTCATAACTCTCGTACATACCTTCTGTCACCCCTGTTAACCACCCCACTTCTCTTAAATCTCTAATTATCATGAATGGTCTGGAGATCCTTTTGGAACATTCTAAGCTGGGAATACACAGTAAAATACAGTGGTTCCTCTCCCCCCAGACTCTCTCCATGTCTTCTTTCCCATGCCTCGCTGGGTTGTTGAGAGGACTGATCTTGTGGGATGCCAGTGAAAACTACTATAGCTGTGAGTTAATGATCACACTCGTATCAAGCCTGAACACCTGCTACAGTTGTGAGCTAATGATTACACCTTTATCAAGCTTGAATACATGCTTATTTTACTTTTGTGATATTGTCTCCCCTCCCCAAATAGTCAATATAGAACTTTCAATCATGTAACTGGTTTCCACATTGTTTTTGCTTGCTGACTCAGTGGTAAGAGTCACTGTCTGCTATTCCAGAGGACCCAGATTCAATTCTCAGTACCCACTAGGCAGCTCACAACTGTCTGTAACTCTAGTTCAAGGGGTTGGTTCTGCCAAGTATTTATAAGAAATACATAATGGATATCAAAATAACTATAGATTATAAAAGGAAATTAGAGTTTCAGATAATTGCACTTAAGATATATTTTTTATTAATTGTACAACATTAAGGTCAAGCATGCTTTAAAACATATATATGCTTGAGCACGCATGTATGCACACATAAATCCCAGAGGCATCATGCTGTAGTAGCACTATTAAGATTATAAATGAACCTTTGTCAAGACGGTGATATATGTAGGTCAGTAGCAGATTCTATTTCCATTTCAGCCAAAATAAGTAAAATGTCTAATTTAAAAAGAAAACTATAAAAATATATTTGTGTAATAATATGAAGAAATAAATATGTTAAATGGAACAACCAAATGGACTGAGAATTATCAGAAATGGCCTGAGAAGCTTAAAGCATATTTACTAAGGCAAGAGCAATTATCATTAAATGATGTATCACTTTTACAAGTGACACATGAACACAATATCAAAAAAAAATGCACATTTATTATGTTTCTCACACTGATCGACAAGGCCAATAAAAATCCTGTTGAATTATTTTTTTCAACTACCAACTAGTCAGGGGTTTATTAAATATCTTTTTATTCAGATAGTCTTTCTGATTATGTTGAAGTAAAATACAATAAAGTGTTTTCAAAACAATATGAACATATTGAACATCAATAAGTGGGAGTGAAAATGACATATTTTATCTGTTTTACCACAATATACAAGCCAACAATTAATGCAAGAATCCTATAGTCTAGCTACAAACACAATATATCCATACTACCTTCAATTTGATAAAAACATAATTTTAATTATGTGAGGTCAAGTACTGGCCCAGACATGCACCAATGTCCACTCTTGCGTAAGGGGGAGGGATGGAATCTATATCTTATTTTGCTCAAAGCACCAGCAGCAATTATACAGTGTAAAATCTTATTTGGGTTTATGTGCCAGTTCGGATCACTTACAATCTGGAGAAGACACACATATTCATAAAGTTTGAATTATTCATAATATAGGTTCCAGGTTGATGCTAAAAAGCCATATTCCATCTGGAGCATCCTAGGATATACAGCACTGAGTAGATAGACTGCATCTCCGAGGGGGCCTTATACACTTTTCTATTTAACTTGCATACTTCATCTAACAATTCATTTGCTTATATGACATTTTTCAATGTGGAAATGGAGTTTGTATAGCTTTGACATTTAAAAATCAAGAAACAGATGATTAAATTAATAAATAACACTGTATTACAGGATAAAACTTGAAATTATAGTTCTTCAGTGAGAGGGGGTGGGTAAGCGGCAAGCAGACGCCACCATCTGTGTATTGAGTGTTTAGAATGTACTACTTCCAGCAGCCAGGGTTTGTTCTGTCTGGGATGGAAATGCCCTCTCACTACTTCATCTTCAAAACAAGCACAGTGCTTTCATTAAGCCTAAATGGCACTCGAGAGATTATTAAAACAACTCTATCTTTAATTCAAGAGTTCACAAATGGTAGTGTCATGGATCATGTTGGAAGTGGGAGGATAAAATTAACAAGAAATGTGTTTTTGCCTGTGATAAAGAACTACAGGGATAGAATATTTCAAAGTCAGAATGTCTCATTGTTTATGAAAGTCTACAAAAGTGTCACCCAACAGGTCACTGGAAACAATACACCCATTGTATCATTTTTCTACTCTCAAAATCATAATGTGAAGATAAATGAAATATTAAAGAATATTTTGAATTGTAATATTTTATACTCATGTTTATATACACTAACATTGAATGTGATACATTAAGGCAAATAGAAGTTAGTTTCATTATTTGTTTTCATTAACTATCAATAAGGCTGATAAGATAGTTCAGCTGGTAAAAGTGAATCAAAACCAAAATTGGAATCCTCAGAATCCATAGAGCTGGGTGTGGTAACATACACATAATTTCAGTGCAATGTAATAAGAGGGAAAGTAGAGACAGGATAATCTCTGGAAACTCAGAGGTCAGCACTCTTGGCATTTGCAGCATAAACATCAAACAGACCATCTCAAAACAGAGCAAAAAGCAAGCACTGTCATCTGAAGTTGTCCTCTGACCTCCATATATGCACATGTGACCAGAGTCACACAAGAACCTCTCTTCACACAACATTAATTGTAATGCACATTATTATTTACATTATAACTATGGATAATTATGGATAAATGGCGAGGTAATTTAGTTACTACATTTTGAGTCAAATGAGCTTTCATAATCTTTAAAGTATATGGTTTAGTGGAATGCACCATTTTACTATTTTTCTATTATTGTATTAAAAGTAGTGTTATGCATCCATCAATTTATTTTGACAAACGTTATTAGCGTTTCAATACTTAAGTTCTCCCTCAGAATAAATTTGTATAAAATATTTAAATACAAGTTTTAATATTTAACTTTTAGGCAACTAAGTATCAGTAGAGCACCTAGCTGCCAGGGTGAGCGTGTCCCACACTTGGAGGATGTTTTACTTGTTTGCTTGTTTGTTTCTTCATTGTTTTTGGATAACTCATCTTCTCAGTTGTTTTGTTTGAGTTTTAGCTTGGGCACACCCTCACTAGGTTTTGGTTTTCTTTTTAATATTGTAGAAAAAGCAAAGACTTTTATTTGTAAATTTAAGCCTGCCATAATTCTCTTGATATATCTTTTAGAGTCTGCATAAGAAAGTACTAAAGACAAATATTAAATGAAATGTTTTAATTTGGTTTGGGATATTTGGTAGAAGTTCTTTCCTTTGCATACTACTACGTAAACTTTATCAGAGTAACTTCTGCTGTGACTCACATAGCTAAGGAATACTTTGTAATTGTGCTCACATAGAGGTGATTGTCTATTCTTCATGCTCTTTTATTGTTTTCTATTATTATGGATCATGAATCTTGAAATGATTTATTCTCACCATTGAGATGCCAGCACAACTCATAGCTTTCTTGTCAAATAATTAGAATGTTGTGTCTTAAACAAGATACAACTGCATAATTTGTAGCTCGTGCACATTAGGACCCTTTTTTTTCTTTTTCTTTTCTTTTCTTTTTTTTTTTTTTTACAAAACCTAGCTCTAACACACAAATGTTACTTTCATTTCCTTCAAGATGGTCAATTTGGATATAAGTACCTTATTATTTAAAAAAAATAGATGATTAGTATCAGAATAGAGAACTCGTATGAGTATCATGTAAGTGTATTATCAGAAAAGTAGATTTGACCTCTATGTGCAATAACTATATACATTAGATACTTTGGATAAATATCTCCAATGTCTAATTTAGCACATTGTGCAGTTTAATTCTGAAACGCAGTGTATACTTTAGTATGCTGCTTAGCATTAGCAAGCTAGTCTGGAACGCTGCCAGTATCTGAGAAGGCTAAAAAGGAAATTCATTAATTATACTCTGTTTACTGTTTCATTGTCAACTCGATCATTAAGCTGATCTATCTCGACTGTTCTCATTAGTAGATAGAGTGAATCATAACACAATTGAAATTATCTCATAAATGAAAAGTTCATATCTATGCTTTTTTTCAGAAATAAAAATGCATTGACTTGTTGACACATAGAATAAAGCTAAATTTGTATTTAAATTAATTATATAGCTTTAATTAATTTTCTTCTAGGGCTTCATTGCTGAATTATTCTGTGAGCACTTTTTCACTGGAAACTTTCACACCTGGGTTCCATTCTTCTTTAGTAAATTGTGTTGACAGACATCTTACCTGGAATTGAATTACATTTCAGTGTGAATACACTGACGCTGTATGAACTCGACCTTTGCTGAACATTATTAGTTATATTAGCATATGCAGTATGCATTTTCATAGACACCATACATATATAAAGTGTAATATACCTTTACCCATTTGTTTTTACAGAATTGTGATTTTAGATTGTGACTTAGTTACTAACTATGCATTAAATTGCACATATAGCTAAGAAAAAGTAAGAATATAATTGCTCTAGGAAGCATCCTATGTTAATATTTCAGTTTAGGCATGCATGGCTCAGGATCTACCTATCTTTTAATTCTTAATTCAGTGAACTCTTGCAGTTAAGTGACCTTCAGCTATCTAGGAGTGTTTTAAGAAAATTTGTCAGCAGAAGAATAATTCACTTCTTATTGAATACGGAACTTCTCAGATTTACCTTTCACAGTTGCTTGCAATATAATAAAACAAACAGAAATCCCTCTTCCTTCCCCCATAGACCTTAGATCTGGGCAAAGCTGCCATATGCAGTAATGATCATAAAAAGAAATCAATTATTGTTGCCATGAACTTCCAAAGAGAAGAACTTTATGATATTATATCTTATATGCAAATCTACTCTAACAGAGGGCTTGGAAGCCTCTGCTAAATGTTGATGGTTTTTAGACAGTAACAAAAGGATGCATAGGTGTTAAATTTAAAGTGGAGTGACAGATGACTGAAAGGTGGCCAGGATCAGATACTGAAAGTCACAAACAGGAAGACAGTACATTCTACTTAAAAACTTGACAAAAAGGATGCTATGGCTTCAGCAAATAAAATTAAAACAGTCTCCTCAACAGGTTAGTTGAATGGTATGGATACACAGTGCTGTGGAAAATACCCAAAATATATGAAAAAGATCCAAATGAGGGCTCCTAATAATGAGGGTGACAGAGTGACAACTGGCCCTTTCTTATCATCAAACAAGTCTTCCAGTAAAAGAACTGGGTTGCATGAGGGGCCTCATGGAAATCCCCAAACAATCTAGGCTGTTGCTAAGACAAAGGATTGTTCTCTGCAACCTGATTGTGAGGTCCCATTACTGAGGACAACACTCACACAGCTCAATGAACATGAAGTTAAAATGTAGCATGTATGAACCCTTAACATTTACATTCTAGTGTCTAAAGTATGCAAAAGTACTCTGCATTCTGCCAAAAGTGAAAAGTAAACACCAACAAAGCCACAAAAGCTTTGATATATATGTCTGCCTAGAAGATATTCTAGGTCAATGGTGACACAGAACTTGTGGAAATCACCATCCAATGTCTGATTTAACTTAACTACTGTTCTGTGGGATACAAGACATGATTGACATCATCAACTTGTACATTGTCCCATTGATATGGATTCCTCTTGATTCCTTAATGTGTCTTTCATCAAAGATTATTTTATATATTAGATATCTGAATTTGCCAGTCATTTTCTTTGTATTCAAACAAAATGTAGAAACTTAATGCCATGGAGAAGATCATAGGAAATAGTCAATCTTGCTTTCAGGCAAGTTTGTTAAAGTCAAATTTTTATAAACTGAGTATCTGTGGAAAGTTTCTAGGGATTTTCAGTTATATGACACATCTTAATAATGACCTAGACAGAACAACAAATGATACGATTTCAAGGTATAAAGGTAGTAGGATAAGCGAATACTAAATAATTGGTAACTGAGAGGATACAATACACATTATAACTTATAATTCAATTTCAATTATTTTTAGTGTTAAGCATCTGGTTTTTTTTGCTCATGTCTAAGCATATTATTGAAACAGGTTTAAGATGTTAACTGATATCTATCTACCATATCTACTTAAAACAAGTGCATTGAACATTCTTGAAGTTGGTGATTTTCTATAAAACAATAATCATGAGCATTTGTGTACTTGTAGCCACAAAGCCAAGTATCCAAAAAGATTTACAGTGTGGTTAGCACTTATGCTTCTTCGAGTTCCTTTGATTCTCCAGTACTTTCAGTATAAATTAGCCTATAAAAGGCATATATGCTGAAAACAAAGTCATAAAAATGGCATAATCCAGTAGCCAACCCCCAATTTACAACAGTGCTTTCCTTGAAAGGCCCTGTTGAGTCTTTTTTCTCACCACTCAGTTATTACTGAACTCACTAGTTTTTATCTCCCCCGTCCACAGCATCAACAGTTCCTCTGAAACTAAAGTGATATCTAAGTACCTAATGAGAGCTGTTGTGTTATATTCCTATGGTATTTCCTACTTTTCTGTATTTATAGTGTTTTGGAACTAGATAAGATCCTAAAGGTAATTATTCTAACTCTATTAGGACATTTGAATGCTGAAGTCTGAGAAGAAACTATATAACCAATCTAAGTTTAGTAGATGTTAACCCTTAGAAAGACAGTCTAATTCTTAGGTATGTCTAATAGAAGATAGGAACTCTATGATAAATTCTTCATTTGCTTTGCTCTTGTATAAGAAACAATGACAAATGCTCTTTTCCAATCTTTTATTTATAAAGACTGTGTAGGTAATTAACATATAAACTTTATAAGTTTTGGTTGCTTTATATGTGAAACAAAGGTTCATGAGATAATTCTGTCAGTTACACTTTTAAATGTCATGCAACTCAAAAGTAATGTTCAGAGAAATTCTACACATTAACCACAGATAGTAAACTTTGTTCATAATGAACCATTCCTCAATTTCATTTTGAAGTTCTTTCACTGAGAGTATTGCGCTCAACTCCTAGAAGGAAGACTGCAAGTGATATTCTATTACAATAAGAAAGCTTAGCCAGAAGCTGGAAAGAATCCAGATGCCCCTCAACAGAGGAATGGATACAGAAAATGTGGTACATTTACACAATGGAGTACTACTCAGCTATTAAAAAAGAATGAATTTATGAAATTCCTAGCCAAATGGATGGACCTGGAGGGCATCATCCTGAGTGAGGTAACACAATCACAAAGGAACTCACACAATATGTACTCACTGATAAGTGGATATTTGCCCAAAACTTAGGATACCCATGATATAAGATACAATTTGCTAAACGCATGAAACTCAAGGAGAATGAAGACCAAAGTGTGGACACTGTGCCCCTTCTTAGAATTGGGAACAAAACACCCATGGAAGGAGTTACAGAGACAAAGTTTGGAGCTGTGATGAAAGGATGGACCATCTAGAGACTGCCATATCCAGGGATCCATCCCATAATCAGCTTCCAAACGCTGACACCATTGCATACACTAGCAAGATTTTGCTGAAAGGACCCAGATATAGCTGTCTCTAGTGAGACTATGCCGGGGCCTAGCAAACACAGAAGTGGATGCTCACAGTCAGCTATTGGATGGATCACAGGGGTCCCAATGGAGGAGCTAGAGAAAGTACCCAAGGAGCTAAAGGGATCTGCAACCCTATAGGTGGAACATTATGAACTAACCAGTACCACGGAGCTCTTGACTCTAGCTGCATATGTATCAAAAGATGGCCTAGTTGGCCATCACTGGAAAGAGAGGCCCATTGGACATGCAAACTTTATATGTCCAAGTACATGGGAACACCAGGGCCAAAAAAATGGGAATGGGTGGGTAGGGAAGTGGGGGGGGGCATATGGGGGACTTTTTGGATAGCATTGGCAATGTAATTGAGGAAAATACGTAATAAAAAAATCATTAAAAATTAAAAAAAAAAGAAAGCTTAACACTGGAAACTAGACACAAATAAAATCTTGTCTCCCTGGATAGGGAAAAATAATCTTTAAAATAAGCCTTGATTAGTATTCTGTGTCTACTCTCTGTGTCATCCAGAAGCAAAAAGAAACCAATGGAAAATGAACACCAATAATCCTCTCCAATCTTTACACAGGTATTGGGTTTAACTATTATTACATCATTCATTTCCACAATATGTTATGCCATGTAAAATATTATGCTCATTTCCTATTCGTTATTAATGTTATTGTAATTAGCAATACTAAAATATTGACAGCAAGTTTAGCAAGTTGATTCTGCAGGTGTAATTAAGATTTGTGGTATCCCTAGTGTTACTTGCGCTATCTTTTAATTCTACTTGATCAAGAGCAATCAGAACAATACTGACTTAGATGAAATAAAATGGATACTTGCAGTTTATAATCTATACATGAAATATACTTAATATCAAAACATATTCAATGTTTGTAGTTAAAGAAAACTATAGAAGACATTTTCATTTTGTAATGGTCTCTCTGTGGAGTCCACAGATTTCTCTGTTCTAGTCCATTTATCACTGTTAGCTGTGTAAGTTTCTAAAGCAATTATTTTTTTTCATGTAAATAAACAAGAAAAATAGTACAATAAACTAATAAGAACATAACATTTAACAACTACTGACATAGGGTAGTTGAGCTCAATGATATAAGTATAAAATTATATGGGACAAAAATTATTACCCTGAAAAATGAAAATGCCTGTTAGAAAACAATGTAAAGGAGCAAGAAAGTATTGTAAACTGTATAATGATGCAAATGATTTTAGAATATTCTGTCCTAAATGGGATGTTTTCTTCAAGCTCCTCCCTTAAAGTTGAGAGAACTATACCAAAAGGAAGCAAAATGATTGTAAGAGACAGAGGATGGATGACATCAAGGAACAGTCTCTTTCAGACAACAGGACTGATTTATATATGAACTCACAGAGACTGCAGCAGCGTAGACAAGGCCTGAAAAAGTTTAAGCCAGATGGGGGAGGGTCCAAATGCTGAGAGAGGAAGTGGGCACACACTCCCATCCTTAACCAAAGCTAACTGCAACTGACATCCACTTGCAAAAAAGAATAGTTTTCCCCAGGGAAGTCTAGCGCTATATATTAACCACATCTAAGGGTAGGTCCCATGCCCAACACTATATGATCAACACTAAAGGAACTCAATACTATTTTTATAGGCTTTTGCCTCATATTGCTTTGTTTGGGTATTTTTTCTTTTACTGATGTTTTGTATATTTGGTTTCCAATTTTGCTTTTGTATGCTTTCTATGTCTTTGCATGTGTATATGTGTTTTATAATGTTCAGTTGGTGGGGAGGGGTATTTATGATCAGAATGTCTTTGATAGTTATTGTTTTTTTCTATATAAAGAAGAAACAAGTAAAAGGAAAGTTTTCCATCCCTTCTGTTAAATACCCATATTAGTCATGAAATACTAGAGATGAACAATGTCAAGTTCTGAACTGGTTTTGGGAATAGGGAACATTCAGAGCTAGTTTTTAGAAACATTTAACACATTTTTGTTTATAAACAAATAGGCATATAACTATAAATATTTTAAAAGTTCTATACCTTTACCTTAGTCTGTAGTGGGGCTTGGTCAGGCATTTCCTCTAAGGTACAGATGTCATAGTGTTTTATATTTCAATCAGAGTTCAAGCCCTACCTACTGATTATCTTTCATTCAGCTTTAATGAAAACTTTGACTAATAACACAAAATTTGGTATTTTCTTTCTTTTAGAGGTTTGATATTAGAGTGACAAGAAAATAAATGATATACAGAGTAATAGCTAAACTACCTTAAATTTGTACCTACTTTAAATTTGTAGAAGTAGAGAAGGAAAGGAGAAAGCCAAATGCAATGACTTTATCTGGTTTGTAATGGGATCTCCTTCTCGTGTGTAAAAGACCGGTGGCCTAGCATAGTGTGGATCCCACTGGGCAGTACATAAATGGTTGTTGGTTGAATTTCCTAAGAAGTTAACCTTGGTAGATTTAACATATGATTTGGAAACATCCAGAGGAAGTAGAATTTTTCTTAGTCAACCCCAGTTCTGTTTAGAAGAATTTTAGGGGATTGTGTTACTTACAGAGGGTCATGTGTTTCATACTGTTAATAGCATGAGCCACAATCTGAATTGACCAACCAAAAGGGAAATACTGAACCATGAGTTGTTGGCCCACTCTTTAATGTTATAGGCAGAAAAACATGTTTACTACTTATCTGAATTCCACAAAAGAATTGAAAGCCAACTAATCTGTGCTGCCAAATAATCTACATAGCAAATATTCCAGATATCTTAAACGTTTTGCTTGGGCTTTTGTTTTAAAAATAGTTTGACGCCAAAGCTTCCAAGTTATTGAATTCCCAACTATGTACACAATACCCAACTCCTTCCTTTTTCTATTTACTGACTTCTGTAAACAGGACAATGAAAAAGAATATGATTATTTTGATTATTCTTGATATACCTCTTCTTTTGAGAACCATAATTATTATTTTATTACAATTTTACATCTTAAGTTCAATATACATTTTCAATTGTATTTCAAAATAGATGAAAACTTCTCTTTTATCATTTTTGTCATAATCAATTAAGTAAACACAATAAAACCAATCAGAGTTCTTGATGTGAAGGGGCTCATTTACACTGAAGCAGCTTAAAACATTCCACCCACACTGTTTCTTCCCCTACCTCTCCATGCTCCATGATAGACCAGCACTGTGATCAGATAGCCCTGTATTTTTCTAATGATTTGAAAAGAAAAATGCAATCGTTCTTTTAAACTTCACACAAATATTGACAGCATGTTTGCATTTAATACACTTATTGTACTAAACATATTCTGATGGATCAAAGAAATAACAAAAGTAATAATGATTGAATTAAAGGACTGAGAAATACAACAACACACTGAAGATCTGGATTTCATATTGCTAAATCTCGGAATTCAATAAATAACTAGTTGCTGAATCCTAACAGTTAGGTGCTGAGATTATATAACCAAATACAGTGTATCAACTTGCAATGATTATTTTAATTACTATTTAACCTTTATATTTATAAATAACTATTTACCCTTATATTCCTTCCAATTTATTCTATAATTTTTGAAGTATTATCAACAATGTCCAATTCAACCAGATTAAACATGTTTTATTCCTTCCTGCTCATAGTGGAAACCAACTGTTTGGCCATGTAGTAGATGGTATTTCTCCTCACATGTTCAAACATGAATGATAGCTAATTTTTAATAAGGACATGAATAGAACAAAATACTTCTTATCTATATCAATTAATTATGATTACTTCCTTGGCCAATGTAATTACAGAGCTTATGTAGAAAAAAAAGAGGCAGCGAATTAGGAGGTGAGAAGGAAAAGTGAAAGAGAGGCAGAAAAGGGAGGGAAAATAGGGAGGCAGAGGAGGAATGGAAGGTATTGCACTGCTTTCTTTGACAGTGGGGGCAAGAAATCTGGTATTCTTTAGAAGCAAAACGACAGGAGAAATGTCTCCCACCCTCACATCTCTCCAAAGAAATGCAATCTGGAAAATACCATTAATTAAGCTAGTTGAGACTTATTTTAAAATTCTGGATACCAAAATCAATGAGTTAATAATTTTGTATTTAATCACGAAGTTTCTGTTAATTCATTTCAGAAGCTATAGGATGGGATATAAATGAAAGGATATACTTGGAGGTTCTGCCAACCTTAAGTTTCCATATTGCATGTATGTGTGTATGTGTGAACATGAGTGCATGCGTGTGGGCCACACAATCTATCTACATTGAAATCAATATCTATTTAAAATCTGAACTGTTATTTTCATATCAGTTTTTGTTAAAAACATATCATCTGTGCAGAAGACTCAGAGATTTTACTGATGCTAGTATAGGAGACTGGTTGCATTTCTCATTATTTTCTTCCTCTACAGAGATAGTTGTATTCTACTTATAAGAAATATATTCTGCTAGACAATTACTTTCAAAGACAAACATTGTATTAACTTACTTCTCCAATTGTATGTAGATATTATAAAAATAATTTATGTACATCCAACAAAATAGGTATTTTACAATACAAAGCTGTTTTTCATCTGAAATAACTTCATGTCATGTTTCTCACACCCCAAAAGGATGTTCTAAAGAAGTTTAGCAATTATGTCAAACCACTTCAAATGTAAAAAACCTCAATAATATCATAAACCTGTCTCTTTGCTTCTGTTTAGGAGATCCTAAGTAGTATTACAAACTAATTACTATTGTTCAAGCTACTGTAATCATCATGTATACAGGCTCAGTGCATAATAACACAATAACAATCAATCTCGTATGTATAAAAGGGAAGCATTATTAAAGAAAGCAAATAAAGATCTGTACAGTCTTATCCTTTATGTTTTAGTAAGTCTGCATTAGTTGATATTAAGTTGAGTTCAATGCGGACTGACTAATGTCTCATTCTTGACTACTAAAATATGAAAACCAAGTTTGATTTTATATAATCCATTGTCTCTATTGAAATGCCTTGAACAAAAGCATAGAATTAGAAACTACTTAATACCTTCAGCTTAGTGTGTACACTTGAAACAGTTGATAAATAGTGATGTGTTTAGGAACTATCAAGTAAGGTAATTATTAATTTTTGTTTGATGTTTGTCATTTGATTGTGTGTCATTTGACTGTGTGTCATTTGAAGTCAAGGTCTTGTTATGTAGTCCAATTTGGCCTTGAATTTATGATCCTCCCACCTCAACCTTGTAGCTATTAAGATTATAGCTATCAATCTTTCTTTTTCGCATAAACACAATGACTATTGCTCAAATACGATGCCTAATAACACAGGAAATGAACAACAAAACAGCAAAAAAGTCCTACTTCATTTCTTAAACCCCACTGCATTAAATTTACTGGTTCTCATGGTTGTACTTTAAGATATTTTAATTTCCTAATCTTGTTTAGAATCCTAAAGGGAATCAGTAAATTTCTTCATGGAAAAAGCCCATTCAAACTGTCTAAAATCATGAACTTGACAGTTTAATTCTGTCATCTTTTTCCTGCTTAAATTATTTTTATGCATCTATGTAGCTGGCATAGGATATATAAAAAATTACAACTATTCAAGGCATTTGTGTGCAATAATCATTTGTTTAGAAAATGATAGTAGGAAGTAAGAAAGAGTTTTATGTAGCCAGAAAGTTATTGTCACAGCAGTTGAAGCTCTGAGCCAGGAGGAGCCTCAATTGGGCTCCTTCACTAGGTCAAGAGAAAGTGTCAAGAATCAAAGACATTCCTACTTGCCAGATCTGGATTTCTAACACTACATATTCTTAAATGAAATGGGATATTTCAAAGAATGACTGATTTGAGTATGGGTCAGGAAAACCACAAGATACTGCTGAAATATTTTGTGTGTGTGATGTGTGTGTGTGTGTGTGTGTGTGTGTGTGTGTGTGTGTGACTAAATGGTAAATACAGGTGAACTACTAAGTACAATGTCTTGTGTTTTATCTTCTCTCATTATTTGCCTAACTTCATATTTTTACTCCTTCTCTTTCTTAAAATTATTTGCTCTTCTTTAATACTATCATTTTTTAAAGAATAAAATCTCTTGCGTGTAAAATATTAAACATTGCTTATTAAAGGATAGATTCAATGCCACAGGATAAACTAAGGAGGGCCAGGTATGGAATTAGATACTGGGCCAGTGCTGATAGAAGCCTATGGTAGTAAGCACAAGTAGTTCTGGTTTAGATTACAACTGAAAGATCCTGGTACTGAGGGCAGCCAGTGACTCCAACAAAGAAAGAGTGGTAAACACAAATACACACACACACACATTGAGTGAATGAAGCAAGGCAAGCTTCAACAACTTCACACAGGCACATACATATGTACATACATAATTCATACATACATACATGCATACACAGTCATACATTTGATGAATGGAGCAAAGCTTCAAACAACTTCATATATATATATATATATATATATATATATATATATATATATATATATATGCACATGCACATGTACACATATTTGTATATACATATACATATGTGCACATATATACACCTATATATACATAAACACACACTCACACAACACACACACACATATTTGGTTGATGGAGCAAACTTCAATGAGTTGACTCCAACAAATTTATTTTTTCCTAAACTTCTTATGCCTCCTAAAACAAATTTTTCTATGTAAGAAAAACATTACCTCAAACATTACCTCATAGCCACAAGTTACATATTCTTTAAAAGCAATCACCACAAAAACATATTCTTCAAAAACAGATTAAGATCATTACACAACAGGAAATTGCAACAGTATTATTGATTATACATTCTTCTTTTGGATTTCACCCTTAACTATAAATATTTTCCATATATCTTTTTCTCTACAAGTTTAACATAACCCCAAAGCAATAATTATTTTATAATTGATTAACAAAGTTTAAGCAAGCTAGCCTATCTTAGCATGCTTTTGTCCCTATGTTTAACTAATGACAATTTGTATTTATGAAGAAACAGGTCATTATCTATCTTATGTCTTATTTTGAAGTTTTGTTTAGCTAAACTGGATAATCATCAATCCTACATTCTTGTGCTCATAATAGAATTGTTTGCTCTTTATTCATGACCCTGTCTTTGATGGTGGACACTGAAACCTGTGGTGACATCCCTAGATCGCAAGGTCCCGCAACTCCAGGAATCCAACCTAGAATGAAATGTTTTCTTTGATTATTATCTTGTCTCAAGCCTATTTTTCTTCCTAGTATAATTATTTCCTTGTAACACATGAAAGCTCATTGTACTTCTTTTCCCACCTATGCAGCCCTTACTATTCTACTATTCTACAAGGAGAGGGCACGTTCTATCCCTCATTCTAACTTTGCTATATAATCTCTGGCAAAACAACTTAAACCAACTCCTTAAACTTTCTATCAACTACCCTATCTTCATAAAACGATTTAAATCAGATCAGGAATTCTGTAAAATCATTAGTTCATCTAAACACTATTATTTTATAAAAGTTCATCTTCTTGCTCATAGGCAGGAAAATTGCTATAACCCAGGAAGTAAACATACCAGGCTACAGGCAGTGAGAATCTCTCCATGGCCAATCTCTCCATGCCAGAAATATGAGGAATATAGCAATGAAAAACGAGAAAAGGCACATCAGGAGCAAAAAGCAATTATGGGAACAAGCCTTTGGGCTGTGCTTCTCCATGATACACCCACTGTAGCAAAATGGTGGGCCATCTCTAAGAAGCTCACTTGCCCACTGCATCTCCTCCTTCATGGCATCTGCCAATTGACATACCTCTGGATATTAATATAATAAATCTTTGCTTTGTTTATTTGCTAATTACACTTTATGGTAGAGTGGATGGAGTATGCAGGATGTTACAGGTGTGTTTTTGCTTGTGTGTACATAACTGTATGTTTCCATGTTCCCTGATCATAATGACAATTGATTCCAAGTAACCGCTCACAGCACTGTCTCATTATTTCCTACGGAGCCTTGTTTATTTTTACCTCATTTAATGTTATATACCCATGGTGATATCTGATAAACTTACATACACAATTATTTGCATATACAATGTAGTTTATGTCAGAATTTGTCTTTGATGATATGTAGCCTCTGGATTTAGACTAAAGCATCAATATCTTAAAATCAATTGTTAAGAATGTCAAATTATTAAGAATGTCTGTTAAGTGACTTTGCAATCCTGTAAAAATTACCTATAGAGAACTGATGTAAATGAGCTTTTAATGACCTCATGATGGAAGCAAGGGACATGGAGGTAGCAAAAAATGTGAGGTTCTTTGAGGTGTGAGAGTACACTGCTTAAATAAAGTTATAATTTTAAGTAAAAGAATTATGCTCTACTGTAATGATAGAAATAAAAATTAGTAAGTATGTAAAATAGAGCAGTAATTTGCTATCCTTATTATATATCATTTAAGATTATATATGCTGTACTTCTGTATAACTCTGGGTACAGTGGGGTTTTTATAAAAGAAGATTACTACAAAACATGAGTAATTTCTGCAATTATGCTTCAATAGCTATTTACCACTGGGCAATAAGAACTTTGTATATATTTTTATCTTATGGAACAATTTTCATGAAAGTAATTTTATTAGACTATGCAAATCTTTTGATTTCATAATGAGTTGATTCTTATCATAAAGTGACTTTTGACTCTCTTAACCATCTGGTTCCAGGACAGCCAGGGCTCTACAGAGAAACCCTGTCTCAGAAAACAAAACAAAACAAAGCAAACAAAAGAATATGTAGAATATTTTAAATTACTTCATAATGATATAATTACATGAGTTCAACTATTTTTGAAACAATATCAGTTTCTAAGTTGCAACTTGTTCTAGTATATCTCATTTTATTCTCAACTTCAGTGTATGGAATTCAAAACTAAAATTTAGTCTTAAAAATATGACTGGGGGGATAAAATCTGGAGTGTAAATAATTAAATAAATAAATCAAAGACAAAAACCCCAATGACTTAATGAAATTCTTAGGCAAATGGATGGAACTAGAAAATACCACCCTGAGTCAGGTAACCCAATCACAGAAGGACACACATGGTATGCACTCACTGATAAGTAGATATTAGCCCCAAAGCTTGGAATAACCAAGATACAACTCACAGACCACATGAAGCCCAAGAAGAAGGAAGACCAAAGAGTGGGTGCTTCAGTCCTTCTTAGAAGGGGAACCCACCGTAGGATATATAGAGAAAAAGTGTGGAGCAGAGACTCACATAAAGACCATCCAGAGACTGCCCCACTGGGGGATCTATCTCATATACAGTTACCAAACCCAGACACTATTGTGAATGCCAAGAAGTGCTTGATGACAGGAGTCTGATATAACTGTCTCATGAGAGGTTCTGCCAGAACCTGCCAAATACAGAGGTAGATGCTCACAGCCAACCATTGCACTGAGTACAGGTTCCACAATGGAGGAGTTAAAGGACTGAAGGAGATGAAGGAGCTGAAGGAGCTGAAGGGGTTAGCTACACCATAGAAGGAACAACAAAATCAACCAACCAGTATCCCCAGAGCTCCCAGGGACTAAACCACCAACCAGAGTACACATGGAGGAACCCATGGCTCCAGCCGCATATGTAGCATAGGATGGCCTTGTTAGGCATCAATTGGAGGAGCGGCCCTTGGTTCTGTGAAGGGTTAATGCCTCATTGTAGTGAAATGCCAATATGGGGAGGTGGGAGTGAGTGGGTGGGTGAACACCATCATAGAAGCACGGGGAGGGGGAATGGGATGGAGCTTTCCAGAGAGGAAACCAGAAAAGGGGATACATTTTGAAAATGTAAATTAAAATATCTAATAAAAAAGAAAAAAAAGTAATAGGAGCAATTTTTCATATATGATACCCAGTTTCATTTGTTGTGGTGGTGCTTTTAATGCTTTGATAATTATGTAGTAAATGAGCAGATGAGCTGTGACTTATTTTCGAAGTATTTTTCCAAGTTTCAAATATATTTTAGGCAGAATAAAACTCAGTAGTATAATAAAAATGCATAATGTTTCCATCGACACCTTGATACTCTCTAGAGATATTTTTAGTTAAGTCTGAATGATTACACTTAAATTTTTTCATATTTTAAGAAAATGTATATTTCTGTTTAATATCTATTTAACATTTTCTGATGGTATTCTAAATATAAAAATGGAATAATGTAGTGTCATCATCTGAAATGAGGTATGGAGATCTTCCTAATATGCAAATAATTCCCTTCAAGAAATAAATGGAAACAGGGCAGTAGTTCAGAATAGATTTATGTTGTGTGCCTTTCTGCCCAGAATTAAAATATTATAAAAGAGTCTCCGGAATAAGACATCCTTTTCTCTAATTTTAGAAGGCAGCATTTTGGGTGCATTTCAGAATTAATGTGTTTAACAATAATTAAATTATTTAGTTAGAACTATTTTAACATAGTCTTACATAAGCTTAACACTTGTCTCTTTTGTTCCTAATATCTTGGCAGAAAAATTGTAAAGCATGAGTGAAAGGAATTTAGCAGTCGGATTCTCAATAAAAATGTCAGCATCCTATACTCTTTTATATTAATACATGCTATATTATTCTGGCCTCCAGTAAACTAGGGAATGATTTTTGCTTGCACCAACAGTAGCAATGGCCGCGGGAGCTCCCAGTCATTTTGCAATAATGAAGGACTTATCCCACATCACACAGAATTCGTCACAATCTCTGTGGCTGTCTGTTAATTACTACCCTGCTTCCAGCTATCAAATATTCTCTGATTGCTTTTATTCCATAATATAGTAATTGAAATTGTAGAGATTTCAACCATTTCACTTCCTTATTTCTGTCACTGAAACACCTGGCACAATTCCATTACAATAATTATGTAACAATCTAAAGATTAAACTTGAAGATTCAGAAATTATCCTTGCTTAATAATATAGAGAATCCATACATATATATAATTCACACCAGTGTTCATTGATGTACTCATGATCCAGCAGCCATGGACACACTTTCAAATGCTGCAAAAATCAGAGCTCCTATTATAGTATACTGATATTTAGAAGAAACATAATATGAAAATTTGGGTATGATTTTATAGGCCACTCTTTATTCCTAACACTGCTAGTGGCACTTCTTGTCTTCTGGGGGTTATAAAGCCTTCACAATTGTGCCACAAGCTAGGGACTGATCATCTAAGACACCAGCCTGTAAGTTCATATCCAAGCCAAAACAATAACTTAGAAGATAAATAAATAATCAAGTGATTTGTTGAGATATATGACCATCATTGGATTGCTATCATGCATTACCTCAGAATGTTATACATGTAATTATCATTTCCAATATTCTGTTTCTATTTTTATTATAATTTTGAAAGGACAAAAAAGAATATATGTTTCAGTGCTATAACACTGACATTTCCTCTATGCTTATCTCAATAGTAACACTTATTAGCCACAAGTCATATTGCCATGATCCAAAACTTCAAATCCCTATATATCACTCTACTTTGAAATTTCTTAATTCTCAGGTAAACAAAGAACAGGACAGTCACGTGTCCAATTCCACCATGAAATGATCACTGGGAAATGTTTGGTTATAGATCTTAAAGTACGACTTTTAAAAAATCATTTATTTTATTTATTATTGGGAAATTTTACATAGTGCACCATGATCCCATTCACTTTCCAGTATTACAAGTTCCACCCCCACCACCATTATGACCTCACACACAAGAAAAGAAAAAAACAAGTCAAACTTATGTTGCCCATATACTCACTGAATTACAATGAAACTCTCAGTGGTCAACCCTTTAAAGACCTTACAAATAGCTCATATGATCAGGAAAACCATCATTTAGTCTACTTCTGCATTGAGGCCTTTACAATTTATGTTTACTGATAACATATTTTTATAATCCTGCCCTTCTATTATAAAGCTGCTGTGAGTCACAGGGAAGCTTTCAAGGTGCTCACAGAAAACCTTGTGTCATGCAAAAAGGGCTTTTAGGAAACCTTGCAGAGGAGGAGGATAACTGAACACCTCCTCTACAAAGGTTTCAAGTACTATGATTGAATGTGTGCACTTGTGTGGTCAAGATCACTAGAAAATGAAGTGCTTGAAGAAGTAAATCTTCCACACTGGCAAATATTCCTCTATGTCCTCCAACAGTAAAACTTGTGAATATGCTCCTAGCATATACATAGTTTTATATGTAAATAATGCCCGTTTTTTCTAGAAGGAGATAGTTGTAAATGGTGTCCTTTCCTCCAGCCACTCTAAAAGCCATTCTGTTAACCACTCAACCTACAATTCAATTGTAAAACTTTTCACATGTCCTTGTTGCTATGCAAAAAAAATCAGCTCTGTAAACCCATGATTCAATCAATAATTTAAAACTTGTTTATCTCCTTTTCTATCAATCCATGCTTCATATAGTATCTTTTAAGAATTATTTCTTTTGAAAGATTATAATTACATCAGTCTCTTTCCCTTTCCTACGTTTCCCCATATACCCTCCTTGGTCTTTCAAATTTATGCCCTCTTTATTCATTAATGTATAAATATAGATATATTCATATATGTACATATATCTATATTTATGACTATGTTCATATCTATATTTACATCTGTATCTATATAACTTGCTCTGTGTATTGTTACTTGTATGCATGTATGTTTACAGGATTGACCATTTACTATTGGACAACCTGTTGGTATGCTTTTCCCTTGGGAAGACTCTGTCCCCATTTTTAGTATTATTTACTTGCCTATATTCTTTGAATGATTGAGACTTCAAGGACTCCTCCACCATCTACCTTGGCATATCTATAGTTGTCCATGTTCAGCTCATATATCATGTTGGTGAGACTTAATAGGTGCAGCTTCTGATGTTCATAGAAGACACCATCTGAGAGAAAATTTTATTCATCTGAATCCTACAATCTTTCTACCCACTATTCCACAGATTTCACTCTACATTTGGTTCAGGGTTTGTGTTGTGCTTATATACATTGGAAGTTAAATATACTCTAAATTGTGGTTGGTTGTGGTTTTTTGTAGTTGTCCCTGTTGCAAATAGAAGTTAAAAATAAGAAGGAGAATAAAATAACAAAAAGGATGTATGAACAATTAATAATGAATCATACTCTTAAATACCTAGACCAAAGTCCTATAATATCTGTACATATGTGTGTGTGTAGTTTAAATAAAAAATTCAAATCTGCTTGGAAAATTCTCCTTCTAATAGAAAAAAAATCAGCAAACAAAATCCCCAAGAGTAGTGTCTTTTTAGTTATAGGTTGTTCAGTGTTGTCTAAGAAACTCCAAACACTAAGATGAAAGGATGGACCATCCAGAGACTGCCCCACCCAGGGGTTCATAATATAATCAGCCACCAAACGCAGACACTAGTGCATATAGCAGCAAGACTTTGCTGAAAGGACCCTGATACAGCTGTCTCTTGTGTGGCTATGACAGTTCCTGGCAAGCACAGAAGTGGATGCTCACAGTCAGCTATTGGATGGAACACAGGGCCCCTAATGGAGGAGCTAGAGAATGTACCCAAGGAGCTGAAGATGTCTGCAACCCTATAGGTGGAACAACAATATGAATTAATCAGTACCCCCAGAGCTCCTGTCTCTAGCTGCATATGTAGCAGAAGATGGCGTAGTAGGCCATCATTGGGTAGAGAGGCCCCTTGGTCTTGCAAACTTTATATGCCCCAGTACAGGGGAATGCCAGGGCCAAGAAGTGGGAGTGAGTGGGTAGGGGAGCAGGGCAGGGGAGGGTATAGGGGAATTTTGGGATAGCATTTGAAATGTAAATGAAGAAAATATCTTATAAAAATTAAGAAAGAAAGAGAGAAAGAAAGAAGGAAGGAAGGAAGGAAGGAAGGAAAGGGAAGGGAAGGGAAGGGAAGGGAAGGGAAGGGAAGGAAAGGAAAGGAAAGGAAAGGAAAGGAAAGGAAAGGAAAGGAAAGGAAAGGAAAGGAAAGGAAAGGAAAGGAAAGGAAAGGAAAGGAAAGGAAAGGAAAGGAAAGGAAAGGAAAGGAAAGGAAAGGAAAGGAAAGGAAAGGAAAGGAAAGGAAAGGAAAGGAAAGGAAAGGAAAGGAAAGGAAAGGAAAGGAAAGGAAGAAGGAAGGAAGAAGGAAGGAAGAAGGAAGGAAGAAGGAAGGAAGAAGGAAGGAAGAAGGAAGGGAAGAAGAGACTATAGATTAAAAAAAGAAAGGTAGAAACTCCAAACACATTAAAAGCTCTCACTATTGCCTGTATTTCCTCCCACTCTCAGAAGTGGAAGGGTCGTTCCTATTATTTAAGGAAGACACTCTGCAATATGCATGGAGGGCCAAGGGGTCCCTGAGTTAGAATTGATTTGAAACCCTCTTCCATAGAGACAAGTTTTCAGGGTACCAAAAGTTATCAGTCATAATTTCCAAGGAAGGAAGCAACCAAGTCCTACACAAATGTGATATCTGTGAAACACAACAATGGCTAGAACGGCATAATAACCTTTAGTGTGTATTAGTGGCACACAGTTGGACTCAAGACCTGCTCAGCAATAATTCCTGGTACAGAGAACTTCACTAACATTTTAGAGCTAGTGAAATCATGGATCTGGGAAGAAAAGCTACAACTGCCATTTTCTTAGAACAATAATAATCTCTACCTATATTTTAATATTTGTCCATACATTTAAATAAATGCCTATAGATAAGTACAGTCCTCACTCATCATCAAGAAAACTTATACATATCATAATTGCAAAGATTTTAAGAAAATCACTTCTAGTAAACTTTAAAATTATGAACTTTGTAATATTTTCTAATGCTAATATTTAAGTGCATATTTGAGCAAATAGATGTATACAGTGATGACACCTGGGATACTGTCATACTTATTTCAGTCATATGAGCAAAGGTTGAGGAAATTTAACCAGATTTTTAAAACAATAGCTTCCTGGCTATAGGATGAAATTTTACTAAAAACCTCTTCAACTCTCTAACACTGTTTCCATAGTGAGTTTTGGGTGGCAGGTATATCAACACTGCAGTTCCTTGTGTAACTCCTTTGGTTATTTTTCTTTGTGCATTTGTTTATTAAATGTGAACATGGAAGGGCAGCCACATGCACCTTATTTTTTATCTCTACATTAAGTGTCTTCTGTAACTCACCACATGTATTACCTTCTCTAAAAATCTTTCCTTAAACTTTGAAGATTCAAGACATGGCCTTATGGTTACCAAACTCTGTTTTGTAAAACTTGAATGTTGTTCCATTTTTATTTTGAGCAAATTCTGTCTGCTTATGTAGCCATGCTGCATTTAACTCACAGTCCTCTTTTACTAAGCTGCAGTCTTATAGATTGTAGGCACTATCTTTGAGACAGGTTATACATTGTTGGGAGGCTAGCCTACAACTAACTAGATTTTCCAGATAGCCTTGAAGCCATGTAGAGCAGGTGATGCAGGCATGAGTCAATATTCCTATTGCTATTCCCACTGGTCAGTGCCAGCAAGCTGGGCCACCTTGGGCACAAACTCGGCTAACAGTCCCATGGTCCCCAGAGGACTCTCCACTCCCCATGTACTCTAGCATGCCAAGAATCTTAGGATCACTGGTGAGTAGAATACAACATGTGTTCCAACAGAACCGGGAGAGCCTGGGACCAGCAGGAACAGGGACACAAGAACCCTGCCCCACTGGTGGCTTGGGTTCTTTCCAGTCTGCATTGGTCTACCTTGGTTACAAACTCAGTAGACAGACAGCCCCATAGCCCCCAGAGGAGGTGCCACTTCCAGGTGCTCTAACACGCCCAGCATCTTAGGATCCCAGGATCATAAGATCCCAGGATCCCAGGAGCTTGTTCACACCAGGATCTCAGGGACTCGGAAGAAGCTTGACTGTCAATAACTTTGACACACCCAGAATCTCATCATAACAGGATCCCAGAATCACAGGATCACGGAGAAAGCTAGACTCTGAGGATTTCTGACTCAACCAGGATTGCAGAAAGGACAGGCTTCAATCAGATATAGCAAGGGCAGGGAGCACTTGAGATGATCAGATGGCAGGAGGCAAGCAGAAGCAACAGAAACAAACCAATTCTCCTACCATATCGAGTCTTGGATGCACCATCACACAGAAAAGCAAGGTATAGATCTAAAGTCACATCTCCTATCCTTGCGAAGAGTTTTTGCTATCCTAGGTTTTTTGTTATTCCAGATGAATTTGCAGATTGCACTTTCTAATTCGTTGAAGAATTGAATTGGAAATTTGATGGGGATTGCATTGAATCTGTAGATTGCTTTTGGCAAGATAGCCATTTTTCAATGTTGATCCTGCCAATCCATGAGCATGGGAGATCTTTCCATCTTCTGAGATCTTCTATAATTTCTTTCTTCAGAGACCTGAAGTTTTTATTATACAGATCTTTCACTTCCTTAGCTAGAGTCACGCCAAGATATTTTATATTATTTGTGACTATTGAGAAGGGTGTTGTTTCCCTAATTTCTTTCTCAGCCTGTTTATTCTTTGTGTAGAGAAAGGCCATTGATTTTTTTGAGTTAATTTTATATCCAGCTACTTCACCGAAGCTGTTTATAAGGTTTAGGAGTTCTCTGGTGGAATTTTTAGGTCACTTATATATACTATCATATCATCTGCAAAAAGTGATATATTGACTTCATCTTTTCCAATTTGTATCCCTTTGATCTCCTTTTGTTGTCGAATTGCTCTGGCTAGGACTTCAAGTACAATGTTGAATAGGTATGGAGAAAGTGGACAGCCTTGTCTAGTCCCTGATTTTAGAGGGATTGCTTCAAGCTTCTCACCATTTACTTTGATGTTGGCTACTGGTTTGCTGTAGATTGCTTTTATCATGTTTAGGTATGGGCCTTGAATTCCTGATCTTTCCAAGACTTTTATCATGAATGGGTGTTGGATCTTGTCAAATGCTTTTTCCGCATCTAACGAGATGACCATGTGGTTTTTGTCTTTGAGTTTGTTTATATACTGGATTACGTTGATGGATTTCCGTATATTGAACCATCCCTGCATCCCTGGGATGAAACCTACTTGGTCAGGATGGATGATTGTTTTGATGTGTTCTTGGATTCGGTTAGCAAGAACTTTATTGAGGATTTTTGCATCAATATTCATAAGGGATATTGGTCTGAAGTTTTCTATCTTTGTTGGGTCTTTATGTGGTTTAGGTATCAGAGTAATTGTGGCTTCATAGAATGAGTTGGGTAGAGTACCTTCTGTTTCTATTTTGTGGAATAGTTTGTGAAGAACTGGGATTAGATCTTCTTTGAAGGTCTGATAGAACTCTGCACTAAACCCATCTGGTCCTGGGCTTTTTTTGGTTGGGAAAGTATTAATGACTGCTTCTATTTCTTTGGGGGATATAGGGCTGTTTAGATCATTAACCTGATCTTGATTCAACTTTGGTACCTGGTATCTGTCTAGGAACTTCTCCATTTCATCCAGGTTCTCCAGTTTTGTTGAGTATAGCCTTTGGTAGAAGGATCTGATGGTGTTTTGGATGTCTTCAGGATCTGTTGTTATGTCTCCTTTTTCATTTCTGATTTTGTTAATTAGAATGCTTTCCCTGTGCCCTCTAGTGAGTCTGGCTAAGGGTTTATCTATCTTGTTGATTTTCTCAAAGAACCAGCTCCTTGATTGGTTGATTCTTTGAATAGTTCTTCTTGTTTCCACTTGGTTGATTTCACCCCTGAGTTTGATTATTTCCTGCTGTCTACTCCTCTTGGGTGAGTTTGCTTCCTTTGGTTCTAGTGTTTTTAGGTATGTTGTCAAGTTGCTAATGTGTGCTCTCTCTAGTTTCTTTTTGGAGGCACTCAGAGCTATGAGTTTTCCTCTTAGAAATGCTTTCATTGTGTCCCATAAGTTTGGGTATGTTGTGGCTTCATTTTCATTGAACTCTTCATTCTTTAACAGAATATCACACAGTCATCCCATGATTACCTTCAGAAAGTCAAGGCAGGACTTCTTAATTTAAGAATCTAGTGCTACCTTGACACACCAAGATCTTGACAAAACATATCAGACCAGTATTCCTTTGAGAATTGATACTAATGTTGTTAATAAAATATAAAAATTGAATAATTAACAATTGAGAAGGCAATGACCCAATTTTCATCTGTGAAAATGCAATTAAAATGGTAGAAATAGATGTGCTGTTCCTTATGAGAAAGGGCATGCATGAGAACAGCCATAGTTTACATCAAATTTCAAATGAGATCTGCCTTATTTCCCTTTAATTTCGGTATAAGGTAAAATTCCCAGTTTTGAGTTTTCATCTCATATACTATTTGGTAACACAAGTTATTTAATAACTGATATCTGGGACAGACATGAATCTCAAGCTTTCACGTGAAGAAAAAAAGGTTTCAGAAAGGTGTGATCCCTAGTGACAGGAAACCAGTTCTGATTGATTGGAACCATAAATAGAATCAATTAGAATGAGAAATAAGAAATTATTGAGAGTAACAGAATTGTATTGTATCTTTATAGTGGTTGTAATGAATAAATGCACATGTTTGTCAAAACTCACAGATATGTGTGCTTAAAATGAAGAGTATTTATCATAGTCAAATGATGCCTAAAAATGGCTATTTGAAAAAGAAAGCATATTTGTTTTATAGTATGTCATATATAGAATTTTAAATCACTAAACTTAATTGCAACTTACACTTCTTTCTATTTCTTAAGCACTAAAGATTTAACTGCTGTGAAAATTTCCAGCATGCATACTATACACATTATTTGTATTGTTTTTTTCAATGTAATTGCATCATCCACATTAAATAAGAATTACTTTCTTTATCACAGAAATACGCTGTTTCCAATATGTTTTTTACTTTTGCAGATTGTCTAGGATTAGAAACAAAATATTCACATTTTAATGTATAATAAATCACCTACCTATTAGCTCTGCTATGACATTGGAGAAAGACTTGAAATTCTTTGATTCATTTGATAATCTGAGATGTTATCTCTAAACTCCTAATATCTGTCGTTTCAATACATATTCACATGACTAAGAGTTACCTTTCATCAAAAAATGCTTTTTAAAAACCTACAAATTATATGTGTGTAGGCCATACTGTCTGTTTATATGATACTATGTCTACTTATCTAAGTCCTTGTTTTCATCAGTTTTCCTTATTTACATTTTGGTCATCAAGTTCTTTTGAGTTTCTTTTTTATTTAAATGACTTTTATAGTTTTACAATCCAGTCTTTTTCCCCTTCAAGTCTGCCCTCCTACAATCCCTTCTCCTATTTCTCCTCACCCCTACCCCCTTCTCCAAGAGGATGGCCCCCCACCAACACAACTGTGTCAGGCTTCCCCTCTTTCTGGGGCCTCTACTGACTCCACACATAGGCAAGTCTTTGCCCATCCTACAGTCAAATACTCCGACTCAGAATTATTTTTGTCTTAAAGAACTGCAGAGACAAAAATGGAAAAGAGACTGAAAGAGACTGAAGAAGGAAAGGCAGTCCAATGACCAACCAACTGGGGATCCATTTTAAGGGGAAGCTCCAAGGCTTGACACTATTACAGATGCTATGGTGTACTTATAGAGAGGAGCCTAGCATGGCTGCCCTTTGAGAGGCCAACAAGAAGCTGACTGAGACAGATGTAGATACTTACATCCAACCATTGGATTGAAGTCGGAAACCCCTGTGGTTGAATTAGGGAAAGGCTAGAAAACCCTGAGGAGGAAGGCAACCCCTTAGGAAGACCAGCAATTTCAATTAACCTGGACCCCTGTGATCTCTCAGAAACTAAGCCACCAACCAAGCAGCATACATGAGCTGGTCTGAGGCCCCTGGTTCCTATACAGCAGAAGTTTTTGAGTTTCTTAACTTCATTATGTATACTGGGATGAAAATTGTTTATTTGTATTTATTGCTAACATTTTCCAGGCGTCCTCATGTAACATCTCTACCCTACATCCACATTTCCCGTTCTTAGTGCTTTAATTTCAGCAGATACTGTTTTATGAATCCTACCCATGCTAGGTTGGCTGTATTACCACTCTCAAAAAAAGTGCAGTGTATTTGCTTTTAAACATCTCTTCTTACATTGTTGCATGTTTTTTAGATCAGTTGCCCTCTTCAAACAAATTATACATTTTCCAGAAATGACCTTAGGTTATATAATACACAAAAGAAGCATAGAAGTAGATGGCACATTCCCTTAATTTTTATGCCTTCCTGCCCAGCTCTGTTTTTTTCCAGGCACATGGTAGCCAATTATTCACTAAGCCAAGATTCACAACTTACTCTGGCAATATTCTTAATTCATTCCTCCTACTAGCATTCCCCAACTTATGCCAACAATTTGGTCCTAACAATTATGAAAGCTTCTGCACACACACACACACACACACCTGATTCTATAGTCTCAATTTACATTTAATATGTTACCATATTCTAACCAACTAAACTTCTCTGCTTAGTAAAATCCAGACCTTTCAGAATGATAACAGTCAGGTCTTCCTATATAGTGGCAGGTTAAAACTTGATATATTTCAGAAAACATGCACTAATATGAATTCAATCTGCCCGTCATTGTGCTGCCCTCCTTTATTTCCTGCTCCCAGGAAGCAGAGACAGGCAGTGCTCTCTGAATTTGAGACAAGCTTGAGCTACATAGCAGTACCAGCCCAGCCAGATTACATGGTGAGACACTGTCTCAAAAATGAAATTAATAAAAACAAGAATATTTACAACAATAATAAACACTACATATTTCTTAAATGCTAACACTAAAAGAAAGATTGCAGTTAAAAAAAACCTACATTATAAAGGACTTTGTGAAGCTCAGTGCAGGCTCACACATAGGTAATCCCAGTATTTGTATAGGAAATGGTAAGTGGAGACAGACAACCCCTAGGATGCTCATATGCCAACTAGGGTGGTAGATGCAATGACAAACAGGAGATCCTACCACGAGCATGCAAGAACATAAGGGCTCTTGGCTGAGATGGTTTTCTGGCCACCACAAATGAGTTGTACTAAGTTTGTACCCATAGACACTAATGTACACACAAGATTACAAAAACATGAGGAAGGGGATATAAGAGTGACATGGGTGAAGATTATGGCATAGGCAACTACTTACACTATTAGAGAGATTCTGTTTTAAAACTATATGTATGCATATTTCTCTGTGTGTGTCTGGGGGTATTACACATGAGTAGTACTCAAGGAAGCCAGCATAATCCCTATAGAATTGTAGTTACAGACAGCTATGAGGCTCCTGACATGGGTGCTGGGACTCAAACTTGAATTATCTTCAACTGCCCTAAACCATTGTTCCCTCTATTCCCCACTTTCAGTATTATCATCTATTTTTAATAATGTTTTAAGATACCTTAAAATACCCTCCAGGTATATAATATTGACTCAGGAGTTTTGTGTTGTTATTTGTTTGTTTGTTTGTTGTTAAGTTGGTGAGTAGAATTTGGAATATTTTGCTATTTCGCCCAACCAATGGACAGAAGCAGCTAATCCCTGTTGTTGAATGAGAGAAGACTGGAAGAAGCTGAGGAGAAGGGTGATCCTGTAGGAAGATCAGCAGTCTCAATTTATCTGGACCCCCTAGATCTCTCAAATACTGGACCACTAAACAGATAGCATACACTAGCTGATATGAGGCCCCCAACACACATACATTAGAGGACTTCCAGGTCTGTGTTCATTCAGAGATGATGCACCTAACCCTCAAGAAACTGGAGGCTCCAGGGAGTTTAAAGGTCAAGTGGGGTGAGGGGTGGGGGCATCCACGTGGAGACAGGGTAGGGTGGGGATGAGGTGTGGAATGTGGAGCCATCAGAGGGTGAATGCAGGGCATGGGGAATGGAATATGGAATGTAAAAAATAAATTAAAATTCAAATAAAATTTAAAAAATAGTAAAATAGATATTTATAAAGTTTACCTATTAGTGATAGGCTTTAATCGTTAACAGAAAGATAAAAATCTACTAAGGAAACAGAGAATGCTAATAACAATCAAACACAAAACATGCCACAGACATTATATCTGCATGGTAATATTCTATTGGAATGAAAAACTTGAATTGGTTATACACATAATCTATATAGTAGTACACAAACATTATATGCATAATGTTTTGTTTTAAGCATTTTATAAGTAAACAATTGTTTAATAAAGTATAGATGAACTAATTGTAAAATAAAATATAAAGTCGGAAAAATCATCCTGGTTATTTGTGAATTAGTAAAGTGTGCAGGTTCATGACAGCTTTAAGTTCTCTCTCTATTTCTCTCTCATCTCTGACTTCATTAAAACTCATAAGAATCCTCAATATCTGAGCTGTGTTCATAAACATGTTATGTAAGAGAAGGCAAGACAAAATCTTATATCACACAAATGTCTTTCAAGTGTGTGAGAAGCAGAAACCGTGGGCTTCAAAGAGCCTTTCAACAACTTCTTAGCTTGTGTTCTGTAAGCTACTGAAAAGGATGATCTCGAGGAAAGGTGTTAGACTGATAGGCACGTTCTTTACCTATTATTCAAGTCTCTGACGTTTAATATTGCACCACACTGGGGCAGCACTCAGCAAGATAAGTTGTCTGAAAAAGTCTCTCCGGCATGCATTGGATTGATGTATGTCTTAGAAGGCTAAAAGTCAAAATATCTTTTTCTCTTTCTTCACACATTTGGCTTCAAGATCCTCATCTGGCTGTAATTTAACTGTGAACAAGTGGTCACTTTTAGATCATCCAAATAAATTGGTGTCAAGTCCACCTCTAACATCCTGTGGTTAGCAAATACATACTTAGGTAAGATAATTGTATATATTTTTATAACTAGAACTGGCAGAAAGAAAATCACATAAATTTCTAAGTTAATATGTGTTCTATTTCTATGCTTATTTCTGCTAAGATAATTCATATATTTTTGTACTTTATTCTTTAAATAAAATATTTATTCTACTTTGAGTATGTTCAGTATCAATAAACTTGATAGTGGAAAGGAGTCCGAAGGCACAATTATCACATCAGTCATAGTTTTTTTTTTTCTGTCTGTTCTGTCAGTTTTAATGATTTTGTGCAGTGAATATACAAATTATATTAAAATGTTTCAAATATACATTTCTTCAACATTGTTTATACTTTTTAAATAATTTTCTGGTTAATAACAAATAAGAATTAAAATGTAGGCAGTATAAATACTAAACTGGTGCAAACACTTTGCTCATTTTTCCACATAGATTATATTCTGGTTATAGGATCTTGGAAGGGGAAGAGAAAATGAAATTCACAGAAATGTATAATAAATGAGAAGAAATAAACATCAATGTTCAAAGTCAAATATGTAAATGTGAAGGGAATAATCTTTAGTGCCTTATGCCAAAAAAAAGCATATAAAGAGTAATGAAGCAAGTTTAAGTGATTTTTTTTTGTATAAGGGATAATTTTACTTGCTTTTACACATTTATCTTTGGATAACCCCAGTTATGCTATTTTAAATAAAAGTTTTCATGAGAAAGTAGGTGAAGACATACAAGAGGTTATTTGTTAGAGTGTATTATCCAGAGTATATGGCAAGGAGTAGAACAGGACTCTGACATAGTTAAAAAAGATATGAAAACATTTTAGTTCTTTAAGTTATTGGAGTTTGAGATAAAAGAGTTTTTAAAAGATTTACTTTTATTATTTTAATTATATGTATACATGTTGATTTGTAGTGGTGTATGCTCATTAATGCAGCACCTGTGTAGGCCTATGCTATTGGATCCTCTTAGAATTGTGATTACAGGTGAAATTTTATAGTTGCTTTATTCCAAATCTGAATAATAGGTCACTGAAATCATTCCTCATGATTCCTTTAATTTTATGCTGATCAAGAGTTTTCCACACGCACTTCCACCTGCCTGTGTTCAGTGTAGTTCTTTCTTATATCTCTTCCTCATATTTATGGTGTCATGAAAATAACAAATGAAGTTACTGATTTGTAGACAAACTGCAGATATTTTCAGTAAATTATTTAAAACAACATAAAATTTAAACATTCACATTCACACATGTCCTTAGCACTTAAATGTATACTTTTACTTCCTAACACAAAGTTATTTTCAATGTTCATATACATCACCTAAGCAACAACAAATGATAGGCAGTTTCCCTTGGTTTTCAATTATATATTAGATATTGTACAATATAATTCATAAATAGTATTGCTGAGTTAAATAACTGTTCTTCATTGGATAATTTTTATTTACTTTTTGGCATGATATACTTTGGCCCGTAGAGTAATTGTTATGATGTTTTGAAGTGCATTTGTACAAAGCAAACATTATAATAGAGAAGGCAAGTGTTTGGGCACAGTGCACACACACACACACACACACACACACAAACACACACACAACTTCTGCACAGGTGGCCACTCTGGGACATCAAGAAATAATCCTAATAGCATGAAAGTAATGTTACAATTCTTTTTTTTTTTTTTTTGTTCTGCAGTAGATCATTTATTCAGAGAGTTTTCACAGCACAATTAAGCTGAAGATCCAGTGATAATCCCCCCTCCCTGCCCTTTGTCACTGTCCTGCACCAGAGAGTACATTTATTACAATCAAGGCAATTACACTGACATTATCATCACTGAGTCCGTAGTTTACATGAGGGTGAGTTTTGTTTTGTTTTTTTTTAAAGAAATTATTACAAAATCGATTTCATGACATAACTTTGGGTGTTCTGAGTGTGCATATCCCATGGTAAGTAGGTGAAGGTCAGAGGGCGTCACTTGGAGTGCTTTCACTGTTCAGGACCCAGGGATCAAACCCAGTCAGTAGGCTTGGAGGTGACCACCTTTACTGTGAGACATCTTGCCAGCCTTTAGGGTGCATTCTTATTGTTCATTCCATGGGTTTAACGATGACGTGTATCCACCATGATACAGAGCAACTCTGCTGCCCTAGAAATACTGAGCAGCCCCTGGCAACCACCGGCCAGCCCCTTTCTCCAGGCTGATATAGATGATCCACTGATCTTACTTATATTGTCAGTTTTACTTACACAAATTTGTTTTTTTTAATTTTTAATATTTTTATTACATATTTTCCTCAATTACATTTCCAATGCTATCCCAAAAGTCCCCCATAGCGCCCCCCACTTCCCTACCCACCCATTCCCATTCTTTTGGCCCTGGCATTCCCCTATATTGGGGCATATAAAGTTTGCAAGTCCAATGGGCCTCTCTTTCCATTGATGGCCGACTAGGTCATCTTTCGATACATATGCAGCTAGAGACAAGAGCTCCAGGGTTCTGGTCAGAACATCATGTTGTTCCAACAATAGGGTTGCAGATCCCTTTAGCTCCTTGGGTACTTTCTCTAGCTTCTCCATTGGGAGCCCTGTGATACATCCAATAGCTGACTGTGAACATCCACTCCTGTGTTTGCTAGGCCCCGGCATCGTCTCACAAGAGACAGCTATATTTGGGTCCTTTCAGCAAAATCTTGCTAGTGTATGCAATGGTGTCAGCGTTTAGAAGCTGATTATGGGATGGATCCCTGGATACGGCAGTCTCTAAATGGTCCATCCTTTCATCACAGCTACGAACTTTGTCTCTGTAACTCCTTCCCTGGGTGTTTTGTTCCCAATTCTAAGAAGGGGCACAGTGTCCACACTTTGGTCTTCATTCTTCTTGAGTTTCATGCGTTTAGCAAATTGTTACAATTCTATAGTGAGAATTAACATGAATTCACAGAATTGATACCACCAAAATTGGGAAGAATCCCTTGAGCTGTTGACATGTTTAAGGGTGCTGGGAAATGAACTGTGAGTTGTCTTTGTTACCCAAACTATATCACCTCTTAGTGATAAACTAAGCAGAGGTTGCTGGAATAATGGAGAATGTAGTATTGTCAATTTCGACTGGAACGGACAAGTTTGACTGTAGTAATAATCAACATCCTATTAAATGTTAAAGTGAAGACATAATACTCATCATTTTGCGTTTGATTTCTTCTCTAAGAGCATTATTTAATAAATTGAAACTTTTTATGTTAGTTTTTTCCTTTTGCATAGAAAAACCGTTTTCTATCCCCTGCCCTTTGTCTATGTTCTCCAGAGCAGGTGCCGGCTGATGCAGCACCACCAGGATGTCTTAGCTCAAATTAGTAGGCAAAGTAATAGAGTTGGCATAAATAAAGGGATGGCTGTGCATTCGGAATTCCATTCTCCAATCATTTCTCTGATTTTAGATTTATGTCCGTCCATAAAGTAAGAGGGAAGACTGAATGGCTGTAAAAATTGAGTAGTTAACTTTGGACGTTATTATAAAGAATTTATTGTTGCTTACACATTCACTGGTAGTTTCATATTTTCTCTTCTGTGTGAACTTAAATGCAGACAATTCTTGTTTTAATGGTCAGAATTTTTCTATTTTTTTGTGGGGAAGACAAAGGTTTTCTTTATTTATGTTTAAAATTTGGATATAATTGTTTCTGGCTTTCATTCCTCCCTCGAACTTTCATACTCCCCCCCCCCAACACCTCGCTCTCTTTCATCCTCATGACCTCTATTGTCCTTGCTGTTGCACAAAATAGGTACGTGTATATGCACGTTTCTAATATAGCCTGCGCTGTCTGTATGCTGTATTTGTACGTACATTTTCAGTGCTGACTGTTTGGCACTGGACAAAAAGCCGGTGTTCTCTTTTCTGGGGAAGAGCACTTCCTCTTTTCCCAGCTTTTTTCAGTTGTCTACAGTTCTTTGGATAGAATTGAGGGCTCATTGGTTTTTCGACATTTTGTATGGTATATCCCTTGGTATACTTGTTAAACTCAGATTTAGGTGATCATGATGGTGTGCCCTCCGATGTTACTAGCAGACACAATTTCAGAGCAAACTCACTAAACCTCTGGCTGTTACAGTCTTTTGACTCCTTCTTCCCCAATGTTCCTTGAGTCTTAAGTACGAGTGTTTAGTAGATGTACTCACTGGGAATGGGCTCAACAACTGCTTTTTTATTTTATTTTTTTATACTTATTTGGATTTGTTGCAATGAATAGTTTATTGAAGAGGTATGATGAATACTACATTTCTATGTGTTATTGACATGTTTACTGATTATTGAGGAATTTTGCTGTTTTAATAAATTAGTGGTTGTAGATTATCCTCTAATAATTATGACCTCACTAACATTAAATACTTAGCTAGGCTTCTAGTCTGAGGCATGGGCTCAGAGCACTTATGGTTACCCCCAAGTTATATGCTTTCTCTTTTCCTATTAGTTTGGCCTGGTTACCAGGATTCATTTCCTCTAAAAGCAGTTCCATATTCTCTCTGTACTCCCTCATCTTCTTGGTTACCCATCCCTACCCATTTAAGTCTTTCCATTCAATTATTCCATTTTATTCTTCATGCCACCTGAGTTATGTATTTCTTCTCTTGACTACATACCCCATATGTTCTCTTACTAGTTTTCTGACTTAAATAGGCACTTCAATTTAAGCATATTTATTTAAAGATCCAAAGCTAGCAAACATATGTGAAGGAGACAGAACACATAATGTTTATCTTTATCGATATTGGTTACTTCACTCAGAATTATGTCAGCTCCAACAGCTTATCTGTAAAAAACATAATTTATTTTTTTCCACAGAAGAAGGAAGTTATGTTTTATATATGTACCATTTTTTTTCATATGGGTTAGGTAGTTTATTAGTAATAAAAATGCCAGCTGATCAAAATAAATTTTCAGGTTCAATGCAATAACCCCATCCAAATGTCAATCTAATTATTCACAAAAGCTACATTATAATTTCAAATTCATACAAGAACAAAGGCTTACTTTAGTCAAAACAATCTTAAATAATAATAATAAAAAACAATAGTCTCTGATATTTAACTATTTTTGTCAAATTTTCTTATGGGTTAATGAAACTAAAAATTACCTATGCTAATCTACTTTCATTTTGCAGTAAATGTGACTATGAGCAAAATTATTCATGTATACATATTTTATAGTTATCATATATATACATATAAACCTATGTACATATACATAGACATGTTTATATATCTCCAAATATAATTTATACTAAGGTTTTAGTTCTACTGCAACCTGATATGCCATGATTGGTTCATAACCATGGGAGGCCTGCTCTTTTCAGAAGACAAACAAAGAAAAGAGAGGGAAATGGGAGGGACAGAGAAGGAAAGTGATGGAGAGGAATTAGGAAAGATGTAAAAAATACTTATTTTTTCCATAGAAATGCAGTTATGTTGGTTGTTGGGAATTTTATTTATTAGGAAATGCAAAATAATCCCCATAAATGCACTTCTTACATACTTATAACTTGTTTTGTATCAACATCTTTGGGCCCAGTAAAATTATATAAAATTTCAATAGACATTCAGCTTCTAATAAGCTATATTCCCTTGCCAATATTAACCTTTAGTTTCCTTTTGTCTTTAGGATTATTTTATTTTGCTGATAGAATTATTAAATATCATCCATGAACAGAAGACAGTAGGAGTCATTCTGATGCTTCTTAATCGTACCTCTATTATTCTTATGTTTAACTCCATAATTAGCTCAAAATGCACAAAATGTACAGTCACATGATAAAGGCATATACCCATAAATGTGTGAGCACAAGGATTATTTTCAACTTCTTATGTGTAAACCTTTTAAAAATCATATTAAGTCCTCCAGAAAGTTCCTTTGTTCACCCTAATAACTTTGTTACCAAATGTGGATTCACTTGCCAGGAAATTTGAAAATGATAATAAAGATTGGTTTAAATAAACAAAATTCAAGCAAATTAAAAAGCAGTTTCCTTCTATGAAATGTTTCTTCAACAAGAGCAAAAGTGTTGGTGACGTTTTAAAGGTTACTATACCACAGATATTTGTTTTCTGAAAAGTGCGACAGTAAGGAGAGTGAACTTATAGAGTCTACCTTCAGAAGGAAGACAGGACATCAAGTGAGGGATGCGAGTGCCATCCCACAGTCACATCTCTGATCCATATTTGTTCTGTCTGAAAAATTACCTGGATGGAAATGGAGAGGAGTCTGAGGAAAAGAAGGTCCAGGAACAGGCCCAAAGTGGGATCCAGCTCAACGGGAGGTCCCAAGGTCTGACACTATTACTGAGGCTATGGAGCGCTCAAAAAAAGGGACCTAGCATGACTGCCCTCTGAAAGACCCAATAAGCAGCTGAAGAGTCAGATACAAATATTTGCACTAACCAATGGACAGAAGCAGTTCAATTGGGGAAGGCTTGAAGAATCTGAGGAGAAGGGCCATCCTGTAGGAGGACCAGCAGTCTCAATTAATCTGGACCCCAGAGATCTCTCAAACACTGGACCACCAAACAGACAGCATACACCAGCGGATATGATGCCCCCAACACACATACAGTAGAGGAATTCCAGGTCTGTGTTCACTCAGAGAAGATGCACCTAACCCTCAAGAGACTGGAGGCCCCAGGGAGTTTAGAGTTCAAGTGGGGTGGTGATGATGTGTAGTATGTGGATCAGTCGGAGGGTGGATGGGGAGCAAGGGAATGGAATATAGAGTGTAAAAAATGAATTAATATTAAAATTAAATTTAAAAAATTCTGAAAGTACATGTCACCCTGGATATTAGGGAAGTAACTTCAACCACACTACGAAGTGACTCAGAAGGTATCAGAATTACAACCTCAAGTATACTTAGACATATAATACAGTTTTTTATTACTTTTTACAGATCATAATTTAGATAATTTAGGATGTCAGTTTGTGTACCTTTTATATTTGAGTCAGTTGCATTTCTCTGGAAAATAAGCCTGCACTGTAGATATACACATTTCCCATGCTTTCTGTTTTCCTTGGAAGTAATATTTTTGTAATTATTTTAGGATGCTTTGTAGCTTTCAGATTATTCTACCATTTGCTCATATGAAATTCTGCTTATTTTATACTTATTTGTAATGACACTTGAGCAGGAAGAAAATTCCAGCTTTAACGTTCTACTCTGCTTTCATCTTGCAAATTTTTATTGCCCAATTTTCTGTCTGTGTCTGAATTTTCATGAATTGTGTTGTCAGTATAATTGCTATTTCATTGTAGATAAATATTCTCCTTCTGTCTGGTGGCTTTATGTTTTTAGCATCATTACTATTATTATCATTATTTTCAAAATTATGCATTTTTCTGGTTCAAATCCTTTAGTTATTTGTTTTCTAGACTCTTGCTGAAGCATCTTGTTTAGATTCTCCTTGATCGCTTTGCATGTTATTTTATTATTATTATTATTTTCTTAACTTCTGGGTTTCTGAATCTATGTGGCACTGTACACCAATGAGTGCATAAGGGAATGAAAATATTCAAATTTCCATGAAGTTATTAGTGGAAAGGAAACATTTATTTTAAATCATTTATTTATTTATTTACACTCCACATTTTATTCCCCTTCCAGACCACCCTCTGACTGTTCCACATTCTATACTTCCTTCCTGACCCCTGTATCCACAAGGATTTCCCCCTCTCCTACCCCCCTTCCCACCAGACCTCTAAACTCCCTGAGGCCTCAGTCTCTCCAGGGTTAGGCCTCATATCAGTTGGTGCATGCTGCCTGGTTGGTGGTCCAGTGTTTGAGCGACCTTAGGGGTCCAGGTTAATTGAGACTGGTGGTCCTCCTACAGGGTTATTCTACTCCTCAACTTCTTCCAGCTTTTAAGGAAACATTTATTAATGTTGCACAAGGCAGACAGCCCCAAGATTTGACTCCTAAAGAGAGTTGAGAAGAGCAACCTTCTGCAGGTACATTTGTCATACTTTTCTAATCACTTTGTACATATGTGTCATTCTCTGCAGTCCTAACAAATGAAGACCAGAATGCCAGAAAAGTAGTGTAGGAAATGAAGATGTATCCGCAAAGAATGAAAGTCAGGCCAAAGAAAATTAAGAGTCCCTACATGTAGATGGCTTGTGGATTAAAGTCCATTATACCACTGCTCTGATTATACTGTTCTTTAGGTCCACAACAGTTGGCAAAGCTCGTCCTCATACCTGTAACCCGCAACAAGACACAAGTGTAGCCTCAAATTAATCACCATTCAGTTGGATGATTTTGTTATAACATGAAATGTATTCACTTTTATAATATCTGTATCTAGGTAAAGAAATTCTGCATGCATATATGCAAGAAAAAAACTATTAATTATAAAGTGACCATGCATTTGAAAGTGAACAAGGAGGAGTATTTTGAAAAGTTTAAAAGGTAGAAAGGAAACCGGGAAAGATATAATTATAATATAGTCTAAAATAAAATTAATATTTTATGAATTTATTACATTTATATCTTGAACTTCAATTACATATCAGTATTATAAGAGTAACAATGAAGGGTTGTTTTCTTTAATAATTCAAGAGCCAGCTGTAATAATGTATTATATGGGAAATTGTCTACACTGAAGTAGAAGTCAATATGCACAACAAATAAAGGAAAAATAAAATAAGAATTATTTTTAAATAAAGATTAAGTAAGACTAAGAAGGGTGAATGTTGTTTCTGGTACAGTGTACCAGTAAATCTAGCATGTAGGAGCATCAGTATTTGGAATTTGCAGAAAGCTGGATCTTTAAGAGGAGGCCGCAGCACTGCCAGGAACTTGATGCCAACCACAGCTCTACAGAGAAATACACCAGCGTGGGCAATGCCTATCTTTAAAAGCATAACAGGGAAAAATAGTGAAGAGAGGAAAACAGGATCCAAGGAAGAAGGAAAAGAAAAAAAAGAAGGGAAGAGAGGAAAGGAGGAAGAGAAAAAGGAGAAAAATTGGAGGCTGACTTAATTCCCATGTTTTTCCATCTCAAAAGAAAAGGAAAATAAGAGAAAAATATCTACATTTGTTTGATACTGAATAAAGCTTGAGAGGTTAATATGAGTGCTTTGTAGACAACCCACAGCTCCCCTGGATTTTCCTTTTGAGGATCTTCATAGTATCCATGTGGTTTTGAGTCCAATTCCAGAAGCTTTATCTGTCTGTACCCTGTACTCTGATTTGTCATTTGCTAAGGATGCTTTATTTAAATTACATTCATCTGTGCTGAGCCTCTTGCACAATAGATGTTACTCATAAGTGCAAGAGTTTCTCAAAGCCTATAAGACACTGCAGTCTCCTGTTTGATGCAGAGCTGCAGTATGGCAGACTTGACACAAACAGAGCTCATTTCCCACAGCATGTGAATCATCTTCATGAGCTGATAATCCATTTAAGCATCACTCTGTGTGTCTCTATCTTCCTGACTGCTTCTTTGACAACTTTAACTTTGGCCACTTTTAAATGGGTAGCCAGCAAAAATGGGCTAAGAGCAAACTATAGCAGTGATTCAACAATGTAGAAGGACGGAAATTATTCTACCAGGTAAAAAACAAACAAACAAAAAAGCAACAACCAACCAAACAAACAAAAACAAATACCTTTAAGAAAACTTGAAAGAATACAGTCTAAAAGCATGAATTTACATTTATTTTAAGAAACAAATGAACTCTGTCAAAATGCCATTCATTTTGCTGTGATGTTTTATGTCATGTACCAAACATCACATACACATAACATCACATGGTAACCATACTGACATTATACATGTTGGACATGGTGTGAATCCAAAGAAGTTTCTGTGTTTAATTATCCAGTTTTTATGTGCAGGGTGATATATTATAATGGGTTATATGCTTGGAATTTCTAAATAATATCTTATGATTTAGAGTATGATATAACAAATTTATATGACCCCAAAGCTTAAGGAATTTCTTAAAAGATGGAACAAAGAAATTCTAAGAACTGGTGTACTATAAGGACTGTTTTCACACTAATTCAATATGGCTGTTCCACACATGAACTTATATCAACTGTGTTTACATGAATCCTGAACAAGCCCTAGCCAAGAAGAACCAGAGAAATGCTCCAGCATGGAGAAGGGTAGGGCTCTCAAGGTCCTGCCACTAGCTGAAATGCTATTGGAAGCTGAAAGCATTTGATAGAAGGATCACTTTACACTGGGTGGGTGACCACTATTACCTTGCCCATGCTCTATGAGGTAAACCCTCATACATATGCACCAACATATGTATGAGCAACACTCATTGGATTCATTGGGTTATATTTTTATAATGCTCATGAAGTTGGAAGAAAGATTTTTCTGGGAGCCAGTGATTAGCAGTAGAGAAGAATTAGGGGTGGATATGACCAAGATACATTGTATGCATGTATCAAACATTGCAAAGAATAATAAAACAAAACAAATACAGTATTTAAACTTTTTGTACAGAAATACTGTTAGGGTGATTTTTGTTTATAGTTAATCTCTGAATTTTACAGAGTAACCCTATTAAATCGGTGACTTTTCAGTCTTGATAGTATAGAAGAAACTGAAGCAAACATGTTTAATACATTCTAATGTATACTTGATTAGTTAATAAAAAACAATAGCCTTCTGTCAGCATATACATTTTCTTCCACAATTATTGTTTTTCTGTTCATTGAATGAAATTCTTTATTTAACAAACAAAGTATAAAAAATACATAGATTGATTAGGCAGGATGAAAAAAATGCCTACATATAAATTTTTATGTATAATAATACTACTTGTATGTATGTTTTCAGAACTGATAATTTGGTATTAGATCTCAAGTTGATGTGCTACTGCTTAGAGAAAACTATCTTTCTCCCATTGTCAGCATTCATTAGTTGCTCATAGTTTGGGAAGAATTGAGGGCCAATTTTTTTCTTGGTCCCTTGCATGCCTTTTGTTATCCTCATTTAGCTCATGGTTAGGCAGTTGTGTACTTGAGACTTTATGGATGTAGAATCTGGCAATCTGGATTCCTCTGGCTCTTATTATATTTCCACCATCTCTTCAACAATGATTCTTGAGCCTTAGGCACTAGAGTTTTGTAGATATAGCCTTTGAGACCTGACTCCACTACCATGCATTTAGAGTGGTCATTGATTTCTGTAATGGTCTCTGTCTGTGGCAAAGAGATGAGAAGTGAGGACAAAATTTATTTATGGGCTTAAGAACAAATATTTTGAGTGTAGTTGAGGATGCCAGTTTTGTAAAGTGGTGAATTCACTAACCTTGGTGTAGTGCTAGGTGAAATTCCAAATAGAATTCCAGATGTGTTGAGCAGGTCTTAACTACAATTAAGATTGTGATTAAAACTATGCTAATGTTTACTTCTAACAGAATAAACTTTTCATTATGGATACATGTTAATTTGGAGAAATGCAGAAACATCCATGGGCATATGTGGGGCTAGACACTTGAGATTCTTGCTTAATTTTGTTGATGTTTGAGAGCTAAATGATGCGATAGAAATAATTCCAGACTCAGTTTTCTCCAGCCCTTTTGCTACTGCATTCACTAAAACAGGGACTAGAAGAAAGTTATCTTGTTAAACTGGTGGAGAGAGGACATAAATTATTTATTCTGCAGATATATCCTACATGAAAATTAATTTCTGAACTTTAGGGAGTTAATTGTTATAGAAGAATTTTTCAGGAGCCTTTCTCTGAATTGATTAGACTAATTAGATAAACTACTCATTCTTTTTACTATTTGATTTTCAGTATGTATCTTATCTATTTTAAAATAAATGTTTGCCATTTTACCATCTTTGTGTTATGCAATCATTTTGTCACTACATATGCATATATCCACAAAATTATATGGCATATATTAGACTTCTGTTCATTTAATGATTACTAGGTAAATTTTGATATAGGTAGGGTTTTCAAAATAGTTTTTCATATTTCACAATTTTTCCATAGGTTTCTGCCAGTGTTAGTCATTAGTAAAAGATTTGGATATTGTGTATATTTCATGTTGACAATCAAAATATAGCCACTGTAAGGTCAATTTGATAATGACACAATTTCAAATTATATTTTATTCAATATGAAAGCTTTCAAATAGATTTTTCACATGGTTCCCATCTTTTTTTTTTTATTGTCCTCAATTTCACTGAATAGGACATTTCCTGAACTGAGACAGTATGCCCAAGGAGAGGAAATTAGGAGGTGAATAAGGAAGATATAATGTGTGAAACTGAAGATTTGAGCACGTAAAAATGTGGAATTTCAGGAGACCAAACATAACTATTTCAATAGCTATATTTAGTAAAGATTAGAGAAATAGCTTATATATTTTTCTACTCAACATGAATATTTTAAATTGACTCTATCTGAAATTTTATCAAGCTCTCCATCATGTCTTCATCTTGACATCTTCAATCCTATTTCAGTGGGCCTTCTTCCTTATTGTACCTTGCTCTGGGTAACATCATGTACTCATCACTTCCTTGTGGCATGTATGAGTACTTTTTTCTTGGTAACCTTTTATTGGCTGCCAGGAATGTCTATTAGCTTGATCTTCTGTTCCTTATTTAGTTAGCTGTTCCTTTAAAACATAAGTCTGGCCAGATGTACCTATAAGCAGGCAGATGGCTCTGCACTGATCATTACTGATAGGGAAGCAGCTCTCTCTGTAGCTGTGCTTCTGAAGCCATCTTAGCTCAAAACTGATGGATAGCCTTTGCCCTTGACAGGAATCCCATTTAGTCCTATGTGCATAGTAAAAATGAACACAGTCATTAGCATTTAATATAAAAATGTGTAAAAATGTTTGCTGGCAGTGAGGATGCAATAATTATAAAATATTGTAGGAAAGTGAGTATATGTGCAGGAGAGATTAATTTCTGATAACAACCCAGTTAGTATACCATTGGATAATTTCAAGTGACAGAAACTAAAGTATGTAGTTTGGCTTATTGAGGTAACATCTGATTTAACTGGTTCATTTATGTACTTCAGAGGCCCAGGAAGCTTCTGAATACATGAAGTCTGGAATTTTCTAAGGAAAGTTTTATTTTTTTACATAAAGGAATGTTACTGCACATGTTGCCAGAAAATTCAATGCTCAATACCAATTTCTATTTTTTATTTATTTGTTCACCATTTAGTAACATTATCAAAGAGCAATGGAAAATCCTAACAAGTCACACTGATTGTATCTTTGAGGAAATAAAATGTGATCTGTGATTCAAACAGGCTAAAATATTCTGACTTCTCAAAAAGTACTTCTTGTATACTTTTAAGTTAGCATCTTAATTCTTCAAGCGTTTTTTTAAATATTTTTTATTACATATTTTCCTCAATTACATTTCCAATGCTATCCCAAAAGTCCCCCATACTCTCCCCCCCAATTCCCTACCCACCCATTCCCATTTTTTATACTGGGGCATATAAAGTTTGCGTGTCCAATGGACCTCTCTTTCCAGTGATGGCCGACTAGTCCATTTTTTGATACATATGCAGCTAGAGTCAAGAGCTCCGGGGTACTGGTTAGTTCATAATGTTGTTCCACCTATAAGGTTGTAGATCCCTTTAGCTCCTTGGGTACTTTCTCTAGCTCCAACATTGGGAGCCCTGTGATCCATCCACTAGCTGACTGTGAGCATTCAAGCATCTTCATACTTGATTTTAGCCAAAAGCCTGAGAAGTGAGCATCTTCAAAATAAAATATATTTTGTGAGAATAATTTGCTTAAAGTAATGTATAATGAGATGCTTTTCACCTATATGATATACTTACGCAAGACTATTTTTAATATTACATTTACTTGTTTATTGTGTATGTGAGAGTTACAGGGAAAATGTGTGTGCCATGGCATTCATGTTGAGACAGAACAACTTGTCAGTGTTGGTTTTTTGTTTCCACTGTGGTCATTTTGTGGGACTTTTCAGGTCTTCATGTTTGTGGCAAGCATTTATACCTGCTGTATCAACTCTCTGGTCCTATGCAAGCCCTTTTTTCATATGAAAGGTAGAGTGATGAATTTTCTTAGTGACACAAATTGGGTTAAAGTGAATATATATATATATATATATATATATATATATATATATATATATATATAAAATATCATAAAGTACAAACCAATATTTATATTAATAGTAATGAAATTATAAATAAATTCTTGTACTGTGACTGCGATATAAACATAATATAAAGGTAAATCCATTTATCTGAGCATACAATTTGAATAATATTAATTTTATCTCTGTATAATTAGGGAAGTGTTTTAGGATGAATTAGTACTTTACTGTTTATTATGCTTATGTGTATTTTTGAAAAAATGTCTTCTTTCTTACATATCACTTTAATAATTGTGTTTTGTTCAGTAATCCATATGCTCTCAGAATTTATGCTTGGAGGGACTTGTACACATCAGGACACAGGCAAAGTTTCTACAGCTTCCAATAAGAACCATAATACATAGTTATTAGATAACTTGCTTGTACAGCAATTTAGTTTCTAAAGCTATGTACTGCATCTCCCTTCTCTTGAGGGGCATTGAACTTATCTTATGTAAAGCTTGATACTCAGCTAAGTATGTCTAGATAACAAACAAAAAACAAAAAACAAAAAACAAAAAACAAAAAACAAAAAACAAAAAACAAAAAACAAAAAACAAAAAACAAAAACCGAAGCAAATATATTTTCAGGATTTTAAAACAGATTGAAGGCTACTGTACACTCTATAACTTTATAAGCAGTAACTGGTGTGTGTTTATGTGTGTGTGTGTGTGTGTGTGTGTGTGAGAGAGAGAGAGAGAGAGAGAGAGAGAGAGAGAGAGAGAGAAACAGAGAGAGAAACAGAGAGAGAAACAGAGAGAGAAACAGAGAGAGTGAGAGAGAGAGAGTGGGTGTGTGTGGTTGTTTATCTTCTGAAGCTTAGATCATAACAGTTCATAGCAATGACACTTTACTCGTTGATTAAGCACTTGTGGAACTAAGCATTAAATTTTGTTAGGAAACCCTATCTCGTCTCATGGTGGGATTGTCTTCCCTGAGTATAGCATCATGTGCAGAATTCATTATAGTCTTTCTTGAAATCCCAGGGGAGTTTATTCACAGATGTAGATTTACTGCCATCCTTCTGTAACTGTCTGTTCGGCCTTCTCTGTAAGCACAAAGATGAGAAATTATCCAGAAGAAGTAAATTCAAGAAGTACATTAAAAATAATAAGCATCATTTCCTGTCAGCAGTCTAGTACTTTATAGTTGCTGACACTTGATGCTGGTGTGGTGACAGCCCCTGTGATTTATGTGCAGGATCCTATGTCCTTTCAATGGCTCGAATAAAGCCGCATTTCACAGCTTCAAAAAAGGTAAAGGAGACTGGAATCAAAATTTGTTTATTTTATTGATTTTCCCTAAGTGTATTTAATTATTCATTGAGGGGTCCATTTAACACTCTCCTCTATTTTTAACCAATTAAGTTTACATTAAAGATTTGTCAATAACATTTCAATAATCAATGTTATTTCATGGCATTTGACAACTAAAAAATTCTTTTCCATTGTAGAAAAATACATGCCCTGTATTATATCAGACAAATAATGTATATATATATATATATATATATATATATATATATATATATACATCACATCATAACATATTTAACATCATAAAGAAGAAAGACAATTTGAAGAAAAAATAAATCAGAAAAAAATTGTACAAAATGCTCAATAAGATTAAACTTATGGTTAAAATTATTATTCAAATTATTTTTCCTTCTCTTTTTTTTTCATGTAATATATTCTGATTACAGTTTCCCTTCCTCAAACTCCTCTGAGACCCTCCAAATCTTCCCTCACATCAGAGTCCACATCTTTTCTGTCTCTTTAGACGACATGCACCTAAACAACTATAATAAAGTAAGAGCGTAAAAACCCACAATCTGAAATAGGATGAAACTAAGAGACAAAGAATAGAAAAATATCCAAAGAGAAGCAAGAAGTACATGTGTGACAATGAGACACACATGTTCATGCACACGGAAATCTATAAACACAAATTTGGAAGTAATAACATGTATGTAAATGACCTGTAATATCTTATTTATTTATTTATTTATTTATTTATTTATTTATTTATTTATTTATTTACACATACTCCATTTTTTATTCCCATCCCGGTCTACTCTCTGACTGTATCACATCCCATACCTCCTCCCTGCTCTGTATCCACAAGGATGTCTCGATGTCTCCACCCCCACCCCCACCCTACCAGATCTGTACTTTTTAAATTCTCTCCAAACCTCATTAGACAAGAACCTTTGAAGATGGGATTGCATTTATTGTCATGGTAACATACCCTCTTATAAAAGGCAAGATAATATAAAAATAATAATGCAGAATGGAGACTACCAAAAATGGGGTATGGAATGACACAGTTATTGGGGAAGAGGAAGAAGGTGAGTGGTGTGGGTGGTCAAGATACATTACACATATATGTGAAACTATCAAAGAACAAATTTAATTTTAAAAAACAAGGTTCTTTGAGGAAGACACATCCCCAAATAATAGTAATTTCATAAACCTCTGCCATTTTCAATCAGTAATTTCACCTAAGAGATTGTTTGTCATTCCAGAAGTTATTATTAGTTTAATGCTCATATAACTTTGGAATGTAAAATATTTATATCAATTTATCAGAATTATATTTCTATATACATTTATATATTTTAGTATATATTTAATTTGGGGGGGTGGAGTGAACTTTAATGATGGTATTTAAGATAGTAGGGAGGGCTCCTTAGTCCCCTCCTGTTATTATAGGGGTCTGGGATGGAAATTGTGAGGGAGATTCTCAAGGTTGGGGACTGAGTTGGGATAGGGACTCCTCAGCAACTGAGGGCTTCTCTCTTGCTCTCAGTGCTCTTGTTGGGGTGGTTGGTCTGGTAGGAACACTGAAGGCCATGCCAGGGAACTTCCCGTTTAGCTGTGGGATGATCTTGCCCACAGCTTTGACACTATCAGTGAATGCAGATATGATATTCTGGGCAACCCCATGGCCATCATGCCACAGCTTTTCAGAGCATGGACTGTGGTCATGTGCTTAGCCCAGAGAGTCTAAGCAGTTGGTGGTGCAGGATGCATTGCTGACAATCTTGAATGAATTGTCATATTTCTCATGGTTCACACCCATCACAAACATGGGGCATTGGCAGAAGGGGCAAAGATGATGACCCATTTGGCCCTACTTTTCAAGTGGGCCCCGGCCTTCTCCATGGTGGTGAAGATGCCACAACATACTCAGCATCAGCATCACTTCACTTGATGTTAGTGGGATCTCGCTCCTGGAAGATAGTAATGGGCTACCTGTTGATGACAAGTTTCCCATTCTCAACCTTGACTGTGCCATTGAATTTGCCCTGGGTGGAGTCATACTGGAACATGTAGACCATGTAGTTGAGGTCAACGAAGGGGTCGTTGATGGCAACAGTCTCCACTTTGCCAAGTGGAGAGCAGATGCTAGCCCTGGTAACCAGTTGCCCAATATGGCCAAATCCATTCACACTGACCTTCCCAATTTTGTCTACAAAACGAGGCTGGCCCTGCACAAGAAGATGCGGTTGTCTCTGGAACAGGGAGGAACCTAGTATACATTTTAAATACGTTTATAGAAATTTTTCCCCTGTACTCATATATTCAAGGATTTTCCCCACTTTCTCCTCTGTAAGTTTCAGTGTCTCTGATTTTATGTGGAGTTACTTGATCCACTTAGACTTGACCTTAGTACAAAGAAATAAGAATGGATCAATTAGCATTCTTCTACACAATAACGGCCAGTTATGATAACCACCAGTTGTGCTAGCACCATTTATTGAAAATGCTGTCTTTTTTCAACTGGATGGTTTTAGCTCCCTTGTCAAAGATCAAGTGACCATAGGTGTGTGGGTTCATTTCTGGGCCTTCAATCCTATTCAATTGATCTACCTGTCTGTTGCTGTACCAGAACCATGCAGTTGTTTGTTTGTTTGTTGTTGTTGTTGTTTTCATCACAATTGCTCTTAACAGCAATGACTTGGATTGTAAGATCAAGTATTGACAAATGGGACCTCATAAAATTGCAAAGCTTCTGTAAGGCAAAAGAAACTGTCAATAAGACACGAAGGACACAAACAAGTTGGGAAAGGATCTTGACCAATCATAAATCAGGTAGGGGACTAATATCCAATATATATAAAGAACTCAAGAAGATGGACTCCAGAAAATCAAACAATCCTATTAAAATGGGGTACAGAGCTAAACAAAGAATCTCAACTGAGGAATACCAAGTGGCTGAGAAGCACCCGAATGTTCAACATCCTTAATCATCAGGGAAATGCAAATCAAAAAAAAAAAAAAAAACCCTGAGATTCCATCTCACACAGGTCAGAATGGCTAAGATCGAAAATTCAGGTGACAGCAGATGCTAGCGAGGATGTGGGGAAAGAGGGACATTCTTCCATTTTTGGTAGGATTACAAGCTGGTACAACCACTCTGGAAATCAGTTTGGCAGTTCCGCAGAGAATTGGACATAGTACTACCAGAAGATTCAGCAATTCCTCTCCTGGGCATATACCCAGATGATGTTCCAACTTGTAATAAGGACACATGCTTCACTATGTTCATAGCAGCCTTATTTATAAGAACCAGATGCTGGAAAGGACCCAGATGTCCCTCAACAGAGTAATGGATACAGAAAGTGTGGTACATTTATACAGTGGAATACTACTTAGCAATTAAAAACAATGAATTCATGAAATTCTTAGGCAAATGGATGCATCTGAAAGATATTGTCCTGAGTGAGGTAACCCAACCACAAAAGAACACACATGATATGCACACACTGATAAGTAGATATTAGCCCAGAAACTTAGAATATCCAAGATACAGTTTGCAAAACACATGAAACCCAAGAAGAAGGAAGTCCAAAGTGTGGATACCTCGCTCCTTCTTAGAATGGGAAACAAAATACCCATGGAAGGAGTTACAGAGATAAAGATTGCAGCTGAGAGGGAAGAAAAGACCATCCAGAGACTGACCTACCTGGGGATCCATCACATATACAACCACCAAACCCAGATACTACTGCATATGCCAGAAAGATTTTGCTGACAGAACCCTGACATAGCTTTCTCTTGTGAGTCTATGCCAATGCCTGGCAAATACTGAATTGGATTCTCATAGTCATCTATTGGATGGAACACAGGGACACTAATGACGGAGGTAAAGAAAGTACCCAAGGAGCTAAAGGGGAATAATGATATGTACTCCCCAGAGCTGTGTCTCTAGTTGTCTGTTTAGCAGAGGATGGCCTAGTAGGCCATCAATGGGAGGAGAGGACCTTGGTATTGTGAAGATCATATACCCCAGTACAGGGGAGTGCCAGGGCCAGGAAGCATGAGTGGGTGGGTTGGGGAGCAGGGTGGGGAGAGGTTATAGGTGGCTTTGGGGATAGCATTTGAAATGTAAATGAGAAAATATCTAATAAAAATCATTTATAGAACATAGTTAACTGTTATCTAGGGCTGAATTGGATAGTACATTAACCACTGCACACATACAAATTGAAGGATACATAAACTACTGCATACATATGGAAATTTGAATTTCAGATGAATGGTGAATGGTTGAGGTTTTATTTATTTGTTTGTTTGTTTGTTTGTTTTGTTTTTTCAAGACAGGGTTTCTCTGTGTAGTCCTGGCTGTCCTGGAACTCACTTGGGTGTGGGTGTGGGGGTGGAGTGTCAAGCTTATCTTAAATTAATTCAGATTCTTTCCTAAAGTTTGTGCTGATCTCCGATACCCCTCCTCCCTGTTGTCTTTATTCAGGCAAGAGAAAAAGAAATTAAGAGGGCTGTGTGGGAGAAGGAGCTAAAAAGTTTGGTGTAGATATTAGTCTAGCTTCCTTCTAATTCTGGAAAGTCTCTGTTGTATGTAAAGTAGGAATTGCATAAAATATTTGTCTTATTTCAGGGCTGGTCATATGCACCAGTAACCCCTCTGTGGTTGTTGTAAGCTGTGAGGAGGGTCAGTCTGGAAGTGAGGTCCAGAAACTGAAATGACAATCACCAGTCACTGAAGATGCTTCCCAGAAATATTAAGAGTTTTAAAGGGTTCATGGGCATTACACACAGATAAATGTAGATGTTCATGCCGATGACCATTCAGAATTTCTCAGTCTTTCGTAGATTGCAATACTTTTGTTTATCTTTCTAAATGTATAGTCAGATATAACAAGAAAATATAAACAAATATAATTTGCAGTAGGAATCTAACACATTATATGAGCAAAAGCTAGATTTCCTGTCTGTCAAATTATTGACTAATCTTAGCATTTTCAGTTTTTACTGATCATCAAGATAATTTCAACCTCTATTCTTACAAAAATGTGATGAATCATTTGCTGAATAGAAATAGTTATGTAATGTCTGCTACCAATCTTTATGTTTCCCACAGAATAATTTTAATTTTGTAATCATACTGTTGATTGTACCCCTAGTAATCAATTATCTATTGGGTTGTTTTAGAGCTACTAATGTGGAAGTCTTATTTCTATGACAGTAATTTCAAATAGGTGTCTTTATTAATGTTTCCTGTGACAGGAGACAACTTTCTGTTAAGAGAGAAACAGAATTAATGAATAATGATTTTTTTTTAAACTCTGAACTTTTTGAAATGAAAGAAAATTAGAGACAAAAAAAATTAAATGAGGACAATGAATTGCTTAGTGTTAAGGAAACACAGACTCCAAATGTAAACAAAAGCAGGTCAAGGTCTCAGTCTTATCAGTGTTGACTCTTTTTAAGACATCTATTCCTATCCACTATGTATAGAGATAGAAAAGACAGGACATAAATTCAACTTCTCCATATAAAGATGAACACCAGATAGACCTTTTGTTCTTCTTATAAGCCCTCTTCACCTTTCATGAGGAATGTTCGTGGATCCAATCTTCTGAGGGTCTCTTGTGGTTACAAAGAGAGCAACAGCTGTATGAACAATAAAAGTTGGTAATTTGCTGATGGTTTAAAGTAGAGGTGTGAAGATATTTTAGAAGTTACTCATAAGAAAACAGCATAACTTTGGGAAGATGAAAAATTTCTGAGATGGGCTACCTTATTGTGTTTCTGGTGGTCACAAGGCTGCTATAAAATGTGACAGGTTCTGAAACCGCCATTCTTACCCATATGTGAATTGCTGAAAAATGATTATTTCAGAGAATACAATGGCATTTTGAGCCTAGCTTTGGGTAAATAGAAAACTTCAGACCAAACTGGAAAATTAGTACAAAGTTATGTCTCAAGTTGAAAAATTACATATAAATAAATAAATAAATAAATAAATAAATAAAGGAGGTAGTTTAGTGGTAGAGTTTGCTGGGACAGGTCCTGGGTTCAATCCATAGTATCCCCAATATGAAAAACTGACATGTTATATGGTTTAATACAGGATATATATATATATATATATATATATATATATATATATATTTTTTTTAAATAATGAGAAAAATTAGAAAAAATACACTTTATTAATCATTTGAAAATGATTATACTTTTTCACTGTCATTTGTGCATTCCAAATTTACATAATTGTGATCAAATAGCATATTAAACATCCTGTTTAAACCATTTGTTTATTTTGATTATAAATATTTGCCTAACCATAGTGATTTTTATAATTTAAAATCAATGTGATAATAAATAATCTTCTAGAACATTAAACCTTATATATAACTCGTGATACTTTTATATTTTAAATTGTTATTATTTAATGTTTAAACATAATGATTCCTTTGATCAATACATTATAATTTTCATACAATATTATGTTTTAGAAAAAAATAAATATAATTGCTGCATATATGAATGGGAAACCAATGATAAACTATAATAAATTATTTCTATCAAGTGTCCAAACACTTTAAACATTTAAACTATTATCATTATTGCAAAATTTATAATTAATTGCACTTCAAAGTGAATTAAGAGGTCATTAACTAATCAAGAAACTCAATGAGATTTGTGAAAGGAATAATTAAGTTCAAACAGATGGTGGGTTTTTCTTTTTTTGTTTGTTTGTTCTAAACAGGAAGCTTGAGAAATAAAAGCAGCTGAGTTAGTTCCCACATTCCCTGTGTTTGTTTCTGGATCTTAGTGTTTTGTGATATCAGTACAAAATCCATATGAATCATAGACTTTGAAACCTTAATTTGATAAACACCACATATTAGATGCCAAAATGTCAGAATATAGTGTTGATTTCATAGAATGTTTTAATCACAATGCATAAACCTGAGTACTGAGAAAGAACAAGAAAACAGTACATTAAATTATCTATCCAAGATTGCTTCTGAGTAGGCTAGTGTGGGATAGGAGGCCAAAGAAGAAATCACTCATCAAGATTTAGCAATTCAAAGACATAAAAGTTATCAAAGCTGAGTGGTATGTTGATCTAAAATTAGATAATATGAGAAATTGTCACCATGAAACAACTTACATATTCCAAAGTTATGGAAATATGATTTATAATATATTATGGTATTTTAGTAGTTGGTTGCCATTTGCCTTATAAAACTTTGCAGTTGAAAGCTTGAGAGAACATTGTGATCATCTGGGTCATTGGTTTTTAAACAATACTCAGTGATGCATAGACTTCAGCATGAGACACTGGAGATTGACAGGGAGCTTCACTGAGCGACTGTTCTCCACTTACAGCTTAGCTATGCATTTCACATTTTTAAACATTTTTATATTCATGACATTGAAAATGTTTTAGCTGGTTTTAAGCAAATGAGATAAAATCTGATTCATTATGAGGCTATTCCATGTCATATGTCAAAAATAGATTTTTTTATCTTAATTTGCGAGATAGTTTATTAAAAGCTGAACTTAGGATACAAGACAAGTATATTTCTTCTTAAAGCCCCAACTGTGTTAGTGATGTGTACACTCTAGTTATGATAAGAGAGACACCCATTCATTCAACCATTAAAAACTATTGACAGTTTTAAAACATGTTAGGTTATATGTTTAATTCTTCAATCTACTCATAAGTTAAGGAAAAATATGAATCTTAATATCATTCTCCAGAGAACTACAATAATGAATCACTGTCAGAGGTGGCAGAGTAGAGAAAGTGTCATGTTGAAACCTGGAATAGCAAAAAATGTTTTTTAGCAAAGTTCTCCAGTCAGGTAGAAAGAAGATCCTTGAATTCAAGTATTAAAAATGGGATGTAAGGGACTCAGGGAAGGAATAAGACTAAAAGAAATGTAAATATAGATTTTAAGCAGGGAGGTTAAGAGAAGGAGATGTGATCAGAAAATAGTAGCCATCTGGATCACTTTGGCTAAGAGTCACAGTATATTTTCTTTACAATTCATACGTAGAAATTTGAAGCTATTATCTTCAAAGGACAATTAATAAACAATAATGAGATCACAGAGTGGAATTTAAGGAAGCAGCTTACAAAATTATAAGTATAAAGTAAATTTGTAGAATGCAGTAAATGAAGGGGTCACCACTGTTTACAAAGTCAGCTGTATAGTTTGCAATATTACCAGAAAGTAATTGGAAAGAAGTGCTTCCCAAGCCCTACCTAAGGCTCTACACATTTAGGTATGAGCTGTGTTCGTTGCTATAGTAACGTCAAATATCTACATGTAATTATCCTTATGTTGACAAACAAGATTCCCAGCAAATGATAATATACTTAGAATTTTTGCTTCTGGAGGAAGCTTTGATCACAATTCAGGATGAATGAGTGATTCTATTCCTTTCCAAAAGTCTATAATTCCATGACCTTGTTTCTTATCTCTGTAATACAATCTATTAAGTTACACAATATCCCAGGACACTAAAACTAAAGGTTCTTGTCTGCCAAAGTGTTTTTTCCTGCATCAACCTTGGCATTTTAATGTGTTTTGTTATTGAAGAACTAGAAAGTATCTCGCTCAAATACTTTGTGTTTCATGTAGTTTGCTTCACATAGCAAATAACAAGAGGGAAGCCTCTTTCATATTGTAGACAAGGAAGTTTATTAGATAAATAATAGGGCTTATAGATATACAACTTATGTTTTCTTTTGTTATTGTTTGAAATTAATAGTACTAGGGGCAGTGTATAACCCATCACTCAAATTCTGTTCACTTTTCAGTTTGGTGCTGAGGGTTAACTATATTTTAGAGTAGAGATAGAAGTTTAGCATCATATCCAGATAAAATAATTTTACTAGGAAGAAAACTATTTCTCATGAAAGACAGTAATATTTCTATGAAATAAATCCAAATGCTTTGTTATCGAGAAGTTTGTGTCGTGTATATTCTTTTACCAGTCAACAGTAAGAGCGATTGAGGAGCTTGAGTTGATATGCCCACAATAACTTGTGGGACTGGGTACTAACATTAACATAAAGCATATAGTTACATGTATGGAGTACTAGAATGGACACCCAGATAAATTTGGAATTGTGTGGCTGAAGATACAGCTGAAATAGATAATGAAGAGTCTGTGTACATTACACAATATGAGAAACATATGGTCACATTTATAATTGGCAATTGTGAGTGATAAAAAGAGCAGAGAAAGAGGAACTAATTTCAATCTGAATGAGGCTTCTAAATGCCATTCTAGTCATCCTTACCTTTTCTTACCATTTAAGCCTTTGTTAAAATCAGCTTTAATATAGCAGAATAGATTTTCATTGTTGGTATTTTGAATGTAGTCAATGAGCTAAATATTTAGACATCATTACGCTTAATCGTGTATTGATTAGGATGAAAATTAAATGCTGAATCCAGGTAACTAAATGGCATCAGGACATCTGGCATAGAAGATAACCCATGTTCCTGCCAAAATACATAGCTTCACTGTCAATGTGGAAAGTAGCCTTGAGCCAGCTCTGGCATTGACAATAATTATTCCAACATGGTACACTATGTTACACCAAAAGGGATGATAAAATAACAAAAAATGTTGTAATGAAAATGAAGCTAATGTTGTCATAGTCATCACTCAAGAAGATTCTACTACTTTGATTGATGGCACCTACTAAAACATGATAAATGTTATGAATAATGATAGACATCACTTACTGAATCCATACCACATAATGCTGAGTAATTATTACAGCAATCATTTCAATTTTATAGAGGACCAAACCAAAGTCATGAAAAGCATAATCACTACCTAAATCCATGCTGATAATGTTGGATAAGGTTGGTAATTTTTGAAGCAAGAATACTAGACCAAATTCATCATTAAATGCCATGTTACTTTGATTTTAATAGCAGCGCAAGAAAGAAAGATAGTTTTCATAAGAACTGAATTTATTAAGAAAACAGTGATCTTTATGTATTCATTATGTACAGATCTTATTCAGGAAGCTTGAACACAGCCATAAAAAAACTTTTCAGTTTACAATTAGTGATATTATTTTTATTTTTGGAACATATCTTGTGCTTATTTACATTTATATATGAAATCCTAGCAAAGAAGCTATATAAATTCTAAACATGACTCAGGTAAACAATTTGGAAAGGACCCTGAGTCACTGGCAAGACAGAAAGTGATGAAGAGAATGTTTTTTACAGCCTTACCTTTTCATAACTACACAATCTATAAGAATAATTACTGCTTGAATTTTTTAAAAATAAATGATGTGCAGTAGATAGACTGTCATGTCCATGACAATAATACTTAATGGAATAGAACCCAGCAAACGAAGCATTTCTTATGAATATAATGTCAGTGACTAACACTAAGTTTATTATATAGACAACACAGAAAGGGAAATCTAGTGCCTTTTTGTCTTCAAATTGTTTTAGCCATTTTACAGTGTTGTCTACAGTTATCAAGTGGGATAATTATCATCCAATTTTACTAACAAGAAAATATCTTCTTTGTGTCATCATAAGCATATACTAAAAATATTTGTCTATAGGAAAATTTAAGAAGAGGGAAAAGTCCATGCCACTAAATTTCTAGAATGTCAAATGGGTATCAACTGTGTGATTTTCTTAATAATATGGTCCATTTTTCCTTCTAACTTCTCATAGTAAAAATATAAAGGCAAATAACATGCTATAAATACATAGAACAGTCTCCCTGGGGTAATAACTATTAGAGTAGAATTACTAACTACGAACAAATTGCTGCAATTACAGTTACATGGGTGGAAGTGTATGGTCAATCCACCTCACTAAAATCACATGATCCCAGAATGTCTCCTCCCAGCATTAATTGTAAGACCTTCTCTGTATGAAGGGAGGAGCTTACTGATTTTTCATTTGTGAAGTACTATAATGTTAAAAGGAGTTCTTCAGAATTTACATTCCATAATTCTGGAACAAAAACATGTCCTTCAGCAAATGCCTTTATATTTCTGTACTAAGAACTGCAAAGAAACAAACAAAAAGAGGATAGAATAAAAATTATGCCAGTGTTTACCTTAATGGAGAATTTCACTTTTTCTGCCGTTGATATAAGTTTGAAATCCACAGAACTTAATACATGCTTTAATTGTAGTCAGTGACTACTTACTTGATTCATGGAAATCTTCCTCAGTAGGCTTTCTCAAATTTAAATTTACAATATGACATGAAAATGAGTGTTTAAAAATTGAATACACAGCTTCTGCTACATATGTTCCAGAAGATTGTCTTATCTTGCACCAATGAGAGGGGATATGCTTGGTCCGGTGGAGGCTCGTTGCCTCAGAGAAGGGGGATGCTAGAGATGCAAGAAGGGAGTGGGTAGGTGGATGGGGGGAGCTCCCTCTTAGAGGCAAAGGGAAGAGGGGATGGTATGGGCATGTGCGGAGGGGAGACGGAAAAAGGGGACAATATTTGAAATGTAAATAAATAATCAATAAAAATAATAAGAAATTGAAACTTACCATAAAGTATGAGTTTATATATAACCTATAATGTAGAAAGATATCTCATGAAAACACATAAAAATTGCCACCAAGCTCAGTATTATTAAAGTGGCAATGAGATAAAAGACATAAAGGCCTCCCAAGTATGCATACTGTTCCTATTGACTACTGTGGTTGCTGTTCATCTCTCTCTCTCTCTCTCTCTCTCTCTCTCTCTCTCTCTCTCTCTCTCTCTCTCTCTCTCTTTCTCTCTCTCTGTCTGCCTCGCTCTATCTCTCTCTCTCTCCATTTTTGCCGACATGTTTATAAACCTAGTTTTCTATATAATTTCAGTTAAATTTCCAGAATTAAAACTTGTCCTGAATTTAGATAATGTGGCTTTAGAAATATCTGATATGAAAAGGTTACTATGTTTTAATGCTATAATACTACTTTTGCCTTATGATTTTTCTCTAACATTACTGAAAAGCTCATCAAATACATAGAGTTGAATAACGACTCTAAATTTGAAGTAGCAACTTGGGACAAGGACAAGAAATGACTCACGTTGTGGATTCTTTTTTGAGAGAAGATTACAGGAGGATATAGAATTAATATCATGATGACATCTAGATACAATTCATAATTTAAAACAGTAGAATTCACAAGACTGCTAAATATAAAATACAGTTTTACATCAGTTTTTCAGATTTATGAGCATGGTTATCATAAATGTAACAAAATTAAAAATACATATCAAAATGTCCCACTCAGAAAATATTATCTTAATTTATAAGTGTCAAATTGAATATTAAAATAAATTCAAAATTTTATATGTAAGGCAGCTATTACATAAATAAGAGACAGCCCATCCCTTTAATTAATTAGTTTTCTTTTTGAGATGTAGATAGGTAATAATACAGAGCAGCATGCTCATGATTGTGACCTAGGAGGATTGAAGAGTAGAAGGAACTGTTAAACCTATTCAGCACGGCAGGCAGGAAATACTTGCAAGGAGGGATGGCTGCTACAACCTATTTTCATAGGGCTTTAATGAGGCATATGGTTGAGATAAATGATAACAGACTTTGTGAAAGTTGAGAAGTTAGTAATCATCAAAGGATTGTTAGGAAATGCTAAACTTGTTGGCTTTTATCTTCTGTGTATATGTATAAACACACACACACATATATATGTATGTGTATATATATATATATATATATATATATATATATATATATACTGACGAAAGAATATAGCATTCTAGAGACAGCCTTTAGAAACAAAGCACAACACAAAGCAGACCCTGGAGAAGCTTGAAGGCTGGTGAGAAGCCTAGGGACTGAGCCTGGAATCCAGACTCCAATCGCAAACAAGCAGAAGTCAAAACTGATGTATATTACTGTCCTTTGACTCAGGGAAGAAAATGGACAATGCCATTTTGCCACAAAGGTTTAATGTTAAAAACAAATACACATCACACACCTTTGAATGTTTTATTTAAGTGTTATATAGTCCACTTAAATGACAAGATGTGGACAAGATTCTGCCTTTCCAGATTCTGGAGGTCACACATTCTTACTCATGAATTAAGCATGTTTGGTGCCCTATGAAGTACTGCTCTGTATGTCAGTGAAAACACTGAAGAGTTTGCATGAGTTGCTACAATGACCATGCAACTCACAATCTTTAGACCCTTTCTATACAAAAGAAAGTATTTTGCATGATACTGCACCCCTACAATATCAATGTTTGGGAAACTAAGGTATTAGGCTCACAAATGTGAAACCAAACTGTTCTATGCAGTAAATTTCAATTTACTCTAAACTACACTTTGAGAACTGTCTAAATAAGTATTAAACAATTTTTTGTAGAAACTTGCATCATTCAGTTCAAGCTGAAGGAATGTAAAAATGGAAACTTACACTGGTAGGGAAAGTTATATGCATTTTCTTATTTTGATTTATCAAGTTGGCATCTCTGAGTAATTAGGCTGGACTTGATGTTAAAACATAAAAGGTAAATTTCATCCGTGGAAAGAAATGCCAAGTTTAAAATGATGTATGCCTCATAATATATATATATATATATATTCATATTCATATATATTCATATATATTCATGTATATATATACATTCATATATATTCATATTCATATATATAATATGAAACCTGTAATAATATTACCTGAAAATGAATTTCTTTAGTACCATTAAAGAGATGGTCAAAATGATAAATTTCAAAATCTCATATTTAGATTAAAAATTGTACAAACATACACTAACCTCACTCTAACGTGAAAAAGAACATAGTAATATGTTGTGAACCCTTAAATGAGATCTTAAATAGGCTTGGGGGTTTGACATGACAGCTTCTAAAATATAGTCATGTCTGATAATGAATCTCTAAAACTTATTGGACAAGAAACTTAGAACAGAAAGCAGGAACACCTCTAAACTGAATTTTATAGAAACTTGCCTTGAAAAGAGAGGGAAAAGGTTCCTGAAATTTTGGTGCATTTTTTATATAAAAGTACATGGAGATGCACACAGGAAAAATTTTAGATGTGAACCAGCACCGAATGTGGTGGAAATATGTTCAAAGTGATAGTTTAGATTAATGTTAAGGAGTAGTGAGGAATTCAATTCAAAAGGCAGAGTTCATAGTTTGTGAAGTCCTTTGAACTTAAGAGTTAAGGAAATTCAATTTTTATAGTAAATTTTTGAAGAATGAAAAGTATAAAAATATCATAGCTGACCTTTCTAAGATATCAGAAGTTGGGATGCACTTTCCTTCTGTCATTTTCCTAGCACATGATGCTCTCGTAACAGAAGTATGATTCTATACTGTTGAAGCTGGCAATCAAGGAGAATCTAGATTGAGCTAGTTCCATCTAAGGGTGTCAGTGTGATCTTTGATACCATGCTCTTGAGATGAGTCAGTTCTTATATAGAGAATGGCAAAGTGGGAATAACAGAACCCATGTTCAAACTGCAGCAGAGAAACCGCTGGGTGAGTTTTCACCTGTCTATTCTAAATTTTGTTTACTTATAAAACTAAAACTGTAAAACAAGCAACAACTGTGTCAGTGCCAAAATCTAGAATAGGAAGATAAGAAATATTATATATATGACCTGATACCTGGTCAGTATTTCAATATTCTTGGATATTTGCGAAAACCCATTACTTGTGAGTTACAATAGTAAAACTTGCTTATACCTCCCAAGGGGCCTAAGCTATGATATGCCTCATTTAATATGCTAATAATAGAATCACAATTCATGGAAGCAATGGCTAAGAAGGCAAAGAAGTAGGAGGGTGTCTATACTTTGTAGTACACCTCATGCCCCACCAGCCTTCTTGTGTTCACAGAACACAAAGTTCCTCTCTTAGGCTGCTTCACAGTTCAGCACAGTTCAATAGTCAAATGAAAGAATGGGTAAGATTTTAGTAACTCCTGGATGTACACACACACACAGACACACAAACACACACACAGGTGAAGAAAGAGCCAGAGAAGTTATAATAATCATCTTCAATTAGGAATTTAAGACATTTCAAAAGAATATGTTTCTTTTAATATGCACGAGATGTTTCTAAAGTATCTGTTGGGTTGACAGGTGCTCACTTTTACCTTTGAAGCCAGTCTGTTAAGACCAGGAGAGGCTTCTGTTTCTTAAATTCACAGACAATACAAACTGAAAGAAACCAAATCGATAACTTCAAAGGAGACTATGAATTACCTAAAAAATGAATAATTCTGAAGTAGAATAAACTATGTATGAAAGAACACATCAGAAAAGCAAGATACAATAGGAAAATTTATGAAAGAGGGGAAATTAGTCTAGTTAATAAAATGAACCTACATAGACAAACTTTACTTTCTATGATCCATATTTGCAAACTAACCCAAACTAAAATAAATGCACAAACTATTAAAATATATAGAATGAAGTAAAATTAGTATCGGAGATTACACAAGTAAATGTCAACAATAAAGACAAGTCATTTAAAATATACCACCGAGCTTTATTCTAAAAACAAATAAAGCAAATAAAATATAGCAATAACTCTACATTGTCGTAGGTAAAGAGATAATAAACATTAGGACACACATATGCAAGGAAGAAAGTATGGGAAAGTAGAACAATCTCAGGAGGGTTTTTTTTTTTAATTTTAAGAATATTGAATTTCTGCATTCGCTGGTATAGTATAAGCTGATTTTATATGAACTAGTGAGGAAAAATCTCAGCAAGTAAAAGTAGTCTCTATCCTAAGAATAAAGGCAGGAATTCATAAATTCACAAAGTTTGTAATAAATACCTGCAAATTACAGAGAAAAAGATGGTGATTAGGACAAAAAAGCCAAGCTGAACAGAGATCTGGCTGCAGGGCTGCTACTTGGCTGTCTGTCAGAGAAAGGGTAAACAAGATTCCCTCTCACTTGACCTGTGGAGCAAATGTAAGCTGAAATGTCTGTTATGAATGGCATTTAGGCACAAGGATTCCGTACAGTTGATAAGTTCCCATGCTTATTTACATCTGTAAATAACATCCTCTTATACATATACACCCAAATTTGACTTTCAGTTTTCTAACACTTCTTTCTGACTCTGATTAGAATAACTTAGGGGAGGAAGCACAGAAGACCTATCCCAGAATAAAATGATTGCTTAGACTGCATAAGGTTCTGGGTTTGATCTCTTAACATTGCCAAATCAAGAATGATGAGTTATATAGCTTTTGACAATGTAACAATAGTTCCATGAAACATATCTTTGATATTATTATGGCATAGCAGTTTCAGTGACTACACTTTTAGACTTTAAAAAAATGTTGGACATAGATTGGATTTGGACTGATGAACAGCTAGAAAAAATATATTGTTGGCTCTTCATTGAATTTGCTTCACATAGCTCCTGGCACTTAATAGACATTGAAAAATGCATGGTTAATGAGCATACACATTCCAGCAAATGCTCAGATATAATTTCATGTCAACAGGACTTATGCAGAAGAGGGTAGCAATTTTGTGAAGAAGCCCATCAAAATCTATGATTCTGATCAGATGTGAGTCTTACACTTTGAGAACTGTGTTGAATTTAAATCAGTTCTGTTAAAAAAGAAAAACAGCATTAGACATATAATTTTAATTGCAGTGGAAAAATAACTACTGAGAACAATGATACAGTATAACTTCAAAAGTGCTAAATCTTTATATTAGGAATAAAACTATATACCTTGCCAACATGTATGAATATAATTATTAGTGGTCATCCATGAAGTTTCTTGAGTTGTCCATAATGACTTCTCAAATGTTATTGATATTTTTGTACAGCTAATACTTTGCAAGAATTTTAAAAAATGCCTATATCATCTCAATTACTCTATGATATGTAAATGACTAATATAAAATCTGAAGAAGAATTTATGGTTGATGGGCCAGTAGAGTCATTTTGAAATATGTTACAGTTTGGGTCACACATCTTACACAAGTCATATCTGGATTTGCTGATCTAATTTGTCTGTAGGATGTGTGGTGTCTTCAACTGTAAAAGTAACTTGTATATGTCTAACATAATTGTCACTCCCAAGGCTTACTCCCTTTGCCTCCTAACTTAAGGCTAGTCCTGGAATTGTCTAACCTTTTTTGCACAATCTAATCTAGCCTAGAGTGCTTTCAGTCTCTGACACTTGCTGCTGGATAAGCTCACCCTTTTAAGCTAATTCTGAATTATTGCTGGCTGGTCCAACTCAGCTCTTCTGGCTCAAACTCCTCTCCATGCAGACTGATTCAAACTAGCTTGTCTCCTCTGAATAGTTCTGCTTGGTCTCAAACTAACTCTAGCAATTTGTTCTAATATTCTGTCTTCTCATTCTCTGGCTCATTCTATCTTCACTTGTGTCTACCTTGTTCTCTCTGCCACCTGTTGCTGTAAATGTGTCCCTGTAAAAACTGCCTCTTTTCTCGTGAAATCCATACCAAGTGTTTTAATTGAGTTGATTGCTTTATTGACTTTTATATTATGAATTCTGTTTCCCATTGATGAATTTATTTATTCATTTTACATACACATCACTGCTCCTCTCCCAGTTCACTCCTCGTGCAGTCCCTTCTCCTTCTCCTTTGAGAGGGTATAGGGTCCCTCTAGATATTCTCCTACCCTAGCACATCAAGTTTTTGCAGGGGTAGGGAATCCTCTCCTACTGAGGCCAGACAAGGCAGTTTAGTTGGAGAACAGATTCCTCATATAGGCAACAGCTTTGGGGATAGCCTTGCTCCAATTATTGGGAACTTACATGAAGGTGGATCTGCACATCTGCTACATATGTACGAGGTGGTCTAGATTCAGCCAGGGTGTGCTCTTTGGTTGGTGGTTCAATCTCTGAGTGCCCCAAGGGTCCAGTTTATTGTATAACTTGCAAAGAGTGACTCTTACTCCATAAAATTCTCCCTTGATATACAGACACCTTTTAACTTCATGAAACTTCAGATGTCAGTGCTGGGCCTTAAATCCTGGATGAATTAAGTCCTATCCAATAAGTCCTTTCCTACACCTATAAGTTCATGTATACTGCCATATGTCTTTCTAGTTTCAGTGTTCCTGGATTCTGTGTGACAACTTTTAACTTTTATATCTGTAATTTTGATGTTACAAATGGCTGTATAAATATAACTCATATTTAATTGCCTTTTTTTGTAAATTGAGACAAGTCTATTGTAGTCCAGGATGGGTTTAAAATGGAGTTGAGATTGACTATGAAGTTCTGATCCTCCTGCCTCTACCTTCAAAGTGCTAGAATCACAGGTGTGGATGACTGCTCCTAGATTAACCTATTCTTTTCTAAATTATTTACTAATTTAACACTGAAATTATATTTGGCAAAACAACCCTGATATAGCTGTCTCTTGTGAGACTATGCTGGGGCCTAGCAAACACAGAAGTGGATGCTCACAGTCAGCTATTGGATGGATCACAGGGCCCCCAATGGAGGAGCTAGAGAAAGTACCCAAGGAGCTAAAGGGGTCTACAACCTTATAGGTGGAACAACATTATGAACTAACCAGTACCCCCCCAGAGCTTGTGTCTCTAGCTGCATATGTATCAAAAGATGACCTAGTCGGCCATCACTGGAAAGAGAGGCCCATTCGTAGTGCAAACTTTATATGCCTCAGTACAGGGGAACACCAGGGCCAAGAAGTGGGAGTGGGTGAATAGGGGAGTGGGGGGAGAGGGTATGGGGGACTTTTGGGATAGCACTGGAAATGTAAATGGAGGAAATACCCAATTAAAAAAAAAGAAAAATAGTATAAATTGGTACTAGAAATCAAATAAAACAGCTCTCTTCAAAAAAAAAAAAAAATTGGCAAAACAATGTTTATCCCCAGCAAATGTTTCATTAGAATTTGAAATTCTGTCATTGGTAGACATACAACAGCTCCAAAATTTTAGTAGTATTTAACCAAGTGGAACATTTAAGTGTCATTTACAATGTGTAACATTAAAATCATTGTTACTTTGCATGTGTTAATCAAGTGGGTATCCAACACAAGATGCTGGAGACCAAATCTAGCGTAATATACATTCCAGATGAATAGGCTAGTTTTAACATTTTTAAAAAGAAAAACATTATAACATTCCTTGGATAGTTATATTCAAAAGTAAAAATTACTGAAATCCTGAGAAGTAATGTTTGTTCATAAGCAGATTATGGAATTTTTTCTTTGTTAAATAAAACATTATCTGCTATGTTTACAGAACTGATCCATTTGGGGAGAACAGGCTTTATGATAGAGATTTTTAAGAGTTGATTAGATCACATGTTACCCAGTGCTTACATCAATTACATTGTTCTTTGCATAAGAAAAAATTCTCCAGCTGGAAAATATAATTTGTTGAATATTGGTCTAAAATGTTTTCCATAATGTATTTATTTTTTAAATTTCAGAAAATAAATCAAAGCAGGTATGTTTTGATTCAACGCTCAACATAATTTGCAAAAGTCATTGATGTTACTTAGGAATATAATATGACTATAGCTATTGACATTAATCACATTTCATGAATATCAGTCTCATTATTTTGTAGATATGCCTCTCAGTGATTATATATTAGCATTTCTGTTTGAAATCATAAGAACATAAATCTTTAATGAATATATTTAAGTAGTCTGTTTACTTGAAATTTGTCTTGCATACTGCTTCCAGTCCACAAATTGCTCAGCAAAATGCACATTTTAATCACTGTAAAAACAGCAACTGCTTTCCATGCAGCTAAGTGGCATAACTGTATAATTCATAGGGAAATTTTAATGATTAGTGTTAGTTCCTGCAGTGGTTCCAAAAATATCTTGGCTACTAGAGTGGCCTGCAATTATCTAAGTACTTGAGTAGTTCTTTAATGAATAAAGTATATAATTTAATTTCATCTAAATACTTGTTTGTATTAAATTATAGATAGAGGAAAGATGTTGACAGATAGGTAAATTTGTAGTTAGATAGATGATTCCGTTTTAAACTGTTGTTTAGAAGTCTTGAAATTTTAGCTTACATGTACTGAACAGCATTAAAAATTAATGGAGGTCTTTAAGAAATGGGAACTTGTGAAAGTTAACATATGTGAGAACTTTTAAGTTATTTTTTATATTTTTACTGTTCTTTTCTTTTGATTTTCTTCCTCAAATATTTTAACACTTGCACAGGTATTAAAGTTTCCAAAGTTGTGCTCTAGAAAAAGGCTACCATATTCTTGCAACTATTAGGAAAAGAAAAGGAGTAACATAAAATGATGGACCACTGACAATTTTTAAACAAGTAATTTCTACATTTTAATTAAGTCTTTGTCTGATAAAATACAGTGTCTGATAAAATATATGACTATAATTTTCTTATTAAAGATGCCTCAACTCTAATAGAAATAATTACTGGAGACTGTTTAAAAATTTTAAGTTGTTTTCCTCCTATGTCTTTGCTAATCATATACATTCATATAATGGTTTCAATAAATCTACCCTCCATTCCCTGCCTCTCATTTCCTTCCACCACTGTACCCTCCTGAGTTCATAGTCTTAGTCTTGTAAATCCACTGAGTCCCCTTAGTGTTGTTCATATGTATACTGATTTAGGACAATTACATATACCTGGGTCCTAGTTTAAGGTTCTGAATCCATAAAAAATTTTGACTTTAAAGTAACATTTTTATCATAAATATGTTTAATGTCCAATGTTCTTACATGTTTTAAATTTATTACTAAACAATGGAAAGGTATAATCAAATAGTCATACAATAAATGTACATTCTACCTTGTAAATTAATACATATAATGTTTTAGTTTGAATCTACTCAAAATAATTTCAAAATGAAATAACTGAAACATGTTTCTAAACTGTGCAATTGTATGTGTGTACTACATTATTCCTTGGGTAGTATCTTCCATGTTAGAAATGTATACACCTGGTAACAGTTTTGTATGATAAGAACATAAACTCTTTATTCCATTTATTTTCTAAATGAGGTGGTATATCACATATTAAATTAATAATTATTATTAGTGTAAACTTTGTCAGTAGTATATGATACTAGTAAAACATAAGCTGAGTGTTCTAGCATTGTGAATTCTAAAAAATTATGTGGAACTGTGAACAGTTTCCTTGGTAATTTAAACAAAGTGAATCCTGTCTATATTGAAAATAACACAAAAAAGCATAACATTTATTTTGCATTTTCTTACAGTAAAATTTCCTCAGAACATATGTTAGCATTTCACTGAGGGTCTTATTAAAGATGCCCTGGCATTTCTATTTACTTCAAAAGAATTTCGCTACATCACACATTTGGAGCATCATAAAATACCAAGTTAACTTTCCTAGTAGAGCTTGGTAAAATACAGAAGACAGTTTCCAAGAGAAGTTTTTATTCATGAAGTCAACAGCACAATCAATATGAGAGAATTGTCTTAGTAGTAAAATTTATCAAAACAATTAAATTCAAATGTGTTATTTTATTATTAGACATACCAGTCAGTAAATATTGTTTGACTCTTCCTTCAAGAATAAAATTGACTTCTACTGTCAGTATTTCTTTGAATTTTTATTATGCCTCATTATTTTTTCATTAATTCATTCTAACTTACCCTTATTTCCATGCAAAAATGTTGTTACATTTAGTTTCTATATGTATTTTAATAACCACCTCTAATATTTTATTCAATTCAATTCTATATGTACTATGATAACCCCCACGTAAATATATCAATGTAGGTTGAAATATTTTTCCATACCATGAATGCAATTCTCTTCAGAACAAAGTATCCAATTGTAGTAGTTCATCTTTAATGGAAATTCCACTTATGACATTTTACTGAAGATTGATAACCATGATCCAATAGAGTAAAAGGAACTTTTGTTGTATGGCCATCTTCATGTCTGACTCATCATCAATACTTTATATTCAGAATCTCAATTGGAACCAATTTTTATTATGAATAATTTTCATTTTAAATTTAGAAAATAATATGAAAAAACAATCTCTGAATTGAAAATATTTTAAGCAAAATCAGTAGGTATGAACAATGGAAGCCATCATGTCAAGAAGAAAGGTGGCAGTTTTATAACAGTCACAGTAATTAAAGTAGAAAATGAACAAATTGAGTTAAACCTCTAAAGAATCTTTCAATCAGATGTATGTTTGTTAAAAACCCAACAAAGTTAAGAATCCTTTCAAATATGCTCATCTTTACAGAATGGCAATATGCTATGTATAAAAGCACTGAATTGCAAACAAGCAACTCACGTGTTTTGAACAATTAGTAATGCTGTACACTCTAAATATTAATAAATAATCTAGAAAAAACAAAGTTAAATTTTTAGTCCATTTTTTGACCTGTGCATATGTTTTCTATGTTTTAATATCACTCTGGATATTAAATGATATGGATCAATCAATGTGCCTTAACAAGTTTCTAGCAATAGTTGAGAAAGGTCTATGCTTTTCCAGATTTGAGAACAGGATTTGAAAATACACAAGAGAGGAGATGCTACAAGTTTGCATGTGTGGATTCCTTCATGTCTGGTAGATATTTATTAGTAGATGGAAGCGTTGTCATTCTTTGTATAATCTGAGCTATGGTCTTATAAATGTTCTGCTTTTCATTGTCTATTTGTGACACTGAGAAATAATTCTTTTCTATAGTAATTATGCATGAATATAATTTCCAAAGAGTATTATTTATTTAGGGATTAAGAATAATCAAATGCTATCAGTGTTTTCCTCATATTGTTCCTGAGAAAGGTAAAAATGTTATGTAGCTTATTTACTTTATACGCTGTGGCATCTTATTAAGCTATAAAGAAGAGAAAAAATTGTCATTTGCTACAGAAGCAATCAAACTGGAGGCATTGTATGGAACGAAATGAAACAGAAACAAAAGGGCAACTGCCAAGTTATTTTGATTACATATGAAGACTAAAGAATTTGAGCTAATATAGCAAAACAGGATGTTAGTTATCACTGATTGGGAAAACGGTGTGAGATAATTGAGATACAAACAGGTACCATATTTTAGTTAGACAGTAATAAATTCTAGAGTTCTGTTTGTGCATGATGGTAGATTAAGTAACATCATATTAGACATGAGGATATTTCAAAGACAGTAGATCTTAAATGTTTTCTCTGGAAAATATGGTAACTTTATGAGGTAAGGCAACTTTAATTTGCTTAGTTTAGCCCTTCCACATTCTATTCACATATTTTCATGTTGTACCAAATAAATTATGTACATGTTCATTTGTCAATAAAAGATATGTTATTTTAAACAAAATGTTTCTTTATGGAGTTAAATAGTCAGGTTAGGGTGGACTACCCAATAATTTCCTAACAAGCATATCCATGTCTGTCAATGATGAAATCAACTTTTTCTGGCTTGTTTTCTTAGTTATTTGTTACAATTGAACAATAAGTTTTGATGATATTCACTTCCCTTTCATAAGTCCTCTCGGATTAATTCTTCTTTCCTACCCTTTCATAAGTCCTCTCGGATTAATTCTTCTTTCCTCCTCACCAAATTGTATCTCTATTCCTTTTTAATTTTAAAAATCATGGAGTTCAATTTGTGTGGCCCATATAATCTTTGAGTGTGGACTTCCAGTGGCTTGTGATGGATGTATCTGTGGGTACAGTCCTTTTTGTTACTTGTTTTAAGGAAATTTTAATACATTATATTTGCATCATGTTTTCCATATCCAAGTCCTTCCAGATCCTCCCTTACTCCTAATGAAAAGTGATTTTTCTTCTCTCACCAGCTAAAATTATCACTAGATAAAATACCATCACTGTATCACTTTCTGAGAATTTGGGCTCACTTCAACTTGCAACATCAAACATTATTATCCTGGCCAGGCCTATGGAAAACCGTATAGTGCACTTAGCTATTCAAAGCAAACACAAAAAATAAATTTCTCTGTATGGTTAGAAATCGGATGCTGATATTATATTATCATAATGTGACTTTCCCATTGCCTTTCTCTATTGAGTATTCAGGTAGTTAAGGAATGTAATGGAAATGATTCTCTTTGGCCTTTATCTAAATGATAATAGATAAAAAACTACTACTATTAAAGTAACTACTAATTAAATGACCCTTACATGGACAAGTGCTCAGTTCAATTTGAGGAAATATGTAAAAGTAACTTTTTTCCCCTTCATGATGTAATTGTTACTTCAGGAGCTCACTGCTGAATAAGCCTACCCTTTCTAGTTATTTTTGAACTCTGGCTGGCTGGTTCAACTCAACTTTTCTGGCTGAAACACCTCTCCAAGCTGACTGATTCAATCTGGATTCTCTCAGTTTCTCACTGAATTGCTTTGCTTGATCTCAAACTAACTCTGGTCATTTGTTCTAATCTTCTGGCTCCTTATTCTCTGGCTTCTGCTGCCTCTGCTGACCTGCACTGAAATGCATGGACCCAAGAACCAACTCAACACCACTATACAACATTCACTGCACAGATTCCCAATTGAACGACTTTCTCTCCCTGAGCTGCTCTTAAATAGATTCTCTTTCCCGTGCTGTTCTTGTGAGAGTTGGGATTATCCTATATCCGACTCATTCTGGCAAATTTTTCTCTTATTCATCATTTTGCCCCTCAGTTAGACTTCAATGTTTGGGTGTGTCTATAGAGGTGTGCATAAAGGGCATGTCTGTATTCCAGCTGTACCTTTCTTTGGTTGCGATCTCTTGCCAAGGCAGTCATGTGACTAAATTAGAATTCTTCTACAAAAAATGTTTCTTTGTTCTACAATTTTAATGTTTATAATTTCAGAAGTTTGAATATGCTTTAATTAGATGAACATAATATATTTTTAAAATCAATTATGTTTGTGTATGTATGTATGTATGTATATATGTATATAAAACACATAGTTGCCTAATGTCCATGGGATCAATTGAGGACATCAGATCCCCCTGGTATATGAGTTATAGATAGTTGTGAAGTTCCATTTGGGTTCTAGGAATCGAATATGTTGAGTCTGATACTGTATATAGCTAAGTTACCTCTTCACACCTTAAGGATGGTTTTCAAAACTTCTTTTGTATTTTTTTTTTTTAGATTTTTTTTATTACATATTTTCCTCAATTACATTTCCAATGCTATCCCAAAAGTCCCCCATAGCGCCCCCACTTCCCTACCCACCCATTCCCATTCTTTTGGCCCTGGCATTCCCCTATATTGGGGCATATAAAGTTTGCAAGTCCAATGGGCCTCTCTTTCCATTGATGGCCGACTAGGCCATCTTTTGATACATATGCAGCTAGAGACAAGAGCTCCGGGGTACTGGTTAGTTCATCATGTTTTTCCAACTATAGGGTTGCGGATCCCTTTAGCTCCTTGGGTACTTTCTCTAGCTTCTCCATTGGGAGCCCTGTGATACATCCAATAGCTGACTGTGAACATCCACTCCTGTGTTTGCTAGGCCCCGGCATCGTCTCACAAGAGACAGCTATATTTGGGTCCTTTCAGCAAAATCTTGCTAGTGTATGCAATGGTGTCCGCGTTTAGAAGCTGATTATGGGATGGATCCGTGGATATGGCAGTCTCTAGATGGTCCATCCTTTCTTCACAGCTCCAAATTTGTCTCTGTAACTCCTTCCATGGGAGTTTTGTTCCCAATTCTAAGAAGGGGCACAGTGTCCACATTTTGGTCTTCATTCTTCTTGAGTTTCATGTGTTTAGCAAATTGTATCTTATATCTTGGGTATCCTAAGTTTTGGGCTAATATCCACTTATCAGTGAATACATATTGTGTGAGTTCCTTTGTGATTGTGTTACCTCACTCAAGATGATGCCCTCCAGGTCCATCCATTTGGCTAGGAATTTCATAAATTCATTCTTTTTAATAGCTGAGTAGTACTCCATTGTGTAAATGTACCATAGTTTCTGTATCCATTCCTCTGTTGAGGGACATCTGGGTTCTTTCCAGCTTCTGGCTATTATAAATAGGGCTGCTATGAACATAGTGGAGCATGTGTCCTTCTTGCCAGTTGGGACATCTTCTGGATATATGCCCAGGATAGGTATTGCTGGATCCTCCGGTAGTATTATGTCCAATTTTCTGAGGAACCGCCAGACTGATTTCCAGAGTGGTTGTACAAGCTTGCAATCCCACCAACAATGGAGGAGTGTTCCTCTTTCTCCACATCCTCGCCAGTATCTGCTGTCACCTGAATTTTTGATCTTAGCCATTCTGACTGGTGTGAGGTGGAATCTCAGGGTTGTTTTGATTTGCATTTCCCTGATGATTAAGGATGTTGAACATTTTTTCAGGTGCTTCTCTGCCATTCGGTATTCTTCGGGTGAGAATTCTTTGTTCAGTTCTGAGCCCCATTTTTTAATGGGGTTATTTGACTTTCTGGAGTCCACCTTCTTGAGTTATTTATATATATTGGATATTAGTCCCTTATCTGATTTAGGATAGGTAAAGATCCTTTCCCAATCTGTTGGTGGTTTTTTTGTCTTATTGATGGTGTCTTTTGCCTTGCAGAAGCTTTGCAGTTTCATGAGGTCCCACTTGTCAATTCTCGATCTTACAGCACAAGCCATTGCTGTTCTATTCAAGAATTTTTCCCCTGTGCCCATATCTTCAAGGCTTTTCCCCACTTTCTCCTCTATAAGTTTCAGTATCTCTGGTTTTATGTGAAGTTCGTTGATCCACTTAGACTTGTCCTTAGTACAAGGAGATAGGAATGGATCGATTTGCATTCTTCTACATGTTAACAACCAGTTGTGCCAGCACCATTTGTTGAAAATGCTGTCTTTCTTCCACTGGATGTTTTTAGCTCCCTTGTCGAAGATCAAGTGACCGTAGGTTTGTGGGTTCATTTCTGGGTCTTCAATTCTATTCCATTGGTCTATTTGTCTGTCACTATACCAGTACCATGCAGTTTTTATCACAATTGCTCTGTAGTAAAGCTTTAGGTCCAGCATGGTGATTCCACCTGAGGTTCTTTTATCCTTGAGAAGAGTTTTTGCTATCCTAGGTTTTTTGTTATTCCAGATGAATTTGTAGATTGCACTTTCTAATTCGTTGAAGAATTGAGTTGGAATTTAAATGGGGATTGCATTGAATCTGTAGATTGCTTTTGGCAAGATAGCCATTTTTACAATGTTGATCCTGCCAATCCATGAGCAAGCGAGATCTTTCCAAATCTGAGATCTTCTATAATTTCTTTCTTCAGAGACTTGAAGTTTTTATTATACAGATCTTTCACTTCCTTAGTTAGAGTCACGCCAAGATATTTTATATTATTTGTGACTATTGAGAAGAGTGTTGTTTCCCTAATTTCTATCTCGGCCCATTTATTCTTTGTGTAGAGAAAGGCCATTGATTTGTTTGAGTTAATTTTATATCCAGCTACTTCACCGAAGCTGTTTATCAGGTTTAGGAATTCTCTGGTGGAATTTTTAGGGTCACTTATATATACTATCATATCATCTGCAAAAAGTGATATTTTGACTTCATATTTTCCAATTTATATCTTTTGATCTCCTTTTGTTGTCGAATTGCTCTGGCTAGGACTTCAAGTACAATGTTGAATAGGTATGGAGAAAGTGGACAGCCTTGTCTAGTCCCTGATTTTAGAGGGATTGCTTCAAGCTTCTCACCATTTACTTTGATGTTGGCTACTGGTTTGCTGTAGATTGCTTTTATCATGTTTAGGTATGGGCCTTGAATTCCTGATCTTTCCAAGACTTTTATCATGAATGGGTGTTGGATCTTGTCAAATGCTTTCTCAGCATCTAACGAGATGACCATGTGGTTTTTGTCTTTGAGTTTGTTTATATACTGGATTACGTTGATGGATTTCCATATATTGAACCATCCTTGCATCCCTGGGATGAAACCTACTTGGTCAGGATGGATGATTGTTTTGATGTGTTCTTGGATTCGGTTAGCAAGAACTTTATTGAGGATTTTTGCATCAATAGTCATAAGGGATATTGGTCTGAAGTTTTCTATCTTTGTTGGGTCTTTTTGTGGTTTAGGTATCAGAGTAATTGTGGCTTCATTGAATGAGTTGGGTAGAGTACCTTCTGTTTCTATTTTGTGGAATAGTTTGTGAAGAACTGGGATTAGATCTTCTTTGAAGGTCTGATAGAACTCTGCACTAAACCCATCTGGTCCTGGGCTTTTTTTGGTTAGGAGACTATTAATGACTGCTTCTATTTCTTTGGGGGTTATAGGGCTGTTTAGATCATTAACCTGATCTTGATTCAACTTTGGTACCTGGTATCTGTCTAGAAACTTCTCCATTTCATCCAGGTTCTCCAGTTTTGTTGAGTATAGCCTTTGGTAGAATGATTTGGTGGTGTTTTGGATGTCTTCAGGATCTGTTGTTATGTCTCCTTTTTCATTTCTGATTTTGTTAATTAGGATGCTTTCCCTGTGCCCTCTAGTGAGTCTGGCTAAGGGTTTATCTATCTTGTTGATTTTCTCAAAGAACCAGCTCCTTGATTGGTTGATTCTTGGAATAGTTCTTCTTGTTTCCACTTGGTTGATTTCGCCCCTGAGTTTGATTATTTCCTGCCGTCTACTCCTCTTGGGTGAGTTTGCTTTCTTTTGTTCTAGTGCTTTTAGGTGTGTTGTCAAGTTGCTAATGTGTGCTCTCTCTAGTTTCTTTTTGGAGGCACTCAGAGCTATGAGTTTTCCTCTTAGAAATGCTTTCATTGAGTCCCATAAGTTTGGGTATGTTGTGGCTTCATTTTCATTGAACTCTAAAAAGTCCTTAATTTCTTTCTTTATTCCTTCCTTGACCAAGGTATCATTGAGAAGAGTGTTGTTCAGTTTCCACGTGAATGTTGGCTTTCTATTATTTATTTTGTTATTGAAGATCAGCCTTAGTCCATGGTGATCTGATAGGATGCATGGGACAATTTCAATATTATTGTATCTGTTGAGGCCTGTTTTGTGACCAATTATGTGCTCAGTTTTGGAGAAGGTACCATGAGGTGCTGAGAAGAAGGTATATCCTTTTGTTTTAGGATAGAATGTTCTGTAGATATCTGCCAGATCCATTTGATTCATAACTTCTGTTAGTTTCACTGTGTCCCTGTTAAGTTTCTGTTTCCATGATCTGTCCATTGGTGAAAGTGGTGTGTTGAAGTCTCCCACTATTGTTGTATGAGGTACAATGTGTGCTTTGAGATTTACTAAAGTTTCTTTAATGAATGTGGCTGCCTTTGTATTTGGAGCATAAATATTCAGGATTGATAGTTCCTCTTGGAGGATTTTACCTTTGATGAGTATGAAGTGCCCCTCCCTGTCTTTTTTGATGACTTTTGGGTTGGAAGTCAATCTTATCAGATATTAGAATGGCTACTCCAGCTTGTTTCTTCATACCATTTGCTTGGAAAATTGTTTTCCAGCCTTTCATTCTGAGGTAGTGTCTATCTTTTTCTCTGAGATGAGTTTCCTGTAAGCAGCAAAATGTTGGGTCTTGTTTGTGTAGCCAGTTTGTTAGCCTATGTCTTTTTATCGGAGAGTTGAGTCCATTGATATTAAGAGGTATTAAGGAAAAGTAAATGTTGTTTCCTGTTATTTTTGTTGTTAAAGTTGGCATTCTGTTCTTGTGGCTCATTTCTTTTAGGTTTGTTGAGGGATTACCTTCTTGTTGTTTCTAGGGCGTGGTTCCTGTCCTTGTATTGGTTTTTTTCTGTTATTATCCTTTGAAGGGCTGGATTCGTGGAGAGATAATGTGTGAATTTGATTTTGTCGTGGAATACTTTGGTTTCTCCATCTATGTTAATTGAGAGTTTGGCCTTTTAAATCTTTAGCAAGGAGCAAGTACTGATCATTTCAGTGTGGTCGTGTTTTTGATATTTGAGCATTGCTGTATAGAATATGTTATACAGTCAGGTACCTTAATGCCTCAAGATTTTTATTTCATTAAGACATTTTTGGGGGCTGGTGAGATGGCTCAGTGGGTAAGAGCACCCGACTGCTCTTCCGAAGGTCCAGAGTTCAAATCCCAGCAACCACATGGTGGCTCACAACCATCCGTAACGAGATCTGGCGCCCTCTTCTGGAGTGTCTGAAGACAGCTACAGTGTAACATATAATAAATAAATAAATCTTTAAAAAAAAAAGACATTTTTGGGGTTTTAATATTTAGTATTTAATAACTTGGGACATTATATAAACTTGAGTATTTATTTTAGTTTTACCTTTTCTAGTTCTGTGAAGATTTTCATTTATATTTTGACAAAGATTTCCATGGAATATTATAATAGTATCAATCTATTCAAATATCATAAGCCAGAACATTCCTTCATTTTCTTGTCTCCTTCAACTCCTTGTATTAATATTTTTTAAGTTTCATTGTAAGAATGTTCTACCTGATTTGACTGAATTTGTTTGAAGTTGTTGATGTAACCATTCATGATCATATTCCTTTACTGACCTCTATTCAGAATATTCATTATTGGCCAATAACCATGTTGCTCTTTTGTATGTTGATTTTTAATCTTTTTCTGAATTTATTGCTTAGTTCTAAAAGTACGAGTTAGAACTAACTCAAACTCATGGGTTTTCTTTCTAAAAGTTCTTATAATTGGGAAAACAGATCATTATTTTTCCTTTTTAAATTTTGGTGTCCTTTCTTTCTTTCTTTCTTTCTTTCTTTCTTTCTTTCTTTCTTTCTTTTTGTCTGTCTGTCTGTCTGTCTGTCTTCCTGCCTGGTCACCATCTTGTAACTTGGTTTGCCCTATGGTTGAGGTCATTGTTTTCTGAATCCTTTTGAATCTTGTTAACTAACAAGTGATGTCACAAACACTGCAAAGAATTAGGTTTTTAGTCAATCTTTCTAATCCACTTTCATTTGTGATCGTCTCTCAAAAAGATGGACCATCTAGAGACTGCCATATCCAGGGATCTATCCCACAATTAGCCTCCAAACGCTGACACCATTGCATACACTAGCAAGATTTTGCTGAAAGGACCCTGATATAGCTGTCTCTTGTGAGGTTATGCCAGGGCCTAGCAAACACAGAAGTTGATGCTCACAGTCAGCTTTTGGATGGATCACAGGGCCCCCAATGGAGGAGCTAGAGAAAGTACCCAAGGAGCTAAAGGGAACTGCAACCTTATAGGTGGAACAACAATAATAAATAACCAGTACCCCAGAGCTCTTGTCTCTAGATGCATATGTATCAAAAGATGGCCTAGTCGGCCATCACTGGAAAGAAAGGCCCATTGGACATGCAGATTTTATATGCCCCAGTACAGGGGAACACCAGGACCAAAAAGTGGGAGTGAGTGGATAGGGGAATGGGGAGGGGGTATGGGGGACTGGAAATGTAAATGAGGAAAATATCTAATAAAAATTATTAAAAAAAATCTTTACAAGCCTGTTTATTCTTTGACCCTATACTTTCAATATTATAATATTATATGATGGATAATCCTAGTTTTCTAACAGTCTACTGTTGATGCATCCATTGCTCATTAGTAAGGGCAAAGCCAAGCCCTGGTTTGTTTCAAATACTGGTAATGTATTATTGAAAGAAAGGTGAAAAGAAAGAAAGAAAGAAAGAAAGAGCAACCTAAAGATTATAGTCTGTTCTTCAGGTCTAGTCCATGGTCTGATTCTTTAATTTTCTGACTAGTTTCAGAAAGACTAGCTATGAATCAACCAGCATTGACTGTAAGGGCCAGACACATCCAAGATGAATGGATGGAGGAAACTGGGTGGGAGAGGGGATAGGGAGAGGAATAAGGTAGGGGAGAGGAATCATGTGTAGGAAGGGGAATGAGGTTGGGGGAGGGCAACCAGTTGAGATGAGAGCCAGAGAGAAAGAAACAGGAGATGAATAGACATCAGTTGCTGGCAGGGCCTGGGGGTATTTTAGGACTTGTTAGAGACCTGGAATGCTGGGGGCTGTAAGGAGTCTATGGGAGTGACTCTTGCTGAGAATTCTAGCAGTGGTAGATATGGCGCCTGAAGTGGCCACCTCCTATAGCCAGGTAGGACTTTCAGTGGAGGGATATAAACACCAAACTATCCAAAAAACTTTGACACAAAATTTGTCCTGCCTACAAGAACTACAGGGACAAGGATGGGGCAGAAACAGAGAGAATGGACATCCAATGACAGGTCAAACTTAAGACCCATTCTATGTACAAGAACCAGTCCCTGTCACTATCAATGTTGCTCTCTTATGCTTGCAGACAGGAGCCTAGCATAACTGTCCTTTCAGAGATTCCAGCTAGCAGTCAACCAAAACAGATGCACTGACCCAAACATTAGAAGGAGCTAAGAGAGTCTTGTGCTAGAGTTGGGGGAAGAATAGGAGGACCCAGAGAGTATAGAATCTCCATAGAATGTCTCTGTGAACAGTCAACTCACTTGGACCCCTGGGGACTTCCAGAGACTGAACCACCAAACAGAGAGCATACATGGGCCAGACCTAACTCTCTCCCCAACATCCCCCAACAAGTGTATCAGCTTAGTCTTCATGCACATCTTCATGCAGAGGCTGTCTCTGACTCAGTTGCTTACCTGTGTATCCTGTTAACCTAACTGGGCTGCCTTGTCTGACCTTAGTGGGAGAGGATATACTCAGTCCTGTGATGACTTGATGTACTAGGGTGGGTTGATACTTAGAGGGGCCTCCCCTTTCTCAGAGGATTAGGGGAGAGGGATTGGGTAAAGGGGCCATTTGAGTAGGAGACTGGGAGGAAAGGGCTGGTTTTGATCAAGATGTAAATTAAAAAATTTATGAATGAAAACAGTAAAAGCTCTTTATTATGTTTATAAACATAATAAAAGCACTGGTCAATAAAACTAAAAAAGTATAATAATTAAAATGTATTAATAGGGTTTTATTGTAACAAGGCTGACCTCAAATTTATTCATATTAACAATCAAATATATTTTTTCTTTTCTAATTAGATATTTTCTCTATTTACATTTCAAATGTTATCCCTTTCCTGGTTTCCACTCTGAAAACTGCCTATCTCCCTCCCCTCCCCCTGCTTACAAACCCACCCATTCCTGCTTCTTGGCCCTGGTATTCCCCTACGCTGGAGCATAGAGCCTTCACAGGACCTAGGGCCTCTCCTCCTATTGATGACCTACTAGGCCATCCTCTGCTACATATGCAGCTGGAGCCATGAGTTCCACCATGTGCACTCCTTAATTGGTGGTTTAGTCCCAGGGAGCTCTGCGGGGGGGGGGGGTACTGGTTAGTTCATATTGTTGTTCCCTCCTATGGGGCTGCAAATATCTTCAGCTCCTTGGGTTCATTCTCTAGCTCCTTCATTGGGGACCCTGTACTCCATTCAATGGATTACTGTGAGGATCTACCTCTGTATTTATCAGGCACTGGTGGAGCCTCTCTGGAGACAGCTATAACAGGATTCTGTCAGTAAGCACTTGTTGGCATCCACAAAAGTGTCTGGGTTTGATGATTGTATATGGGATGGATCCCCAGGTGGGGCAGTCTCTGGAAGATCATTCTTTCAGTCTCTGCTCCACACTTTGTCTCTGTAGTTCCTTCCATGGATATTTTTCCCCCTTCTGAGTAGGATCTAAGTATCCACACCTTCATCTTCCTTCTTTTTTAATTAGGTATTTTCTTTATTTACATTTCAAATGTTATCCCATTTCCTGGTTTCCCATCTGAAAACCCCCTATTCCCTCTGTCCTTCCCCTGCTCACCAGATCACCCACTCCTGCTTCCTGGCCCTAGCATTCCCCTATACTGGGATATGGAACCTTCACAGGACTGAGGGCCTCTCCTCCCATTTGAGTTTCATGTGATTTGTGAATTTTATCTTGTGTATTCCAAGCTCCTTGGTTAATATCCACTTACCAATGATGCATACCATGTATGTTCTTTTGTGATTGGGTTACCTCACTCAGGATGATATTTTCTAGTTCCATTTATTTGCCTAAGAATTTCTTAAATTCATTGTTAGAGCCAAATAACCTTATTAAAATAGGATACAGATGTAAACAAAGAATTCTCAACTGAGGAATACAGAATGGCTGAGAAGCACCAAGATCCTTAGTCATCAGGGAAATGCAAATCAAAACAACCCTGAGATTCCACCTCATGCCAGTCCGAATGGTAAAAAAAGAAAAAAAAAACCTCAGCTGACCACAGATGAGGGTGAGGTTGTGGAGAAAAAGGAACACTCCTCCATTGCTGGTGGGATTGTAAGTTGGTACAACCACTCTGGAAATCAGTTCCTCAGAAAATTGGACATAGTATTACCTGAGGAACCACTAATACCACTCCTGGGCATATACCCAGAAGATGCTCCAACATGTAATAAGGACACATGCTCCACTATGTTCATTGCAACCTTATTTATAATAGCCAGGAGCTGGAAAGAACCCAGATATCCCTCAACAGAGGAATGGATACAGAAAATGTGGTACATTTACACAAAGGAGTACAATCAAATAATTTTATAGTTAGATTGTACTATACTTCCCCATTGTGTCCAGGGCCCATATTGCTATGTTCATGAATGGAGTCTTAGTTACTGTTCTTTTGCTGTGACCATGACCAAAGCAACTCTCATGAACGATAACAGTTAGTTTGTGAGTTGCTTTTACTTTCCTGTGCTTAGTCCATTGTCCAGCTGTGAACTTTACATCTTGATTCATGGACAATAAGCACAGCTAGTGAAACAAAGTTCCACTCCCTTGTGACTAAATGTCCTTCAAATGGATGAGCCTATGTGGACAATTCTTATTCAAATCGCCACATAATATATTAATAAATATTTATTGTCCTTATTTGGAGCATGAGTAGTTCATACAAGTATTAATTAAGCTTATGGCTGGATAGTCCTTGCTATTGTATACATCAAATTTAGAAACTTTCCTTTACTCTTAATGTTCAATTTTAGACAGCAGTCATATTACTAAATATGTTTATGAGTATATGGTCTTGATGGTTTTTGGTTAATAATACAAGGAATACAATAGCAGCTGTTTCTATAGAACTTTATGTCAATTGTTTTAATTCTATTTTGTGTGATGAATATTAACAACTCTTCAAACTAGGCAAGTTAATCATACACTGTGATGATTATTAGAATTTTCTGTTCTTGTGTTGTTTACCAGTACTCATAAAAATAAAGGAGTAATAAATAATTCTTCCCGCCACTTTCTCGTGGGTGTTAGTTTCTGTGTGTAGTATAAATAGGGCATTAGCCTAAGTCATTGTTAGGCTTATGATTTGGATTATTTTTGAGTAAAAACTAAACTTAATTTCTCAAAAGAAGAAAGAAAAGAAAAAGAAAATGTCATTTTCAAGCACATGTGAGAAATGGAAGAAGAATAACTTAAAAATAGACAATATAGATTATTACCAATATTATATCTATATTAATATATATATATATATATATATATATATAAAGAAATATCTAGAAGGAAGTCAGTTACTATACATCTATATAAAAATGTTTATAAAATAAAAATAGGGTGTGTTATTTGAGCTGATCTTTTGTGGCCTTCAGATTCAAAAGCAGTTTTAGCAGTTATTAGGAAATTTGAAGACTAATTAATCATGTTCTTCTTTGAAAAGGAAAATATCATTGGTGTATTACTGTAAAAGAACTCATCCTAAGAGTGTTGAAATGATACTTTAAATAAATATGTACAAAGCTTGGAATATGTACATATGAATAACATTATAGAAATTGAACATGTTCCATTTACGTATTTAGGAATATATTTTTTTACACATATATGCACATATGCATGTAACAGTAATTAATCAAAACAAGCCATGAAAGTAAGACAGTAAGGAGGGGAAAATTTGGAGGAAGGAAAGAGGATAATGATGCTATCATTTTATAATCCCCAAATGGAACAAATTATATGAAGAAACAGCAAGAAATGTTATATTACAATATCAAAAATAGAAATGAGTATATAGTATATACAGAAAAGAAATTATAAATATAAGAGAAAGATTGCTGTGAATTAGAACATCCCTTTTTGTTTTCCATCTAGGGCTCTTGCTTTAGGGGCTTTCAACCCATTATACTCCATCTGCTTGTTTTACTCTTCATTTTCTTGCCTCACATTTGACAAAAGTGTAATTCTGTGTAATTCTAAACTTATTTCTTATCTTATTCTTGGAAAGATATCCCAAAAAATCATCAAAATGATTTGGAATAGTAACTTTTTATTTACCAGATGTAATTGTATCCTCTGAGGCTTACTGCTGAAAAGCTCACCCTTTCTATTTCTTGTTGAAATCTGGATGCCTGGTTCAACTCAGCTATTCTGGCTCAAAACACTTCTCCAAACTGAGTGATTCAAACTGGCTTCTTTTGGCTTCTCACTAAATTGTTCTGCTTGGAAAAACTGCCCCTGAATTCCAGGAACTGGACTGAACTGAGAACACTGACTGCACAAACTTAACAGTACAGAACTTCCAGAACTCATCTGAACTCAACTGCATTCAATTTAACTGCACTGAACTGAACAAGACTGAACTGCAATGCCTAAACTCAACTGAACTACATTCATTAAACTGCCCTCCACTCCTGACTCCCTTGGCACTGCACTTCAGTAGACTCACTTTCCTGTCTCTTCTCTGAGAGTTGGGCTTTTCCTGTCTCTGATTTGTTCTGTCAGATCTTTCTCTGATTTATCCCTTTGTCCATCAGGTGTCACTTTCAAACATGGCTGCTTCCTTCTACAAAATAAATTTACTTTCACTGTTTAGGATTAAAAATATGTACTAAGGGTGTGTCTGAATTCCAGTAAAAGGGATTAAATGTGTGACACCCCATCGGAGAGAAGCCATGTTGCTACATTAAAAGTCCTCTACAATTATTTATTCTGAACAACAAAATAACTGTAAAATAGTATACATGGAAACCTTAAAAAACACAATGCTCAGATCAGTGTATGCAAAAATTTTGAAACAAGTCTTTTAAATAAATTATTATGAAGGAAATAATAATGAAAGGAAAATTTGAGCCAATTATATCTGTTCTATGGTAATAGCATAAAAATATTAATTACCAAAAGAATTAACAAAAACATATTTATTAAAATTCAATAAAAACTCACATTATCAAAACACTATTATTTTTAGTTTGTAGGAAAATAATAATACTTAGCAAATTAATACGAGGTTGACATTTGAAACATGATCCTTAAATATGACTATAATATTAAAAATGAAAACAATAAAATGGAATAATAATAACCTGAATAATAAACTGAATAATTCCTATGCTTGTGATCTTATTTTAAGCAGTATACTTTTGGATGAATATGAAGAAAACTATGAAGTTTTCTGTGAATTTAATAACATCAGCTTTTATATTTTGATGCATAAAATATGTATACAATTATTGACAGAGTTAAAAGCAAAGGAATTTATCTCATCCAGCATAAACAGCAGATTGCTTTGTTGTGTAATTACATATTTATTTGAAATGCATGAATAAAAAATATTTGTTATTAATGCTTTCCATCTGTTGTGTGATTGCTACACAAGATAATTGCATGTTTATTTCCATGTAAGTACAAAAATTACATGTGTTCAGTATCTCTTCCCTGACACAACTTCTCGATGTCCCGAAAAATTTACCAGGTGTATTTTTCGCATCATGTGTGTTTTGTACTTTTGCCTTTGGTCATATGACTCAACTCTTGGTTCCGAGACAACTACAATAGAACAATTATAATCTAACAACATTAATCTGTGCCAAATTTCCTAGCATGCATTGCTAGATTAAAGTTGATTTATTTATATAGTCCAGTAAAGCCTGTAGTTAGTTTTAATATAATAAACCATCATCTTCTTAGATATTCACTTGTATTACTATTGTATTTTAGCCAGTAAAAACAGTAAAACATTATTGGTCATAGTTTGGACAATATATCCAAACCATAATTGAATGCCATGTCCACTGTGGATATTGAAATGGTTTCTCAGATTGTTGTCCCCGTGCTCTATTCAGATCAAGTCAGAGCAGAACTGCATATTTCCAGTGTATGCCTAAGATTTCTTTTTTTTTTTTTAATTTAAGTCATGAGGTATAAACTTAGTAATTATATTTTATTTTACTTTTCTGTTATTCAACAATTTTGATTGTATGCAAAAATTACTCAAGATAATTATGTTGGTAAAGGGATTACAGCTAGAATGACAATATAATAGCTGAACATTAAGTTTTTGATACTGTGCTTTTAGCCTAACGGGATATTTTCAGTAATTTCTGTAGTTTTATATGTAAAAAGATTTCAACAATGACTTTTAATGCCGAATCATATCTCAAAAATAAAACTACTGATGAATTTAATTTATAAAAATTTAAGAATATGAATTTTATAAAGAAGGAATTTTAATATTTTTAAAGCGAGAGAATGTTCTTCAATACCATTCTGATTCCTGACAAAAGATTTCCAACACAGAATTTCCAATGCTATCACCTGAGGCTCAAAATTTATTATCCAACTAAATTCAACCTTCACTTTCAATAGTAGACAAGAAAGACTTGACATAGGAATCTAAGCCTGCTGTGATCACAGTCACAGTTTATATTATGAAAGGATGCACATTCAAATCAGAAAGAGAAATATCATATGGGATAAAGTCCACTGCACAAGCATGAACTGTCCAGCTATGCACTTTGAATGAAGCCACAGTCTAACATTTTAGGCAATGATAGAATTTTGTTAAATAGGATAGCTCGCCTGGGCTTTGGAATCTAGTCAGTTGAAGCTATATCCTATAATCATAAGGGAGAGAGAGGGAGAGGGAGAGGGAGAGGGAGAGGGAGAGGGAGAGGGAGAGGGAGAGAGAGAGAGAGAGAGAGAGAGAGAGAGAGAGAGAGAGAGAGAGAGAGAGAGAGAGAGAGAGAGAGAGGAGAAGAGAGAGAGGTGGAGGGAAGGATGGAAGGAAAGATATAAATGTATAATGTTGTTTGGGGGCATGGAGGCTAGACTCAACCTTAATGGTCCTTGTTTGGTAGCTATCTACCTTGGAGTTTTGAGACATCATCTCTAGTGTGAAATGAGGCTAGTCAATTAGGCTAGGCTTGCTGGCTAGCAAGCTCTATAATCCACCTATATAAATTGATCTAACATTATGTTTACATAGTTGTATCATAAATTTCTGCTTTTGAATTGAATGCCAGAGCTTTTATACTTATTCAACAATCACTTTACACACTGACCAATCTCCCTATGATTGATTGATTATTCTGATGACTATCTTTGTTTCGCATCCTCCTAGAAGTAGAGCTGACTCTGGATGGAAATCTGAATAAATCACATTATTAGAGAATCCAGTATATTGTTTAGCCAAAGACTCATTGCATCATGTAATCCATTCAATTGTTGATGGGTTAAGCTGAGGAAATCATGGCAGAGGAAAGATTTACGCTTTGTTAATTTTTTAAAAATACAGTAGTGAATATTAAAATATATATTAGTATATCATTGTAAAACCTCAAAATCATAGGCAAAAATAGACATAATAATTGCTCCTGTGCATTTTGTTAAATAGCCAATACTGTATACTTTGTCATAATGTCCATTGACATAAAATAGTCAATTTTAGAAGTCAAATGTTAATTGTAACTTTTCATATTTATTTACATATATTATTAATTTGAAAATTATTGACTATCTGAATATTTAGTCTCTCTCTTATAATCTCTCTTTTATAATCTCTACAATTACAAAAAATCAATATGGCCTTCAAACTTGCTTATAATAAACATATTAGAACTAGGATTCACATATTAAATCTAAATTTTAGCCTTTAATCTAAATTGAAGTTTAGGTATTGATTTATACCACCGAGTTGCATGTATGTTATTTTTAAAAACAGCCCTGTTGGCATAAATGCTAAGTACTAATTTACATATCATTTTGAAAGAAATAACCTTTCTTTTTAATTGTTTAGTTTCAGATATGGCTCCTAACTATACAGACAAGCAGTTTTGCACATTCATTTCAATCATCATGATAATAAGCATAAAGAGATAAAAGCTACCCTATTTTTTAGTCTGTATTGTTCAACCTGCACAAGTGTTTCAATTACCATATTTCTGAAAAAAAGTTTTATGTCTTAAAATACTAAGGTAATATATTCCCTTTCTTGTATTCAACTTCATTTTCTGTATTCAAACGGAGGTATGTGACAGCTGCCTTTGAATGTGTTTTGTAGGTATCTGCGAAGAGTAAGTATAGGGTAGAAAGAAAAATGAGAGAGAACAAATTTGCTCTGACAGCCTATCATGTGATAAGAAGGAAGATATTTTTGTGTATAATGTGTTTGTTAGTTAAAAATAATGTGGAACTGCAGAAACCTCTCTATTATTTAAGTTTACAGTTTAAAATTCACATGGAATTCAACATCCTGTGCACATGTTTTCTAGCTTCTTATCAATAAAACATATCAATTACATTCTAATATTAGGATTTTGCAGCTAAAATTAAAAGCTGGCTTCATCTTCTGTGACATGGACGTATGGGAGGATCATTTGTCAAACACCAGTGAGCCATGTTAGAAAACCACATAGTAAACAATATTTCAGGTTCAGAGTCACTAATGTTACTCTTTGGAATGGAAACCTGTTCTCCTTCATGGATGCCACCAAGAATCTGCAGATTTGGAGTTACTATCCATAGTTTAGGGTTTTTCTCATTTTAGTGCTTGTTTTATTTGATTTTTATCTTTCCTTGATTATCATCACATGGTCTTAGCAAAGCCTAGAAATATATATATATACGGTGTGTGTGTGTGTGTGTGTGTATGTGTGTGTGTATGTGTGTATGCTGGGACTCCTCCCCTCAGCATGAATCCTACTTCCCTTCCAGTCTGTACCTCCAGCAGGGAAGATCTCCATTGCCCTTCTCAAGACCCCCACAGTCACAGATCTCCCAGGAGATGTGCTGCAACCCAGTGATAAAGGAGACAGGCTCCAGAGACACCAAGGCTAAACTCCAGAGATAACCAGGCAGGGAGGGGCAAGCACAAAGTCATATACAGTTGAAGTTAATAAACTTCTACAACATCATAACTCAGCTTTCCCACCACAACAAGCCCTGGCTACCCCAATACTACCATAGCTTTTTAAAATATACCACTATTTATCTAATTGTTCAAGTCCCAAATCTCTTAATTAGTAATCTTTCTTTCCAAATCAACCTGTGATTGAAAGAGCACATTACAGCAACTGCATGAATCAAACTTTGATGCTCGATATTATATGGTGTTTCTAACATAAATGGTGCTCTTGTGACATTGCTACACATTATTGAGAGTGCCACCACATTGAACTAGTGCTTTTTAAACATTATTGTTGATGTTTGCACGTAAAGCATAACCTCTAGGTTTTCTTGAAGTACAATAGCATCAAAAGTAGATCAGATTTGAAGCGTGTACAGATATCACAAAAGCAAACTTTAAAATTAAAATTGAAATTTTACAATGAGAATCTAATCCTTCATACTGCAGTTATTAGAACCTAAAGTACAAAGTTTTAAAGATAGCATGTCCCACTACTTTTAAATTTTATGAATTCAATATGAATATGAATTTAGAGAATTAGAGGCTGCACAATCTCAAAATAATGAATGATGGCATATAGTATGTTTGTTTTTATTTAGTCTATTTTCACTAAGTAGTGTGTAATCCTGTCCTGGAAAGATATGAACAAGCATCTTATCAGGCCATATAGGGAATGATAACACACTAAAATAGGAAAGCCAACAAGAATAACTTAAAAAAACAGTGAGTTTATTCGCCTTTTTTTTATTGACCCCAAAATACTTACATCAGCATTAAGTGCTACAAAATGATAGAAGCTTGCTCATGAAATCTCACCTTCTTTCATATATACTCTGGCATCTCCACTATGACTTGCAGCAGAGAGAAGTCTGCTGTGAGTACTGGCTATATTCCAGGTTAGGGTCCTATGAACCTTCCCTTATAATAGGTGATGTTACCAGATCTACTACACTAATATATGTGTAGCTATTACTGCAGGGCTTTGATTAGTTCATTGTTTGGGTACCTGACCAAGGTAACCTATACTCCTAAAGAGAGAAAAGATGATAAAAACAGCCTTGTGAAAGTCACATGCAGCAAAGGTAGAATGAATCAGTAAATGCTAAAAATTAGATAACATTGTCTTGTAAAAATTATGAAAAACTCATCGCAAGTTAAACATACATTATTAAAGTTTAAGATAAGGAGAGCTGTAAGCAAATAACATTAGTTGATTGCATGGAAGACCCATGAAAAAGTACAGGGTCATTGTAATACTAAAATCTATTCACAAGTTACAGAAATATATTAATATTATATTACCACACATAAAATTTAAAATGATTTTTTAAATGTTACTGGAAAAATTCTCTTGTGTTAAACAAACCTTTCTAATCTATGGCCATATGCCCATTGTAATTCATAGACTATTACAAAGAGGACAAACAACTACAATTATTTTGTATATGTGTAATTACAAATAAAATATATTAACTTAGAGTACACCATGGTCTTCATGAGACTCATTTAATGTGTTCTTTGTATGTGTGTGTATTCCAGATATTTGTCTCTCTTATTTTTAATTTTTGAATTATTTTATTTATTTACATTCCAGACATTGCTCCTCTCCTGGTCCCACCTCCCACAGCTCCAAATCTCATTTTTCCTCCCACTTGCCTCTGAGAAGGTATCCCCTCACCAGGCATTCCCCTTCTCTCAAGTCCCTCAAGGATTAGGCACTATTTCCAATGAGGCCAGACCAGGCAGTCATCTGCTATATATGTGCTTGAGGGAGGCCTTGAATCAGCCCGTGTATACTGCCTGGTTGGTGGCTCAGTCCTTGGGAGCTCCTAGAGTTCTAGGTTAGTTGACACTGGTGGTATTCCTATGGGGTCACCCTCCCCTTTAGCTTCTTCAAGTCCTTTACCTAATTCAACCATAGGGGTCCCCAACTGCAGACCAATGGTTGGGTGTAAGTATCTGCATCTGTCTCCGTCAGCTGCAGATACTGTCTCTGGTGTTTTCTAGGGGGTTTCACCTACCACTCATCCACAGGGGCTATATATTTCTACTCATTCTCCTGTCCCCCTGGGCTTCTCTCCTGCCCTCTGTCCCATACCTGATCCTGGCCCCCTTTTCTCTTTCCCTTCCCCCCTCCTATGAAAGTTTTCCTTCCTCTGCCTCTAAGTGGGGTTGACGTATACTCACATGGGCCTTCCTGTTTGTTAAACTTCTAAAGGTTGGTGGGATGTATCATTGGCATTCTGTGCTTTTTGGCTAACATTCATTTATCAGTGAGTACATACTATGAATGTACTTTTGGGTCGTCTCTTGGGGATGATATTTTATATCCATTTGCCTGCAAAACTCAGGAGGACTTTGTTTTTAAGAGATGAATAGTATCTAATTCTATAAATGTACCACCTTTTCTGTATCCATTTCTTGGTTGAGGGACATCTGGGTTGTTTCCAGCTTCTGGCTATTACAAATAAGGCTGGTGTGAACATAGTGGTGCACGAGCCCTTGTGGTATGGTGGGACATATTTTGGATATATGCCCAGGAGTGGTATAGCTGGGTCGTCAGGTAGAACTATTTCCAGTTTTCCGAGGAACCATGAGATTGATTTGCAGAGTGGTTGTTCCAGCTTTCAATCTCAGCAGCAATGGAGTAGTGTTCCTCTTTCTCTACACCCTTTCTAGCATGTGCTGTTGCTTAAGGTTTTGATCTTAGCCATTCTAATTGGTGTAAGGTTGAATCTCAGGGTCATTTTGATTTGCATTTCTCTGATGACTAAGGACTGTGAACATTTCTTTAAGTGTTTCTTGGCCATTTGAGATTCTTTAGTTGTGAATTCTCTGTTTAGCTCTGTACACCCTATTTTTAATTGGGTTATTTAGATTTTTTGGAGGTTAACTTCTTGAGTTCTTTATATATTTTGGATATTAGCCCTCTATTGGATAAAGGGTTAATGAAGACTTTTCCCCCAATCTGTAGGTTACTGATTTGTTCTATTTCAGGTGTCTTTTGCCTTCCAGAAACTTTCAGTTTCATGAGGTTCCATATGTCAATTGTTGATCTTAGAGCCTGAGCCATTTTGATCTGTTCAGGAAATTTCCCCCTATGTCAATGAGGTCAAGGCTCTTTCACATTTTCTCTTCTATTAGATTCAGAGTATCTGGTTTTATGTAGAGGTACTTGATCTACTTGGATTTGAGTTTTGTGCAAGCTTATAAATATAAATCTATTTCCATGTTTCTATATACTGACTGCCAGTTAGAGAAACACCAATTTTTGAAGATACATTCTTTTTTCTTTTTTGCCTTCTTTGTCAAATATAAAGGGTCCATTCATGTGTGGGTTTATTTCTGGGTCTTCGATTCTATTCAATTTATTGACCTGTCAGTCTCTGTACCAATACCATGCAATCTTTATCACTATTGTTTTGTAGTACAGCTTGAGGTCAGGGATGGTGATTTCCCCCAGAATATCTTTTATGCTGAAAATTGTTTTGGCTAATCTGGATATTTTGTTTTTCCCTATCAAGTTGAGGATTGTTATTTCCATGTCTGTGAAGAATTTGTGTTGGAATTTTGATATGGATTGATTTACATATATTTTATATTGCAATCTTAACTTGTACAATGATGCATAGAGAAAGCAGGGCTGTTGGAAGATGATTAAGGTAGAGAGAAAACACTTGGTGGCCTTATAAAAGACAACTCAATGATACCCTTGAACGTTACTTTATGCAAATATATAGTGAAAAGCCATCACTGGATTCAAATCTGCTTGTATCTTCTTAGAAATAATTTTATTTTGTTGATAAAAATATATTTTCATGATATTTTATAGTAACCCAAACTTACTAATATAATACATTTTATAAACAATATGGTTTCATAAAAAGAATCAACCATTCATGTGTAAATTAGCGATTTTGAATAAAATTGAACTAATTAAAATATCAAGATGACATATTATTGACAACATTGTCTCTACTTCCAAAAGTACAGATAAATATGCATATTCTATGTTAAAATTGTTATTAAAGTATATTTGCCTTTTACAACCTATGGTCAAAGAATCATTTGAGATGATGAAAAAATAAAAGCCTTAACTTCAAGCAATATTGTGAGAAAAACATGAATTGCAAGAGTGTCTCTGGTATTTAAATGTTGGAGTCACAAGCAAATCTGCTTGATAAATAATAATAATAATAATTGTTTCAAATGTTAAGTTTTTAATCAAACTTTTTATTAAATGTGTGAAACAAAAAAATTATTGTATAATTATTTCCACATAAGCATAGTACTAAATGATAGTAGTCTATACAATGCTCAAAATTCCCTGCAAATAGCATCTTTTCAAATTATATTGCTATTATATAAATACCAATGAATCTAAGAAAGTGGAATAGATTAAAAAATTAATGGCACTGACCTGAATTCCATAGCTCAGACTATAACCTGTTATAACTGAATAGTTTATAACTATGATTCTGTTCTACTAACTAGTGAGTTCAGAAAGAATTTTTGAAGCATTAGAATATTTATTGAAAATGTTATTTACTTGTTTTAATATTCCTATTATGTTAATGTTCTCTGGGCATGTTTCTTTAAGAAAATAATTATTATTGTGCCTCAAGACTCATAGTTTAGCTATCTCTGTGAGGTATCACGAACAAAAGCCTAAAGTCCTATTTATGTGAAAAGTCCTTCAACCAAATGTACAAACAAATAAAAGCTCATGCATATTTAATCTTCTTCTCTAGGCAGTAGCAAACATCCCACTTTTAGAATATTTAATGTACATAGCACAGATGTGATTCAAGTCAGAAAAAACATTACTTGCTTGGATTACAACTTCTCATGATCAAGACACATGTTTCAGCCATACTGTGCCTTTTTGTCTCAGCATTATGGATAGTTTGGAGGACATAATGTAAGTCATGTATCAGAAGTTTAAATTACCTTGAGGGTGACAATCAGTCTATTACCATACTAGCTATCAAATGTTTTTATAAGCTAATCAAAATACAGATGTTAAGATTTTTATGTTATAAATGTGAATGATTTGGAAATTAATAAAATGAAAATTTGAGTTACATATTATATATATGTATGTGTGTGTGTGTGTATGTGTGTGTGTCTGTGTATGAATGTGCTCAAGTAGTAACTGTAAATATAATATTTTTTACTATCTGTAATTTTTTTTACAGTCCAGTTGGTATATCCCTCCTGGTATGTCCTCTGACAGTTTCTCATCCCATTCCTCTTCATCACCTGACCCAAGAGGATGTCTCCATCCCCTACACCCCATCCTTCCCCTCCATACCTCCCCCCTCCTTAGGGCCTCAAGTCTCTCAAGGGTTAGGTACCTCTTTTCTCACTTAGGCCAGATAAGGCAGCCCTCTGCTGTATATGTATCAGGGACCTCTTACCTGCTAGTGTATGCTGCCTGGCTGGTGGTTCAGTATCTGAGAGATCTCTGGGGTCCAGGTTAGTTGAGGCTGCTGGTCTTCCTATGGGATCTGGCCTTTTCTGTTATCAACTACTCCCTCTATTGTCTGCTTTACCTTACCCACCTCTCCCTCAATACATTTTAATCTGTTTTTTTCAATTATTTCCACTTTATTCTTTTAGAAAATACTTTGTTCTCTTTCCCCTCTTCTCAGGACTCACTAATATGGTTTCATACTAATTTCCAAAACTATATTGATATTCCAAATGAAACACACATATTTAATGATTCAAAGCTAACATACACAAGTGAGAGAAAACATGTAAACTTTGTCTTTCCAGTTCTGGGATTTTTCACTCAAAATAAATGTTCTCAGCACCAGCTATTTGCCATTACATTTCATAATTTTGCTTCTCTTAACAGCTGATTCATATGCTCTCAATATACCACATTTTTGTTATTAGTTCTTAATTTCATTACTGTCTAAGCTGTTTCCTGTTCCTAGTTATTATGTATAGAGCAGTGATGAATGTGAATTTATTAGGTAAATCTATAGTAGGAAAAAGAATCTTTTGGGAATCTGCTCAAAAGTTACAGAGATGTATCATATGATACCTAAGTTATTTCTGATATATAAAAAAAACTTTCACACTAATTCCTATAAACTACCACATTCACCATACCAACAGTGAAGATGAGTTTCTGTTTTCCCACACCTACACTATCTTATTTATTTATTTATTTATTTATAATTTTTTGTTGATTCTTTGTGAATTTAAAATCATGCACCCCAATCCCACCATTCTTTGTACATGATTTCTGCCCTTGCAATCTTTTCCCCAAAAGGAAAAAAAAAATCACTGTGGAAACTGTAATATGCTACAGAGTGTCCTGCAGTATACACATTTGCTCACACTTCTTTTTTTTTTTATTTTTTTTATTAGGTAATTTCCTCAATTACATTTCCAATGCTATTCAAAAAGTCCCCAAAACACTCCCCCCCCAGTCCCCCACCCACCCACCCCCACCCCTTGGCCCTGGCATTCCCCTGTACTGGGGCATATAAAGTTGGCAAGTCCAATGGGCCTCTCTTTCCAGTGATGGCCTACTAGGCCATCTTTTGATACAAATGCAGCTAGAGACAAGAGCTCTGGGGTACTGGTTAGTTCATAATAATGATCCACCTATGGGGTTGCAGTTCCCTTTAGCTCCTTGGGTACTTTCTCTAGCTCCTCCTCCATTGGGGGCCCTTTGATCCATCCAATAGCTGACTGTGAGCATCCACTTCTGTGTTTGCTAGGCCCCGGCATTGTCTTACAAGAGACAGCTATATCTGGGTCCTTTCAGCAAAATCTTGCTAGTGTATGCAATGGTGTCAGTGTTTGGAAGCTGATTATGGGATGGATCCCTGGATATGGCAGTCTTTAGATGGTCCATTCTTTCTTCACAGCTCAGAGCTTTATCTCTGTAACTCTTTCCATGGGTACACAATATGTACTCACTGATAAGTGGATATTAGCCCAAAAACTTAGGATACCCAAGATATAAGATACAATTTGTTAAACGCATGAAACTCAAGAAGAACGAAGACCAAAGTGTGGACACTTTGCCCCTTCTTGGAATTAGGAACAAAACACACTTCTTTATTAGCAAGCATTCATTGAAATACGTCATTGGTCTGGTTTGAGGTGACTGATGTCTGATACACTATCAATATTAAATTCTCATTAGGACTCTTCTCAAATATTCCTATGTCATGGAATGTCCTGAAGCTGTGGATCTGTAGAACGAGCCCTGCCATGTTCTCTAGTAGTTCATAAGCAGGGTGGATATTGAGGTGGGCCAACTCAAAGCCCTGAATCTGAGACTGGGTGGTAACCGAGTGGGTCAGCCTAACAGCTCTTCTGCACCCACACCACCAGGGTGAGCTCTCCAACACTGTCCCAGCCAGCTCACCCAAAGCCTCAGCTGGCAAGAAGCAGAGCTAGCTCTCCTGATCCCATGCCCTTAGGGTGGCTCACAACATCCACACCATGATGGCTAGTTCTATTTTGCTGCCCAGATGAAATGCAGGACCTGCTCTCCCAAGTGTTGCAGCTGGTGAGGGGAAGGGACAACCCTCCTGCCTGCCATAAGCAGGATAGAGTGACAACTAATATCCACTTATAAGTGAGTTCATTTTTCTGGATCTGGGTTACCTCATCAAGATGATTTTCTTTCTCCAGAACCATCCATTTGTCTGCAAAATTCTTGATGTTATCTTTTTTTAAAGCTGAGAGATACTTCGTTGTGTAAATATGCCACAATTTCTTTATTCATTCTTTGAATGAGTATCAGGATGTCTGTGGCCTCCTGAAATGATTTTTGTCCTCTTCAATCTATTTCCGTTTTGTAGAATAATTTGAGCAGCATGGCTATTATGTCTTCTTTAAAAGCCCAGTAAATTCTGTAATTCAACCATCTGGTCTTGTGCCTTTTTGGATGGGAGACTTTTAATGACTGTTTCTCTTTTCTTAGTGGTTATATGTCTATTTAAATTTTTTATCTGATCTTGATAACTTTGGGAAGTAAAGTCTAACAAGGAAGATGTACATTCTTTTTCAGATTATAAAATTTTCTAGAGTATATGTTTTTTGAAGTATGATCTCATGATCATACTTTAGATTTTCTTGGTGTACATCATGTTATATCATGCTCTGGGAAATATTAAATAGTGAACCCGCCAACTCTCAGCAGGGCCAGGTCATGCTCCCGAACTCCTGTCTCCTCAAACAACTCTCTAAAGCTAGTCCCTGCTCCAGGTATCTTGCTAGCTGGGTCTCTTGGCCTGCCAACTCACCAGCCCTGCGAAGCCCCACCGGACCATCTCTCGAACGCCCTCCCTCCAGTTCCTCTTGCTTTCACACAATGCCCCATGTACCCCTGTTTAGGCACCTCAACACCTAGTTACCCAGTAGAATCAAGATTCTTAATGCTTAATTAGTCAATCAGATTTATGCATCAATAATAGCACAATTTACAAGATGCCAGTACAATAATTTCAGAGCTAAATGATAATGATAAAGCACTAACCCAATTTATTCAAACCTTTTGATAACACCACATCAGCCTCCATTCTGCTTCTCTCCCTCCTCCTCAGACCTCTCTCCCTGTCTCCTCCACTCCTTGCTCTGCCTCCCTCTCCTGTCCATTCATAAGCCTCTCATTGCCCTAATGTGACTGGACAGGGAAAATCCTGCAACAATATCATATTGTGTTGTTATTTCCTTTTTTTTCTTTTTCCAATTTTTTATTAGGTATTTTCTTCATTTACATTTCAAATGCTATCCGAAAGTCCCCTATACTCTCCCCCAGCCCTGCTCACCTATCTTCTCACTCCCACTTCTTGGCCCTGGGGTTCCCCTGTACTGGGGGGGTTCCCCTGTACTGGGGCAAATAAAGTTTGCAAGACCAAGGGGCCTCTCTTCCCAATGATGACTGACTAGGCCATCTTCTGCTACATATGCAGCTAGAGACACGAGCTCTGAGGGTACTGATTAGTTCATATTATTGTTCCACCTATAGGGTTGCAGACCCCTTCAGCTCCTTGGGTACTTTCTTTAGCCTCTCCATTGAGGGCCTTGTGTTCCATCCAATATCTATTGGATGTTATTTCCTATTTGCTTTCATTAATTTGGACATTTTCTCTGACTTTCATTAGTTTGGATGGGGTTTGTCTATCTTGCTGATCTTTTCAAAGAATCCAATCTTATTTCATTGATTCTTTGTATTGTTCTTTTTGCTTTTACTTTATTGATTTCAGCCATCAGTTTATTTCCTCTTGTCTATTTCTCCTGCTGTGTTTACTTTGTGTTCTAGAGATTTCAGGTGTGATGTTAATTTGTTAGTATGAGATCTCCTAATTTCTTTATGAATGCACTTAGTGCTATGAACTTTTCTCTTAGCACTGTTTCATTGTTTCATAAATTTGGGTATGTTATACATTCATTTTCACTGAAAAATGGGAAACTTTTAATCACCTTCTTTATTTCTGACTTGAACCAATAGTCCTTAAATAGAGAGTTATTTACTTTCCGTGAGTTCTTAGGTGTTTTGTTGTTAACATTGTCATAAATTCCAGCTTTAATACATGATGTCCTAATAGGATACTACATGTTATTTCTATTTACTTATGTCTTGGATACTTGGTTTCTAACTGACTATGAGGCCAGTTTAGGAGAAAGTCTAATGAAGTGGTGAGAAGACGATATTTCTTTTTCTATTTGGGTAAATTTTTCTGCAGATCTCTATTAGGTCCTTTGGAGTCCTAGTGCCCATTAGCTCCATTATTTCTCTGTTTAGTTTTGTCTGGGTGACTTGTTCATTTTTCGAGTTGGGTATTAAGGTCTCCCACTCAATATGTCTGAGGTTTGGTGTGTGATTTAGGCTTTAGTGATGTTTCTTTTACAAATGTGTATGGCCTTGCCTTAGAAGCATAGTTGTTCAAAATTGTTGTGTTTTTAATTTGAAGAGTATGACGTGTCCTTCCTCAACATTTTTGATTAATTTTGATTAATCTATTTGTTAAATATTAGAGTGGCTATACCAGCTTACTTACCAGTTCCATTTGCTTGGAAAAAAATTTCTAATGCTTTACATGGAGACCATGTCTTTGTTTTTTAAGTTGAGGTATGTTTCTTGTATGCAGCAGAAATATTGATTCTGTTTTTATATCCATTCTGTTGGCCTGTGTCTTTATATTGGGTAATTGAGTACATTAATATTGAGAGATATTAATTTTTTTGGTTTGGTTTTTTGAGACAGGCTTTCTCTGTATAGCCCTGCCTGTCCTGGAACTCACTTTGTAGACCAGGCTGGCCTCGAACTCAGAAATCCACCTACCTCTGCCTCCCAAGTGCTGGGATTAAAGGTGTGCACCACCACGCCCGGCAATAAAAATTATTTTCAATTCCTGTTTTTTTTTTTTGGTGGTGGCAGTGGTGTTGTTAGTGTGTGTGTGTGTGTGTGTTCCTTCTTTTGTGTTTTTCTGGTAGATTATTTATTTTTGTGTTTTCATGGGGGCAGTTAGCCCCCTGGCTTGCAGTGTTCTCCTAGTATCTTCATTAGGACTGGATTTGTGGATAAATATTGTTTAAACTTGACTTTATCATGGACTATCTTGCTTTTCCATCTCTGGTAATTTAAAATTTTCTTGGTACAGTAGTCTGGGCTGCAATCTGTGGTCTCTTAGACCCTGTGTATGTCCAAGCTCTTCTTGCTTTTAGAGTCCCCATTGAGAAGTTGTGTTTAGCTCTAATAGCCTTTATATGTTACCTGCACCTTTTGCCTTGCAGAATTAATTGTTCTTTCTTTGTTTTGTATGTTTTGTGTTTGATTATTATATGACAGGTGGTTTCTTTCCTGATCCAATCTATCTGGTATTCTGTAAGAGTCTTGTAACTTTAAAGACATGTCCTTCTTAACGTTAGGAAATTTTTCTACCCTGATTTTGTTTAAAATATTACCTAGGACTTCGAGCTGAGATTCTTTTCCTTCTTCTAATTCTTGCTTCAGTTTTATCATTTCATAGTGTCCCAGGTCTCCTGAATATCTTTTGTTAGGGATTTTTTAGATTTAACATTTTTTTGACAGATGTATCAATTACTTTTCCTGTATCTTCTGTGCCTGAGATTCTCTCTTCCATTTCTTTTATTCTGTTGGGTATGTTGGGTATTCTGTTGGGTATGTTGGGTATTCTGTTGGGTATGTTTGTATATCTGTAGTTCCTGTTTCATTCATTACATTTTCCATCTCCAGGATTCCCTCAGTTTGTGTTTTCTTTATTGCTTCTATTTCCTTTTTCAGGTATTTAACAGCTTTATTCATTTTCACCTGTTTGTGTTTTCTTGGATTTCTTTAAGGTGTCTATTAATTTCCTTCTAAAGAACCTCTATCATCCTTATAAGATTTTGTAAAGATGATTTTCTTATACATCAGGTGTGTTGGACTATCTGGGCCCTGCTGTATTAGGACAGCTGGGGTCTGGTGGTGCCATACTGCCCTGGTTGTTACTAACTGTGTTCTTATGCTGGCTTCTAGGCATCTGAGTTTGGGGTCATTATTGATTTAGGTACACTTTTCAGATTTTATCTTTGTTAGATGAATGCTTTTTTCTCTTGGCTTTTGTTTCCTCACTCATCTTCTGGCCTAAGTGGCCTGTAGTTCTGGTGACTGGTAAGTCCTCAGATCCAGTAGGTCTAGTTGCTGGGTTTTTGGGGGCCTGTGTGACCTCTAGGATTTGGGGGTTTGGGGAATCTTATGACCTCTGCAGCTCCTGGTACTGGTGTGGAATCTGGTGGAGCAGGGGCTTCCAGTATCCTGGGTACTGTTTTGGCCCCTGGAGTTTTGGATAACTGTTTGGCCTCTGGTAAAACAGGATATGGAAGCAAGGGGTGAGGGTTCTACTGCAGACAGCTAGGAGGGCTCTAAGGAGTATCTAAGGTGGGCAGGTGGGCAGTGGGTGGTTATTACCTGGGTTTCTGGGTACAGGATTCATGACCTGTTGCAGAGAGTGGCACTTCTGCAGGAGTTATGGGCCTGCAGTAATCATTGGTTTTGATATTACGGCTGAAAATACCATTTTTATATTGTCATATATTTCCTGTAATTTTATATATTGAATAGAGATAAATATTGAGGTACTGGTATCCTAGAATGTTGGCATGTGTGTGCAGTCACACACCTAAGAGGTTTACACAGAAGAGCTACAAGTTTGAGATTATGAATGAATACAGAGTGAGTGTCAAGCCAGCTTGGGAAGCCTGTCAAGAACCCTACTGCCAAAAACAAAGAAAGAAAAAAAAAACGTTAAATGCTTCATTTTCTGTTCTTACAATCATTACATAGGAAATAAATAATACATTACTTAGTGTGTCAATAAACTGGCATAAAATGTTCTGATAGGTAGAATTTCTCATGAAAGACAACTGTAGATGATTTAATTGGAGAATTCACAGATGAATATCTATGTTACCGAAATGGGTTTTAAAATATATAATAAATGTTTAAGCCAACAGTTATTTGTGCATAGTATGGGAATTTACAGTTACCACATTTTAGACTGGTACACATATCCTAACAGTCCTCTAACTCTGCATGATAGAAAAGCATGATATAGTCTTACCTGTTCTCCTTCAACAGAGACCCTGTCAGGATTAATTATGTGTGGCTGTGTATGTAGAAGAAATACTAGGGGCCTAAATGAGTCCTAAAACAAGGGCTAAGTTTGGTGAGCATTTCTTTTGTGTTCAGTTATTTTTTGTTGTTGTTCTTTATACAAAATTGTCTCATCTTGCTTTCCTGATTAAAGTCACAACTTACCAAACATGTAACATAACACATTTTCTTTCCAGCCTAAAACTCATTGTCCTTATCTGCTGGAATTTTTACTTAGTACCTGGCACCAAGTATGTGATTAGATTTTAACTACTATTAAAAATAAAAATTGCATAGAAGTGACTTTTTCTTTGTTATATTACTCAAACCATATTTACTTTGTGTTAATATTGGTTGAATTTGTAGGCTTTAGAAAGCCAATAATGTCTTCTCTTAGGTTTACAGCATCAGCACATTTTTTGAGGTATGTGTGAAAGTCAAAAGATAAAGCTGGCTTTTGATTTCTATAGAATTTTTTGGCAAACATAAAAGTGGTCTGAAGCCATTATGCATACAAGCGAGCACAGTTAAAAGACTTTCAATGCATCAAGTTTGCATCTTTAAAAATTTAGTAATGCCTTATGAAAGAAATTGCCTTTCCCCAGTTTTGTTATCTGTTGCTTTGAATTTCAGGATACATTTGTAAATCAAATTGTGTTCAGTCAGATACAGTTCAATCCAGAAGCTTGAAGCTTTAAGGACTATTGTTCAGCATAGGCACAGGTTGGTTTGAAGTAGAGAAAATGATTCAAATAGCATTCCAAGCTTTCAGGGCAATATTGGAAATACAATTTTGTAGAAATAACAGTCTGGTCTGGTGCATATTTTTTAACATTATGAGAAAATCAATCTCACAGTTATTTATTGAATTTTGTATGTGCTACTACAATACAGGAACTTAAAGGGCAACCAGGAGATATAAAGCAAAACTACAGAAAATAAAAACAAGTCTTCAACTCTCTAGATATCACATATGTAAACAAATAATTTCAGATAATATATTATTAACTACTGCAATGAAGAATACATATACACAAAGTGCAATACAAATGAGTCTCTAATTTCTCAGGGGTGTTAATGGCACATTTATTAGCTAGAATCCAGATGAGTTTTAGAGATGATGAACGAGTCTGATAGTATTCCTTATTATTGGTTTCTTTAGGCTCCTGATAAGCTTAAGATTCTCAAAGAATAAGAGAATGGTTCTCACAGTACCTTCCTCAAAAGGCTGTGGTCTCAACTCTCTAATTAAAACATATGTAGGTCTCCCTTTAAACTACTGAATTATAGCTTAGATGCTAAATGGAAAAGGGGGGTTATTTTTCTTTTGAAATAACTGAAATTTATTTCTTTTTACCACATTGTACCCTTGGTTATTCTTCTCATGCCATTAAGCAAAGCCTGCCTTGCAGATCTTTCTGCTCCATGTAACACTGTTGAAATGGTATTATTGTCCATTGACATCTTCATTGATTCAACATTTTCTTTTAAAATTGGTCAGCTATACTTAGTTCAAGCCCTTTTATTTACTGTTTCCAATCACAATGTCTTAAGATGAACATTCATTTTAACATATTGTTTTTATCAAAACAATAGCATCCTCAAAATTCCAAGGAGACCTATTTTCAGGAGAAGGTAACTTAATCCATCACTTCTACTATCTACCTATTATGTCCTTTTGTTATTTAAAAAGATGAGATTTGTGTTTAATGTTTGCTAGAAAAGCTTCCCTTTATGACATATGTGAGAATCTAATAGAAACTTTGTAATAAAAAAACACACATCTAAAATCATAAGTGCTCTAGCTAAGATATTAATATTGCGAAACAGACATAAATAGAAGGGAGAGAGATGAAAATACAACTGAAAAACTAAAATGAATTCCTAGTAGAACATCCACGTATGTTCAAAAAAAAAAAAACGCAGGCAAGGTGGGTGGGTGGTGGACTCTATCTGAAACAGTGTCCCCTCTTGAGCAAGACTCTGATAATGAAGAAGGAATGATTACATGTGCCTGATATCTCACCCGGTGGCTCAAAAGCAAATTTAGTGGCCAAGAACTTTGAGCAAAACTAAAGCTGCATATTTAGCAAAACACACAGGCTGAATGACAAGGGAATTGACAAGCTATTCTCACCAACCAATATAATTATCTATGGTAAGACATGAATTTGTGGGGGAAGTACATATACTATGACTAAATGATTTAAAATGGAGGAGCATATAAGCATAGGGGATTCTAATGGGATCTGAGGCATTAAGAAATACTATCTAACAAATACATAGGTATTTTAATTTTCTTCAAAGAAAGAACAGGATTTCTCCTCAAGAAATGAATAAAAGACAAACTAAATAAATAGAGTCCTCATGTGTCATTTTATGAGAATATCTACATATTCTTAATAACTGAACAGTTATATCAAATATTTGAAAGGTTACTAAGCAGACAAAGAATTGAATAGGGATTTAAAGAATATAAATTGACCTCAAAATTCATGCAAAAATCAGGATTCTCATTTATAATCAATATAACTGATACTGTTTAAAATGGGAGAGAGTAATGGAACATAGGCAATCTCTAACAAAACTGTGTTGAAGAATGGTCTCGGAACACCAATGTGAATAGATTAAGACAGAACTGCATGAAACAGCCTGGCACTTGCTGCCATTCATCTCTCTGGTCAGACACAGCAAGGTACTCGCAGCTCTGATCCTTCCATCATGGTTGCAGTTTCAAAATATTTCTGAGATTTTGGAAAGGCCTTACTCAAAGGTAGATCTCTGTAGGTGGTGCTATCCAACTGCCTGAGTTAACGTGAAGCATGTGCTTGTCCTTCAGCAATACACAATGCAGAGTTTCTTTCAAGTTTAGCTTGAATGATATATTTACAAATATTTCCTTAATGTTCTTTTGGTGGCTCTTCCCTGTAATCCTAACATCTTGAGATAGTGAGACATGAAAATTGCTAGAGAAGCAGCACTAATCTGCACTCCATAGTTATTTGTAGGCCACCCTGAACTCCCTTGTGAAACTCTTCCTACTTTCTATAAAACCAAATTAATTAAGGGGAAAAAAAGGCAATCTTTATGGGAGAATGATCTCTGTTGCTTGCATTTAGAATAGCCCCTGTAACAACACTAATCAATGGCCTTGTAAGTATGTTATTAGTGAAGTCAACCACTATCCATGTTGCTCATAAATAGTAAGTAAAACTGTTGAGAATAGATGTTTTCAAATCCTATCAAATACCAGAGAACAGAAATAATCTTCTACAATAGCATACACTTGCCTATTTGTTTTACCAAACAAACATAACTTTTCAATTAATCTTACCCAACTTCAAAATTGAAATGACCTTTAACCAAGTATAAAACAAATTCAAAATGTATACTCAAATAAAAAAATATAAGATATAATCCTGGAGCCAAAACAAATTCAAAATGTATACTCAAATAAAAAAATATAAGATATAATCCTGGAGCCTGAACTTTTTATGAATTAAGTTATATGCATCTCTTTTAAATTTCTACAAAAGAAGTCCAGGAGTGGGATTCTTTAAAACAGAAAAGTTTATGCTTCACCATCTAGCCCTTAGGAAGTGGTACATCTGCAACATACATGTAACACTATTACATATGTAAAAATAACTTTAAATGCTGTGGATTTTTTAAAACCTCAAATTATGTCTTCTGCTTTAATATTTCTCAAACTGTATGTCACCTCACATGGTTGCAATATACATTCTTTTGAATCCAATTTTCACATGCAAATCTGTGGAAATCATCATTCTAAATACACTAGAATATAACTTTTAATAATAATAATTTTAAAAATACCGTAGTATAGGATTTACCAAAAAAATCAGTATGTGTTGTCTCAAAACTAGACAGAAGATTATATGTCTAAGTTGGTCAAATTGTTTGATCAAGTAAAGTCACCATGAATAAGAGCTTATTGCATTTCATTATTGTTTTTCCCTAAGTTAATGTCATTTTAGAAAAAAACATGTAAAATACTTAAGAACTCACTATTTCAAAATTTAAATAAGTATATATATTTGTAGAGTTATTACCACTTACTTTACAATCATATTTGAACTGTGTACAATTATACATTAAATAAAACACTACAGACAAGTTTTTTTTTAAACTGAGTAACTTATAAGATGCAAAGCTAAAATCCAGCATCTATACTGCATTAAATAACTGTTAAGAGTCTGAAAAGAAATGCAAGTGCACTGCTAATCTTGACACTTGCTTGGATTTAAACTTGAGTTGTTAAAGTCTGTGACTTCTTTCAATGTACACTCGATTGTTAATGACAAAAAGATTCCCTACCTGGGTTCCCAAAGTGACTCAGCATTTCCTTTGACTATTGTTTTAGTTTGTTTTATTTTCTCTCAGGTAAAACCCCCTTCCAAAATACTACTGCTATGATTTCCCCCTTCATACTCTAGTCAAGTCCTCATGAATTAGACATGATCAGCCAAAACTTGAACTTCAAAGGTTATTAATTAATCTCCTTTAATATCAAAAGCAAGTTCTCCTCAGTGACTCTACTGCTTTATTATTTTTATGTTTCTTTTAATAGTCAATATCTTTAGCTTATACACATTCACAAACTGACTCCATGAAAAATGTCTTCATTACTACTAATGTCTAGCTCGCTCCAGTTCAGGTAATCAGTGCTTCTGTGTGTGTTTGGGGAGGGGGTGTGTGCTGCAGTTACTCACATGTACTTCTTTGAAATTGCATTAGAGCTCAGAAATCAGCCTGTGTATCATTTATAAGGCACTAGGGCATCTCTTCTATTGTTGTTGTTTTGTTTTGCTTTCTATTGTTTTAGATGAGATCTTTATTCCTCACATAGACTCACAATAGTCCCCATGTCTATCTGAATCTGCCCCTCCAGCAGTGAGATAGCAAGCTCTTATTATGCCATCCAAGGATTTTTTTATGTGGGTGTTTTACAGAATCCTCATAGTCGAACTTACTCATGGCACTAGAACAACTAAAAGTTCTAGATTTGGGGCTGGTGAGATGGCTCAGTGGGTAAGAGCACCCGACTGCTCTTCCGAAGGTCCAGAGTTCAAATCCCAGCAACCACATGGTGGCTCACAACCATCCGTAAGGAGATCTGGCACCCTCTTCTGGAGTGTCTGAAGACAGCTACAGTGTACTTACATATAATAAATAAATCTTAAAAAAAAAAAAAAAAGTTCTAGATTTGTAGAAACATAAAATAGAGTGGCAGTTACCAGAAGTTAGAGAATGAAAACTAGGACTTCTTTCATGTACACAGAGACTAAATTTTGCAAAATGAGATAGATATAGAAAATATATAAATTATGAACCTACTCTACACAAATGTAGACTGTTAAGATTGTGATTCATAGGTCACTTTAATTTACCAAGGTAGCCATTCAATTTAAGAAGGTACTGTTAAAACTTTATCTAATATATTACCATTTTACTTAGAGATAACTGCAAATATCTTTCAGTTTGTTTATTTGTGTAATTTTAAAAGGTGTAGAAAAATTCTCAATTAAATACTTGTACCATTATCAAATAAACATGATCACGGAGATACAGGGACGTTTTAACATTTGAAAATAAGTTAATATACTCCAGTATAGAATCAAACTTTAAAACAAGACCAATTTTATTATTAGATGCAGAAGAGGCATTTGACAAAATTCAACAATCCTTTCTGATAAAAGTCCTGAAGAGATAGAGAATATCCCCCAACATAATAAAGTCAGTTTGCAAAAATCCCATAGCCACCATCAACTTAAATAGAGAGAAACTAAAATAAATTCCACTAAAGTCAGGAACAAGGCCCAAGATGTTCATTCTTTTCACGCCTAGTCATTAAAGTATTTGAAGTCTTATAGAGAGCAGTAACTGAAAGAGATCATGGGAACAGACTGGAAACAGAGAAATCAAATTTTCTTTATTTGAGGATGATGATATAATAGTAAACTTAAGTGTCCCTAAAATCTTCTACTTGGAAACTCCTACAGCTGATAAACACTAGCAGCAAAGAAGCACAATAAAAAAGTTAACTCACAAAAATCAGTAGCTTCCCTATATACAAATGGCAAACAGACTGTGAAAGAATTCAGTGAAACAAAACCTTTCAGAAGCCTTAAAAAGAGAAAGAAAGTATCTTGAGGTAAGTCTAACCAGTCAAGTGAGAAACTCCTATGATGAAGCTGCAAGAGATTGAATAAAGAAACTGATGAAGATCTTGGAGGGTTGAAAGATAGCCCATGATCTGAAGTCAGTAGGACTAATATAAAAATGACAATTCTACCAGGAAGCAGTCTACAAATTCAATGCCATCCCCCTTGAAATACCAACATAATTTCTCACAATCTTGAAAGGAAAATGTTCAGCTTCATATAGAAACAAAATACTGAGGATAGTTTTGTTTTTTAATCCTGAATAATAGAACTGCGTTATGAACCACTATGCTAAAACTCACATTGTACTACAGAGTTATGGTAATCAAAACAGCATGGTAGTGACACAAAAACTAACAAGTTGATTAGTGGAAACAAATTGAAGTCCCAGACATATACACATACCCCTATGGTAAAATACACATACTTATGGTAAATAAGCCAAAATACACACTGGATAAAAGACAGTATATTCAAATTCTTCAAGTGCTTGCCAAACTGGTTGACTATATGCTTAAGAATCCAAATAGATCTATACTTATTGGTATTCACAAAACTCAACTTTAAATTGATTAAAACCGTTAACATAATACTACACACACTGAACCTGGTAAAAGAGAAAGATGGGAATAGCCTTGATATCATTGGCATAGGGTAAAAAAGCCTTTCTGTACAAAAATCTGTTAGCACGGGCACTAAGACCAACAGTTAGTAAATGGGACATCATCAAACTAAAAAAGATTCTCCAGGGAAAGGACGTCATTCAGAAAATGGCAGCCTACAGAGAAGGAAAAGATACTTTTGAACATCAATTTCTGATAGGTTAATGTCAAATATATATAAAGAACACATAATCTGGACAACAGCTAAACAAAAAAAATCAATTTAAAAATAGAAGCTTCTAAACAGAGAGTTCTCAAAAGAGGAAACTTAAATGTTTGATACTTTAAAGACTTGTTCAACATCTTTAGTTATCAGAGAACTGCAAATGAAGAACAACTTTAAGACACACCCATCAGAATTAATAAAAACATTAAAATATATGACAATTTGTACTGGCCATGATATAAAGTAAAGGCAAAATATATTCATTGCTCGCAGGACTGCAAACTTGCAAAGTAACTATGGAGGTCAGTATTACAGTTCCTTGGAAAGTTTTGAATCAATCTATCTCAAGATACATCTAAAGCCCTCTTGGGAATATACACAAAGATCATTCCATCCTACCATAGAGACACTTGTTCCATCATATTCATTGCTGCAATATTTGTAACAGTCAAAAATTTGAAATAAAGTCGATTTCTCAAGGCAGAAAAATGGACATAGATAATGTTGCATATTTATACAATGAAGTCTTACTCAGTTGTTAAAAAAATGAAATCTTGAAATATACAGTTAAATGGAAGGATAATTTAAGGAAGAAAAGACAGTAATCTTGAAAGAGGGTAATAAAGACCCAGACAAATATGATAGGTATTTGTTTATATATGGATATTGTATTTTAAGTCAATGATAAGCAACTACAATCTGTAGAACCATGGGGGTCAGAGGGGTTAAGTATACAGTAAGTGCTTACGGAAGATAAGTATGTCTTCTTAGGAAGTGAAACTAAAATAGTTATGAATGGACCATGCAGGAGACCAGGAGTAACAGAATGCAAGGATCATGCCAGGCGGTATAGGAAAATGAGTGACAAGGGAAGGGAATATGAGGCAGCACAGCTAAAATCAAGTGCCATTGGAGAGGTGAAATGGAAAACCTTCCTAAATGTAAGCTTTCTAAAATATAAATGTATGACAAGTTTCCAAATAGTGAGGGGAGAGAAAGACTTGGCTGGATATCTCTTGGCACCAATTGAAGCTTTCTGGTATATTTAATGATGTTATTGTCCAAATGGATCTCATTAGAACTCCTAAACCACCAAGGCTATTCTCAAGTCCGTAGGCTACTGTGAACAAAGAATCAAAAGACCCTAAAGTTGAAGACAACACTAATACAACTCAGTGAACATGAAAAACTCAAGCTAGTGTGTACATAGAACCTTCTCTATGGAATAGTCTTCTTGATACTGGAAAGTACTGTGTATGCTGCCAAAGGAGAAGTACAAAACTAAACCCCCCCATCTGATACAAACTCATAAATTTAAAATGATATCCTGTCTCCAAGGTAACATACAACTCTTAAGGATAGAGGACAAACTTGGCAGTAGATTGTCAACAACAACAAAAAAAATAAACCCAGCAGTAAAAATTTGTTCAGATATAAAGTAAATATGACATTTACTTTTAAATATTAATTGTTCTAAATGAAAGATTGGACTTGTGTGATCCAGAGAATCTGCTAATGTGTGCATAACTGGATCATCAAGAGTAATTTCTATTTACGCAGTTCCATAGTAAGATGTGAAAAACTCTATTTCTATGAGATGCCAAATAATGTACATCTAGCTGTCCTCAACACCACCATTCATGGTTTTTCTCACAGAAGATAGGAAGGTGCATTTTTATAATAAATCTTAGTCATGGATTTTGTAACATACCTTATTAAACTAACATATTAATTAATTTTTAGGCTTAGATGTATACATGTCAAAATAACTAAGCTATATGTAAATAGACATTTAGTAATTTCAGTGGCATCAAAAGTCAAGTTGTACATCAATTGGTAAAGTGCTTGCTTTGTAAATCTAAGAACCTGTGTCCTTCCTCCAAAACTCATATGAAAATGCCAGTACTATGATAATAATAATCTCAGAGCTGGGGAATTGGCCAAGGAAAGAACCACAGGATTCACTTGTCATGTTATCTATAATAATTGTTGAGCTTCAGGCCAGTGAGAAGTCCTGTTCAAAGGAGACGTGTGTCATTTCCAAAATTACAACCATGGTGGCTGTTTGCCTTCACTATGCTTCCCCCCCCCCACATACATAAGCATTCACATGAATCTAGATACATGCAAAAAGAAAAATGATTCCAAATAGATGATAATAAATTCTATAACTGCTGTCTTTAATTTAAAATTTTTAACTTAAAATATTCTTTTATTTTTAGAATATATTTGGTTGATATTTCTTCACATCTGCCAAGCTTTCCATATCTTAAATGTCTTTTGGTTTATTACATTATCCTAATTACCTTCACTTAATTATGTACACATAAACATAAACATAAAATCATCATTACAGTCAACAATGTGAAGAATGAACTGACCAGTACTCCCAGAGCTCCTTGGAACTATACCACCAATCAAAGAAAACACATGGTGGAACTTGTGGCTCTAGCTATATATGTAGTAGAGGATGGCCTAGTCAGTCATCAATGGGAGGGAAGGCCCTTGGTCTTCTGAAGGCGCTATGCCCCAGTATAGGGGAATGCCAGGGCCAGGAATGAGAGTGGGTGGGTTGGGGAGCAAGGGGAGTGGGGAGGGGATAGGAGTTTTTCAGAGGGAAAACTAGGAAAGAGGATAACATTTGAAATGTAAATAAAGAAAATATTTAACAATAATAAAAAACAGTTTGAGGAATAGCTTGTCATTTGCTGGGTGTGGTGAGTTTCAAATCTGATCCAGAACATGCTTTTGTGCAAAAATTGTACACACCTTGTTTGCTTTCAGTTTAGAGACATTATCTTCCATCCCATTTCCTGTTTCATAACCAGTGCTGCTTCTTCTTTAAAGGTTCCTACCACATATTTTGCCTAAACTATTTCTCTTTGCAAGGCTTTTGTCTGTCTCCTTTGAAGAAAGAACACTTTGGTTCAAACTATGAGTCAGGGTTGCAGGATGTGTTCTTGCGTCAGTCTGTGAGAACCTGTGTACCCTGCTCTACAGGATCTTAGATTTGCCTCACACCATTTGTGTTTGGGAACACATTTATGCATGATTTCTCAAAAAAGAAAATATGGTAGCCCAGGTTCAAAAAAAAGAGGTGCTCTATTTATGGGACCCAGATGAATTAACTGAAAATGTAGCAGAAGTACAACAGATGCACCAGTATGACAAAGTATGGGGAGCAGAAATAAATAAGAGAAAGAGAGAGAATCATTGAGTCTTTTTGCTTTTATTTTACTTTCTTTTATTTAAAAATTATAACGTAGTAGATGACACTTAAGCTCTGTGATTTCTAAGAGATAAAAAGAAAGATGAAAAGAAAGAGTAACATCTAAATCTAGTGTCATTTCCATCCAAGGCAGGACATCCTAGTGAGAGCAAAAGAATCCAGAAAAGTGAAAAGAGCAGACATTGCCCAGAGGATGAATAGTAAACTAGAAGGACACATTTGTCTATTGGCACATGACCTTTCATTGATATTAACATGATATAGTTAATCAGCATTACCAAGCAAGATATCATTCATAACATTTAGGAATTCATATCATGAAACCAGGTTTAAGAGCCAAACAGTCCCAGTGAATCTGATAAAATCATCAACTTCCTGAAGCTATTTTGAGCTGTTTTCTCCCTGTATTAAGGACCTTCTCTGACGAACAGGGTGTTTAGCCCCACTCAGAACTGTCTGTTCTTTCACAGTCCTATAAACACTCTCTTAAAGTATCCATTGTTTTACCTATGTTTTCCTTTCTATTTCTGAAGAAGCTTCCCTCCAAAATGGAAGAATTTAATCTAGAATGAAACTGCTACATAACAAAAGATAATAAAAATGCTTCTTAAAACAATAATTTAGAGCCCCCCAAAACTTAGTAAAAAACTCTTCGGTTCTCTGTCTAAATAATATAGATAGAACAGTCTCCAATGTATTAGAAATGGAAATGTCGTGTCCTATTCATGTGAAGCTATAGCATTAGGAACAAAGACCACTCAGTGATCTACTAATGCATACAAAGTCCCTGTTATGTACATGTGCAGAGTCACACAGCTTTGGTGGTTCAGGAGTCCAGGCATGCCTCTGACTTCATTGATTAAGAGCACAGAAGACTTTCATCATTGTATAAGTGGTGCTGAGTTGTCATCTGAAGAAAATTGGAGCAGATATCTTTGCCAAGATCACTTAAGTCAGAAAAACTCAGACTAGGACATAGGTTCTGGGCACATACAAGCAGACTGCATTTCCTTATGTGTAGATCTCTTCATGGCTAAGCAGTAGGTAGCTTGTTTCTTCCTTGTCAAAATGTAAGTGAAAAGTACTAAGAACACTGTCTCATATGACAAAGCAATGGCGAGGATGGAGTATCTTATGTTTACCTGACAAGGTAACTGTCTTAGGGTTTCATTGCTCTGAAGAGACACCATGACCAAGGCAACTCTTACACAGGACAACATTTAATTGAAGTTGGCTTACAGTTTCAAAGGTTCAGTCCATTATCATCATGGCAGGAAGCATAGCATTGAGCAGACCTGCCAGACATAGTGCTGGAGAAGGAACTGAGAATTCTGTGTCTTCATCTGAAGGCAACCCAAAGGAGACTCTTTCCTACACTGGATGAAGCTTGAGGATTTAAGGTCTAACAGCCCAGCTTCTTCAGTGACACACCTACTCCAACAAGTCCACACCTCCCCATAGTGCCACTCCCTGTGAGCCAAGTATTCAAACACGAGTCTATTCAAAACCACTAAATAAACCTAAGGAGACTTATATCTTATCAGATGTATGATTAGCTATGAGCAAGCCAAATGTCCCCTGTTCATGCAGGGATACATAATGTGTGAATGTATCACAGAAGCAATGAGAGTATATCTTAATAGTTAAGTATTTTTATTTTGGTGTTTTCTATTTCTTTATATAAATATGAATATAAAATATTAACCTTATTTAGAGATTTATTTTTCTATAACTTTTAGTGAGTATCATATTGACAAGTAGTTCACGTAGTGTCTAGAAATGCAGTTATAGCACAATTAATTTTAAAACATTTTCATAGTCCACTAACCCCAAACATCCCATAGTCACTTGTAGTAAAACCATTCTCTCTGCCATTCAGCCCTCAACAAACACGTATCTATTTTACATCTCTAAAGACTTGCTTGTTCTGAAAATGTTAGCATAAATAAAATGGTGTAGTAGTTTATATTTTTTTTATTTGTTTCCTTCATTATGTCCAAAGCTTGGTGTCAAATGAGTCAGCTCACCAACCCTCCTTCAGGTGAGTGATGAATAGTGTTTGGACTCACAGGTCATGTTTATCCATTTCTCAGTATGAGTTGCTTCCAGTTTGTAGCTATTATGAATAATTAAGCAATATTTACAAATCTGCACATAAATCTTTATGCAGATGAGTGTTTAATCTTGGTTATATAAAAAAGAGACCTCTGGACCATGTTGTACCTATGGTTATAGTTTTGAGGAAATGTCAGGCTTCTGTCTGAGTGACTGGCATTTTTCACATTCTCACAGTACTTTGTGAGGCCTCTGATTTCTCTGTAGATGTTCCAACATATATTATTTACTTTTCTTGGTTGTTTTATAGACTGTAAGGTGGATGTTAAATGCTATCTCTCTAAAGACTTTACTTCAGTTACACAGATAGATAATTATTTTTAACAAAATGATTATGCATGGTAAAATACGTTGAAATACTTTCCCTATTTAACTACATCTTTGTAAGGTTGTAATTTCTTAGCTTGTCTTTTAAAAATTCCATTGGTGCTGTGTTGTGTATGAAGATAGAGGTGGGAAAATACAGTTCTATAGAAAACCAAATGAACTTTAAGTGGTTCCTGGGATATTTATAACTCATCAGGTCTCTGTGTAACTGATAATCTGCCTGTCTGGGTACATTAATGTATGAGGAAATCATGGATATTCACAGTCAGTATTCTCTATTCAAATTGATACTTCACTAAAATCCATGTTTAAAAGATGTGCACAGTTATAGAGAAGTATAGAAAGAATAACAAGCAGACAGTAATCAAAACAGAAAACCAAGCAACTGGTGATAAATCTGGCCTCTTAGTATGGAATAAGGAAAGAGAATAATAAGCAGAAAAAAAACACTTTAGAATACAATGTGCCTCAGAAAATTATACTTTAAAAACTTTATTCTTTGTTTCTAGTTCTCTTGGGTAGGTTCTTTTTTTTTATGATCTTAGAAGAAATAAAAATAAAAAAGAGACCTCTCAACCTTTTGTTTGTTTTAATGGTTTGGCATGAAGCAATGAAGAGGAACCTTTTCATCCTTCGAAGAATCTTTGACTTCACATTGTCTCTCTATTTGTAGTGGAACTCATTCTTGCCAGTTTGAAACCCCTTCCAAGGTCAAGGGCTGCCTCTGCAGCTTGTGAAGGTTAGGGATGGTGCATGATAGCAATTTTTCATCTTGAAATGCACTTAGAGGATTGTATACATTTCAGCTGTGATTGAAAGCGCCAGCTCTGTGTAAAGGTCTAAGGTATAAAAAACATAGTTTGCCTTCTTCAAGGTAGAGTTAGTAAAGGAGACAATCCTTTCCCACGAAAATATATGAAGGAGGAATTCGGGAGCAGAAAGGAGAGCATGGAGCTGCTGGTGGTGGGAATGTCACTTATTCCGTGATATTCTGTAACACAAGATGTGATTGAAAATAAAGTGATCTCACTCAGGAAAGAAGAGAGTGGTTGCTCTTCCTTTGTTTCATTATAGAAAAAGCTTTACTTATTTGTATTTTCAATGAACTACAAATTGAGAGAATACAAAATTAAGATCTCTGGATTTATCTTACATGGTTAACTTACAGTTTGTAAAGTTGAAATTGAGATAGTTATAAGAATTTGTGCTTTTATTTTGTTTATGTAATCTACTATACATATTATTGTCCATATAACATTATATTAAGATTTAAAATGCAAAATTTTGTAATAGCCTTTTAAATTTAACTTTGTAGTTTTGTGAATTTTAAATATATAATAGTTAAAATATCCATGTGTGCTCACAGTTCATTGAAAAGTCACAACCCACATAAATTTTATATAATTATAATTATCTGAAGAAAGACATGTTATTTTATGCAGCTTGGAAAACCATGATACGAAAGCTTAAAGAGAATTAAGTGATTTCTAAGTGTAATGATCCCTAACTTACAAAAATAGGGTCATATAACGAGAATAGTTCCAGAAGAAAGCCAAAGCTTGGGGAAGGAGCACATGATATACACTGCATAAATGTTCTGCTAACTATAAAGTAGTACAGAGTAAACTAGTATTTCTGGATTCTATAGATGTATATATAATTTAGAGACAAATTGTGTTCAGTTTGAATGCCGAATTATGAGCTTGTGAGTAGTTTTCAGTGATGCTTGAAAAAACACTATACTTCTGGGAAATTATAACAAACAGGATAAATAAGAAATGTTTCTTTTACTTATTTTTCAACACCTTCATTTACAATGTCTTCTATTTTCAATAGTAGTTTAAACTTACATTACCTACAAAGGCTCAGTACAAATCTGTACTGTGAAATAAAATCACATGATCTATACTAATACTAAGATGGAAAAATTGGAGTGGAGGAATAGATTATCATATATAAACTCATCGTTTGGCTGGTCACTAATGTTATATGCTTTAGTCAGTAGCAGCAAAATTTCTAAGACCTAAGTTTCTAGGAGAATCCACCAAAATACTATTGCATTTCATCACAGTTATTAACGATGTTTACAGAAGTGACAGGACTAAGGTCATTCATTTTGCAGCAAATCCTGATTAATCACTCCAGCATTGCACAACTCTCTAGATGTCACTGAAAATGAAGTGAAGGGATAAGATAGATGGTGTTGAAATTTCAGGGACTCGCTTACCCTCTGAAAAGAACACAGGCCACACATAAGGAAGTAAACATATACATGAATTAGTAAACATACGATAACACACACAATTTTTTTGCATGAAACAGCTTTATAAAAATTTACAAATTTATGAAAATTCTTAGAATACTTTTTGAAAAATAAATATGAAATTTAGCAGTACAACAGATATGATAAGGTCAAGAACAAATGGAGAATCACATCTTAGTTTTAGCTGACATTTGACAGAGGACAATAGATATAGGGTACAAATTGAAACTCTGTTCTTGGTTTTCCTCTATTAAAAAACTCATGTCATGTATATGCATATATGCCAGAATAACAATATTTCATAGGAGACACTATATTAAAGGTAATATTAATCAATAACAATAAATACAATAACAATAATTGAAAAGGAGTAAAAGGAAAGGGGAATAAAATTATAATCTCAAAAAATTCTCCTATGTTGAGTGACTACATGGAATTCGAATTCTGGATTTTGTTGCCTCTTTGATGCAAACAAAAAAATCTATATTTCAAAAGCATCAATGAAAAAGCCATGTCTTTATAATATTAGGAATGGATATTCATCCCCATTTCATAATAATTATTAATCTTTTGAAAAGGCAAACATGGATGACATACTTTTCCATGTTATAAAAGAAAATGAACTTGAATATTAACTAGGAAATTTTAATAATCTAAATTTTTGTACATTTATTAAAGGTACAACTTTATTGAATTTGTATGTTACCTTGACTACTTCTCAATTTGGAACTGGTAATCCCAAGGTTTTAAGATTTTTGCTAGTGTTAGACATTATGAAATTATGCTGAATGCCTGTCGGGAGATCTAACTTGCTTGACCATCCAACTACTTACATTAGTGGTTCATTAGAAAAAAACTAATCCTTGGCACATGTCCATTTCATATTGAGTTTGTATTGTAATATGTGAAGATGTACTTCAATTGAGGTCAGCAGTATCAAGAGCTCCTTTATTGCTGACTTGGATGTATGGGAGTGTTAAAGCAATTTTGTAGATAGTGTTTTCTTCTTTATCCCAGCTAGCTTCCAAATAAAACAGAGAATAGAGGGTTATTTTGATAATCTTTCTAGCACAGTATCTAAGTAGTTGTTCTACTTTAACTCTCGAAGCCAATGTGGCTATACCCCAGCCAAAATGGCCAATATACTTTCATTTTAATACTGATTTGGCTCTCTCTGCTCTATATTTTTCCTATGGTGTCTTCATATCCCCTCCATGTGATGAATCATCTCTTACTGTCTTTCTCTTTTTGCCTGGCTGGGATCACAAGTCCAACTGTACTCTATCCGCTGTTTAGATATTAGCTAAACAGTTTTTATTGACAAATAAGAAAACAATGGAGAGAATTCTTTACATCAACTTGAAACAGAAGATTCTTAGAATAAGCATTACAATGCCATATCTATATTGCAACCAAATACAGGGACAGATAAATCAGCATTTGACTGATACAAAGATAATCTTTCCATAGTGCGCAATAATGTTACACTACAGGGGAGAACAGAGAATTTTCTTGACCTAATGATGATTGCAGCTCATTGGCAGCATGTATTGATTTTCAGTCTTTGTTTACCTTGTAATTTCAGATTCATTCCATGAATAATCCTCATTGCAGAAAGATGTCTAATAGTTCTTCTGTGACCCAGACTGTAATAATTACAGCCTTCCTTGACCATTCACATAATATTCAAGAGGAGCTATTGAAATACCACATAAAAAGTCTTGATTATTTATAGAAATTCATCAGGAAATATTCTTGTGCTTCAGTGCACAGTTGATATAATGAATGTTCCTATGGGCGATTCCCAGGCCTTAAATTGTTTACTGAGATTTGGTCTTTCCTTCAGCTCATTCTTAGTTTTCCTTCTATGTTATATGAAGCATTTGTACTGCTCACAGTGTGCCAAATTGAAATCCTTGATTTTTTTTCTGTATTCCCTCACCAATCATCCTAAACCTAGTCTCTGAATAATCACTAAAATCATTTTTCCTCCTATTCAAATTTAATTTCTTAAACAAAACAAGACAACATCAAAAAATAGACAGATAAAGCCAGGCATGGTGGCCCATGCCTTTATTTCCAGCACTTGGGAGGCAGAGGCAGGCCGATTTCTGAGTTCGAGGCCATCTTGGTCTACAAAGTGAGTTCCAGGACAGCCAGGGCTATACAGACAGACCCTGTCTCAGAAAAAAAAAATTATCCTGTAGACAAGTCTTTGGAGATATTGCATTGATTAATGATTAATGTAGGAATTCTCACTCTAAAATAGGTAGTGATACCATTGAGCAAGTGGTCCTGGAATGTAGCACACACACACACACACACACACACACACACACACACACACACATACACACCACACACCCATGGCTTCTGCTTCAGTTCCTGCTTACAGGTTCCAACCTTCAGTTTCTGGCCTGACTTCTCTCGGTTGGACCTTAGAACTTTAAGCTATGTCTTCTGTCTTCCAAGTCACTTTTGGTCATGGTCTTAATCACAACAACAGAAACCATAATTAACACATAAATTTGTATCAGGACTAGAATATTGCTGTGGCAGTCTTGAACTTGTGTACTGGGGAGGATTGAACTTTGTAGTAAAAAAGGTGTTGAATACTCAGAGCTCAGTGAGCTGTTCTTTGAGAACCTGGAAGATAAACGTGTTGAAAGCAACAGAGATAATGAAGTCCTAGCTTATGAAGTTTTAAAATGAAAATTTTCCATGGCTATTTGTGCAATATTTTGTATTAAGCCTATATGATTCTTCGGATCAGCTGGAATTATGAAGAGACTAATATCACAAAGACAAAAATCCTTGGTATTGGTTTTGAAAGAATGAAGGGGTCAGGGAAAGTAGCTAATGTTTGGCTGTGTGAGAGACTAGGAGAGACTATTGCAAAAGGTACAGCCTCAGATTCAATAGCAGCCTCAGGGTTAAAACAGATCATAAAGTAAAGTTAAGGCTTCTCACCATGAGGCAGGAGCTAAGTTGTCAAGAATAGCTCAAGAGAAGCTGTTGATAAAGGCTCATTACAGTTACAGTGGAGACTCCAGAATTTATGGAAACCCCTATATCATGGAATGACAGCCAAGTACAACAGAAGCTGCTTTGTGGTAGAGCTTGCCTGAGCTATGAGACACCCTATGTGTGCTGTGGATATAGAGCCAGTGAGGTGGGCTTGCTCAAACCCTTAGGAGACCAAAGATCCTGAGTATCAGATTGAGCTTGGCTTTCACTTTAGTTTGAAAGTAATTGTCCCTGCTATTTATTCTTGTAAGAAATTAATTTGCTATGTGGTTCTACTGAAACCTATAGAAATGAGACCTTGTATACTTAAGAGATTTTTTGAAGCAGTTTCTGTAATTATATATGTAGGTATAAATCACAGCAATATTATGATTGTCTCTAGTAGAAATTATAGATATTCTTTAAAATTTACAATGAATTGTTTATGAAGTTTTATGATAGATCACTTTTTACGCAATAGTAAAGGTTAAACTCATGCCTAGAGTTTGTTACATAATACATTGGTTTATAAACATGAAGATAAATGAGCATGATTTGGGATGTCCAAGAAATGGTCCAAATTTTAGAGATTTTTTTTACATGGTTGGATTTTTTTTCAGAATATGGACAATTTAAAGGTATTTAGGTTATATATTGTGATATAGATACTGATTTGAAATCTTGAGGATAAAGAGGTGGGGAAGAATGCTATTGTACAATAATATGCTAGTGCATCAAGTTGACAAGGGTCACTTTTCTTGATTGTTTTCAGTGTTTGTTTTGTCAACTACAGGAGAGGAAATCATAAGACTTTTGTTTATTCGTACAATTTGTATGAGAAAATTCTCAGAATAAACAATGTTTACTCACAGATTAGGGTAAATTGAATCAAAACAGGTGAATAAAGGTGGAAAATTCAGAAATTCAATGTTATGGTAATTAAGTCAACTCTGGGTCAAGGTGTGTGACACAGGAGGTGCTTGTGCTCACTGAATTGGGACCAAGGAAAATCTTTGGTTGGTTGGTTTGGTTCAGCTGTTGTCCTGTTTTAGAGAAATGATTCCCTCCTTAGTTTATCTAACAGCCAAAAGTTCTAGTTCTAAAAGACTTTGGGAATCTCATAAAAGTTCAAAAGTGGATTTAGTGATTAGGGAATACAGAGAGTAGAGGATTCTGAACCTAACATTATGTAATGAAGTTTGTAGCTCTGTCCTCCACTTTGCAATCCTTTTATTCGTATCTCTCTCCAGAAGAGAGCTGGGCATTGGATTCTGAAACAGCATCTACATGTGTTCAGGTTCACACCTCTTGTTCAAGAGTTGTTTGCTTATTTATTTTAAGAGGGAAATCTGGGAACTAGCCTTTATGTCAGTGGCCATAGATGTGCAGAGATGGGCTTGTAAAGCACCTGTAGTTCCAGGTGATGAGTCTGTCACTAGCATGAGCTTGTGATTGGCACGGGAGAACAGTAGACAAGAACTTCCAACGTTACCCGTATTTTCTCCTTCTTTAGGAACATACTGTGTTTTACTGTAAATTTTTCTCTCTTAAGGCAAATATTGTCACCAAAATTTCTGTGAAAAAAATTAAGTTTGTTTTCATTTTCTTAGCTAACCATATGCAACAAATATCAGTTTTAAAATGATCCAGATGATTTTTACATTATAGAAGCAATAATGTATAACTTCCCAAAAGAGATTTTCATAGAGTGGAGAAATTTTAATTTTGACATTAATGTTGGCATTTTTAAAATTTTCCCCTTCACAAGCATCAAGCTACTTGAAACAAAGTTTTTATGATATATTGATTATTCTGATCCCCTTGCCTGATGTTATTATCATTGCATTTATTCTTTTATTTTACAGACACATATAGACAAACACAACATGTAAAATGTGTTGGCACATGATTATTTTTATTTGTATATGGGTCAACATAATATTATGACTTTATTGAGTAGCTAAACTAAGATTCTACTTCAATGATTATTGATTAAGACACTCATATAAGGTTAAATGACAAGTTATTTTCCTTATTACTATTTCCTTATTTCTTTTTTATGGTACTCTATTTTATATTCTTTTTTGTTTTTTCATATTAGGTATTTTTTATATTTACATTTCAAATGTTATCCCCTTTTCTAGATTCGCCTCCAAAAATCCCCTAACCATTCCCCTCTACCCCTGCTTGCCAACCCACTCACTTCCTCTTCCTGACCCTGGCAGTCCCCTATACTGGAGCATAGAACCTTCAGAGGACCAAGGGCCTCCCCTTCCATTGATGATCAACTAGGCCATCCTCTGCTACATATGCAGCTAGTGCCATGAGTCCTACCATGTGTTTTCTTTGGTTGGTGGTTTAGTCTCTGGGAGCTCTGGAGATACTGGTTAGTTCATACTGTTGTTCCTCCTATGGGGTGGCAAATCCCTTCAGCTCCTTGAGTACTTTCTCTAGCTCCTTCATTGGGGACCCTGTGCTCTGTCCAATAGATGGCTGTGAACATCCACTTCTGTATGTCAGGCACTGGCAGAGCCTCTCAGGAGACAGTTTTACCAAGCTCTTGTTGGCATCCACAATAGTGTCTGGTTTTGATGGTTGTTTATGGGATGGATCCCCAGGTGGGTCAGTCTCTGGATGGTCATTCTTCAGTCTCTGTTTCACACTTTATCTCTGTAACTCCTTCCATGGGTATTTTGTTCCCCCTTCTAAGAAGGACCAAAGTATCCACACTTTGGTCTTCCTTCTTCTTCAGTTTCATGCATTTTGTGAATTTTATCTTGGGTATTCTGAGCCTCTGGGCTAATTTCCACTTATCAGTGAGTACATATCATGTGTGTTCTTTTGTGATTTGGTTACCTCACTGAGGATGATATCCTCCAGATCCATCCCTTTGTTAAAGAATTTCATAAATTCATTGTTTTTAATAGCTGAGTAATATTCCATTGTGAAAATGTACCACATTTTCTGTATCCATTCCTCTGTTGAGGGATGTCTGGATTCTTTCCAACTTCTGGCTATTATAAATAAGGCTGCTATGAACATAGGGGAGCGTGTGTCCTTATTATATGTTGGAGCATCTTCTTCACCTATGCCCAGGAGTGGTATTACTGGATCCTCCAGTAGTACTATGTCCAATTTTCTGAGGAACCGCCAAACTGATTTCCAGAGTGGTTGTAACTTGTCTATTTACCTAGTTATTTATATTGATCAACAGATACAATTATTGACCGGTAACATAATATAAATATTTGAAACATCAATTTGCATAAATTAATAATAATTTATTTTAAAACTTAGAATCCTGAGTCTGAGTACTCTCTGATTATTTTAAGTATGCTTAGAGGCAATTAATATAATGAAGTACTGATGATCTCCAATCACATATTTTAATAACCTGGAGTACTCTGAATGACAATCATTTTCTAACTGCTATAACCATTTTGTCATTCACAGTGTTTGTTCTCATGATATTACCATGGAGATATAATTGATACTGATCAACATTACATACTGATAATGTGGACACACAGCTGCACATGAAAGTAATTTATCATTAACTCTGAGCTTCAGAAAAACCCACATTTTCCTTGAGTTATACTATCCATACATCAAAGAAGCTGGTTTGTGACAGTAACACTTTAATCCCTCACAGTACTTGACCAGAGAAGTCAAAAACCATTTTATTATCAGACCCATGCTCTTGAAGACTCTAGAAGATGGCATTTCCTTGCCTCCTCCATTTTCTGCTGGTTCCAAGTGTTAAGTTGTCTTAGGATTGTCTGCTTTTACATGGCTTTCTATTCTGCAATTGACTTTTTACTCTCTTTCTCTAATAGGGACATAGTCTATGAACATGGAGTCAACCAGTCAAAAATCACCGTCTTTAAAGTATTTTAAATTTATCATTAGCATGTACTTCCTTTGTCTAAATAAGGTCACATTCATGGGATCCAGGTAGACAAATTTCTTTCAATGAACACTATCACTACATATAGTACACATGGTATAAACCACTTATGCATATATGCATAGGAAGTGATCACTTTTATGTTCAAAGTTTCTCTGTACCACAAGAGAAGCTAGTCTCAAAATGAATTTGTTAGTGAGATCTGTCAACCTAAAAAGCAATATGCCCCTCACGACTAATAAGATAATTTATTCTGGGCTTAAACACGAGTAATCACAACCTAGCATGAAAATGTGAATTCTGATTGCCATAATACCATGATCCAATATGGAAATGATTTCCTGAAGGTTTATAGTTGTTATATAGTTATATAGATATAATCTTTATAGCTAACGAAAGCATTAAATGTGATATTTTCAAATACATTGGTGAGAGTGGAAAGTAGGGTGAGTCTCACCAAAACGGGGAATTCTCTTCTGTATATTTCGGATGCTATCTAATGAGACTATTATTTTATAGATTAGTAGAAGCTATTGCTCTTCTAAGTTGCTATATTTCACAAGTTTATCTTATAATCATATAAATGCTATTTCAGATGTAAGAACGAACAATGAGTGATTATGAAAATAAACTAAGATTTCCTTAGATACTTTGACTCTGGACCAGAAACTGAAGTCTCCATAAGCAAGAAGTAATGCATGAGAACACCTTGTTTGTTAGTCCCTATTAAAGAATCATCAATATCAGAAATTATGAAATAGATATTATCCAAGCAAAATAGCATTTTTACATGTAACAATAAAAGTAGCACCATCTGGAATACTACAAATACCATATACTATCGGTACAGTTACCTACTTAAGCCATTGTTATTAAAAACCTATTAACACTGAACTGTCTCATAACCTAGTATATAATACCTAAGTTCTAGTAATATTGTCAAAAGTACTTTTCTGAAGCTAGATAATTCATTTGATTTTAGGATTATTTATATCTAAATTTGAAGTTAATACTGAATGTAATATATTTTTATTCCAAAGGAACATTAGTATTATTATTTTCACAAAAATGTCGATGAATGAGTAAAGTTCATAAAACAAATGATATGTTGATTATTTTATTCTCTATAATGAAAGCATTGATAATCTTGTCACACATGCTATGATCTTTCCTATAATTCTCACTCAACTAAACATGCATTTTAGCCTGAGCAATTTTACATGGGTATATTAAATGCACATACCAGATCTAACTCAGAAATATAGAAAACATGTAACATTCACTCTGATCACATTGCTGTTCCTGTAGTACAACAATAGATGCTGGAAAATAAAATCGCAGGACACAAAACTCAGGTGTCAACTTGTCACCATGTTACATTTAAAGTAGTTATTAAAACCATTATGCTATCAACTTGTGAAGTTTAGAAACACCAAATATAGCAACCTGGTTTAATTGCTTACCATTTTATTTTGAGTGAAAGGAAGGAGGGGAGAAAGGGTCGATGAGGCTAATGTTTGAAAGATTTGCACAAAAGACTTTTTTAAGAGTGGAATGCAGTGAACAACACAATTCTCAGCATGAAGAACTGATAAATAGAAATTTTCAATTGAACTTAGATTTCTTATTTTCCAAAAAGTTACAGGAAAAAGCACCTGTCTAATCTCACCTTGACAAGAAGCCAAGCAGGGAATAAAGAGCATTAGCAGACAGTTACAAGAAACCCAACTTGACATCTTAGTATAATGCTGCTTTTTGAAATTGAAGAAAACAAGTTTCATGGTTTTGATTTGTTTCGATCTGTTTGAATGATTTGATGATGAGCAGGATGGCCCCCGTGTAACCTGTGTTGTTTATAATTAAGTTTTCAATATGACAATGCAGACTTGGAAAAGCACTTATTACAGAACTCAATTTCCTAGCTATGCCTTTAGCCTTGAATATCTATTTAAAGATCAATAGTACTTAATGAGAAAGAACAGAAAAATGACATGAGCTCAGTATTAGATTTGGAATTCAAGTATGTATTCTCCAATTTGTATGTGTAGTAAAAGAAAGGTAGTGATTATGAATTTGAGAAATATATATATATATATATATATATATATATATATATATATATATATATATACACACACACACACACACACACATACACACACATACCCAAATACTCAAATATGTGAGTTTTGTATTGGCAGTTAAGTATTGTGTCACTAAGTATCTATATCAGATAGAGTTAATAATTACACACACACACACACACACACACACACACAAAAACACCGTTTGAGAATTTGAACAAATCCTCCCTCATTTTATCTTTTCCCTTGTCCACACACATCTTTTTATATCCAGTATTACATGGCCATGGTCGTTTTTATAACCCCCTGAGTCTTCTTAGTGCTGTCTGTATGTGCATGAGGAAAGGGCCATTTACAGGAGCATGGATAATCTCTCAGCGCTTCATTACTGAAGACAATGGCTCTCCTTTCCATAACAGCCATCAACTGGCAGTAGCTCTTCAGCTGAGACTTCATAAGTCACTTGCTAATCCATCCTTGGAGTTTGGCTGTCTTGATTTTGTTTAGGTCTTGTGTGTGGAATCACAGCTCCTTTGAGTTTATGTGTGCAACAGGTGTGTACTTTCTAGAAAATACTGTTTCAATGACACTCTCCACTAATTCTGACTGTTATTCCCTAAATGTCATCCATTTGTGGGTTTCTGTATTAATATCCATATTCTGCACAAAGAAGACATTTGTCTGATGAAAGTTGAAATATGCAGTAATCTATGGTAAAAGGATAATAGTACAGGGAGCAGCAGTTGATTACTGTATCTGTTTAACAGAATGATTGTGGCAATTTATCGCATAGGAACTATGACCATGTTAGATATGAGTTTCAGTTCCAGCTAAGGGTTCCTGACAAGAGTTTGACCTTGTAAAACCTGCTTTGAATCTACAGAGAAAATTGTTGTTTTCTTCCATAACCATCATGACACTATTGTACCCATGAACATTGCCTGGACAATAGGTATTTATAGTTCATACAATTTCTACCTAGATGAGATGATTGATTATTTGCCTCCTTCCCAGTAGTATGTAGAGCATGATACAGCACGATGGATACTAACCAGAAAGGATGAGGCTTCTATGTTAATACCAGCAGGCTTTATCTGTATCTTATTACTTAAGTCTGTGGTGTCTTGAGCAATAAGACATTACCATAAAGATTTTGCATATATTCAAGACAACATTCATAGCCTGTTATGCGTGGAGAAATCAAAATTATAAAGACAAATGTATGTGAATATATATTAACTTATAAAATATACAACCAATAATTTTCATATTATATCTACTACATGCCATTATATAATATAAATTAAATTTATATTTTATATTTTAGAATGATAGAAATAATTTTACCTGTTCTTCTAAAAGTGAAATTATTCTTTAGATAATATTTGATTTTTACACTTTTATTACTTTGTAGACTGTAATATCTTCTGCACAGTAACAGAAGTGATACAAAACAATTATTTTTTCTGTAAATACACAATTTATTCATCCAAGTTTTGTTTAAAAGTATCTTACTTTTTTCTAAAGTAAAATTCTAATAACTTATTCTCTTATTTGCTACTTGTATAAAATAACATGATTCATTGTGATATTTCTATACATGAATATGGTATACTCTGATATTATCTTACTTTAAAGGACTACACTCTCAAGCAGAATTTGTGAATTCTATATATTAGTAATATGGTACAGACTTGACTTCAATATTCACATATATAACATGGACATGTAAAATTTTTAACTTAGTTCTAAATATGTTACATTTGTTTTTTTAAATCATTCTAATAGGTTATACTTTAAAAATTTTTTACATGTTCTTATTTTTGCACAACTCCAATACTATGTCCCAAAGGACACCCAGCTGTTTATATTTGAAGAGTTGTAGAGTAGAAAAATAGAAATGTAAAACCTACACACAAACAACTGGTTTAGAATAAGTTTAAAAATTGAGAGTATCAGGCGGGTGGTGGGGAGGTATGGGATGTGAAATAGTCATAGGGTGGATGGGGGGAATAAAAAAAAATGGAGTGTAAAAATTAATTAATTAAAATAATACAAAAAAGAAAAATTGAGAATAGATTGTAATAAATTATTTTGGCAAGTACAAGGCCATAATGTCTTTTAATGTTAAACAGGTAATGTTACAAATTGTATTTTATACTTATTACTTGTATGTCATAGTATATGATATAATCATAGACTCCTTTCTTCCTCTGAGAAAAGTAAAACAAATAATATAACCTAAAAAATATTTAGCTGGAGTCTCACTATCCACCTTATCATTACTTAGAAAAAGCTGTTGAACCATTCTGTCAATCATCAAGGAAGCTCAGTCATTTAGTATTTTTGGCCATGCGAGTATGTCACTTGTAGATAATGTAATTGCACCCTTAAAAATCTTTGATATATATATACATATATACATATACATATATATATAATTAGTCATAGGAATATAGTCAATATGTGTTAGTTTTTAATATCGTTTAAAGCCTACAGTCATTATGATTGTATATGATTACATGAATATTTACTTATATGTAGTTTTATATAAACTAAATAAAATATTCTCTTGACTCTTTAAAAGCATCTCTTATGTATTTTATTTTATAACTCTCTACTCATACATCCAGTGAATTAAAAGATCAAAATGAATTAAAGACAGTAATTCACATTAATATTGCATTTAGACCATATTTTATGTTTAACTTATATTTGTTTCTTTTTCTATCAAATAAGCATGAGAAAATTATAGCCCTAAGGTCAAATCTAACCTCTCAACTACTTTGATAAATAAAGATTTATGAAACACAGGCATCCCTATTTGTCTGCTTATTTATTTTCTTCCCTTTTCAAACTTGTTATTAGTTCTTGATTGAGGGGCTAAATAGTATAAGATCTGTAAATTCCAATTTTTAAAAAAAATCTTTGGAGAAATTTTTATAGTCACTGGTATATCATTGTTTTTCATATCTGGTCATAAGAATTGATTAGATATTTGTTATTAGTTACCCAAAAATGAATTATACATGTATATAGCTGTTTCTTCTAATAGCACATATGATCTCCTGCATGATCACATATTCACTAAACCACACACATGGAAAACACATAGCCTGTAGCTTTCACATTTAGTGATCAACCTGAAAGTCACAGTTGAATATTATTTCTCTCTAAATTTGAAAATGTTCAAGTCAATGCTTTATAAAAAAACTAAAAATATGTGTATACTAAAATACAGCTATATGTATTCTACACTAAATATCTCTGAATTTTTTATTATATGCCAAATGTAATTCATACTTGTTTATAGTTAATTTTCACATGCAATGTTATGTTTAAACTTTAAGCACAGACTAAGAAAAAGATACTGGGATGAATTTCTCAGTGATGGCCACTGAGGTGTCACAGATTTGAAGAATAAAGTATGTGTACACACTTGTCAGATGTTCAGCTTTCAGGGTGTCACAAAATATATTTGGCCAATTTAGGTAACAATTAAATAGGAGAATGCAGAAACCCACCCATTAGGTGTGAAATGTCAAAAATACTGACAAGAGAAAAGATGATAATCATACTCTCCCACATACAAATGTGGTGTTCTTCCTTCTTTGTATGTCTGAATTTTCAAAGAAATCACCTATCTAATTTATTCGCAGGTAAAAAGGAGATGGTTAATTAAATGTATTGATTAAGTAAATTGAGATAATGATTTATGCTTCTTTTTATTTTAGCTGATCATTCTATTCTAATACTCTAGATACTAATACATAACAGCTTTCTTTCTCTCTCTTCTTTCTCTTTCTTTCTCTCTTTCTTTCTTTCTCTCTTTCTCTCTCTCTTTCTTTCTTTCTTTCTTTCTTTCTTCTTTTTCTTTCTTCCTTCATTTCTTTCTTTTATCCTCTCTTTCTTCCTTCCTTTCTTAATTTCTTTCTATTTTGTCATTTAAAGACCATAATTTGCACATCATCATTAATGAATTACTGATATTCAGTGTCTTTTTTGTAGAATTTGACACTCCACTTAACAATACAAAATTTTAAAAATGGCATCAGAACATTAGTTGGTTTTGTTGTGGGTATACTAATAGTAGAAGCAGGTTATCTTTTGCCTGCACATGGGACTATTTTCCTCCTATTGCATTGTCTTGTCCAGCCCTAATATGAGGCTTTGCCTAGTCTTGAATCTTGTTTTTTCCTGTTTTGCTGTTATCTTGCAAACCTGCTCTTTTCTGAAGAGGAAACAGAGAAGGAATACATATTGGGGACAGGGAAGTGCTGAATGATGGCTAGGAAGAGTTTAGGGAGAGGAAAGTATGGTAAAGATGTACTGTATGAGAGAAGAAATCTATTTTCAGTTGATAATTGGCTAGACAGTTTGGCCGATTGATTCAATATAGAACCAACACTGCAAAAAGCAGTCATTCCCTTAATACTAAGAGATAATGTCATTGCCCTTCTTCACTAGATCTTGAACCATTGCATTACTCACTCCATATGGTTTGAGTCATTCTGAGCCTGACAAATGCGTTAATAAAGTAAACATACCTTGGGAAATAACCACCTGTTCTCTAAATGGACATTAGACCTGTTAAACAAGAGGGAAACCCTGTCTGTCACTGCAAACCTAGCTAACATCTTGGTGCTAATGAAATGTGCTTACTATTAGGGAGCATGCAACTTTAAATTCACTAAACCAGAATAATCCATATGAGCAATTATAAACATTTGTCTTGATAAAAATGTAATCTTCACCCCTCCCTCATCAAGGAAAATTCCCTTTGTAACCGATGGAAAGCACTACTTGAAACCACAGCCAAGGACAATGCACAGTAGTGGATGCCAGTTGCAGGAGAAGCATCTATAACATACTTCCTGACCCAAAGGCTCAGAGAATATTGCAGAAAAGAGGGTGAAAGATTGTAAGGGCCAGATGATAAAAATGTTTGCTGAGAGATGGTGTCTCCTAGAAACATCAGAAACTGTACACATAAAGTCTCGCTAATATGACTGTCCAAATGTGAGCCAAACAAACATGACAGTGATGGACAAGCCAAAGTGGGTGGGATAAAGCCCATGAGGCTTCAAAATTAACAAAAAACAACATAAGGCAATAAGCAAAGCAAGGGATGGAAGACATGATTATCGACTGGGAAGAGCACACCAACTGATTGTTCAGTGAGTGCCTAATCAGTTCTGAAAACGTACAAGTAACATTATGGAGTGAGCAACATATACTTGGAAATATACATATATGTATGAGTACAAATGCATGCATGCTAAAATAATTATGGGGGGAAGAGGCTATTAACTTGACAGACTACAGGGTTGTGTATGGGGGCTCTGGAGGGAATAAATGGAAGGGACATATGTAATTAAATTTCTCAAAAGCACAAAAAATGCAATCAAGACTGGTAAATATAATAGTGCTAGTGGTGTATTCTGAAGGCATTTGCTATGCCCAATGGATATTTAGGACATCTGCTCTATATTGACTTCCATGAACAACTAACTATTAATGACTTGAGTTCATAAGCTTTGAAACATTTCCAGTAGGAGCTAATTTAATGTCCTTTAGCAGGAAATGGTAGTGCTAGTTAGTCTCTACTCATTCTGCTTATTCTAATTCTCCAGTAACCACACTGACCCAGACAGAATATCAGTGATATTTGGCTAATGACCTGCCAAGTGAAGAAAGCAGAGTAGAAATTCAGTCACGTGGAAGACTTCAAGAACAGAAACTTATTTCTTCTCTCTAGTCACCTTTCCAGATATAATGAAAATTCAATAAATATTATTATTTTTATTTTTCCCTTTCTATTCTCTCTCTCTCACATATAGAGTGTCATATTGGATGCCTGAGATCACTAAGATTTTTCAAGGAAGATCACCCTCAAGTCGATGAGTCAGTGGTTGGCAGATTTTAGAGGGACAGAAGCCCTAGCAGAATGCAAGATACATCAAACCCCAGCTCCACCTGTGAAGGCAGCTAGCCTGTGGCATTTCAAAACTTTTTTCTTTGGGATCAAAAATATCTAAGTCAAAAGACAAACATTACATGATTATTAGTAGTATGGGGTTGAAGGAACTGTATGTGTAGCTCTTATATTGATGAAATACAGCTTCTCCCATTCAGAGAGCTATACACTGGAGTGATGTGTTTGTTTGATATTCGTAGGATTAATAAATATATAAAAGTGAATTAAAAACACAATAACCAGTGACACATATAAGACTTAAGGAAAGAAAGCTTTCTTCTTAATAACATAAAATATTAATTGCCAAAATAAATATTTAACAACCTTTTAACATCAGGTAAAATGTCTGGAACATCTACATATATGGAAGTCAACAATTAAGTAGAATTATCCTTGAAAGCCAATGATTGTTGAGTTTTTGCTACTTTGCACATTGTTTTTTTTAATTTTAACTAGAAGATTATTGAGTAACAAGTAGAATTATTTAAAAGCCTGAGTAACTTGTGGACAATTTTGCTAACACTGGGTTTTATCTCATTATTTATCCACTTTTTACATTATGAAAGATACCAAAGCAGAAGAAAATTAATGGGCTAATCAACAATTTCTTTAAGTTTTTTTCACTGTGATGGGAAGTGACATTCAGTAATACACTGGAAATAATTAGTTCCACCCCATTGGTGGCTCATCATCACTTTATTAAAAGTTCTGCTAATACATTCTTTTAAGTAAAATTTGATTGGGATACCTCCATCTTTTCCCATGGCAATCTCCAGAATTCTCAGTTATTCACAAGATGATTGCTTGATGCACAACAGATCATTTCCTCGCTGAACATTTCTTTGCTTTTGTCCTATTTTGGTTCTGTCTTAGTGTTTCAATTGCTGTGTAGAGACATCATGACCACAGTAGTTCTTATAAAGGAAAGCATTTAATTGAAACTGGCTTACAGTTTCATAGATTTAGTCCATTATCCCCATGTTAAGAGGCATGGCAGCATGCAGGCAGACATAGTGCTAGAGAAGATGCTGAGAGTTCTACATCTTCATTTTCAGGCAGCAGGAGACTATAGCTTGAGTTAATAATACCTCAAAACTTGACCCAATAATGGCACACTTTCTCCAAGGAGGCAACTCCTTCTAACAATGCCTCTCCCTATGAGCCAAACATTCACATACATGAGTCTAAGGGGGGCATTCTTGTTCAAAACCACATAGGCCTCAGCACTAAATTCTTCTCTGGCCTCTCTGTCCACAAACCTTTAGCATACGAATTAAATCCTTGACCTATAAACACCCATGTAAGACTTCATGTATACATTAAATTAAGCACATTTGTAGCCTAATAATTATTAGTCAAGCTAAGTAAGAAAAGTATTTGTTATTGTTCTTTTCACTACTCATTTCTTAGAAATACAATAATACATAATGCATAGAAATTTCCTGAAATTGTGTATATTAAGAGAATAAGGTCAGCCTTGATGATAGACACCTTACTGTTTTAATCAGTGTTCTGTTGCTGTATAGAGACAAAAAAAAACAAAACAAAAAACCTATGGCACTTCTTATTAAAGAAAGGATTTAATTGGGACTTGCTTATCGGTTCAGAGGTTTAACCCATTATAATCAAGGCAGGTAGACATGGGACTGGAGAAGTAGCTGAGAGTTCTAAATCAATATCCTGTGGTAGCAGGAAGAAAACAGCACTGGGCATGACTTGGGGTTTTGAGAGGTTTCAAAAGTCTCTCCCAAGTGTGACATGACTTCCAACAGGGCCACACCTCCTAATCCTTTTCAAATAATGGCACTCCCTGATGAGTAAGCATTCAAATACATGAGGCTATGGGGGCTGTTCTTATTCAAACAACGCACTTACTTTACTCATCTTTTGAAAGCTTCAAAGGACATACAAGTTCTCTGATTTTGACATTTGGGATAATCTCATTCATATCACTAAAAGACTGTTAATTGAATGAATAATAATGGAGGAGTGACTGAAATACTATATTTAGAAATAAAAGCAAATATGTTGCTGAAAGATTACTAACCTAAGAATTTAATTGTGGGTCTCAGAAGTATCCTGACTTAATATTGTGCTACACTCTTTAAGCTGGTGCAAGTATTTAGACATCCACTTTCTCCTCTGGTAAGGGAAGGAACCAGACACTACAATTCTATTACTTGTCAGGAGCTGTCTTTGCACATTCCCCAACACTTTCCAGTGAAACCTCTGCATCAAAGTCCGCTGCTTTGCTCCACAAACACGTAATTTAACACTAATTGTCTCTACATTATAGGAAATGAGAAAGTTGTCACGGAAAGGTCACGGAGGAGAATTTATTCAGCACAGAGTGGCCATTTCTGGCCTTTCCTCGAGCGTTGGCTGCCTCTGACAGAATCACTTGTCTGTGGCTGAGAAGACTGTAGAAAGCTGAGTAGATTTTTCTGACCTATTTAAAACCCACTTAAATTTCTGGCACCTTTTAGAAACATGACAACTTAATTTGACATATGTAAATGAGATCCCTTTCACCTGCATAGCTGCTCTTGCATATCCTTTGGGTTCATAAATATGCTTTTGAGCATGGCCTTTGTTTAGGAAGAATTTTACCTACAAGGAAAAAATCTGGTTTATCAAGGCCCTTACATTTTCAAAGCCCTGTAGCTGTGTCTGAAGCACATTGATGTTTTCAAGAAGAAGCAGTAAGTTGACCCAACTCTGAGCCCTACTTTGGAACTCAGAAACACATGTCCATTTTACATCATTAAAATAATGCTAGAGGAAGGGATCATCCAATCCAAACATAGTAAAACGTATACATATTTTAGCATGGATAGTTATGTTCTCATCAGTGTGTGTGATTTTTAGAATATAATAATTCTTAAATTTTTCATGCCATGTAATGTAGTTATAGCATTCCAATTAATGAATCACTGAAACATGTAGACACACATGAGGAAACAAAAGCCAAATGCGTGAGAAGATGGAACAGACTTTTGGTTTTGAATTTGTGCCTCTATGGTATGTTGGTTTATGAACTCTTCAGGTTTTCATGTTCTAATTCATATACACACTAAGCTCCTTTATAGTCTAAACTGTCATTTTAAAATATCTGCTTACAGTGCATAAGCTGTCTTTAGACACACAAATGGATTGTGAGCAGAGCCAGATCACAGCATCGTTCACCATCCCTTTTTTACACACAGTTTATTCTGGATGCCTGAAGCAACTTAGGACTCTGGAGAGATATAAGTGAGATATCACGTTAGTCCACAACTTTAGTAGCTTAAGCAGAGGACATGACAACTCTTCCAAGATGGGTACAGCAAGCCACAAACCAGTGATGGTGGCTAATTCCCCCACTGACAGTGATTTGGTATCACTGTTAACAGCAAGTGCTTTTAAGATGGGACTCTGGATCCCACTCTAGCTTTATAGTTACCTCTGGAATATAGTTTTACCCCAGGGGGACAGCTATATTATTTGGTACTTTATTAGAAAACTTCACTTGTAAGATTGTGGAAGGTTTTCCATTTCAAATTTTGCTTGGAAATATCTTCTTCCTGAACAGTTTTATTCTCAGTTACTAATTTCCCATTATCTTTTTCAACGTAGATTTTTATGATTTCTTGACACTTTAAAATTAACTAATGATCTCTAAATATTGCTTGAGTCTGCCAATGAAAACTTACTCAAATTCCAAAAAATTCTTCCATTTATTGCTTTTTTTCTATTTATTTTAATTTTTTTCTCCATGTGATTGTCTTATCATTATTTTGTTATTGTTGCATAGTTTGTTTGTTTGTTTCTTCATCCTCTTTTCCTTCACCCTTTTCTCTCTGCTTTACTTACTCTGGAGACAATGCATGGTCAGAATTATTTCAGATATTGACTCATTAGAACACTGGAATAGAAAATGGCAGCTTTTAGGGCTGAAATTCAGAGAAGGAGTTATAAATGTTATTTATACTTAAATAAGAACCTTGGGATTCAATCTTAAATATTTGAGTAATTATAAAAGATGAACAGAACATTTATAATTAACTTTTCAGTTAAAGAAGGTCAATTTCAACATTGTGTACATTATACCCAAAGACACGAAGATGTTTAGAAGATCAATTAAAACAGAAGAGATTGGTAGTATTTTCATGGATAAGAATTTGTAAAATATGAGTTTGAGTGGAGATACATTAAAAATGCTGAATTTATGAGATTGGAGTCAGTCTGGGAGTATTGTTTGTTTGTTTATTTTTAATGTATACTCTTGACACAGTTTGTTTTCACCTTGAAATGAGTTTTGGTAATCAAATGCTATACTAACCTAATCTTATTGTTTATAGATTTTAGAGCTATAGTATCAAATATCTGCTTATTTTTACATCCACCTACTGATAATTGTGATAAAATGTCTGCTCATTTAGTAAATGCCTTGAAATCTTTCATATCTATTCATTGTAAAGAATGCAAAAACAGGTTTAAAAATATAAATTAATATAACTGGAGATAAATGTGTCTGTGGATTTCTTTAACACATTACTAGCTCTGCTTTCTGAACAGAATTAAATGTGGAAGTCATTGCAAAGGTGTTTGCCTAAATGTATAATCATTTGAAGCAAATTTCTTTTGTTATTAGGTGATATGTTAGGAGTCTACACTATCAAACAGTCAAAAGATGAGTCCTCTGGAAGTTCAAGAGTACTAGAGTGACTTTAAAAGAAAACTGTTAGTATACAATTGAGAACACTTCAGCTCACACTTTAATATCAATATTTCATGGTGAGTCACCTTCCATCCACTCCTAAAGAGCTAAATTGGTTCTCTGAAACTCTGAGAAGATTTCTCTGAGAATAAAACATTTTACTAGATGATAGAATCCAGCTTGGGTGGAAAATGGCTGTAATTTTTTACCAGGTACACCTGCAGAACTATCACAGCACAATAAAATATAAGATCTGTTTAACTATAGCCTCTATTTGTAGAAGTAAGCTAGTGGGAAAAGAAACTAAAATATAACCAGTGTGCTGCAGTAAGACTCAGGAACCACTCGCCTCCTAATCTCCAGAGTACAGCACCAGTAGCCTTGTTATGTTTCATGAATTTCTGAAAGCTACCCCAAGAACAGAAAAAGAATCCATATATTTGGTTTTAAAGACTGAAAAACGAAAGCAAGAATGTTTCTTTAAAGTGACAATAGAAATGATCTTTTATACCACCTGAATTCAAATGCAGATCATGGGTAAGAAATTTTTATTCAATTTAACAGTAACAGTGCTAAAAACTTACCTCATTTTAATTTTGAAAGCTAATGTATTTTTCATTTCTCTTTAACTCATATGTTATATTATATATGTATTATATATATGTGTGTGTCTGTGTGTGTATTTTTAGAATAATTATTATATGGTCGTATAATAACTTTTTTTGACACTGTTTTTGAATGGCACTAATTGTTAGTTCTGCTATCTAGTAGTTTCCAACAAATGTCACTATAACATACATGATACACACACACACACACACACACACACACAAAATCCTAGCTGGTTTCAATTTTCTAATCACATCACATTTTAGGACTTCTTTGTCGCTCAAGGCTTTCTGAAACATGCAGAGTTCGCACAGGCCAGAAACATCACCATCTTGCCAGTGACAGGTGGTTACTGATTTAAAACACCAATTTGAAGTATCCAGTTGTTTTCATAATTCTATCTGAAGAAAGGAATGGTTTTAATATGTGAGGCTAGTACCACTAAAAACTAAATAAGCAAGAAACACATGAGGAAATATGAGAAATGCCCAACTTGGGTAACAGTTTTAGTTCAAAGTTTTCAGATAATGCCACAGACACAAATGGAACTGTTTGTAGAAGTCAGAAATTCTAATACTCTTAGAGAATGAACGATTAGCAAGCAGAGTTAGGCTTGCTTCTATTCTTTCAATCTTATTATAGAGACAGAAATAAGCAGGTTCAAGGGCACCAAGCCCATAAATGATTAGTTTTTCTGTAGGTGACTTTCATGTAGCCTCTTTCACTTCATTTGCTTTATAAATTCATCAAAGTTGTACTGGTACTTTCCAATTAGTGATACAATTTGTTCTTTCTTTTATCCACATCATAGTAAAGTGTCCATTCCTTCAATCCAAGAGAAACTATTGAAGGTCTATCCTTCCTTGGTTCTCTGGCCCGTGGGTGGCCATGGTTATCCAAAGGGCTTCCTTCTAGCAATTACAGACACAGCAGGACATTGCTTTGCTTAAAGGACTTGAATTTAACTGGGTTCTTTAAGATTCAATTCTTATTTTGAGTTTTCACAGAACAAAACATCTATAGAAAAATAGGAAAACTAAAATTAGAAAATTCTTCACTGAAATGCTAACATTTCCCTTATAAGTACCTTTAAAATTCTTATTTTATATACTTGTATAAGTAAAATGAAGACAAACAAAAAAACCCCTCCTGTTATTTAAAAATATATATCACCAAATTATTCACAATAAAAGCACTTAATGCAGACAAAACTGTAGATTCATTAGTTTCAAAACTACCTCTTTTGTAGTTGTTAATTCCAGATATCATGATTTTGAAAGATATTTGTCAATAAACCAGTTAATCATAATATTCCAAATTTTTGGCACATTATTATTTATCAATGCAAAACCACACACATGAATTTTTACATTATTCCCTATTGATTGAGAATACTTTCAATCTTAAACACTTAATGTGCCTCGTAAAATTTTCAGTGTGCCGTGCCTAGTAAAATTTTCAGTGTGCCGTAGTGTTGTACAATATGAGATTTTCACATATATTTGAATATTTAAGTTTGTGCAGGTGGTATGGTAGTGAGTTTTCCTTTTGTGTTCTATGGTTCTGTGAAATTCTGTGCATTTCCTGATGCCAACATTTACTAGTCATTGTTGGGAGAATCTATTCATATTTGTGATCCATTTCTCCAGGACACATAAACTTGATGCCTCTGATTACATGCTGTCACAAACATCCCAAATTGTACGACTTTATCTAAGAATTTATCTGGAACATCATTCCAGCCATGCAATTCATGAGGACTAAGGTCAAGAATAGTTGACTTAGACAAAACTCTGGGAATAACTTTTCCATGTTGCTACTTCAGGATATAAACTCCCAACTGTTGCTAAGAGCTTCATCCTCTGTGTTTTATAACATGAGATTGATTCAATATATTTTCTGTAGGTATTTTTCTTCTGTTATTTTATATTGCATTACATGGACCCTTTGCTGTGAATTTTGTATTATTCTTGACTGCCATTTCATGCTATTCCTAACACTCGTGATTTCCTATTGATATGGTTCTTTATGTTAGTAAGAAATATAGATTAGTACTGAGAAAAAGAAGTTTTAAACCACATTGTACTTGTTTGGTGTACTAGCTTCATGTGGTGGTGGAGTTATTGTACAGAAGCTACTATAACCTCTCAACTTATATATAAATATTATCATTTTAACAGTGGACTAAAATTTATATAGCTGCAATTGAGAGAGTTTGCCTATAGCTCTAAATAACAATATCATTTTGTTTTTACAATTTTCTACTTTATTGTTTGTTCATTTATGATGATTTTCTTTCAATAGAAATACAGGCTGTCATATAAGCTGAAGTGGCTTTTCTATGAATTTTATCTAAAAGCACAAAAAGCCATTTTTCAATAAGCTGTATATTAACTTTGATCACCTCAGAAAATTGTGCCTTCCAGGCACCTATGTATACTATAGAATATTTTGAAATATCAAGAAAGCATCATCTTTATTAAAATATAAGTATTAATTAAATGTTTTGCCTCAATCAACTGTGAGGATAATGTTTTCACACTGGTATGTTTTTCCAATTCTATAATTCTCTCTTCATTTAAATTTCATCATAATATGTTACAAAGTATTGTTTACATATCCTGTATTTATTTACTTATATATCTACATTACAACATATCCATAGAAACCTATTTTATCTCACCCTCTCTTTCAAATAGTTAGCCAGCATGACACCCATCAAACAGGCTTCTATTTATTTCTGGCATGCCCTATCATTTTAAAAATATTTTCTTACTGCTTACTGTACTATGGACTTTTAGACACATCTTTGTGTTTATTTCCTTAGTCCTAAAATCAGCCATTTATTCAAAGAGCCCTGGAGGTTGACATAGGAACACAGAATTCTTTTAATATTTGTTTGTTGTTTTTCCAGAAAGCTAGTTTGTTAAATCTTTTCAGGAACAGAATATTCTAAATATTTGCATCCACTTCTTGTCCTTCTCTTGCTGTTTCTCCTTATGTTCTTTTTCTTTCTCACGAATTCACACAGATTTATTTAGTTCTTATCCAGTTGCTAACAGCTTAAAATGTAATGAAGTATTAGCATTATTTTGTTATGGATTTGAGTTGCCCTAGGTTTTGAAAAATTGTTGATAGAAATTACATAAGGACCAACATGATGGTTCCATCTCCAAAGGGCCATTGCTGCTTTTAGAAGATGGCCTGCCAATTTAGGAGCTATAATGTTATTTTCAGTATTAACCATTTCGTCTCCTCAATATTTTTATCTATTGCCCTTGAGGTGGTATTGAGTCTTTCTTATTAGTGGGTAGTAAAGTTTTCTTGGTTTTTGTTAGTTTGGTACGTTTATGGAAATCTTGAGGAGAGAGGGTCCCCTATGAGACTGTCTGCACATCTTGCTACAGAGACATGAAGTCTGTATTTCTGAGATCCAAGAGGCACACTCTAAGCAAAGCAGCTTTCGAACTTTTATTTCTTTTCCTGGTTTCACTTTCATTTTTGTCTGTATTTCTTATTCTCTTACCACTTTTGCAGTGTTTTAGGGAAAACGACTTGAAATGACATCCAGCATTTCTGTTAAACTGACAGGTGTCTCCACTAATACGGTAAACGAATTCAAGAAATGTAAGCATACGTCTGAACTCCTCCACAGTTTTTTTTTCCTCATAACAAATTTTCTCTGAAAGAGGCCAGGTTTATAAATATCATCTTAAAGAAATTAAAACAATGCATAAACTAAAACAATAGTTAACTACTTTTTGTAATATGCATGTCTCTGATACTAAAATTCGTATCTTCAAGCCTACACAGTATGTAGAAGTGTCAGCAGATCAATTCTCAAGAGAGAAGTGAGCTCAGACAGAGTAGTGCAAAAAAGATTAATGAAACTTCTGTCTCACTGCTCAGTCCCTTTTACAATTTGGTAACATAAAAAGATCTGTCTATAAACATGGATAAGTTCTCCTCAACCTACTGGCACATTCATCTGTAATTTCCACTTTTATTCCCTCAGAAGGAGTGATGAGATGAGAGCCATACCTATGCTATGCCCAGGGACCTTCTATCTAAATATCCCTAGGCATAGGCTAGGAAGCTTCTGGCTTCCATATGATCCAATATCCTGTAAGCCAGGTCCTACAAGACTTCAGCTTCTTTTTCCATTTGCCGACCTAGAGCTAGAATGTTTCAGCCTCTGAAATTTACTGCTGAATAAACTCACCTTTTCTAGCTATTTCTGAACTCTGCCTGACTCGTTCAATTCAGCTTTTCCTACTCAAACTCCTATCCAAGCTGACTGATTCAAATTGGCTTCTCTTGGCTTCTGATTGAATTGCTCTGCTTAGGAAACCTACCTCTAAACGTCATGAACTGAACCATACTGACGGCGCAGACTGAAAAAATGCACAAACTCAATTGAACTCAACTGTATTCAATTGAACTGCATTGAACTCAAGTAGCTTTTTTTCATTTTTGTTCTTGTGAGAGTTGGGCATATCCTATCTCTGACTCATTCTGTCAAATCTTTTTCTGAGTTGTCTCTTTGTCTTCTCCTCAAGTAGACATCACTGTTTGGGATTAAAGGCATATATTAAAGGGCTGTCTATATTCTAGCCAGATGGATTAAAGTGTGTGCTGTGACTGTATTCTAGCCAGATTACACAGGCCTAGATCTTTGGTGCTGATTCCTTGTCAGAGCAGCCATGTTTCTGGAATAAAAGTCCGCAATATTCATCTAGGATTTATCAATTTCTGTACTATAAATTTTATTGGTTTAACGGTTATCCAACCAAAAACTCTTCATTATAACAACCCAATATAACTAAAACAGGTGTTTTCATTTTCATTTTCAAATTTAAAATATGTATTTGGTCACGTGCATTTTGCCTGCATGCATGTACGTATGTATGCCATATGAGGTGTGTGATGCCTTCAGAGGCTAGAAAACTAGATATGACCCCATGGAAACGTAGTTAAAGATGGTTATGAGTCATCATGTGGATTCCACAAATGTAATCCAGGCCCTCTGAAGTACTGCTAAGTTCTATAACAGTTAAACCATCTTTCCAGTCTGCTCAGTTTTCACTTACAGAACAGCTTATATCAACAGCTGCACTGCATCATGTTACCATCTTAACAGGTCCATCAACATATAACTCGCACATTTGTGATTTACAATGCAATCATTTTAGGTATAATCACATAGCTCTATGAATAGTTTTAGAATTTTTTCATTTGTCTAAAAAAAAAGCAAAACAAACACAAACAAGCAGAAAAACCCCTAAATCCATAACCAATTTTTCCTCTTATTACCTAACTGGCCCTAGCAAATACCATCTTAATTTCTTTCCCTATAGTATTGTCTGTTGCCATTTCTAATAATAGAATTGTACACATATTTTTGTAGTGGCTTATCTCACTTATCATGTGTTAAGGTTTTTTTTTTTTTTAGTATTAGCTGTACATGGATTCCTTTTTTGATTTAAAATGTTCCATTTATTCTTTCAACCATGTAGCTGTATTACACTGTGTTTGTCCATGCAAGGCTCTTTGTATTTTTTCCTGTTTTTGAAAATAGCGATTTTTCTCACCTACTATATCTTGATTATGGTTCTCCCTCCCTTTATTCTCTAAAGTCCCTACATATCTTGCCTACCCTCTGGATAGTCTGGATGGATTTCCTTTCTGTCTTTCATTAGGAAAAAAATTAGGCCTCTAAGTGAATATAATATAACATTGTATGATACGATAAAACAAAAACTAACACATCGGAACTGGAGAAAACAAACACAAAAAAGGAAAAGAGGCCAAGAGAATGCATAAGAATCAGAGACCCACTAGTTCACATATCCAGAAATTTCATTTAAAAACAAACCACAACTGGAAGTCAAAATATGCATAGAAAGGACCTGGTAAAGAACTATACAGACCTGATGCATACCACCTAGGTCTCTTTGAGTTCATATGATCTTTGTGCATATTGATTTAGAGAACTTTGTTTTCTTGATGTCCTCTATCTACTCTGGCTCTTATACTCTTTCTACCTCCTCTTCACTGAGCCCTGAAGAGAGGGATTTGATGGAGAGACATCTCCCCAAAGTCTGAGTGTTCCAAGTTTTCTCACTCTCTATAATACATGGCTGTGGGTCTCTGAATTTGTTTCCATCTTTTATAGTAGAAAGCATCCCTGATGGTGGCTCAGCAAGGCCCTGATCTATGAGTAGAACAGAGTATCATTAAGAATCATTTGGTCTTTACTTTCTTGAGAAATACTACTTGAGATTTTTATTTTGTTAAATGAACTAATTATCATGGGATGTTTTGGAACCTAGGGGATACTCGGAAATTGTTATATGGTCTAGAAAATGGTGTTTCTTATTCAGAATTCAACTCAGCTTGAATTGCATTGTTAAGATTACATTAGAGTTTGGAAACAAAAGTTTGATTTTTAACTAAATTTTGTACAGAACAGGAAAATAATATAAACTGCAGTCTTGTTGTTTCTTACCAGGAGTTAAAACTGGCTGCATTTAGGTCAGTCATAATATTAAGAATTCTCAGGGTAGAATCAATTTGGCAAACAAACTTAGATATTAATTCTTTCAACTCCATAATTTTATCTGAAGTGATGGATTATGGTTACTCACTTGAAGGTCAGCTCATTTAAATGTTAATTGAGAACTGATAAATAAAAAAGTATTTGAAAATGTAAAGATATCTCAAAATTCTCCAACTTTCATACTGTAGTTTTTACAAACTCTTTTTTATTGATATTAAATATATTATTCTATAAAAGTATATGATTTGGCATTATGAATTCTTGACATAGATTATTAGCTGCAACTCTCTATTTTTTTTAGGTATGTGTTTAATTCTAGGCACTCTTTCTCCTTTAGTCCAGCTAAAGTTATTCTGAGCTATGATCTTTGTTGAAAGGCAGGTCAATCTATTCTTGGCTCTTCCGTTTTGTGAAACAGCTGTGAGTCAGCACTGAGTTATGCTATTGAAAAAGAAATAGACTTTTCAGCTGTGTGCTAATATTTGATTTGAGGAATATACTTTAGTTTAAAATAAAATTTCCAAATCTGAGAGTGTGCTACTTTACATAGAACTCCAATTTTTATGAATATTTTTGTAATATGAACACAATCATATTCTTCTTTTATATATGTCATTTTACCTAAATGCATTGAAGTAGACTGAAGCTGTAGGAATAATGACACACAACTGCTTATTGGCATGTATAGATGCAGCAAAAATCCATTCCCTGGAAGTATATAGATATGTATGTTGATGGCCATAACATTATTTCTAGATCAATGTCTGTGGATAAAACTTGTGGTGTTTAAATTAAGTTTAGAGTTTTATTTCTATTTTATAATATGACTTACTCAGTGCAAGCATAATTGCAAAGCTTGATTGTTGGTTAACACAAAAACTATAAGACTGGATGTGAATACTACAAACATCATGGTAAGCAATTATCACATGACCAGCACATATCATTTTAATCATCTTAGCAGATGCCACCTTATTTTTTGGACTTTTCATTTCATATAATTTTTTTTGTTTTTGCTTTATTCTAATATTTGCTCTTTTTAAATTTTTGTTTTAAATTTTAAAATAGGTACATAAGTATCCCAGATCAATGCCTCCTTCCAGACCCTTCCATGGCCCCATCTTACCAAATTCGTGTCCATTTTTTCTTTAATTGTTACAATTACGAATATATGTAAACATGCAACACACACAGATGTGTGTTTGCATGTGCGTGTGCGTGCATGTGTGTGTGTGTGTGTGTGTGTGTGTGTGTGTGTGTGTGTGTATGACTGGGTCTGCTTAACATTGCTTTACTATTGAGTTGATCATTTGACTTGGATAATTAAATAAAGGATTCACCCTGGGGATGATTAATTCTCTCTTTCAGAAGTCTTTAGTTGCTGACACTTCTTTGTCAAGGAGTGGGATACCATAATTTCTCCATCTTCAAATGCCTTGTATGTAATCTGTACATAATGCATAAAATTATGCACTAATTCAACATCAGGAAAAGTAATTGTTTTGTCTCATGCTTGAATTTTGTAGGAATAGCAAGGAAAAAGTAGTAGTGGGAGATACTGTTGCTTCATCTCATTGATAGTGATTGCTACGCTATCAATGTAGCCTGTCTCTGCTGAGAAAGTATTATTTATGAACAGCATTACAGTGTATAATTTCAAACTGTGTTTTCCTAGTACATATTGATTAGATTTTAATCATAGTAAATTTTATGGATATCTTCCTTTTAATATAAAGTTCTACTTTCCAGTTACTATGCTTTATTTTGCCTTATATCTATGAGATCATCTTAAGCAACTTTTAGAAGCTGGATAAACCACATCATTGTTTTCCTTATGAGGGTTACAGTATCTTATGCACTATTTGAATAATCTCATAAATATGAATGTAGCAGTCATGATGCAGATCTTTTAAATGTACTGTCTGACTAGCTAGTGCACATTTAAATTATACCATAATTAAATGCTTTATAATAAAGTATTTTAATTAAATTTAACATTTTAACAAAAAATTCTTATGTTTTCCAAACTGTTTAAATGTAAATGAGTATTTGCTACTTGATTTTTTTTTTGTATACTTGACAACCTATAGGATGTTAATCTCCTATTATCTGATACATAATTCAGGCATACAGAGGAGTTCAATGAGTAGCTCAGCCTATGCCAGCTAATATCAGACTCAATGATTTGGCTGGGTATCCATGTCTTTCTCATCCTGTTTTCATCTTCTACAGAATGGAGGTCACTGTATTCCTCCTAGGTTCTCTACTGTCTGGTGAGTGTCTGAGTCTTTCTTCATTTGTCTTGTCCACTCAAACGTTAACTGGAAGTTTTGTTTAACAAGTTAAAAGAGTATTTTCTAAAACAAAATATTTCTTTATTTATGTATATCTGATCATTTTCAAGTGGTGCTCTCCTGTTGTGCTAACAATGTATCAGATACATAGACTATCATCCCATTGGAAATTCAAGACAAAGTAGAATTAGCCATAGGGACAGGGCCTGCTGGGACTAATGGGAAGGACAGCAGGCTTCCACACATTATTCCTCTTATTATGGAAGCTGTGACTACCTGGTAATCTGTGTAAGTCATTTGGGGTCTCCGAGGTGTCTGCCTACAGGGTCACACTATGTTCTGAGAAAATATTTCAGAAGATACATAAAGTTAAAAGTTTTGAGGACTATGATTTAACCTTATTTTTTTCACAGCAAGATAATTTTCCTTTGCAGCCAAGAAATGCAGCTGAGGGGAAAATTTATGACTCTCTGACTCCTTTTTCAGTTACCTTCTATGCCTATATTAGTTACTTTGGGGGGGGGCAGAGATTTAGCGCAGTAATAGAACTCTCTCTCTCTCTCTCTCTCTCTCTCTCTCTCTCACACACACACACACTCTCTCTCTCTCTCTCTCTCTCTCTCTCTCTCTCTCTCTCTCTCTCTCTCTCTCACTACAACTCTCTCACACAGTGGTTTTGTTTTCTATTTTCATGTAACCACATTTTTTTCTAATATGTGTTTTGTTCATTATTCTGTTTTCTTACTGTCCTTTCCACCAAAGCTCTATTAGTAATTATATATTAACCAATAACAAATTATTGAGAGTATCATTTTGAAATTTAAGTAGTCCTTGCTTAATGGAGTCACTCGCCTTCCAGATGTCATAGAAAGACTGCTTTACTCATTCTTGAGAATGAAAATATCTTCACTGAATGGGCATAACACATTTCAGGATATGTTAATTTTGAAAAATTACATTCATTATATTAACAATTTAATTTTTTACATTAAAAGTGACAAATCCTAACTTTTAGTCTATATCATATGATGCTTAAAATCTCTCAAATTTTTTATATTTAGAAAAGCATGAGTGCTAGTTTAAGAGATAACACTGCAATTATATAAAAATAGATGTAAGTGAAGGTTAGCAAATAAAAACTAATTTCTCAAATTTTAAAAATTCATATAAATTAAAATGAAATCATGTCAAAGGTTGATCAGTGTGGTTCCCCAGGTCATAGTAGCTATTGTCTTATATTCTTTCTTTTAAAGGAGATATGTAGAATAGTTATTTGATCCACTCTGGTAACTATTAATCACTCATCATCTTCTACAAATAACTTGTCTCTTTATCAACTAAAACTGGTTTGCCCTGCTTAGTGAAGCTTATCAGTCATAGGTTCATGTCTTTCTGCCTCTAAGATCTTACAGTACATTTCTGTCATTTGCCCCAATCCACCCTCCTAGCACACTTCTAAAACATTGGGTTGTTTGAAATCTATATCTTTCCTTTCTAGTTTTGTTTTATGCTCAGAGTGGAAAATAAGAAAAAAGGTTTTTTTTTTTTTTGTTCCTCATAGCTTTCTTCATTACTCTAAATGGAGTTTATTGTTCCTTTGTAAATCTAACATTCAGTATTTCTGCAGTTAGTCTGACTTATTACTGTCTGCTATTTAGTGTGACACCTTGCTTGTTGAACATGCATCTCCCTTTTTTTTTTAATATTAGAGGCCTGATGCATATAACTCACTTCTTTCTTAAGTGAGAGACCTGATGTTTTCATTAATATTCTTGGAGATACAAGATACTGCTACCTGTCAGTAGTCTGCTTTGACTCTTTTGATCCACTCTTCTTATTGTCATGGTTTCTTAAAAAAAAAAAGTTATTACTTTATTTTCTAAAATTTACATACAAATATTAATCTTTACTTTCTGTTGCTTGGATATGACCTAACTATACATTTGCTTTTTTAATTTATAATTTCTTTTTGTCTGAGATTCTTGAATTTGCAGTTTGGTTTAAGGTAAATTTATCAGCCATTATTAGTCCACATATTTTTCTGTTCCATTCTCTCTGTCTTTTCCTTTCTGTATTACTCACAGTTTCCTGTGTAATCTTCTGCTTGTTAGTTTCATTATTTGTTCCTTCTTTCCCTTTTTGTATTAGCTTGATAAGAATCTACTTATATACATCTTCATAGTTAATTTTTATACTTATAGGCATAATATGGTCACTATAAATGTTATTATTTCAGTTTACTTTTTGTTTGTTGGTTGTTTTTGTTTGTTTGTGTGTGTGTGTGTGTGTGTGTGTGTTTGGTTGGATTTTCAGAATGGGGTTCCTCTGTGTAGCCCTCACTATCCTGGAACTTGCTCTGTAGACCAGAGTGGCTTCAAACTCACAGAGAATTGCCTTAGTCTGGTTCTTGAGTGCTGAGAATAAAGATGTGTTCCATGACAGTTCAGTCTATTTTTTTTTACTTGATTTTTTTTTATTATCTATTCAACCTATTCTTACAAGGTACCTTCCATTTTCTTTTTAAATTCATTTGTACATATTTTAAATTTCTTCCATGATATTACTGTTTGTAGTACTTATTTCTTCTTATGATACAGGGTTGCTGAATTGAACTCATTATATCTATATCTATCTATCTAGATATCTATCTATTTATCTGTATATCTATGTATCTATCTAACTATCTATCTATCCATATATATATCATATACAACTCTAACACATAGAGCACATTCTTTTATTAAAATCTTGACATGTATTAAGGGTTAGTGACTATGGTGAATATCAGTAATTTTGATCACTCAAATTGTATATATATATATATATATATATATATATATATATATATATATATATATATGTAAATACACGCGCGCACACACACACATATAGTATTTACTGAAGCCTATTTATAGTTTGGGATCTATTTAAACTTTTTACTCTCCTATGTTTTCTTCCTTGGAATCATGTAACACCTGCAGCTAAAACTAAAGAACATAACATGGGAGCACAATAGCTGGAGTGGAAAGTTTGGAGGAGAGAGAAGCAGTTCATAGTTGTATTAATATTAACTCTTGGTGTTTCCTTATTTCTATGCCTCATAGTATTAAATAATTGAGTTTTTTTCTCATGCATGGTATTTTTCTTTCTTTCATTCCCAGATACCTAGCCCTAATTTTAGTTACGAAGTTCTCAGTAAATTTTAAAGCTCTTATCCCTATTGTCATACCTTCGCTATGTAGGTTAGATCTAAGGCACATGTATGAAAAACTTTCCGTCTCCTGATTTGCAATAGATAATTGGATTGAACCATGAAAAATTCTTTTTAACATGAGAGGAAACTTTTATCACAGGGAAGGAAATAAATTATGAGCAAGAAGTTACTATTTCTGGTACTTTTTCTGGATATTAACTGCCTCCTTGTAGATTCTTTATGAGAACATAAGAGTTATGAATGGAAAACTCAGAATACCAAAATACCTGAGTAGTAAGAGTTTCTCTCACAAAATAACAGATTACCATTAGGTTATATTTGTTTTTTTTGTTTTTTTCAAGTTAACATCATGAAGCCCTAGTTTGACTCTAGTGGTTTGTGATCAGTGTAAAAATATCATTTGCTGCACCTCTCTGAATGTTTCTGTTCTCAAAGTTTTAAGTGGCATTCCGCCCTGTGATCTGGTATTTCTCTTCTCTGGTAATTCTAAGGAAGAAAAAAAAGAGATGTTACATGTTGTGGTTAGATGACAGCCTTCAAGCTCTCCTTAAGTCAGAGCAAAAGCTAGAGTCCTTGTCAGCATTTTACACTTGCCACGATTGTTCAGTGTTTCTTGAGATCCGGAATAAACTATGTAAACTCACGTGGCTAAAATAAGCCACTTAAGCTCCATTGTCTCAGCTTCTATTTTCAGAGTCACTGAAGCTAAGTTCACAAATGAAACAATTTACTAAGAAATGATAGTATCTTATCCTAGACTGCTGCTACAGCTGAGAAAGTCACAAATAAGCACTAGATCATTACATGCTTTTCTTCTAACTTTCAGAGAAAATGGCTACTGCTTGTAAATTTAGGAGAATTCTCAAGGAAACAATTACCCTCAATTACTATCACTCATCTGCTATAGTTGGGCTCTTTGGAATCTATTTATATAGAATTTTTCTTTATGAAATATATATATATATATATATATATATATGAGCTAGAGATATAATACAACATAGAAAGCATTGAGTTTTGGAAAATCTAATGTAATTGTTCCTGTTTACCTTGAAAGCTGAGATACAACTATCCTTACTAGGGAGACTGTTGAGTGATATTAATATTAGTGAGTTCCTGAAGTAATATTTCCAAATGCAAAAGGGCAAAAAAGCTAATATTCTCTGGTACTTGCCTTAATTGTAATAATGATAGTTTTAAGCCAGAAGATCCAAGTAGTATTAGTAAACTGATCTTTCAAAAGGGCAAACACCTTTAAGGGGAAATCATATTGATGAATAATATATCCAAGTAGGATATATGACACTATAATTTTAAAGAGAATGCAAGGAAGTCCACAGTCCTTTGAAGTGAGAGAAATTATGAAGATAGGAAATATGCTATTTATCTAATAGCTGAAATTAGAAGAGTAGTAATAAGAAAGTAGTTATTAGTTAATATTTCGCGACGGGCTAGAGAGTTGGATCAGTGGTTAAGAGCACATGTTGCTCTTGTAGGGGACATGGGTTTGAATCATAGCTCTCATGTGGCAATTCACCAACATCTATACCTTCAGTCCCAGGGTATCTGATGCCACCCTTTTCTTACATCTACATGTACCAGATACACAAAACTCCTATAACATACAACAATGAAATGAATAAAATACTTTTTATGAATGCAAAACCGTTCCTGGTGATTCCTAAAAGGATTTACACAAAGAAAACTCTTGGGAAATAACTTCACTTGCTTTCCTTTTTTGAAAACTGACCATCAATGTTTACTGCTTACTGTATAACCATAATTCCAACAGAGGTTTACTAAAAGACATGAAGACATGATACTCAATATCAGCTTTTTTGGTGATCAAACTCTGTCTTTATCTATAAGTAAGGTATTCCTGTTTTGTGCCATCTTAAATTTTATTTTGTTTAAAACTGACTTCTTCGGTATAATCAGTTCAATGAATCTGTGACCTTTGATAAAAATTTGAGTTTTTGAGCCAGTCTTTACCTGTTCCTTCTGTGGTCTTCAAAAACATTGTGTAATACATGATTTTCTTTTTTAGATGATAGAATCTGGACTTTGAGAGCACCCTGGCATTTATGGTTGACAATAGCCAGCCCTCTTTCATCTATAAATGGCTATTCCTTTGCCATACAGGACAATATTGAATAAAATAAAGAATAAAACAGAACTACTAGGATATGTTTCTGTTACAATTTTTCCTATATAAAATCTATGACATTTTTCTCACACAAATTTGACCTTCAACTTTTTGGATACCAACTGTGTGCCATACAATTTCATTTAATTGTGAAAATAGTTATCTGAGGCAATTTCATACTCTCCTAGCTAAACCCCTGTCTACAAACGTATGCTCATTTACAGAAGTTACCTGTACTCCTAACAACCACTTTAAATTCATGATTTTTCTAAGGCGTGATCTACAGGTTTGATGATTTCCTAGAAAGTCTTGAAAAAATCAAGAGAATAGTTTATTTCTCTTTATGGTTTATTATAACAATGTAATTCCAGATGGGCATATAAGATAGATCATAGGATAGCGTCAGAAACAATGCCAGGGAATTCCTGCATACCTTATGGGCCTATCCTCACCACTCCTAAACCTATTCATCATCCAGAAGTGATTTGAATTTGAGAAGCCATAAATTGATAATGATTGAAGCCATCATTGATAATGGGCTCAGGATTTATCCACTCACCCCTATTCAGGAGTTCATGAAGTTGGTTGCAAGTTGCACTTTGGATCATTGCTTGGACTTCCCATATAGCAATCTTCATTTTAAATCTATCTATGAATCATAAACCATCATTGTCTACTTGTCATACTAAAGATACTTATCACTCTTTAGATCCCAAGGGTTTCTATAGTTGCTTTACAGGAAATAGAATCAAAGAACATATTTATAATTAGGTCGAAGATGATGATAGAATTTCAGGTGGTACACAATAGAACTCTCTTGTTCTGTGGGTATTTATTCTGATAGTGAGAAAAGGTTGAAGATATGAACACAAGAATAATATCACCTTCAGTTTTTCAGCAAATTGTCACTGGTCAGAAAGATCTTCCCCCCAAAAAGTAAAAACATGGTCAAAGCAAGTTCTTAAATGAGGAAGCAAAGTTTAATTTGCACAGGTTTCTATTTAGATATCTGATTTGGGAAACAAGTCCAAAAATCAAAAGAAATGGGACAGACAAAACTGACGTAATGATATGATGCTTGCTGCTAAGAGAAGGAAGCTGCACTGCTTTTCATGGAAATCTAGTACAATCTGAGAAGTATAAACCTGGGATATAAATTCAAATATATATAATGTAAATAAATGTATATGCCTGTATTCTCACCTCCTAAAATGGTTTCATTGTGGACACACCTAACTTTGACTCTTTAACATTCCTAGAGTGGGAATTTGATAATGTACACTCTTATCATGAGATTGAAAAACACCTGGATAGGAAATAAAAGATACCTGAGCATAGTCTACGGATAATACATTGATACAAAAGCTGCCAGGTTACTAACACACAAACTGCATGTTTCCCACTCCCTTTTTCTCTCTCTTTCAAAGAAAGAATTAAATCAAGATGCAACAACAACAGTTAGAGAAACGTCAAAATTACGTATATATAAGAAATACACATACAGCTGCCCACCCACAAAATCACTAACAAAACTCAAAGCACACAGGGAACAACAACAACAACATAACAGAAACCCACAAAAAATGCTGATGAGTTTATTGGTCAGCTACTTCTGAGCATCTCTCAATAACATACCACAGTTCTACCACCTGAGAAGATGATTTTTTTTTTTGCCAGTGGGAATCAATGGAGATAGCTTCATGAAAAATAGTAAGGATTTGTGTTCGTTTCCCTTTCTCCAAGCTGGGATTTTGTATGGCTGGAACATGCACAGGGCTTGTGGGTGCTGTCAAAGGCTCAGTGAATTTCTATGTTGTCCTCCCTTGGTTCATCTGGAAAATGCTGTTTTCTTGAAGCTTTCCACAACTTGAGGGTTCTATAATCTTTCTACCTCTTCATTACGGAGATCCCTGAGGCCTGATGGGAGGATGTTATAAACACATCCTATTTAAGTTTGAGTGTTCCAATGTCTCTCATTCTCCAGTCGAGTCTCTATGTTAATTATCATCTGCTGCAAGGAGAAGCTCCTCTGATGGGTGTTCAGTGGTATTCTAATATATCACTATGTTAGCAATATAATTGCAGTATGTTCCCTCTAGGGCCCATGACCCATCTAGACTCAGGATCTTGACTGCACTAACATAGCAAGGTAGAGATCCCATTTCATAGAGCATTCCTTAATTTACTTTATAAAATAGTTTATTAGTTATTTTATTTATTTACATTTAAAATGTTATCCCCTTCCTGGTTTCTTCTCTGAGAACCCCACATCCCACCACTTCCTCTCCCCTGTCTCCTGGAGGGTGCGCACCACCCACATACCCACTCTTGCCCCACTGCCCTAGCATTCCCCTACACTGGGGCATCAAGCCTTCACAGGTTCAAGGGCTTTCCCTCCCTTTGATACCAGATAAGATCAACTTCTGCTACATAGGAAGATGGAGCCATGGGTCCCTCCATGTGAATTCTTTGGTCGGGGTTAATCCCTAGGAGCTCTTAGGGATCTGGTTGATTGACATTGCTGTTCTTCTTATGAGTTTGCAAACCACTTCAGCTCCTTCAGTCCTTCCTCTAACTAGTCCATTGGGATCCCCCTGCTCAGTCGGATGGTTGGCTGCAAGCATCCACATCTGTATAGGCAAGGCTCTCAGGAGACATCCATATCAGGCTCCTGTCAGCAAGCACTTCTTGGTATACACAATAGTGTCTGGTTTGGTGGCTGCATATGGGATGGATCCCCAAGTGGGGCATAATCTGGAAAGCAGTCTCTGCCCACTCTTTGTCCCCGTATTTACTTTAGATAGGAGCAATTCTGGGTTAAAATTTTGAGAAGGTTGGGTGGTCCCATCCCTTAACCAGGGGCTGTGGTTGTCGTAAAATATTTATGCCACTTTGTGACGGACAGGGATGATATAAAATTTACATTTGTAAACATTAATACAACATAGAAATATCAGCTACTAAGACAAAATGATCCTTGGGAGATAGGGTTGGATTTAGTTTGTTAGTATCCTGTTGAGATGTTTTACTCTCATGTTTATGAGGATTATTGTACTGCTATTTTACTTTCTTCCAGTGTGGTTGTCTAACACTGAAATCAGGATAATCCTGGCTTCAAAAAAGAAATATTCCTTTTCTTCCAGGCTTCTTTAAAAATTTTTGTAAGATTGTATATAGAGTTCAGCAATCAATTATAAGTGTCTGCTCTTACCTTTGGCATGAGACTCTTGATCAGTCACTGTCAAGTTCATCATTATCTGTAGATTCTGTCTTTAATTATTTCCTTAGTTATTCTTGGTAGTTTATGTTTGTTTGGAATTTGTCTTTTTTTTTTTTTTTTTTTTTTTGGTTTTTCGAGACAGGAATTTGTCAGTCCTCTTCTCTGTTAGGATACCTGGTTTATTACTATTCATTCATTCTTACATTGACATGTAGTTGTCCCTTTCTCCGGATCCTTTCCATGTCTAGTAGCAATAACACCATCTCTTACTCCATTTCTCTATTTATTTCAGGCTTATTTCTTTCTTCTTTGCTCAGATAGAGGCATGTCAATTTAATTAACGTATCTCCAAAAGTCACAACATTAATTAAATATATCTTATATATTGTTTTACTTGTTTCTGTTTTATCTGTTTGTTTCTTGTAATTTCTGGTTATAGTGCCTTGTAGTGCTTATTCTTTGATAGATTTTTGATGGTTTTTCCCATTTTTTCAAAAGATAATATTATATTTTAAAGTGATTCTTAATAAAATAATATTATAAATATGCATGTACCTGAATGCATGTGCAAAAAGCAGCATACAGGAGAAGGTCAGAGGACAAGTTGCAGGAGTTCAGTCTCTTTGTCTTAGGTTTCCTATGGATTGAGCTCAAATCAGTAAGCATGAGCCCATTGTAGCATCTCACCAGACCTAGTCTCAGTTTTGATAAAGTTGTTTATTTTGATGAGTTTTCCTCTTAGACATGTGTTTGCTACATCCTACATCTTCTTAGTCTTTTCCTACTCCCACTGGTTCAAGATCATTTTGTTACCCCTGCCTATTTTCACACATTCTGTCTTCAAGTTCATAATTCATTCTGTCTGTTCAATTTAGCCATTGATGAGCTCTGACCCAGTGTTCATTTTGTTCAAATGTTTTCAATACCAGTAGTTGCTTTCTACTTTTGTATTTTATAAATCCAACTTCTTTGAAATATCTAAGCTAGTCATTATCTTCCAATATTATTGCATCATCTCTCTCTCTCTTTGTTTGTGTGTGTGTGTGTGTTTGTGTGTGTGTGTACTTGTCTGTGTGTGTCTATCTGTGTGCATGTATGTGTGTGTCCATGTGTGTGTGGTTTCTAAAACTTACATGCTTCAAACAGTTATGGATCATGTCAGTGTTTCTCATATTCCCTTCCTTTCTGGTCAATTTCTCAGATGTGATTTTGACTGTGGGGAGTGTGATGCCTCCTTAGAATTTTAGATTTCTTTTTGTCTCACACTATTGGCAGCAGGTTTAACTAAATGGAGATTTAGCTTTGTTGTTCAGATTGACCTGTCTGAGAACAGTCCATCTATTTTTAGATTCTTGGTCACATTATTTCACATTGTCAGCCTTTCTTCTGTAGCTCCCTATCAGGCAAGTTTCACAAATATGAAAGAGATACAAAAGGATAAAACTTGAATCTCTGACAATCAGCCTGAAACCCTTTTTTGAAGAGACATAGCATCATGGTTAGGATCCTGCTGCCTCAAGGACACACATCTAGGACAAGCATCATACCTGAGGCCACTAAGATGAGGCCTGACCCCATAGTTGCTGGGTCAGCTGTGTCTGGACTTTAAAACCATGGATACAAGTTTGTGACTTAGGATTCTGGACATGATCTAAATCCTGGATTTATTCACACTACCTAGCTTAGCATATGTGTATACACATGTATAATCGGACCTTAAGTCACCTGGAACATGCCTAGAGCCTTGTTTTATTCTGAAGCATGGGCTTTGCTTAAACTATAGGTACATATGAAGTGATATAGACAATGAGTTTTTATGGGTTTGAAGATTCCAAGCTCTTTTGGAAACAATGTAAAAATCTGTGTGCAAGGTGTTGTTCTGAAGTCTGAATTCATGATAGTTCTTTGCAAATGCAGTTACGAGAATAGACCAGTATTCTCTCTGTAAAGAATGGAACCACAGAAATTGGACTATATATATATATATATCACAGCTGCTATGTAAAATTTTTCCTTTGGCAGGACCATAACCTCTGTAAGATGGTTGAAGAAAGGAGGAGACCTGAAACACAGGGCCGCATTGGCCTCACACAGTATCAAGTAGAACTGAGTCTCGTATCTCTAGGGCCTGAACATAAGTTTCAGTATTTGGGGATCAAAATGGTGATCACTGCATCATGGTCCTGCAATGATCCTGTTGTGTGATTTCACGCAGGCTTGTTTGCTGCTACCTTTAACTCAAAGTGCATAGATTCTGTGCCCTGCCTGTCATTAACCATTTCTTGGATTCTTAAATCTAGGATGTTAGCTCTACACTAGGACACATTTGGAGAAAGAAGTTTCCAGGCATGTCAAGAGTTTGAGTCTGAAATAATTAAACTGGGAATATAGAAGGCTGGTATTGGGCAGAGTCCTGGATTATAATTGCATTTCTTGTGATTGCTGTTTATATGAGTCGTGTCAATGTTTGTAATATGTCATAGAAAGGTAGCTTTATGTAGGTATTGTCAAGAATGGACATTTGCTCACATTGAATTTTTATGGGTCATCCTGAAACATCATCACTTTCCTTTTCCAAATACTTTCAATTCAAAAAGTTGTAACATTATTTCTTTATAACTGGCTGAATTTGTGCTAGATTTTGAACAAATAGAAAGTGCCCTGTTAAAATGTGTAGGGTGTTGCAGTAACAGGAAAAAAAGCAAAACAAACAACAACAACAAAAACCTCTGCTCTCAGAGTACTCACATCATGCAGAAATGTTCATTGAGGATGCCCAGTTATAACATCTTCCTTTACATTATATGAATATTAATTGGTACTCTGTGCTGTGATAAGCCACAAGAGGCATTGTGTTAAAAATGAAATGTTCTTTCTTTAAGGTTGGACTTCAAGTGTTCCCTTTATATATGTGGGGAGGTAATTATCCTTGGGCCATTGAATGACCACTAAATTTTCAATTTTAATTTACTGAAATGTTCTATATAGCTCAGCTGTTAATGCTTCTAAATTTTAAAAACAATCTCTTCTTGCCATGAGGAGGATCAGACTCATGGCTATGTACATTCTAGGCAGCATTCTACCATTGAAATAAATCCTCAGCACTAAAAAATTTCTTTATTTTCTGATTGTGTTTCATGACATTCATATTGCCCTCCTAAAATTAAAGATTCAGTCTTCAGTATTTCAAATGAATAGTTTAAATATATGACTTTTTTGGGTTCATTCTTCACTTCCTGCCATCACATCTGGTAGACATTTTAAAATTTGTGTTCAAGTTAAATATAAAATGACTATGCCAACCAAAGTGTTCTTTTGGTTTGAGCATATATGAGGAGTTAATGTCCTTTTCCAGTTATTCAGTTATATTCTGTACCTTCTGCTGTGGGAAGCTATGCTGAATACATTAAGGTTATTCATAACATGAGTCAATGCTTGTCTCAATATAATCTGAAAGAAAAATCGGAGAAGCCATTGAGCAAGCCAGCAACTTACAACTGATATTATTTATACACATATGCATTTTTAAAATGCTTGTGCAATAATAATGCATGTGTTTCACATGTCTATGCCAAATACATAATAATAAAGTCACTCCATATTGTGCATGATTTTTTTAACTTTAAAATATTTTTAGAGTATAATATCATTCCATTGTTCTCTTCCTCTTCCTTCTCCCAAATCTACCCATATAAACCCTGCTCTCTTTCAAATTCATGGCCTCCTTTTCTTTAATATTTGTAACGTGATTAAGATTTGATTCCTTACTTCGCTTCATATCAAATTGAAAAATAAAGTGTTCAAAGCTGTTTGTTATTTACTTCAGTTTACAACCTTAAACTCAACCAAACTATGTATCTTTTACTCTGTTGTAGGACAGTACAAATAGGAAAAGAGTGAGGAGGGAGGAGATAGGTAAATTATGATAGGGAAAATATCAGTCGTGCTCTTATCTGTGACACCTAATATGAAAAAGGTGGTGATAGTGTCATGTTTTAAGTTTACAAGAGTTCTATTGGAATATTACAAGCTGGAGGATCAATGCAGAGACTGCATTGAACTTGGAGAAGTAATTGTATCTGAGTGGTGAGATTTGCTGGTCATTTTAGTTTTCTCCCTCTAGTTAGTTAAATTTCTGAGTTGTGACGTTTTCAGTTATAAATTAAAGAAACATTTATAATGTACATTTCTAATATTTTAATAACGGTGCCCCAGGGAAGGAGGATGCTGGGAGGTGAGGGTGAGGGTGGGTGGAAGAGTGAGTAGGAGGGTAGGTAAATTGGTGGGGGAGAACCCTCTCATAGGCAAATGGGATGAGAGTGTATGGTGAAATATTCTGGTAGGGGGGACCAGAAGGAGGGCAACATTTGGAATGTAAATAAATAAAATAATCTAATAAAATAGTTTTAAAATATGACTAAATGAATTAACACATTCAAATTCTAAGTCTCTGAGCCTATAAAAATAATGTACATGTTGCTTACTATTTTTATTATTTAAAATTACAATCATTTTTCAAGTCTAAGTTAATATTCAAATTTTTGAAAGATTCTATTTTCTTGAAATATTAATCTATTTCACTAAACTTTCTAATATTTAGAGATGGAATAAAAAAGAAATCTCTGCTGAAAACCATTTGAGCAGTGACTCAACAACTAGGAAAGCTGATTCCACTACACTATATCCTATGTATTGACTCTACCACAAATACACAGATTTAAACCATGAAATCATACTATTTATTCATTCAAATTGCATACTTTGCAAAACATTATTTTGTTTATTCATACAGATTCACCAAGAACTCTAGATCAGTAAGATTCATTTTCAGTCTTTTAAAACTTTTAAACTTCAGAAGTATCAAATAACTTAATAAGAAACAGCTGACACACATGCTGAAACATTTAACCAATCATTTAAATTCATAAAATCATACATAAGAATTTACCATGCTGCTAAAATATTATGTTTTCCTGTGAAGTTAAAAGTAAATATATCGAACAATGAGTAACCTTTCATAAGTTAATTGATGGAGTGTGTGACTTATTCATTCATAGATCTTAACATATGATTAGTCACTTAAAGCTACACCCCACAAATCATGAAAACTTTATTATGTATCTCTGCATAAATATTTTCATTACAATAAACAACAATATAAGGAAAATATTATCATTAAATTCTTATTAAAATACATTTTATATATAGCATATATACATATAAATGAGCATACATATATATGTGCATCCTGCATGTGTGGCTTTGTGTATGTGTAGAAGCCAAAAGTAGACAAGAGATTTGATAAATCTTCATCTTCATATATCCACCTTCACAATTTTGAATTTTTATATGTCTAGGTATCTTTCCTGCATCTATGTCCATGCTTGGTGTTCACAGAAGCCAGAGAGAAATTGGATCAACTGGAATGTAATTATAGTAAATATTGAGCCACTATGTGGGTACTAGGGGCTGAACTTAGGTCCTCTGCAAGAATGGGCAGTGATCTTAACTGTTCAGTAATTGTTACAGCTATAATACTTCTTTTAGCCAAGATCTCTCACAGACCTGATGCTAATCAATAGGTTTGACTGGCTGAACAAGCTTCAGGGTTCTACCTGTATCTACACCAGTGCTGGGATTATAGGCACGCCAACAATCATCCCTTTATCTCCAAATCTCAGTCTCTAAGAGCATGTTGTAGTAGCATAGGGGAAATGAATATGTGATTATTTTCAAATTTAAATGATTATATAAGCAAAGTTGTAAGACAGAAATATAATGCAGCCAGTCGTGTGTGTGTATGTGTGTGTGTGTGTGTGTTGTGTGTGTGTGTGTGTGTGTGTGTGTGTGTGTGTGTGAGAGAGAGAGAGAGAGAGAGAGAGAGAGAGAGAGAGAGAGAGAGAGAGAGAGAGAGAGTTAGTTTGGGGACATGGGGAAATTGGAGTGGAGAAGAAATGGAAATGACAAATGCAGAACCTGTGTATGAAATTCTAAAATGGTTGAGTTAAACAAAAGGAGGCCGTGTTTCACTCTGAAAGATGTACTTGTGTCTGGCAACAATAAGTAAGGTCTCCAAGTTAGTTATAGGCAAAGCCTTACAAGTTCATGATTCTTAATCAGATGGTCACACATCTGACTCTATTCTCCATCCTCTGGAAGGTAGAGTTGTAAATCAGTCTTTATTCACAATAAGCTTCATGAACATAATGTGCTGCCTAGTTTGTTTTCTGCTCTCTCTCTCTCTCTCTCTCTCTCTCTCTCTCTCTCGTCTCTTTAGATGAAGAACTTAAATAATTTACAGAAAAGTAACTTAGGATGCAAATATTCAATTTTTAAAATTTCAATAAAATTTATCATGGAATCAATTACATTGACAAAATAAATGAAGTTTAAATTAACAATATATTTATGTAAATACTTAGAATGAAAATACCCCATTTGCATATATAATTGGCAGTACATATCTCTTCTTAAAGGCCACATTTCAGCTGTTTACCAAAGAGGATTTTATGGTAGCTAAGAATTAGATGTTTACAGTAGAACCAAACTGCTATTGGAAGCTGTATTTTAATGTTGGCAAAGATTGGATCTATATTCACTTAATGCCTCTTTCTATATGATTTACTTTCTTTCGTGTACTTCTGCTGTTTTTTTTTTTTTCATTTATATTGGCTTCATCTGCCAATGCTTTGCTTTTTTTGACTCATGTTTTCAAACTTGTTTTGCTGATTTTTTTTATTTGTCTTTTTTTCTAATTCTAGTTCTAATTGTTATATTGAAGTTGACAACGGTTGGCGCAAAGTAAACTCAAGGGAACGCTCATTGTATGTTTCCTTGAAATTTTATGTTTCAGGACTATGCTGAAAAGGAGAACACTATTGCCAAAGCTCTGGAGGATCTGAAGGCAAATTTTTACTGTGAACTTTGTGACAAGCAGTATTATAAGCATCAGGAATTTGACAATCACATTAACTCATATGACCATGCCCACAAACAGGTAAGAAGAATAAATCAAAAGTAAACATTTTAAAGAAATTTTCATGGACTGAATTGTTAAGACCATATTAAAAGTTTTATTTTGTTCTCATCAAATTTATAATCATAAAGTTGTAATTCTGTGATGATGAATCAAGTTTAAAGGTCAAAACTCAATGTTAGAAAGAAATGTCTAATGAAAATCAAGTCATAAATAAAAGTCTTATATTTTTTCACATTTGTTTTAAAAGCAAAAATCTGAAGAAAATGATCTTCTAAATGTCCTCAAATATATAACATTAAAAAAGTTGTTCAAAACTATAGTTATTTAACATAGTATGATTTTACATATATGGTCTTGCATTTCTTAACAATAAGTTACATATATTGGAAAATGAATCCTTATACAACTGACAAAACTATTCTAGAGATGCTGATTGTGTTCTTAGTGAAAGTGTTATAGACTTAAACTGTCCTGAAAAATCATGGGAAAAATGCCTTAGGGGTCTTGATTAAATATGTGCATGATTTGTATATGTCTATTTATTTGCTTGTATTTTTTTATTAGGTATTTTCCTCAATTACATTTCCAATGCTATCCAAAAAGTCCCCAATACACTCCCCCACCCCCAGTCCCCCACCCACCCACCCCCACCCCTTGGCCCTGGCATTCCCCTGTACTGGGGCATATAAAGTTGGCAAGTCCAATGGGCCTCTCTTTCCAGTGATGGCCGACTAGGCCATCTTTTGATACAAATGCAGCTAGAGTCAAGAGCTCTGGGGTACTGGTTAGTTCATAATAATGTTCCACCTATGGGGTTGCAGTTCCCTTTAGCTCCTTGGGTACTTTCTCTAGCTCCTCCATTGGGGGCCCTGTGATCCATCCAATAGCTGACTGTGAGCATCCACTTCTGTGTTTGCTAGGCCCCGGCATTATCTCACAAGAGACAGCTATATCTGGGTCCTTTCAGCAAAGTCTTGCTAGTGTATGCAATGGTGTCAGCGTTTGGAAGCTGATTATGGGATGGATCCCTGGATATGGCAGTCTTTAGATGGTCCATCCTTTCTTCACAGCTCCAAACTTTATTGGGTGTTTTGTTCCCAATTCCAAGAAGGGGCACAGTGTCCACACTTTGGTCTTCGTTCTTCTTGAGTTTCATGCGTTTAACAAATTGTATTTGCTTGTATTTTATACTAATATCAATTATAAATCCACTATTGATTGTTTGCTAAGTTCTGTAAAGAAAAATTCAAATTAGTAACTAAGAAGTGAAGTTAATTTTGATTTTATTTTCTAAAGTGCCTGATATTTACCATGACAACATTATTTGTTGTTTCTCTAATAATGGAATGTCAGACTTAGCATCAGTTTATACATAGTTTATTTGTCAAACATCACCCACAAAAATTACTCAAATTTAATTTTGGTAAAGACAAAAGAGATATGTTTGAACAGATGAACTTTCACCAACTTTCCATTAATATTGGGTTAAAAAAGGTTGAATTATCCAACAGAAAAGGAAAGACTAGGGGCAAATTATCTCATTAAGTGCTTATAAGACAATTATGTGCATTGTATTTTACTGTCAATGTTCCAGTCTTTCATATTGACTAAATTATGCTCAGAAAAGCTGCAGTAGGAAGAAAGTAACTCTTCAATTAAACACATTACTAATTATTGCATGTTTAGCTTAAGGATCTGTCTGTGATTTATTTCTCCCCCCTGTTGTGTAGTCAATCCCTGATTCCACAAGCAAAGGCAACTGTTTAGAAAGAACAAACCCTCTTCTTACATCAGAATGAATCTACTTACATATAAACTGCCTAATTTGAATATTATGACACACAAACCAATCATATGATTTCATGGTTTTTGGAATTTGGTAATGTTATATTTCATTTACTTATGTTTTTGATGTGACACTCATATTAACATTTTAATATGTTATAATTTTCATTTTAGAAAGGACCAGTTATTCCAAATTCATGGATGTACATACATTATTTTGAGACTACATATTGTCTTTCTCTATTTTTACAATATAGGACAAAATCAATAATAATTTGGTCCAAAAGTACAAGGTCACTTATGTAAGCCTAAGAACATTTCTGTTCCCTAGTCTTATGAATTTTGCACACTATTTATTCTTTAAAAAATTTATAGCTCTCAATTAAACAAACAAACAAACAAACAAAACCCAATGATAGACACAGGATTCTCAGGCTATGACAACTAAAGAATCCTTGTGGCATTCAGATATCTACCTTATCCTAAAATTTCTGTCATTTTTCTTACAGAATGAAGCATACAATATCAATACAGAAAAAAAAATACACAATATAAAATGCAAAGACCAGTTAAAAGTAAAGACCAGTTAGTGAGTATGAGGAATAGCTTTTTTTGTCTATTTTTTATTAAAAATAGTTTCTTTCCACACAAGACAGACAGACAGACAGACTCTCTCTCTCTCTCTCTCTCTCTCTCTCTCTCTCTCTCTCTCTCTCTCTCTCTCTCTCTCTCCATGTAACCTAAGAGAAATCAGAATGGATTTGACTTGTCATGTAATGTCTTGGAGAATCCCACTTCACCGTAATAAATACTATTAAGCCTTACACACAGATAGATTATCAAATGCCATAAATGCTGTAAAATGTTATAGTCATAGTTTATTAATTCAAAATGAGCATTGATATTTCTCTTTATGAGCAAAACCTTAGATAATGATAAGGTACCTGGAAACATTTAAGTCTACGCTCTCACTGTATTACTTTGTTGTGAGACAATGGGTTACCAATGACAATGTCTTCATAGAGTGATCCTCATCTCTCAACAAGATATCAGGCCAATAGATGCATTAAGTGGTATAAAAAAAGGCTCAGATTGCTGGGGGAAGTTTTGGTATTTTTTTTTCTTCTAAGAACTTGAAATTGGAATACTACAAACAAAACATAAAATACCCATGATCTGACAATATCTGAACTTAATATTGAAAATATTAAGATCGTCCCCCATGGTCAGGTATGTTCAAGAACTAAGAAAGATGACTTGTGGAATTCACAGAGGCACAAGAGAAATCAATACTGTGGGCTATCAGACAGTTAAAGTGTAGAGAACATGGAAATAGCTATTTGAGGAGGTTCCATAATCTAAGCTTTTTGTTCATTCAGCATTCCTAAGTCATTCTTCAATTCATATAACATGATAATCTTAAAATCATCCTAAAGCTCTTGTAATTTTTATTCATTCCTTGTTATTTTTTCTCCTCATACCCTTTCAAATATCCTGGTTACTAACATGTTCTGATGAATGTAATATGCTACTATGCCTTCAAATTACAGTATATTATTTTATTTATTACATTTTCAGCTCTAGTTTAAAATGTAAATAAAGAAAATATCTAATTAGATAAAATTTAAAAAGTAGAATTTATATAATTTTAAAAATTATGTTTATTACTTGAAATTTCTCTGATAAAGTTCTGATTATTTCTATTTATTTTTTCCATTTCATTGAATTTCTTTAAAATCATTATCTTAATGATATTTCAACATTATTTCTCTTTGAGTGCTGCTACTGAGTCGTTCCCTTTTGAAGTGATCATTATTTCCTGAATGATCTTCCTTCTGTGTAGGATGGATAATCATCTTAGCATTCAGCTATTTGGTATTTATTCCTCTCCTTACAATCTGATTTTCTTTGTGCCTGCCCTTCCAAAAATTCCAAGCACCCTGCTTTTCTTCTTCTAGCCTGAATCATATCCCTATTTTGGTACAGAATCATTTAAGTCCAAATTTTCCACAACTGTGCTATTAATCTGTTGTTGGTAGTTCATTCTAGAAGACAATGGAAGGTCAAATGTGATTCCAATACACAATTGGATGTTATTCCTTATGATATTGGGAAGAATCTAATAAGGGGAAACTATCCCATAGCCTACTTCCTGTGGTAATGTTATATTGTGTTCTTTACACAATTATTGAGGTCTGCAGTACAGAATTTCTTTCATTGTAGCACTGAGAAGATAAACTATGGAAAGACCTGCCCCCAACGCTTATATCATACCTGTAGCCACTTTGGCCAAAAGGGCTATCACTTCATATCAGTTTCTGGAGCCCATTGCGACACTGGATCAGACAAAGTCCCATAATGTATTAGGAGGAATAATGGTGGAGTGGATTAGGAGGAATAAGAGTGGAGACACATGACCACTGCAAGAATGCTAGTGGGATGGGGAGGGTTTCCCCACCTTGCCCACAAATATTGTACTGGAAGCACCATCCTTAAGCTGTGGTCCTTAGGGAGATCATAGTCACTGAGTTATGGTGGTGTTAGGTTTCTTCAAATGGCACTGAATGCCAAGACAATGTCCTGTAATTACCACTCTATTTTCTTATAAAATCAATCTTGCTCCATATTGCACTGTCTAAATGTGAGATAGATTTTGTGAAGAATTTTCTTTGATCAGTAGGACAGATAGTAGATTATTCTGTGTTTGAGTCTCACAGACACAAATATCCAAACAGTATCAGAGATGCACGGGTATCCTGAAGCTGGTGGGATACAATCTATGTCCACCTCATCAGGGTTAATTCTCTGCCTGTTGGAAGAACTAGTCAGTAGAATTCAATTTTAACCAATCATCTGTGAGTAGGTGTGATACCTGAGACAAAGAGACAGTGGTATAGTCAACAACGCTGATGAGGGCCTAGTTCATAGCTCATGCAGAAGTCTAAAACAAAGAGACACGCACTGTGTTGTAGTGATTGGTTATGCTTTGCTCCAGACCTATGCAAAGCTGGAAGTGATCCAGTTTGAATCAGTTTACACCATACAGATCTCTCTCTCTCTGATGCCTTAATGTCTTAAAGGACTAGTGACTGCATTTCACTTTCCTGCCTGTTTCTTGATCATACTCTTGTGGGCATCTCACAGCTATCCTGTACAAAGCACCATGCTATCCCTGGAAGCTTTGTCTCAGTGGATAGAGTCTTGTTCTCTTCTCGGCTGCCCGAGGTTATGGGAGGATCCACAGGGTGATTCCTTACTAACAGTTGCAGAATCTCATCTGGCACATAGCAGCACAAAGACTCACAGGAGTCTATCAACAAAGAGAAAATTTAATTTTGGGCAGGAAAATGATAGATTGATTACAAACCATTATTTTGAGCTGCATTTCTATAATAGCTTTTATTTTTTATTTTTTTGTATATTTATATTGTGAGACAGGAGACTGAGTTTCTCTACATAGCCCTGGCTCTCCTAGAACTCACTATGTATACCAGGCTAGTCTTGAACTCAGACAGGTCCATCAGACTTATTTCCATAGCTTCTGGGATTAAAGGCTTGTGCCATTACAACAGAATAATAGTTAATATTTTTAGAACATAGGAATTTTCTTGATATAAGCAATCATAGAGTTCCTTTAAGGACTGGTATATATTCCAATACTCTGTCACTCTCACTGTGTACCCATAATCATGTGCTGTGATTACTATAACAAATAATAACAAATATAACATACTGACCTTATAACAAACAATATGATTATATGTATTAATTAGAAAGAAACAGTTTAAGATATTGTTAAAGAAGATGAATGTCTAACAGAAATATCTTGGTAAACTTTATGGATTTGCTAGCTATATATTGACCCAAATATATATCAAGGCTTATCAAATTTTGAAAAATTCATATTATTTTAGTATGTTTATATGTATTGATGAGGAAAATACATATGAATAATAACATAAATATGTAACAAATGGATAATGAGGAACTTAATTATGTAAGTACCTCACACTTATTCTGATACCAACTGCTGATATGGACGAGTCTTGAGTCTTCTCATCTTAGTTCTCTTAGGGTTCTATTATTCCTTCTACATGCTATGGTCTAGAAGGATGAATTTCTTTAATCTGTTTAGATATGAATTTCACAAATTCAAGGTTATCAATTATAGTCCATAATCAGCAATTACCACTATGTACTGTACTTAATAATCTACTTCATATTTTAAGTGATTCCTCCTTATAAAATGTGAATACAATGGTTTTCAGTAGTGTACTATTCTTCTAAATTTTATTCTCTGCGATAAAAATAAAAGATCAAACACTCAGCATCAGGCGAAAAGAAAAACTTTTCCTCTAAGCAATTTGACCTATTCATCTGCTGTTCAAGTCAAGTCATACTGAGTCTGCCCACTCCCCTGTCTACCTATTGGCAATTCAGAGTTATTTTCACTGTAAGAAATTTGTCACATTGATGCAATGGAGAGATAGAACAGGGAATGATTGCTTTAGTCCTAGAGTCCCTCAAACATCTTGATTTTTTGCTTTAGTGGTGGCTGAAATACCTCGCAAAAGGCAGTGAAGTGACCTTCACCTCAGCAAGTCAAGACTCAGAGACTTGCAGCTTGCTGCTTTGTTCTTCCCGAGAGGAAGTCAAGGTCAGGCCAGGTTACTGAGATGTATTATTCCTGCAGAGAATTCTAAGGCTCTGAAAACAGAAGAGCTTTATTTACAAGTTTTAGTATTTCTAAATGATTTAAACTGCTTCTTCAGTGACACTTGAGAAAGAAATTATTTCTTAATATCTGTGTGCCAGCATATAAAATTAATGGTGAACTGAAAATAGCATATATATATATATATATATATATATATATATATATATACATGTACATATATATATATATATGGTAAAATTATTTCCAATATTTTCCATGTGTATATGATGTGAATCAATGTAATATTACTCTTTTGTTTAAATATTATATAACTATATTCATTTCATTTCACTTTTGATGTTATAACTAAATACAACATTTCTCTCCTTCTCGCTAAAGCCTCTCAAATATATATCCATCTATATACATATATATTACTAAGAAAACCTATTCAATTCACATAATGTCACCTGCATGTATGTTTTCAGAAATAACTTTGGCACTGGACAACCAATGGTGTGCTCTTCCTAGGGAAAACCTGCAGATGTTTCTTCCTTCTGCCTCTTATAGCACTGGAATGCTGGGATTACACATGTGTTGTGCAGCATCTGCATGTTTTTTAACTTATTCATTTTACATCCCACTCACTGCCCCCTCATGGTCAGCCCCTCCCACAATACTTCCCAATTCCCCATCCCCTTCTCCTCTGAGCAGGATATCTCCAACCCTGGCGCTTCATGTCTTTGTAAGGCTAGGTCCTTCCTCTCCCACTGAGGCCTGACCAGACAGCTTAGCTAGAAGAACATATCCCACATACAGTTTTGGGGATAGGCCCAGACCCATTTGTTCAGGCCTCATATCAAGCTCAGTTATTAGGCTTATACTACAAATAATTTATACTCTCTTAGCCATCTAAATGATGCTTCTTCATAGTACTTACTAGTTTTGTTGGCATTATCTTTGGAATTGCATATTTATTTTTATTATACTTTGCTAATATTCATAAGTTAGCAAATATATTTATCTCCTTTAAAAAGTAATTTATGCACCTTTTTTTGCCTTTCCCATGTAGAGATACTTACAGTTTTGTTTTGAAGAAATTGAGACACTTTTTGGGAACTATCATTAATAATATCCAGCTTATTCAAAAGAAAATTGATTCTGAATAATATAAGTGTGTAAGTCTAACATTCTCATTATGTGTGGCTTTGGTACCAGTAAATTCTTGGATATCAGAATTTTAACTGTCATTAATTCCTTCTAAGTGGGATTATTCCATTATTTAAATAAGGATCGTCTCAGAATATATGATGATGCTCCTGACATTTATAGAAATGAATATGTCTGTATTTATATTCTCCGTAAGTTGTAAACATGGACAAAGAAACAAAGAAAATGAATTGTCATTTAAGTTTAGAATCTTTAGATTCATCAGAGAGAGCTGATTGATCCTGGCATACTCCTTTTATCCTACTGTGGAAAGCAAATTCCAGCTTAGCTGGGGCTTCACAGAGAAAGCCAGTCTTGAAAAAGCCAAAGGAGAAACAAAAGAAAACAAAATCATATGAGAAATTACACACACACATACACACACATACACACACAAACACACACACACACACACACACACACACACACACACACACACCCTATTTTTCCAGGTTCTCTATTTTGAAGCTGCCCAAATGATTGCATGGTGAGGCCAGGATTATAAAGAATGTGGAGGTTAGCAGAGAGGTTACTGCTTTCATTACTTCTAATGATACCTGTGTTCTTCAGTGATCAAGAAGATATAGGGAAACAAAAAAGCATTCTTATAGATCCAAGACAAGTTTTAAAAAGCCATCCAAAGGGAATGAAAAGCGAAGCATTGAAAATTGAATGATTATCATGTATGATATTTCTTCTGCAGGAAAAAAAGCTAAGCAGAAGAGAGGTATTGGGAGACCATGGAGAAATGTGAGATCCTGAAAAAAAAATTCTCTAGGTTTACTTCACCCTCTGCAGATTCGAAATTCACTCAAGGTCAAATTGTTTTCATAAAAGAGTATATTGAAGGAATAAAATTTGCTAGTACACCAACCTACTATTTACAACTTCCATATTAAAAATATTTAAATGTTCTACTTAAATATTCCATCCATTCAGCCTGAAACATTCTCTTTACCCTCCAGTGTGATTCAGCAGGAAGAAAATTTGAAAATTTGTAATCAATACAAGTTAAAAAGAGATGGAGAGAGATTCCCAGGATCAGTGATCATGGCAGAGGACAAGAGTTGACTCAGGTGTCAATTAGACTGGTGATAATTTGTATGAAACAGAATTTGAGCCACCTGAAGTGGGCTACTGAATCCTAAGCAATGGAAAATGTGTCATAAGACATGTTAAGTTTAGGCTTCAAAACTCAACTATATCAGTATTTAGAAAACTTGGTATTGTTCAAGGATAGCAGGGCCGGGGAATGATCTTATATGCAAAGGATTGTAAGTGTCTTTACCAGCAACTAAGAATGCTATAGACTGGAGTAAGAGAATAAGTAGGAAATTTTACAACACTTATCATTTATTTAAAAAGTCCCATCTACACGTGAGTTTGAATACCATTTCCTGACTAGTCTCTATCTTATCTCAGATGAGGCTAATTCAGGTCAGCAAGGTGACTAATTATGTAGAAAGTAAGAAAATGAAGTGTATTTTTATATCCATAACTTAACAAATTGTATTTATTCACACTTCACATATTTTATTCATGAGTGTTTTGCTGCTAATTAAATCATTATTATTGCTTTTTTCTTTTATAGTTCACAATGTGACAGTGACTAGATCTTTAAAAGTTTCTAAATTGCATCAGTTTTTGATGAATCTATGTTATGTTTACTCAAGCTTAGTTAGTAATATGTTATGTTATGCGTACTTATTTTTAACTGTACATATGTGTATCACTTATATGAACAATAGTATTTAGTAACACCAGACAATTTCCTAAACATAGCTCAACTAATTATATATGTTTACAAATGGAAAACTAATAATGCTACATGAAATACTAGTGCCACAGACTAGAAGATGATTTTGTAAATATATATATTACATATATTAAATGGATATTTATACATTTACATATGTAAAATTATTCTTTGTTTTGGGAATTCATTTATGTTGTAATGCAAATACATATCATTTTTATAATTTGGGCTTGGAGATTATTTCAGTTGTATATCTCTCTTTGGCTAGCAAGATCTCTCAGTGGGTAAAGGCATTCACCATTACTGAGTAGCTTTTAGACAAAAATCTCTAAGCTCACATCAATTTTGTTACTCTAGAGAAGAAATGTTATTTGTTATCCTTAGTCAATTTGATAATCTTTTGGTAATATTTTAAGAAAAATGGAAGGAATAGAAGTATAAATATTTATAAAGCTTAATATAGACTCTTACCAGAAATTTTGAGGAGCCCCAAGTTGAAGCACTACATTTTGTCAGTGAATCTGGGGTCCTCTCTTGGGGAGTTAATTATTTTTTGTTTGTTTGTTCTTCTTTTTTTTTTTAAAGAATTTAAGAGTGGCTGTAAAGGAAACGTGATAACAATCATTTAGAGTTTAAAGTAACACTCTGGCCAGCCAAACTATAAATCTAGTCAACTTTGTGGAAGAGGAACATAGAGAAGAGGAAGAAAGAAAAGAATGTGTTTTGTAAGTGGTCATATGGTAGAAAGAATGTGGATTAACTTCATAGAGGAATGATGTGAAAGCCCAGAATGTGCAAGAAAGCATAGCCAGGCTTTGTGCAGGTATCAGAAATGAAGAAAAAAGAGAATTTGTAAAACATAGAAAAGTATAAAGGATGCTTTTCTGAGTAACTCAGAAAAGCAGGTGAGTTTATTACAGCTTCATGGTTCCAGCTACATGAGTGGCTTCACAGAGCGCCAGGCTTCTGGGAGGGGAAGCATTGTTTCAGTAAGATGGTGATTACTATTCCTCCCATCTCCTCAGTATCTCATATGCTGAATGGACCGTCCTGAGAACAGTTTTATTGCCCTGTGGCTGGCCAGCCAAATGGAATGTTAGGTCTCTGAGGGAAGATCCTGCTGTGTCTGTTTAGTGTTGCTTCTATATAATTGAATTCAGAGCAGACCACCTGGTATTGTGTAACTAAATTTTAAAAATAATATCTATAGAATTTTCAGGTTGATTTCATCAGTGTTATCTGATATATTGATTTCTGCTGAATGTTCAAAGCTATTGTAAACATCTGTGATAAAGTACTTACAATGATTATGTGGAATTAACATAAAATAGAAAATAACTTTTGTTTCTGTTGTAAAATACACCTCAGTCTTTAAGTTTGATTTTTAAGTACTCTTCTTAATGACTAAAAATAATAGTACACAAATAAATAATCAAATATTTTTAATTGAAAATTAAAATGAAATATTGTTTGACATATGAAGATAAAAGATATCATCTATAATTTTATATACTTATATATATGTTATTATGTTATGCAATATTAATATGTTCTTTTATTTAAAGTGACACTACAGTCCAAGAATATGAAATGTTACTTTAATTTTTAACAGTTTTGGTAATATATGCATAATATATATTTATAAAATTCAGCCATAAATCAATCATCCTTCATTTTCTGCTCATTCAAGTGGCTCGTGTCTTTTGAAAATAATCATGTCCATGTTTCTTACAATCAAGTTTCTATTGCTCTCACTCTGCTACTAAAGATCTTATCCAGATTTTTGTTAGCAAATTTTCAAAGCCTCCTATTGTAAGAGGAAGTTAATCACAGCCATCCTGTGCCAATTCAATTTGATAAGCATTCATAAGCACTTACAATGCAGTAGACACTTCTGATCCAGCACTTAAGAAAATGAACTCAATAGTTGGAAAATCAGTTTTAGACAGAACACACACTGATTGCCAAGACTTTTATATTAGAATTAGAATGAGGTTTTTATCCACAAAGAGAACCTTGAGTTAATGGAATCTAAAGAATGGGAGGCCTTGGGGAAAGATATTGTTCAGATCTGATATGCCATTAAGAGATTAGATGCTTTTAAAGCTGCCAGGAGAAAAGTCCAAGTGATACACACTCATGATAGTAATGAGAAGTGAAATGTGAAAACTAAAAAAAAAAAAATAACTTCTACAGTATCACTCAGCATAATGCCATTGATTAAATAATGACTAGAAGGAAATTACACCTTGAAGTCTGATAACATCCACTAGACTAGCACCTCTGAAATAAAATGTATTTGCTAACATTCTAATAGATCATGCAGTACAGTGCATTTCAAGAATGCTAAATTGACTTAGGAAGTGGAGATGCTGATTCTCTGAGGCTGTTACTTCTTTAAAAGGTACAAAAGCGTACTTAGATTTTAAAAAGCCACTGAAACAGTTTTTGATAAAAACAGCTCTCCTAAATTCAAATTGAGGTTCTAATATTTGGAAAGCTTAACTGTTAATAATACAATAATAGTGAAATATAAAACCTGTTAAAGAAAACCTTAAATATTATTTGAAGAGAAATAGAGCTGAAAAGAATTGTAGAGGTATACATCTAGAAACTAGATATATTTTAATTAACTATAAATTAAAAACTCTCAATTTTGGTTATTTTCAAATTAAATGATTAATTTAATTGTCTACTTTTAAATTATGACATGAGGGGCTGGAAAATTTTAATTCTTTATGTTCTTAGTTTAGCAGCTATGTCTTTGCCAAGAGAATAACCTAACAACTGAGAATGTGGGTGGCTCCCCTGTTAGAATAACAGTCAACAGTCAAACACTGGTAGTGACAGAGCATCAAGGTTAAAAGAACAGGGAATGAAAATTTTCTCTTTAAATACAAAAAAAACAAAGGAAGAAAGGTAGAAAAGAAAGAAATGAAGGAAGAAAGTATAAAAGAAAGGAAGGAAGGAAGAAAGAAGGGAAGGAAGGAAGGAAGAGAGAGAGAGAGAGAGAGAGAGAGAGAGAAAGAAAGAAAGAAAGAAAGAAAGAAAGAAAGAAAGAAAGAAAGAAAGAAAGAAAGAGAAAGAAAGAAAACAGGTTCATATAATTCATAGAATTTTGCTGTCAATTCAGTTAATAGGGATTAAATGTAATTCTATTAAAGAAACAGAAGAGTGTGTAAAAAATTTTACATTGACCCAAGAACATCAACAGAGGATGAACATTTTATTTGAGAATTTATATTCCTTGGGATTCCCTATAGAAACAAAATCTACATAATAAATTTTAAACTGTGTGTGTGTGTGTGTGTGTGTGTGTCTGTGTCTGTGTCTGTGTGTAAGTAGAAGGGAGAGGTGATAGATGATAGATGGATAATAGAAAGACACAAAGACAGACAGACAGACAGATAATGTAAAAGATCTTTTGATCATAACTCATATATTAGTATATCATTTTAGAGCTTATTTTCTTTTCTCAAGTAAAATAAACAATGGGTTCTAGTATTGCTATATCCTTTACAGAGCTCCAGAGGCTTGCACCTGAATGCCAGTTTTGAAACACAAATATAAAGACACAGAAAAGAAAATCTGGGGATGATCTAGCTTTAACTCTCTGATGGAGAAACCATAGTACCTCATAAGCTCAGAGTATTTATTATATGTATTTGAACAGAGAGGTACGGTTATTTTATACAACTGACTAAGAATGAGGTCATTATAAATGGATAAATAAGAAGTCATGATCTATGGTGTACAGCTGAATCAGTCTTGGTAAGATCAATCTGGGTATGAAAGTAATCTTCAGGCTGTCAACATCCGGAGTAAGAGAGCTGTGACAGACAGCTGACTTTTCAGTCAACCTGTGCTGATCTTGTCTGTTGGACCTGAGAAATGAGGACCTGAATGAATGTATAGTTTAATTCTGTTAAATTCAGTTTCAGTGTACATTTATATGTAAAAATAACAACAACAACAACAAAAAAAAAAACAATGATCCAAGAAAGATTGTTTGAGTTCAGAAAAAACAGGCAAATAAAGGTCATTAAACACATGCTAATTATTAATAGAGCAGCCATTTCCCAAACTTCCTCATAATAGATTAATTTAAACAGAATAGTCTGGCACATTCTATACATTATATCTGGGAAAGCACAAAAGCAAGGCAGAAGGATATACCCAGATTCAAGGTACACTGGCCAGGTTGGGTTCTGTAGCAATATTCAGACATCCAACACCACAAACATGTCTTATAAATGTTTGTCACAGGAGGCATGAAATCACATCCAAGAGCAATCCAGGGAACAAACTGCACCTGAGGTAAAAGGCCCTGTGCCTTTTTTTCTGGAACTTTTCTAAGTTTCCCAAGTCATTGTTCACAGTGGGTCATTCTTCTGACTATGTTTCAACAATGGACATTTTTTATTATTTTTTAATTCTTTTATTAGATATTTTCTATATTTACATTTCAAATGTTATCCCCTTTCCTGGTTTCCCCTCCTAAAAAAAAAAAAAAAAACCCTATCTCCTCCCCACTCCCCCTGCTCACCAACCCACCCACTCCCTCTTTCTGGCCATGGAATTCCCCTATACTGGGGCATAGACCCTTTTAAAACAATACTATCAACACCAAACGTGTCCATAAGGGAAGGTTTTGCCATTTCTTATTTGAACATAGACTTGACTCATGTAGAATGGAGGATGGAAGACCTTACAGCCATTTCTTATTTGAACATAGACTTGACTCATGTAGAATGGAAGATGGAAGACCTTACAATTTCTTTATGAGTTTGAACATAAGATAATCATGCCATGTCAAACAAAACACTTTCACTGGGGACTTCTTATATTTGGATCATCCTCTCCTCTCACACATGGTTTGACATTTGATACACTGGAAAGCTCCACAGCCATCAGGGTCCTTCTGGAATGTCTCAAATGTAACAATGATCTGATTAGATATGGTAGTTGTATCCCATGGATTATGTTCACATTTTCTGTCTGGAAATTGGCCCTCTTCTTCTGTTGTTCCCATAAACAAACAGCCCCGGAGCATCAGCGCTGCCAACAGGCTTTGGGGAAACCAAACCTGTGCTCAAATGAATATGGTCTGTAGATGGTTGTATTCTGGATGTTCTCTTTGCTATAAGTTGTTTCTTCTCAGTTTTTTTTAAATGTCTCTATAGTTTATTTCTCACCTCCTAACCATCTCTGCTGTAAAGTTTTCACGGTTATGAACACTTTCATAGTGAAAATATCATAGGTTGATTCCTAATTAGCATACCTTACACAATAATCTTGATTGGCAATGGAATCTTTGACTTCTCACTGATCAAAGTCAAGAAGCAGATTCATAGATGTTATCATACATAAGATTTAATTAAATGAAGAGTCATCTCTGTTGACACTGAAGATGTTGGCAAAAGGCAATTTGTAAAAGGGTTCTAGAAGGCTCTAGTTGCTTAAAATGGCTTTTTTTTTCTTTACTAGAATGAAATCTAAGCTATTTTTTCTAGTCCTACAGAATTTGGATGGACATGAATTATATCAATTAATTTGTAGAACACTAAAAGACATTTTCCCAGCCATATTTCCAGATAAAAACAATTTGACTACAGAAATGGCAGGCCTACAAACAACGATTAAATGTCAGCTATTTTAAGGTGTTGAATTTGTACTGAAATAAAAGATTTAGTATAAAACTGCCTTTCCTAATCACTGTATTTGAAATAGATCACCTTCTATCCATATTCCTACAACCCTTTCTTTCACCCACATCAAGTAACATTTCAAGATTTTTATACAATATAAGTAATATTTTCATATGCTCCAACATCTGTCCTTAATCACAATAAAAATATGCAAAGAAAAGATAAATTTTCATTGTCACAGATATTTAAAATGTGCTTAGAATAACCCTTGAGAAATTGTAAATATTTAGATAACTGTAAATTAATATATACATACATATTATATATATACAATAGTTACTTCAGGTTGACATGAAGTTTGAGCAGCTTGAATAGCAATACCTGTAAATTCGAGAGATATATCATAGAGTATGTAGATTAAATGGACTATCCATCTAATTTGCTTAGCTTCAGTTCCTTCACTTCCAGAAATAACAAGAAAGCTTTGTAAACATAGGCATGTTTTGTAAGAATCATCAAAATAATGTTTCCTTAATGAATTTTATGGAGAAATAGCAGAGGTAAATGGAGAAATACTAAAGATCCATATGTTCGAGAAAATGATTCAACCTTTCCTTTAAGATATAGCATTATTGACTATCAAATTAAAATTTGGAGAAATACTACTCAACAAGGGAAAAAGTACAAACTTGCATGTTCGATTGAAAGTGTGCAGACAATAATATAAAGTTCTTTGTAGCTGTTTGGAAACTTAAACCCTTAAAAAAAAGGAGTTCTTGATCAATTTGATTACAATATTTTTGCTTTCAAGAAATTGTCTGATGATGGCCATGAGTATAAAGTGTGCATAAAATGTTTACTAAAATTTTGCTCGCAATTTTGAAATAAAAAAAAAACAGTATGAGAAAACTTTTAATCTTAACATAATTTAAATTTTTCTCTTCTTGGTAGTAACTCAGGCCCTCAGTCACTGGAAGTATCATTTTTCTCCTTTTTAATGGAATTTAACTTACTAGTTCAAACCCCTTTCATGACGTGTATTTTATTAATTATAAATGCACATATTTGTTAAAGATGTTTATTATGTATATAAAATTAACTATTTAGGAACAATTTTATTTAAAGAACTAAAAAGCTCTGTCTTACTGCCTTGATTTTTAGAACCTTATATTTCACTTCAGAGAACTTGTAATGACTGAGGCTACTGATTGCTAATATTGAGGAAAACACTGTTATTGACCTATTATATTCTGATTTTATATCCAAAACAAGTCAATGAATTTTGTAAGTTATAGTTACCTTTACCAGTCATATGGACATGAGTTTGTCAAATCTTCTGTCACAAAGTTGTACACTAGTGACATGGCTCAATATAAGTCTAAATATGATACTTCAAGAACTCCTTCTGAAGAAGTAGATTATTCCTAATAAGAAAATTCAAAATGCTTATGCTATTTAAATAATATTAATGAATATAACACAAAAATCAAGAGTAGGAAGGGTTACATGTGAACATCTACCTATAATATACATTAACATAAATGTAAGAAGCCATTTGAACCTGATTCTGTGTGTGTCCTCAAAGTTGGTGAAGTTACATGATGCTGTACCAATTAAATTACAAGTTAAGTCTGTGACCAATAAGAGTTAAACAAAAATGTTTGACATTAGTTCAACAAAATCAATACTTGTATGAAATATGTATAGAAAATTACTGCTTTGAATAATATGAGCAATTCACCTACAAATTTAATAAATATTTATTGAGTAGGTCTTTTGTATCCAAGGCATTATTCTGAGTCTATAGTATAGGGCAGTAAACATACACACAGCATATATTGAAATTCTTTCAATACCATTATAAAATATGACTATTTCAATCTTTATTCTAGAATTCTACTCTCAAAATACAATTCATCAAAATTCTGGCACATCATAAACTACTAACAAAATACTATTTCAATCATTTTTTAAACTATGCATCATCTCAATAAGAAACCACGGTTAAAATGACTGAAGATGGACCCCTTTGATATTCGTTCAGTCACATCATATTTGTAACTATTTGTTGTTTTTCTTCAAGTGTGTTAGCATCTTTTTTTCTGGCCTTCACTCTTGAAAATAATCTCCTTCACTACAGATTAAAATAACAATGTTCAACATAATAATTTCCCAAACAAAATTAATACTTCATCTGAAGACAATGATTTGACCTTTGACATAAAGATTTTTTTAAATCATTTCAGTGGTAATCATTTGCCTTAAGTTTTATGGTATCACATTCTAGTATAGAGCACACTCAAATAAAAAAGATTTAACTTTATAACTAAAATCCATAAATGTATTGAATTTGTTTGAAGCTTGAGGGCTTAACAAAGTCTGTAATGCATATTCTAAATTAAGGAAAGATACTTAGAAGACAATAATCAATAAGAAGGGAAGAAAGATTGTAATTTCAATATACCTAAGGCACAGATGCAATTTTCACAGTAATATAATTTCATGGTTGGGCATTTTTATAAAAAGTAAAGTGGAAGAATATATTTGAGTTAGAAACAGGTTTTGATTGATGCTATGTTTTTCTTTGATGAAGTCGATGTATTGAAAAGCCCCTGCAACAATATAACTTTAAAGTTGTTCTCAACGGAGACACTATTAATTATTTCCATATTTTTTAATAGAGGCTCAAAGAACTGAAACAGAGAGAATTTGCTCGAAATGTAGCATCTAAATCCAGGAAGGATGAAAGAAAACAGGAAAAGGCACTCCAACGTCTTCACAAGCTGGCCGAGCTAAGAAAGGAAACTGTGTGGTGAGTGTATAATGAAATGCTAACTTTTCTTAAAATACACTCAGAAAATAGCGGCGGGAGTTAGAAATAAAGGGCACAAACCTATTTATGTCAGTGCAGAGAAAGAGGCATATATGTTTTCATGGCCTTTTGTAGAAGTAAAGAGTAATTTGAATTTCATGCAAATACCTGTTTAATGCACATTTCACTAAAACTCCAAAATTACCGTGTAATCTCAGTTTATAAAAGTATATTTTGCATCAGTCAAGGCCTGTATCTAAGCCATCTTAATTGAAAACTGTCCCATTTCTTCATAAAATTCAAACCATTTGACTGAAGATGTGAGCAAAGCTCTATCTCCTGACTCTTGGCAAAAAAAGCATTTTTGAGAAAATCTTATTTTATTTTTTTAAATGATAATTTGAAGAACATTTCTTTGAAATTACTTTTAAATTTGAAAAATGAGGTCAGGAAGATACTGCCACTTCTGAAGCATTTCAAAATTAGTTTCTCTGTGAATAAACTATAGCTGGACTGTTAGAAGTTCACAGCTCTTAAACTTTGACCCGTTTCTCACAGTGAGCAGCTGTTAGATGTGAACACAGTTATAATTCAGACCTCACAAGCCCAGCCAGGGCAAAGCTATTAAAAGAAATCTCTGTGTAAGGTGCCCTTATTTCTCTCAACAAATGAAGTCTTCCTTTTTACTGTCTAGAAAAAAGATTTTGTGCTAAATTAATTCCATATTCAATATTGTTATGGAGTATTTTGACTTAAAAAATTAAAATCCCAAATTTAAATTTTAAAACAATATGAAAGTTTTTTTTTAAATCCCACGTGGTACTTTTTAAAGAAACTGTTGCTCATCTATATTTGTGAGATCTGTTTACTGCTGTAGAATCTGATGCAGAGTTGATGTAAATCAACGCTATATAGAATCTTGGGAACTAGTTACTACACAATAAAATGTTCTAGAAGTGTAATTACCATGTAACTATGATATATATTTAGAAAGGTATATTTATAATATATAAACAATCTCTAATAATTCATTAAAACATTTAGTAGACAATATTTCTCATTGTACACACACACACACACACACACACACACACACACATGCACACGCACACGCACACATACACACACAAACCTGGATACAACTTGCATGAATTTTGTACATAAAAAAGGTAATGTCATTTTGAAGCAAGACAGACAAGACAAATGTACATTGTTTTAGTGATTTTTAAAATAAGCTATAATATATGGCCATTTGAAATTTCTTAAAAACAAACCCTTAAATGGAATGGAATTGCTTTTAAGATAATCCTTAGCATAAAGGTAAAATTTAAAGATTTCTCATAATATACATAGGACAAACTCTTTTAAAAATACAAAACTAAACTAAAAAACAAACAAACAAACAAACAAAAAAACCTCAGCATGTATGATATATTGCCAAATACAGTTAGAATAAAATTCACATTTTAGGTGAATAGTACTCTATTATAAAGGATTACATTTTATAACATAACATACAACTTGAGAGTAATTCTCAAACACTGTCATCTCTTCTCTAGTAACAGGTGATAGACAACTCTTGGGGGGTGGGAGGAAGCAGATTTGAAAAAATTTCACTGAGGTGAATCATTGAAGACATTTCGAGCCTTTCAACTTTTTTAATTAATTTATTTTTTACACTCCATATTCCATTCCTTGCTCCCAGCTCCCCATCCACCATCCGACTGCCCCCCACACCACACCTACTCCTCATAGCCTGTCTCCAAGTGGATGCCCCCACCTCCCAACCCTCCTGACCTCTAAACTCCCTGGGGCCTCCAGTCCCTTGAGGGTTAGGTGCATCATCTCTGAATGAACACAGACCCGAAAGTCCTCTACTGTATGTGTGTTGGGGGCCTCTTATCAGCTGGTGTATGCTGTCTGTTTGGTGGTCCAGATTAATTGAGACTGCTGGTCCTCCTACAGGATCCCCCTTCTCTTCAGCTTTTTTTCTGCCTTCGCTAATTCAACAACTGGGGTCAACTGCTTCTGTTCATTGGTTGGGTGCAAATAACTTCATCTGACTCTTTCAGCTGCTTGTTGGGTCTTGTGAAGGGCAGTCATGATAGGTCCCTTTTTGTGAGCATCCCTTATAGCCTCAGTAATAGTGTCAGTCCTTGGGACCTCCCCTTGAGCTGGATCGCACTTTGGGCCTATCTTTTCCTCAGGCTCCTTCCCATTTCTTTCTCTCTTTTTAAAAATTGGGTATTTTCTTCATTTACACTTCAAATGCTATTCCAAAAGTCCCCCAGACCCTCGCCTCATACTCCCCTACCTACCCACTCCCACTTCTTGGCCCTGGCATTCCCTTGTACTGAGGCATATAAAGTTTGCAAGACCAAGGGGCCTCTCTTCCCAATGATGGCCAAGTAGGCCATCTTCTGATACATATGCAGCTAGAGACACAAGCTCCAGCAGTACTGGTTAGTTCATTTTGTTGTTCCACCTATAGGGTTGCAGACCCCTTTAGCTCTTTGGGTATTTTCTCTAGCTCCTCCATTGGGGGCCCTGTTTTCCATCCAATAGCTGACTGTGAGCATCCACTTCTGTGTTTGCCAGGCACCAGCATAGCCCTCACAAGAGACAGCTATATCAGGGTTCTTTCAGCAAAATCTTGCTGGCGTATGCAATGGTGTCGGCGTTTAGAGGCTGATTATGGGATTGATCCCCAGGTATGGTAGTCTCTCCATGGTCCATCATTTTGTCCCAGCTCCAATCTTTGTCTTTGTAACTCCTTCCATGGGTGTTTTGTTCCCAATTCTAAGAAGGGGCAAAGTGTCCACACTTTGGTCTTCGTTCTTCTTGAGTTTCATGTGTTTTGAAAATTGTATCTTTTATCTTGGGTATTCTAAGTTTCTGGGCTAATATCCACTTATCAGTGAGTACACGGGCTCCTCTCCATTTCTATCCCTGTAATTCTTTCAGACAGGAACATTTATGGGTCAGAGGTGTGACTGTGGGATGGCAACCCCATCCTTCACTTGATGTCCTGTCTTCCTGCTGTCAGTGGGCTGTATAAGTTCCCTCTCCCTACTGTCAGGCATAATCTTTTTTAAAATTTTTTAATATTTTTATTACATATTTTCCTCAATTGCATTTCCAATGCTATCCCAAAAGACACCATACATCCCCCCCCCACTTCCCTACCCACCCACTCCCATTTTTTTGGCCATGGTGTTCCCCTGTACTGGGGCATATAAAGTTAGTGTGTCCAATGGGCCTCTCTTTCCAGTGATGGCCAACTAGGCCATCTTTTGATACATATGCAGCTAGAGTCAAGAGCTCCGGGGTACTGGTTAGTTCATAATGTTGTTCCACCTATAGGGTTGCAGAATCTTGATTAGGGTGATGTTTTCATTTCTTATTTTGCCATTTGGTATCGGTTTTATAATATCAATTAAAAAATTACTGCAAATTAAAAATAATTGTTCTGTAGAATGTTTTATATAATTCTCCATGAATTATATGGGTACAAAACGTTGACTGGGAAGTAATGATTGGAAGCATATGAAGGTTCTGTATGTTATTCACAGCTCTAGACCACATTCCTAGACAATAAGTCTAGGTTAGCCCAAAAATAACAAGCAAAAAAAATGTTTCTGAGACACAGAGAAAAATTGAATTCACTCAATGAAATAACTTTATAACACACATTTAAGTTTCAGTCATAGATTCATGATAGATGTTGGATTTAGAAACACATGGTTCCATCAATAGTCAGGTACAAATGAAGATGAAATCATGAGGACTCTCATTTTTTCTGTTGAACTGGCTATTACTGACAGCCTCGGGAATCAGGTTAATCATGGCCTTCTGCTGTGTGCCAACTACTGTCACCAGCAGGAGGCAATGAACACTTCCAATCCAAAGAGTATAGAAATTATCCTGGTTAAACTAAACAGGGCACAAAAAAAAAAAAAAACTATAAAACCAAGGACCCAGGAAAGGGACTTTTGAGACTGTGAGATGCAGGAGTTTGATGTGGACAGAAAGGACATTTAAAAAGAAGTGGTAAGTGGATATTAGCCCAAAACTTAGGATACCCAAGATATAAGATACAATTTGCTAAACGCATGAAACTCAAGAAGAATAAAGACCAAAGTGTGGACACTGTGCCCCTCCTTAGAACTGGGAACAAAACACCCATGGAAGGAGTTACTGAGACAAAGTTTGGAGCTGTGATGAAAGGATGGACCATCTAGACACTGCCATATCCAGGGATCCACCCCATAATCAGCTTCCAAACACTGACACCATTGCATACACTAGCAAGATTTTGCTGAAAGGACCCAGATAATGCTGTCTCTTGTGAGACTATTCCAGGGCCTAGCAAACACAGAAGTGGATGCTCACAGTCAGCTAGTGGATGGATCACAGGGCTCCCAATGGAGGAGCTAGAGAAAGTACCCAAGGAGCTAAAGGGATCTGCAACCCTATAGGTGGAACAACATTATGAACTAACCAGTACCCCAGAGCTCTTGACTCTAGGTGCATATGTATCAAAAGATGGCCTAGTCGGCCATCACTGGAAAGAGAGGCCCATTGGACACACAAACTTTATATGCCCCAGTACAGGGGAATGCCAGGGCCAAAAAAATGGGAATGGGTGGGTAGGGGAGTGGGGGGGGGAGGGTATGGGGACTTTTGGGATAGCATTGGAAATGTAATTGAGGAAAATATGTAATAAAAAATATTAAAAAAATAAAACAAGAAGTGGCAAATAAAATGATCAGAATACATTACTATATGTATAAAAGTATCAATCAACAAACAATATAAATTTGAAAACTTCCACCCAAAACATTTAACTATATATCTAAGAAGTAATTCATTGAATATTTTTTTTTAATTTTTACTCAGCTTGCCTTGTAACTTATATTTTTCCACCCTTTGTAGTGCTCCTGGAAGTGGCCCCATGTTCAAGTCAACAACTGTTACCGTGAGAGAAAATCTCAATGACGTTTCCCAAAGGGAGAGTGTAGATCCAATTAACAACCAGCAAGATTTGATTCCTAGTGAAGAGAGAGGGAGAGATGGCACTGCAGCTCTGGCCGAAACAGAAACTGCAAGTAACTGCACAGCAAATAATTGCCAGATTGGGGATCAAAGCCAGGCTGTCCACAGACACAGAATTGGCTTCTCCTTTGCATTTCCAAAGAAAGCCACAATGAAACTAGAATCCTGCTCAGCTGCAGCCTTCTCGGAATACAGTGATGAATCCTCTATGGAGAAAGAATTTAGCAGGAAAACTAGATTTGTCCCCAGCACTTCTCATCTTCAACTACCACCACCAACATGTGAGCTTCTGAGCTCTGAGGAGAAAGGTACCTCTTCTCCTCCACCCGAGGCCATGTGTACTGACAAAGCAACTGCTCAAACTGAAGAGATGAAAATCACCTCGAATGAAAACAACACACTGTTAACTTCTTCGTTTTGCCAGCTTCAACATTACATCCCTGCCTGTTCTGATGCAGATACTTGCCAAAATTCGGCACTGTTTGAAGACCAACTACCAATGGAGGCGGTTATTGTGAATGAAGATGGACCTGTGAGTAAAAGCAACCCAATTATCATAGAAAAGAATCCCACTGTGCCTGATGACTGCACATCAGCACAGATGACCACAGAGGAAAACATCACAATTAATGATGTGACCAAAATGGAAACTAGAAATAAAATTGGTCATGAGCCACTGACACCTTCAAGTACTGTAGAAGAAAGCATAAGGTTGCAAAAAAGGCCAGATGTATGTAAGAGACAATGTGACCCATTTGTACCTGTACTTAACAAACTTGGATCCACAGTGCTTCAGTGGCCATCAGAAATGCTTGCTTATACAACTACAGAGCCATCAATATCTTATAGCTGTAATCCACTCTGTTTTGACTTCAAGTCCACTAAATTAAACAACAATCAAGATAAAAATAAGCTAAGTTTAAATGACCTTTTCTCTGAACAGAAGGAGGGCTGTTGTAAGGCAGCAGATGCTGACTGCAAAGATGTTCCAATTGCAAGAGTAACAAATGATGAAACTGGCGGTAGTAAAAATGATTACCCACACGTTACTACACTTTCTCCTGTTCATGTTTTGTCTAATGGCTGTGATTTAGGACATAATGAGAATGTGGGTCAGAGGTATAAACATATTTCCTGTACAAACAGACAAACAAACAAATACAAATTTACTAGATGTCAAATTAAACGAGACATGATAAATGAGAAATACAACAAAATGAGGTTGAAGGAAACCCGGGAGCACTGGTTCCATAAAAGTAGAAGAAAGAAAAAGAGAAGAAAGTTATGTCGGTTTCATCATGGGAAGTCAACCAAAGAACCTGAAAGGTCTGGCAAAACAGAAAGGGACAGACAACACACTGATGAGGCCAGGAAGAATCCACTGGAGCCAGTTCTGGATAAACATCCAAGGAGTCCAGAGAGAGTGTCAGATCTACACCAGCTACCAGATGAAAGACCCAAGGCAGCCTCTACACATTTAGGAGAAAAAGAAACAATGAACACAACACTGAACACTGAATCCAATGATGCTGCTCCTGGTTCTCAAAACTGTGGAGGTAAAAATGCAACAGTTGTAAATGAACAAGCAAATCCACTAGTGATACATTCTGTGAAACAAAATTTAACATATGTCAGAACTTACTGTTGTTGGAAAGCCAGAACATCCAGACATCAAGAGGATGATGGGTGTTTAGCTTCTCAAAGTAATGCAAAAGGCCCAACTCAGAATCAGCCTGTTAAAAGAGGTTATAGTTCTCTCACAAATGACTCAGAAAGAATTCATCGGAAACGCAGACAGCATTCATGTTCTTACTCGTCAGATGAAAGTTTAAATCAACAACGTCATTTAGGAGAATACTTGAGGCCACTAAGTACTTCACTCATTTCCTGTCAGCCTAAGAAGAAACGAAGGAGAAAAAGAAGCCGGCTCCACATTGGAGATGGAACTACCAAAATAAAAGACAATTCAAATTATCCCGTGAAGTGTAGTTCTTTGAGTCAACCAGACGAGTTAGCAAAGGATGGCATAAAAGAGGACATAAATCCACAAGAAAATGTAAGTATCGAGAAGAACTCAGATCAAACAGAGCAAACAGAAATCAAAGAGATGCTCCATCCTTATAATCCACTTCCTTCTGAACCCAGTGGAGAAGGTGAGCATTCAGTAACAGAGACTACACCATGTGACTCATCGCAGACTTCCAATGATCTTGCTACACCTGTGAATGTCACAAGGGACTCATCAAATAGCACGACTGACAATACCTTGCTTGAACACAATCAAAGAAGTCAGACTACAAACAGTAACGAAAAGCAAACTCCTTTCAAGGTGTCTAATCCCGAAAGGAACTTTAGACACTCACAGGCTAAGTCGTACATTTGCCGATATGAACTGGCCGAGACCATTCCACAGGGAAAGACGAATGAGGCATCAACAGAGTGGCTATGTTATAATTCAGGAATCCTTAACACACAACCACCATTGCAGTTCAAGGAAGCACACGTCAGCGGCCATGCTTTTGTTACAACAGAGCAAATCCTGGCTCCATTGGCTTTACCAGACCAAGCTTTATTGATTCCACTAGAAAACCACGACAAGTTAAAACATCTACCATGTGAGGTCTACCAGCATATCATTCAGCCGAACATGCTAACCAACAAGGTCAAATTTACCTTTCCTCCGGCTCCCCTGCCTCCTCCCAGCACTCCAGTGCAGCCTTTGCCTTTGCAGCGGCCCTTTTGTTCTACCTCTGTAACCACTATCCATCACACTGTTTTACAGCATCATGCTGCAGCTGCGGCAGCAGCAGCTGCAGCTGCAGCTGCAGGAACCTTCAAAGTGCTTCAGCCACACCAACAGTTCCTTCCCCAAGTCCCCGCTCTTGCCAGAACATCTATACCTCAGATCTCCGTAGGAACTGTAGGACCTAGGCTTTGTCCTGGCGGTCAGCCAGCTTTGGTTGCTTCTCCTCAGATGCCAATCATCCCTGCATCCGTTCTTCACCCCAGCCCCTTGGCTTTTCCTCCCTTACCCCATTCACTCTTTCCTTCATTGCTTTCACCACATCCAACTGTCATTCCCCTCCAGCCCCTCTTCTAATCACCACCATAAAGGAAAAAGAACATATGTATGAGTAGGTGTTCATCTACGTGCATAATGGCTATTTATCGGACAAAATAAACTGGCCAAATACGGCCTTATTTCAAACCATTTACTGTAAGTGTAACGATGCTAATAAATTATTAAAGTTTCTGATATATAATATTATTAAAGCACTGAATAGTTTGAGAATCAAAACAATATATGCTGTATATTAAAATGATGTCTTAAGAGTATGTATAATGTACATAAAATATATTTATAGTACTGTAATTTATGTTGTAAAGTATGCTCCTTGTTTTTTCTAATCTTTGTGTATTTGCACCTATTTAATGTTTAGACAAAGCTGATGACCCTATTTGTTTTGTACCATGTTCCTTGAAACTGTAAATTCAGTGAAATATATCTCTTGCAATAAATTTTTGTTAATTATTTAAGTAAATCAAACTGTGGTGTTTAGGTGGTCTTCACTGGTTTAGTAGTTTTGGAAATGGTGTTCTATTTATGATTCTCTTCTGCCCAGTGGTATCAAACAATCACCAAGAACCAAGTATCTTCAGAGTTTCACCACACTTAAATATTGCCATCAATCACAGCAAATATAATAGATAGTATAATTGTTGGTTTCTCCATTTCATATAATATTACCTATATTGAGTTTAACTGAATTCCTTGACCATGAATTTAGACAGTAACCAAGGAAATTTATATTTAAGCAACTTTAGAATTTGAAAGTGCAGTAGTCTTAAAATCATGCAGAATATATATTATCCCCTATAAAAGTACTAAAACAGAAATGTCAACAAATATTAGTTGTGCATAAAGTTTGAACATTAACATTCTTAAATTTATTATATTCATATTAAGTCCTATAGGAAATAGATATGAAGATATTGACATAAATTAAGAAATAATTTCAATTTTAATCATTCACTATTAAATGACAATTTGAGATCAACTGCAGAAACATTGTCTTTGTCTTGGTATATTCTTGAGAATATAGATATAAGGAATAGTAAAAGTCAATAGCGGCCCCTTCAATAATTCTTTCTAGTCGTCACGTATGTAATAACTTACCCATCAGGTAGCAATGACTATAGATCTTTTCTTGACCTCTTTTCAGGTCTAAAGCAGCCTTTTTGATTCTAATTATTTGTAATTATCTCAGTATTATATTTTAACCCACTGTTGGTGAATAGTAAAGAATGCAAATATTTATTGACACACCTTGGAGGAACACAGTTTCTCCAAGCAGTTTCCTAGTTGTGTCTGCTCCCAATGAATGCCAACTGATAAGAAGTCTTCATATGAGTCAGAGTGGGTCATCTCAATATATGCAAATGTTAGGATTTTTGTCATATCAGACAACACAATAGACTTCAAGTTTTAGCAGTCCTGTTCTGAGAAAATTTTATTCATGTAAAATGAATGACCCTAAAAGACAGAACATATGGCATCTGCCATGTCATGTATTTACTTGAAATAAGAGCCAATGAGGAACATTAGAAAAATTATTTTAATTATTATTTACTATATTAATGATTTATTTTAATGTTCTGCTAAAAATTCTTGTAATGGGCTAAATGTGCCTATTATGATTGACAAATACATAGATAAATACAGGATGGATGTAACTTTATTTAACATGTTTTAACATGTTATGTTTCCACAGTGGGAACTTAATTTTGAATAGATCTTTTTTTATTTTCTCCAAAGTATTTAAAAAATATCTTTGAAGAAAAAGTAGATGAAGACATCTACCGGGAAATTCAGACCCAGATTGGTTTCCATACTTCAGAACAAAAATTTTTTTTATGCTGTCCCAAATACAACACGTCGAACTTTACAATGTACATCTTATTTTCCATCAGACTATGCCTATCTTCCAGCTTGTCTATTTTTACATCTTGTCTATATCTTGCAATTAGTATTCCAAGAGCTTCTTCCTGCAGCTCAGTTTATATGCAATTGTGTGTTTCCTTGTCTCTCACCATGTTATCATTTCTGTTTTCATTCTCGATTGATGTGGCTTTCTCACTGTTTAAGTTGTTGTTAAATTATGTGCCTAACTAGACTTAGTTAACCGTAGAATTAGACTGACTATGTAGATTTTTTGCTATCTAATGTCAGGAATTCTAGAATGTATGTGGAAGAAAGTTCTTATGTAAGAAGAGTGGGAAATTGAACTTGACAGATAAATTATTAGGTTGTCATGGATACAGATAGTTGAACAAGAGACTTGAGCTTTAGTTAAGTACTATCAAAGTAATTCTGATTATAAGTTCATCTCTGTATTTAACAGTGTCCTAAGAAATTATTTATATTATCTTCTCATCCATTACATGTTAGAGATATGATTTTATAAGGAGACACTTGTTCATCTCTCCTAATAACACCCTACAATCAAGTATCTCAGGTCAACTGGCTCAAGAACAACATTGAGTGGAAAATCATTAAATAGTCATGAAAGAGTCATCAAGCAGTGGGCCATCAGACTACTCAAGCTTGAACTTTCAAGAATAGAGAATGGCTCTTCTCAATGAGAGCACTATAGGATGCTTCCTTGTGTATTTTTCTAAACAATATACTCTCTCTCTCTCTTTTTTATTTGACATTTTCTTTATTTACATTTCAAATATTATCCTCTTTCCGAGTTCCCCCTCCAAAAGATCCCTATCCCCTCCCCCTACTCATCTTATTTTTTTTCAGACTATCATTATTGTGAATGCTATATATGATCTGTTAGTTATGTTTATCACTATGACATATGTGGTAATCATGGTGAATAATTTCAAATTCAGAGTGAAGCATGAGTATGAAATGCCATAATCAGCTAACAAAAGGTTTTACAGGGCTAGAGAGATGATGTCATAGCTAAAGCCCATGGCACATAAGAGGGAGAACTGAGTTTTCGTCCTGAAGTTGCAGGTAAACAGTCTAGCATGAAGGCTTATACTTCTGAAACCCTACTACTGTTGATAGGTAGAGACCTGCAGATCACTGCACCTTGGCCAGAAAGCCTATCCCAAACCAGGAACCACGGGTTCTGCGTTCCATGAAACATTCCAGATGTCTCTAATGAATGAGGTGGAGAATGACAGAGCACAACACTGTCAAACCATTCCTGACTTTGCATATGCATGCACAATACATGTACCCACAAGCATATGGAAATACTGCATGCATATACAGTGTGTACATTCATAACACACACAAATAAATAAGTACATTCTAAAACAAAAACCAACATTCACTGATTAATAGGAAAAGTAAGAAAAAAACACCTATAATTTCATGTTCCATGCATGCCAGACTAGTATTTTCTCCAAACTCCTTTATTGGTGGTGGTCTACTTGCAATGTGTGACACACTAGACATCTCAACTTGACTAAGTAACAAAATTTTTCAAAACTCAAACAAATCATCTTTCCTTATAAGTACCAATGAATCCTGTCTTTTGGTCCTATATTTATAAATTCTGTGAATAACAAATTACTAAAACATGTTACTAAGGTAAAAACCATAATGCATAGTGTTTTGCCTACACCAAAAATACTGAGCTACTGGGTTCCTTTGGTTCCTTTTCTTGAATGCCTTTTGAAATAGTATCCATTTTGGTGAGATGCCATTTGATCCTCACCTTGGTAACAGGTTAGTCAATCCTGTTTTACAGTCAAGTCTCTATCCAATCAGGCTCCACCTTGGATAATTCATTTTCAGGTATAGTTCTCACATTATACTTTAAAAACTCAATCTCAACATTACAGGTTTCATTTTAAATTTATTTTAGATTCTGTTACTTTCAATACAAACACCAAAATCCTCTGTCTGTCATGTGAAAAAATTTCTTCCATGAAGTCCATGTCAGTGTCCATCTAATATATCATTCTTTAAGGTCAATGATCCTAGTTGACACAGCTACAATCCTCTTGTAGCTTATATGAGCATGGCCAGCCGTGCTTCAGTGTTTCTTGTTTCTAATGTACCATCATGTACCTAAGCAGGCATAGCCAGTACTCAATAAGGATGCCATTTATGCTCTGAAATTCCCCTTCACCTTATCTCTTCCTCACATGAAACACTTCCTGCTTTCTATTTTCATATAACATGCAGTACAACACTATTTTTTATAAATATTTCCCTCTGCTGCCTCTTTTCCCTGTCTTGCCTCTTTTACCCAATCATTTAGAATACAATCTCTCTGTAACAGCACAGTTTATGACACATAGTGAACACACCATATAATCAATGATGAGAAATGAAACTTGTATGAAAAATACCTCAAATTTTATAAAAAATATACTGTAGAATTCAAGGCTGTTACACATTTTTATTCCAGGCTTTTCCCAAATCAACTTCAGTTAGAATATAATTTTCAAAAGCCATTGTTATTCAAGGTGTTTATATATTCTAGTGAAATAATCTATCAAATAAAAATAGCACTACAAAGGTGAAAAAAATCATACCTTTGGACCAAGCCTTCACCTCTATCACAGAAGCCTAATCTCCTTGCACTGTTTCCAGCTCTGCTTCTCTTTCTAGGAGTTTGCCAATCATCTAACTACTCTCCTTGCAATCTTCTCTTAAACTTTGTATCTTATTTAGTCTTTTTCTTTTTAAAATTCTAATTTTATCTGAATTATTTTAACTTGTTATATAAATTGCTGCCCAACACAATTCATTGTTGTTTTCTAAACTTTAGTTGTCTTCATAGTCTTCAGAATACTACGCTGCATATTTAAAATTAAAAATCATTCACTGTATCTAAACCCTTCAAACATGTTTCTCTTATCTTATTTTTCACATCTAATTAGCCATATTTATGTTTGTCTTACTTGGCATATTCTTTTCTAGTGGTTGAGTTTTATTTTTAATTTTATATCAAAATTATAAATAGGAAAGATAAGTTCCTAGAAAGTATTCATGCATTACGTACTGAGTTTTCCTGATGAACCTTATGTTAAGAGACTTCAAGAAAGTAACTTTGTATCCTTTCCAATAATAATTATTTTTAAGTTGCAACTATCCATATGTGAATTCACATTATGCTGAAAATATAAGATATAGTGAATTAGGAGAAAATCCATATGCTCATATACAATACAAGTCATTTTCTTATGCTTTGGTGACTTAACATAATGAGTTAGCTTCTATTTGGAAAACCTTCTGATTAAATAATTTTAAATTCACCTTATTTAGTCCACATTTCCAGGAGAACAATACTGCATCTTACATTCTTTCCTACTTTTCCTCAGAGTTTGTTTTTCAGATTCTGCAGATTAACGTTCCTTTCTTAGGTTCTTCCCTGACCCATTTGGTTATTTTGACAGCTACCATTTCTGTCTGGGTCTAAACTTACTATATGTCTTAAGTCTTCTGTTCATTCTTGTGAAATTATACTTATGTATCTAAGTTAATTACATCACTCTAAGTGCTATTGACAGACATCAAATGTCATCACCTTCTAAACATATTCTCTTCATGTTTCTGGTCTGAATTTTCAATGGTTATAACATCTTTAATAAAAGGAGAGTGAATTCCCCCAAAACTCTGCTCTTGTAGTCTTAATTTTTTCTACATATTAAATTCTCTACTATATTTTAAACAAGTAAGATTCAAATTAATGCTCTGAGATTCAACTAATCTTCTTATTTTATTCGACTTATCTTTTATTCCAATGGTTTTACAAGTGGCTATTACTTTGACTTAAGTGAGTTGGCAGGAAATCAATCTTCATATTACAATGATAAGCCTAAAAGAGATTATACGTCTTATTAAATGTTTTTTTTATTCCAAGAACAGCTGAAATAGAAAAGGCTAGAACTATTAGCATGTACTATAATCACACACACACACACACACACACACACACACACACACACACATACTTAGGAAATCCAGATTTCCTAGGTAATGTGGAGAAAGCTAGATTATTTGAAATATATTTGAAATATTTTTATAAATTTATTTATTTATTTATTTATTTATTAAATTTATTAAATTTATTTATTTATTTTAATAAACGTTTTGGCATCCAAGCATATTTTTATCTGTTTGCAAATTGTAATGTCATTTCCAATGCTGTCCCTTTCAGCTGATATATATATATATATATATATATATATATATATATATATATATATATAGTGAGAATCTATTAATAACAATGATGCTCAAATTGGCATAAGAATATAGGAGATTCAAATCAAAACATGACAGGAAAATAATTCACAATACTATTTCTATTAGAATATTTAAAACTGAACTCATAAATATAACATGATGCCAGAGCTTAATGATAAAAAGTTGATGGTATAACATCAGTTGCTTTCATAAGCCACTTTACAAAATTGAATGAATTTCTCCCTTCTTTACAGTTGTCATACTTGCTACTCACTGCCTCCACTTCCTGGATTCCATGCTAGCAAGGCTATAATTTCCATACAGTCATAGCAAAGAAATTGCATGAAAGAGGCCACATTGTTCCAATGCCACACTGCCAAATACTGTATAATGAATGCAAGAAGGAAAGTATCTGTTTGCTTTTTAAAGGGCTGGACCATTAAAGATTAATTAAGATATTATCATTGAGCATGAGACTGGCAAAGTCAGGCACTGGTAAAGAAGACTGAATGTCTTCTTTAATAATGCACTCAGCTATTGCAAGGGGAAAATATTTCTACCCTTATCCTGGCTCACTTTCCCTCAAATGGATGAAATTCCTATCAAGGTACCTTTGAATTGTTTCCCTGTTTTAATAGATAATAATGTTCTACTACACCATCAGGAAGTAATACTTATCCTCAAATCAAAATCATTCACTTTGACTACATTATAGGAAGAGGTCTGGCCACCATCACTCCTATTTCTATAGAAGGCAATGAACTGAAAATCTGTTGGAAAAAGTGCATACATTTTGTCTCTATATACCAACTTTGTAAACACACACACACACAGTTGTTTGGAAATAAGAAACATTGTTTCATTAACAGGATGCTACAATGTCCTCAAGTTCATTATAGTATAAGAGGGATTTAAAAATCTCTAACTACTTGGAAACACTAAAGACATTGTCTCATTCTACATCACACATATGTCTTTGGGTCATCCACAGAAAAGAAGACAAGTAAATTTTCTGAAGAAAACACCATGAGAATTAATCTTACCAAGTTGAATAAATTGATTGTAAGGACTACAAAAAGAGCTTTACAACTTAATAATAATATCTAAGCAAAGCAGCTTCTATTTATAAAATAAAACATATATACATATACATATATATTCAGTAAGATTAGTTATATTAATTAGATGAGTGATCAAAATTATTCACTGATATTACAGAGCTAAAGTGATCTTATGAATAAATATTTCATTAAAAGTAGTTTTGAATTTTCATATTAATATTCTTCATTTTTCACTTGAAGTTACTTAACTGTGAGAAAATAGTGTTACATAGAAAATTTTGGTTAATACTATAATATATGAAAAATTGTTGTCAACATTCAGAAATCCAAAGTGTATTATTTCAATAACATTGACAAATTTCACAAAGAGAAGAAACTTTTTATTGTCCTAATATTTTTAACCTTCTATGTGATACACTTTACAATTCACACTGAATATAAATTTCAATGTATTTATTACTTAATGTTTTACTTAATGTGATGTGAGAATAGAATATTTCAGAACTCATATTTCTTATACATCAGTTGAGATACACTGATGGCCATAGAGACAATGGGATTCACATCACTAAACAAGCCAGTAAAGGAAGAATTGTAATAACACCTACCAAGAGAAATGCTGCAATGACATGTTGTAGTTCTTACATCCTTCAAACATATAGCATCATGAAGTTGGCCATCATCTGTCTTCATTTTCTCAGTCTGGCTTTGATAGCCCACTCAGAAGAGAGTTTAAGGCAGAAATATGAGGAAATTACTTATTTGAAAAGCATCCTCAGAATAAACTAAAAACCTTTCACTGCATCAGTGTAGCAACCAGGAAAGCAAAATGTATCTTTACTCTGAAAACTTTGTAGCAAAATCCTAAGGAACTTTATTTCAAGAAAAAGGTGGGGTAAACCAGATACTATTGTTGATGCCAAGAAGAGCTTGGTGACAGAAGCCTGTGTTCACTGAGAGGATCTGGCAGAGCCTGACCAATACAGATGTGGATGCTTGCAGCCAACCATTGGACTGAGCACGGAGAGTTAGGGGAAAGACACAAGAGTTAGGGGAAAGACTGAAGGAACTGAAGGGGTTTGCAACCCCATGGGTAGAACAACACCAACCAACCAGAACACCCCACCCCATCCCCCAGAGCTTCTAAGGACTAAACCACCAACCAAAGAGTACATATGAAGACGCCCATGGCTTCAGCCTCATATGTAGCAAAAGACTGCCTTATCTGGCATCAATGGGAGGTGATGCTCTTGGTCCTGTAGAGGCTTGATGCCCCAGCATAGGGGGATGCTAGGGCAGAGAGGCAGGAATGGGTGGATGAGTAGGTGGATGGTTGAGTGGGGAAGCACCCTCATAGAAGCCATAAAAGCAGGCAGATAAGGATAGAATGGGGGATTTTCAGAGAGAAACCAGGAAGAGGGACATTTGAAATGTAAATGTATAAAATAACAAATAAAAAAATCTAAAACAAAAGGAAAAAAAAGGAAATAAAATCCCAATAAGCCAGTGATTAAGCACACTCAGAAAGCCCACAAATAAAGCTTCACTGGTTTTATTTCTTGTGGTTCTTTTCTTGGTTGTATTCTGCTTTGTAGGACTCCTACAACATTCTTATATTCAAATGGACTTCATTTAATTTTCCTACTTCCTACCTGGAAACATTTCCAGTATTTACTGTACTTTAGAAAGAGAAACAAAGAAAGCTTCTTCATGAAATTAGAAAATCATGGGAATCCACTCACATATCTTCATTGCTATGTATGAGAGCATTTTTTTCTTTTGAATTATTCTTTAACCATGTATATAATGAGCAACCTTAGATGAATGGTATAATTTCTGCTTTTGGAGCAAAGTGTAGGCATGCTTACTGTCAGTTATGAAGAAGATAAATAACTCCCAAGTTAAGGTCAGCGCTTGTCTTCTCTGGGGTAATGATTAAGTGTTCAGGTGCCGGCTGGACCTTTTTTATGTTATCTTGCCAAAGTCAAGGCTCAGAGAAACAATTATAACTGTCCTTCACTGAATCCACACAACTATGGTAAGCTAACTTGGTAGTGTTGAAGCAAGTAGGATAAAGACTCTCGTGTTTCACTCTGTTTTGGTGTGTAAATTTCTTCGTGTCCCTTTTTTTTTCTTTACCTTTTACTGTGTCTCTTTTCCAATGTGCCTCATTCTTTTCCATGATAAATCACACACAAAAAATATTTCTACCTTATTTGGAAATATTACCACAACACAAATATGAGAAAATACTGATGAGGTAGGCATAGCATTTGATTGAATATTACTCACAGGTTTGCTTCTATGGGACACCATGACTCCAATGGTAAGAAGCAAAGGTAAAGATTTATACTATTGACATTGCTTTTTCAAAATTAAATACATAGAGATGGACACAATTAAAAGATAAATCATGAAAAAAGAATTCTATGAATATTTAAAGCCTCATGTGCAAATTTTAATTCTTGCAATTGATCCATGAACATTAGGCTTTCATGTTAGCTGAGTACCACACACACACTATAATTAATTTGGGGATGTATTTTAGAGTAAAATTGTTCACATTTTATCTGCAGTAACTAGGTGCACGAAGTTTCATTTCCATCTAAAACTGTGGTTTTAGTTCACTCTAAGCATGGAGCTGAAACCAAACATTACAGATTAAATACAGATTATTTTTCCATAAGCAATATTGATTCCAAATCAGATCACTATTTAGTATTATCTGAATGACCTTGTTAATAATAATCACAGTCTGTAATAGTCTATAATTATCAACAAAAATTTCAGTCTTTGAAGAATTGCAGCTTAATTTAAAATAACTCAATTTTTAAAAAGAGAATATATACTTAGAATAGAACATGGTATATAATTAAAACATTTTTCTGATATCCTTTTGTTTAGAATGATGTGTGATTTTAGATTATTTATAGGCCACTTATTTATACATAATGGTAATATATGATTTGTTGTATTGATTTTCATAATTTATAAATGGGATGTTTATAATTTAATAAGTATTTGATTTGATGTATTTTTTTTTCAAAAATATAATATGTTTTCTTTTACCTGAAGCAATTTCTTACTTTGACAGCTGGTCTTAACATAAAACTGTACTGTGAATGAGTAGAGAATGTAAGCATTGGTCATAATCATTTAGAAAAAGAAATGTGTATAAGAAAGCAATATAGTATTTACTGCTTCAGCTTCAGTCTCACGATTCTCCTAGAAAAGTGTCACAGATTTAATAATAGTGTTCCAACTTTGCTATAAATCTCTGGCACCTCTAAATGAGACAGTGTAAGAAATAATATGATTGAAAATCAGTTATACCTATGTGTCAACAGTCAGCCCATTGCTTCTGTAGAGGAAGAAAAGAGATTTAAATGAAGACCATTATAGATACAGTGACTCTACAAAGCTACCCACGAAGGGGCATAGAGATACTCATCATTGAATTAGTTTATAAACAAAGTATAAAAAACGAGACTTTATGTCACATGAGGATAAAGTTATGGATAAGAATTATTACAGAGCTCTTCTGTGAGGGTTTCTCTTTTGTTGGACACATTTCAATTCAAAGAAACTTTCTTAATAGCTTAGTCTTTATAATGAGGATATGGACATGCTGTACTACTACATGAGCAAAGGTTATCTGAAGTTCAATAATCTTATAAGATATCAGCATAGTTTGCTTTCTTGTCTTGATATAGAACTTTATAATAAATGAGACATCTACATTAAGCCTCTAATTTTACCAATAAATAGACTAAGGTTAATTGATTAGGTTTTCCAAGATCAAATGTTAAATAAGTAGTAGAGTGTGTGTGTGTGTGTGTATTTCAATGTGTGCATTAATAATGTAATGCTTTTCAGCATTTAAAAATACAAATGCTCAAAGCATAAAATGCATCAAGAAAATTACATGAACATTTTGAAATTAGCATGCAAAGCTACACAATAAATTATGTTATGAATATGGCAAACAAAAACAAAACTCTAGATAATAGGAAAATCAGCAGTTTCATTAGTTATTAGGAGCTGGATGAAAAAGACATATGTCTACACAGTTTTAGAGGAATGATACTGTCATGTACACAATGTACTGGTGTTTCTATGGAATTGTTATAATTAATTAAATAATAATAATAATAATAATTTGATAATAAAACCATTTTTACATACTGTCAAAGTACCAAAAAGCACAATAAAATGGCTCTCTGTTCCAAAGGAGAAGGGCTTTAGAAGAAATCGAATCTACCAATAACTTGATTTCAGACTTCCATCTTCTTGGTAAGGTGGTCCTTAGGGTCATTGTGATGTGGCCTAAAAGATGCTTATTGGATTCTGATGACAATTTCATTGCTTATTTTTCCTGGTCATGAAATAATGAATTTGATAAAAACATCTTTGCCATTATATATAGACTCATAACAGGTTGAACATGCAGTGTTACACAGTAACAGACAATGAGCCAAAAATCAACTAAACAAAAATTCGGTTTTCTAATTTTATTCTGATTATTACAGTCACTGCACACAGTAACTAAAGCTGGATAGCATATTTCAGTCTCCTTGCCACCTCTGTTCTTGTTTTCACTGAAGATTCCTACTTAAATACAGTCTATTTCAATCAGACCCCACGGGAATTTTTCTGGATCCCAGACAATAAGTCTGTAAAAGAGAGTTTGTTTCATTTGATTGTGAGTCATGAAACCATAACAAATAGCTGTGAAGAGAATGAACATGAGAGAAATGTTATAACACAAAACTTCAGGAAGAAATCTTATGGTGAAACTTTTATGAGTTTCCTTCTCTTTCCTAAATTTTTTTCAATTAAATGCCAATTTGTAGCAATCAAGCTTCTTTAGTTGATAGAGCAAATGGAGTACACAATTTAGCTGGAATCAAAAGGTCTTCATTACTCATATGATTGGAGGTCCCACACACAAGATTATCTCAGGCTATGCTGGACCTAGGGGATGGCTAATTGCTGATATGGATTCTTCTCTATTATTCTAATGAGGTAGCACATGAGACCTGATGTTTATTAAGGAGCAAGAATTAAATTATTAATTTGTTAATTTTTTGCTTCAAAACCTCCCTGACAATATATTTCTAATGTAAGAGAGCTCAGCATTAAATGTTTCTTTTAAAAACTATGATAACATTTATCAATACCGAAAATATAAGTGCTGGGTTTGAGAAAAGGGCATGAATTCCTCATTTTAATGTACTTTTTGTTTTGATTTGTCTGTATTCTTCTTACTGTGGCTAGTCATATATAAAGAAAGCTGCATCATTGGCAGTTTCCATGCTGATGATATCAGCTTTTGGCTGAAATGACAGCTTTGGCTGTGACCCAGTGAATAGCAGAGTGCTCTTCATACTTTACATCCAGCATTGGAGCAATAGAAGTTCTCTCTTGAACTCATCTTCCAACCTTAACCTGTCTGAAGCCAAGTTTGGAAGTTAAAAATTGAAGCATTTGGAGCATTTGACAGTTCTAGAATTTTCCTCACTCCTGACTTCCACAAATGAGTTATGAGCATTGATTTATCTGTACCATTAAAAACAACATGGTTTTTCAACTGCACCTCAGAATACATAATGTTTCCTCAAAGACTGCTAAAACAGTTTTTTTTCCATTTTTCTTTTCTTCTTTATTGAAAAAGTACATTGCTTTCTCATATATTATATCCTGATTATTGTTTTCCCTTTCTTTATGTTTCTCAGTTTGTCCCCACATCTCCTACAATCCAGATCAAGTCCTTTTCTATCTCATTAGGAAAGAGCAGGCTTCTAATAGATAACAACAAAACAAAACAACATAAAATATAAGATAAAACTAAAAGCATTATAACAAGGCTGGATAAAGCAACCCAATAGAAAGAGAAGAACCCCAAGATCAGGCAAATGAGTTAGAGACTCACTCAATCTCATACTCAGGACTCCCACAGAAATACTAGTGGTGAAAGTGCTAATATATAGACAGAGGACCTCAGGCAGATTTGAGTTGACCCTGTGTTTGCTGCTTTAGTATCTGTGAATTCATATGAACTTGTTCAGTTGATTGAGAGGTCCTTTTCTCATGATGTCATCAAACCCCTCTGAATTTTTCCACCTCCTCTTTAAAGATTTCCTGTGCTCTGAGGGGAGGGGTTTAATGGAAGTATCCAATTTAGAGCTCTGGGTTCCAAAGGTTCTCTCTCCTCTGAATTATGTCTGTGTAAGTCTCTCCATCTGTTCCATCTGAGGATGGCTGAATAAGGCACTGATCTATGAGTATAGCAGGATATCATTGGGAGTCATTTTATTGATACTTTTTTTTTTTTTTTTTTTTTTTTTGGGTTTTCGAGACAGGGTTTCTCTGTGTAGCCCTGGCTGTCCTGGCACTCACTTTGTAGACCAGGCTGGCCTCAAACTCAGAAATCCGCCTGCCTCTGCCTCCCGAGTGCTGGGATTAAAGGCGTGCGCCACCTTGGGGGTAGGGGCAAATGGAGATTAGTTTTATCCTATGTCTGTTCTATATAGTCTCTGGTTCTTGGTCATCCAAGCAGTTTGGGTATAGGTTCTGTTGCATGTAGTTGGCCTTAAGTCAGATCAGACATTTGTTGATTACTCCCACAAGGTTTGGAACAACATTACCTTAGCATATTTTTTTTGCAGGGAAAACAGACTATGAGTTAGTGATTTTGTGGTTTGGCTTAAGTCTTAACTGTAGCTGCTGAAATCACTTTTCAGCCATCAAGTCAGGTGCAAGTTTTCTTCTGTACTTCTCCAGTACAGAAGACAGTACAGAAGCAAGTCTGAGACCCAGACTTGCAATGAATGTCCTTCAATATTTGACACATTTTTGACTGCTCTATGATAACATTTCACTATTAGATTTCCAAAGATGCTTTGAAGGTTCACTCTTGTTACACTAATGATTTTCATATCAAACTATGACTATTCAAATTACTTTTTGATTCGTACCCGCTTTACTGAATATATAAGGACAGTGGAGAAAACTCTCAAAGGATGATTAATTCTGGGAAAATATAATTTAACTAGTAATATGATTCATTGATTTGACAGGGACCATTATATTAAAATTTTGGATCATGTAAATATGAACTATTCTCTCTTAAAATATTATTTGAATATCTCAATAAATTAATTTCAACAATAAATCATAATTATAGAGTCTTATATTTTCTTCCCTTTGAAATGATATGCTAAGAGTGCTTCATTTTATCCAATTAAATGAAGAATGTAATAGAGTAAGTATTAATGAATAAGGTAGAGAGATAAGAGAGAAAGAGAAGCAGATGAGAGGTAGGAGAGGAGAAAGAAAAATACACAAGGAAACAAAAGGGAGGAAAGTAGAATGGAGAGAGAGGATAAGAACACAATTCCAATTTTTATTTCTTATGATAACTTTGTTGAGAAGCATTTGAAATGGTACTTTTAAAACAAACCTTAATAGAAAAAAGTAGTGAAATTTTGTGAGCTTTTAAACTATTTAATAATTTCCCTTCATTTTTGCTAACTTTCTATTTCATTTGAAAACCATCTATCCATAGGTATTTAAAAATCATGTCATTATTTTATTTGGTAATGTAATAATTGAATATCTTTTGGACTTTTCTGACCCTTTAAAATACAATGTGAGGAGCTTATTGTCAAAGTACAACAAAAAGTTATGGAAAGAGAAAATCATTTGCATTCTTATTTTAATTAAGAATCTCACTAAAATATTAGGCAAGCATGCTATTTTTACATGTGCAGAATGTGAACATCATGAGGCCCCTCATGAGAGGCTCGCAGACTCAAAAGGCAATTGCCAAATATCTCGGATCTATTTCTTTTCAAACCTGTAGCATAACTAATGTGCTTCTTTTTGTAAGAAATTCTCAAAGCCACCTCTTAAGTTAATATCAGAAGATGATATCTTAACTTCTTTCTCAACAGATAAAATTTCTTTGGAAAATATTATCAATAACTTTTGCCACCTTCTGTGTGGACAAATAGTAAACTCACTAGTGGCAACAGAGAGTAGATTAATGGTTTTCTAGAGTCTGGAGTCAGGTGTGTAGAGTAGCTTCAGAAGAAGCAACAATGGTAACTTAAATGATAACTTAATGGGTTATACCTCCTGCCCTTCTGGAATCTTTAACATAGGAGAGAGAAAATATGAATAAAGTATACATTCGTCTTGAAGTTTACTTGGAAGATAATTTAAAACCAAATAAATCCATACATACGGCAATTCTTCCATTTTGATCATATGTAGCTGGCTTCAGAAATGCTATATTCTATATTTGATTTAATAAATTATAATTTATTAAAGCATTTGTTATTACATACTTAAGACATTGTTCAGCTTTCAAGAAATATTGTAACTGATAAGATAATTGTCTCACATTTGTTTACAGTCACAAACCAGATATACCCACCCCACAAACCCACACCCACCTACCCACACACCCACACACATACAAACAAACAAACAAACAAACAAATAAACAAACAAGAAATTTTGAACTGGAATTACATTTACAACAGAGAGCACATCAATTCTTTCTTGAAGACTTGATGGGCATCTTCCTGAAAGACCATGAATGATAGGACTTTGATGAATTAAGACACTGAAAATCTCATCTGATTTGTTTTGGATTCAACCACACATTACCAGTGCTTTCTATGAACTGATTCTTCCTGAAGGGCAAAGTGTTCTTCTTTTAGTCCATTTCACATTGCCTAAGTGAAAAAAAAAATAGCCAGTTTGTTTACATCCAACCTAAATACCACATTCCTCCTTAAATCCCACATAACTTTCCTCCTGTTTTGGTTTGGAGTCTTCATTCCTGGTACTCTGTTTATCTTTGCCTAAACAAAAGAGATTTTGAGTATACCTATCATTTCTCTCTTTACATTTTAGTAATTATGATTGTAATTATAATTTTGAGTTTCACTGATATCTGAAGACATAGTTTCTTCAAAACAATTGAGAAATTTGTTTATAAAATAGTTTTTTTGTTAATTTTTATATAAAAAAGTAGGTGTTGGCATTGCCTGAGCTGATGATATGTCACTCCTGGAACTCTTGGTCAGGAGCTCTCCCATACGACTGGGTTAATTATCCCATGTATCTGAGTCATTTCTGTGTCTTGTGATCTGAGAATGGGTAGTTTATGTGTGATAGATATTTCATATTCTCAAGGCAAGTCTGGAGAACTCATGGCTGCATCTCCTGACCTTCTGTATAGGGTCTTTGTGTGGCATTCTCCTATAGTGACACAGAGCTAAATTGGATTTTATGAAATAGGTTCACTTTCAGATAACCATTGAACTTTATAAGTACTTTAACTATTTTAGTTTATTTAATCATTTCTTAAAGTTTCCATGGGGTTACATCACTGAATACCTCACACTAAGACCTATACTGCATCACTCTTTTACTTGTTATGTGTAAGTTTGTGTTTTCAGTTTTTTTGTTTGGTTGATCTTTGTTTTTTTGTTTATTTTTTGTTTTATTTTTGTTTTTCTGCACTTTTTTTGTGTTTTTTTGTGTTCTTGTGGTGTTTTTTTTTGTGTTTTTGTTTTTGTTTTCTGTTAGCCCAACAAACAAAAATCATATAGCAAGAGGGAGCCTCAGATTTACCTATGGTCATGTTTGTGGGGCATTTTATTGATGAGTGGTTGCTATGGGAGGGGCCAGTCTATGATGGTCAAGACCATCACTGGGCAGTAAGTATTGGCTTGTATAAGATATGTCAGTCATTTCTCACCAAGTTGGTTTTGATCATGATCTATATAGTAACAATAGAAGTAAATCTAGAATAAGAGGCATCGGACATTCAAATCATTATTTTACAATTGGTAATATTTAGGTCATCAGTGTGATGTGGACCTGCATTTACATTTCTGTGACTTAACATTTGGAGCCATATAATGTGAAAAATAAATGGATCAAAATGACTTTGTGGTAAAACCACGTTTTTCCATTTCATGATATACCTCTGATTTCATTAGTTGAATAATCTATTCTGTTGTTTGTCATATGACCTTATACTGAGTATGATGAAGATATCATGTTAGAGATGAGATTGAAATCCAGATTGGGTGACTCTGACTGCATCCAGAGATGAACTCATTCTATGCATTGAAAAATTGACAACTAGCTTTGCCAGTTCCCTTAGAAAATTCTAATGAGAAATTTCTCTGGGTTGGCTATCCAAAGTCAAGTAACTATGCTGAACCTAGGAAACCATTCTTTCCTGTTTGTATAGAACGTTCAGTAATATGGGACAATGGCTTCATAGCTCAACTGAGGCTCTCCTTTTATACCAATGCTATTCCTGTGTGAACATAGTTCTCGGTTTCACTGAGAGCTACTCTCATGTTATTTGTAGTGCAGAATGTCTACTCCAAATAGCTATCTCACTGCAACCTATGTTACAACAATTGTTTTGGTATGTCAATGTGAGAAAGGTTTTGGCCTCTCTATTATAATTAAATTAGCAGAGCCCCAGAAGTGAAAAGAAGTATATAAACTTAGTGACTTTATCTTTACTATATGAGGAAATTCTTCATCTCAATTCACTTTTGTCTTATCTAACAGTTTCAAAGGAAAGACTGACCTACCTTTGAAATCATCTTCACATATAGCCTGTGTCCAATATTTCTTACCAAATCCTAAGGTCACCCATATTTCTAAAGCTTCTACCCTTCTGATCTGTTCAACCCATATAGACAATGTTCTTACAAGATCCCTACTGCAAACCTCTAATTTTAGTGAGGAGATTAATGACACTTTCAAAAATATTTTGAAATAACCACATATTATTCTCCAAACATGGGTTCTCTCAACTTAAAGTGAAATTAGAAGTAGAAAATAAACTAAAGAATATCAGCTAAGATTCAGAAGTCTCCTAGGAAAGATTCTTGCAGATGCAGCTCTAGTAGCCAAAGCCACAAAAATAGATGGCAGAGAGCCTACCTAGTGAAGCTAATACAATGACAAGGGTTTTTTTTATTGGAATTATTTAACACTTTATTGATCAGAATATCTATGAGTAAAACTCACAGTTGATGTAATATCAGACCAAAAACAAACAAACAAACAAACAAACAAACAAAAAACCCAAAAAAAAAACAAAAACCAAGAAAACAATTATTCACATCACCATCAAATCATTGAAAATAAAATCATTCAATTCCTGATTCACACTGGAAATATTCTTCAATCTTCTCTATCCCACATAATGAATCATAGGTGACTTCATTTGTTGATTAGGAATTTAAGCTCTGGTTGAGAACATTCCACTTGATTGTATGAAGCACCATGAAACCATTATTTATAAATACAGATACCATGATATCTATATCTAAGATTCTACATTCTTCAAACAGAAGAAAAATAAATATTCGAACTACCATTTTAATTTAATTGAGGAATAAGGAATTACTTCTTAATGAGAAGCCATTAACATGATTTGATGTGGAGTGCCTTTGGCACTCTCTATATATGTAGCTGCACCTCTCCTACTCCTGGCACTTAAAAGGAGTCCTTTGTCCAAATTGGGAAAAGTCAATAAATTCTGTATACTCAATCCTGACATAGACTTGGATGTCCCTCTACTCTGTCCATAATGTCGGTCCCTACAGAATTAAATATATGTTGGTGGTTTTACCTCATTAAAATTAAATATCTGTTTATTTCAAAAATCTCATTTCTAAAGGAAGGCAGATTATTGTGTGCCACAAATTTCTACATGTGGTTCTCCCTTTTTGACCGTTATCTGTGGAACCTTAGAATGGAGAGTCCAGAGTGAGGTCAAAGTGAAGACCATTTTTCCCCCCAGCAAGCTACCACCAATTAATAATTCAAGGGTACTCTGCATTCTATTCCTTTCTATTGGGTACTACTCCAATACCAAAATATAGTACACTGGTATTTGAGGAAAACATGGAATTTTAAGAGATATGCTGGAAACTGGAGAGACAGCACTGTGATTAAACATACTTATTGATCTTAGATGACCTAAAATTTGTTCCCAGCAACTGTTCTTACCACATGACAAGGTTAGTGTCGCTCCACTGTCATTTATTTGGTTCTTTACAGAATTGAATATATGTTGGTGGTTTTTCCTCATAAAATCAAATATCTGTTTATTTCAAAATCCACATCACAACCTCCTGTAATTCAGGTCAAGGGGCTCCTGATCCCTCTCTGTCATCCACGGAACCACAAACATGAGACACATCACACATCCAGGCATACACACACACACACACACACACACACACACACATACACAGATGCCCACGCATGCTCACATGCCCACACTCATGCAGACATATCACATGCAAATAGTTAAGAATAAATACGTTATTCTAAGCCCATTAAGGTGACAAAAAATACAACAAAACAAAGAAACAAAAAAACCCCACATATTCGAGAAGTTTTGGTGTAGAGTCCAGAGCCTTAAGAATTCAAAATCATGTTCAGCATGAGGTTCATGAGACCTTGAAGAAAGCAAGTTTATAAGTAATTAAACAATAAATGCATTCATTAATTGGATTAAAATGGTCACTGTTACTTTCTCTTAACTTCTTTCACAAGAACCTAGTTAGTTCTTTTCTTTCAGGTACAGGCAGACCTTTTGAAATGAGTTTTCACTTTTTTTTTTTTTTGCGATAGCCATTTTTTATTTTATTTTATTTTTTTTTACTTCAAGGGGAAGATCAACTAGTAAATACTTCTTAAGGGGATGAGTAGCTAATATTTAAGTATTTTGTTTTAATCTTTTTCTCCGTGAAAGGTAAATATTTATGTCACAGTGTAGCTTCTGATTTCAACAGAGGATTTTCTTATCTTTGAAATAATTCTAAATATTATCATATGGAATTTACTTTGAAGAAATAGAAATTTCATTAATAAATACCTTCATATTGGTTAGGTGAAATAATTAGAAAATTGGTACTTCAAAATTAGAATTTTTCTGGTTATTTCCATAGTTATAGAATGAAAAATCATTTTGCTTCAAGTAAATTGTATTTTACCATGGATTTAAAATTTTGATGGCAATGTTTGCTCATGGCCCTATGAGTAGTATATCTGAATATAAAATAATAATAATAATAACAATAAGAAATACAAAAGAGACTTCAAGTACATAATGTGTAGCTGGTTAGTTAGGGTTCATTTTCAGTCAAACTTTTCATGAGTGGTGGCTCATTATGAAGGAAAAATAAGCACAATTAATATCTAATTTTTTCTTACATGGAATAGTATCTTAGTCATTTCTTTAAACTCAATTGAATTAGATGTCAAAGGTTATTTGAAGTTGTTTTTGTGACCATGACATCATACCTCTCAATGTATGTACATATCGGTATTCATTCACATACATACACACACACATACACACATACACACACACACATGTATAAGATTCCACAAATATCATTATTTACTAAAAATTAATTCAGATTATAACTACATATTCCTCTTTTGTGTATGGCTATTCTTTTTTAGAACCTACAAATGAATTACTGGAACTCATTTATATTTTTAATTTATTGATAAACCTAATCTATCTTACTTTTTTATAGTTAAACATACATACACTAGTCTGCCATTATTCTCCAGGCTTCTCCAGTTTTCTAAGAACTAAGTGATTTTTCAAACACAATCTCTGTAATTTTTTGCAGACAGATTTGAAGGTATTAACTTCCATGTTTTATATTTTTAAAAGCTATAGCCGGGCGTGGTGGCACACGCCTTTAATCCCAGCACTCTGGAGGCAGAGGCAGGTGGATTTCTGAGTTCGAGGCCAGCCTGGTCTACAAAGTGAGTTCCAGGACAGCCAGTGCTACACCGAGAAACCCTGTCTCGAAAAAAACCAAAAATTTAAAAAAAAAAAAGCTTTTTTTAAAAAATTTTATTTTATGTGCATGAGTATATTGATTGCATGTAAGTACTTATACTTGCTTACATGCTTTGTGCTTGCTTAGGAGACAAGAGGTTGTCTGATACCCTGGAACTGGAATCATAGAGGGTATATTGCTTCTAGGAACTGAGTCAGGATTGTTTGCAAGAGCAGTGAGCATCCCTAAATGACCAGCTAGTTTTCCAAGCCTCACTTAACTCCTACCCCATGAGCCATCGTTTTAGTTTGATTTTCTTTCATACTTATCAGTTTCATAAACTTTGCATTCCTCTTATTTTTACTATTTAAGTTTAAATTCTTTATTTGCGTATTTTGATTAATGGTAAACAGAAAACATTCAAAACATTCAAATGTCTATAATTTTCATTTTAAAATTAACCTTTAATGTTTTGATTCATTGATTCACCTAGCAATTATTTGATAATTCTTTATATAATGTAGCTGGGTTTTCTGTGTTTGTGATGTAGTTGTGTGCATGTCTTCATGCACATGCAGATGTACATATGTGCACAACAGAGGTTAATTGCAGGTAGCATCTTCAGTCACTCTACATCTTATGTTTTTGGACATGTTCTCTCACTGAACCTAGACTTCACTTTAACCTAAGATGGCTAGCTAGTGAGCTTTAGAGGTCTTCCTGTATCTGCCTGGCAAATCCCTATGGTTATAGACACATAGGGTTATAGGGTTGTACCATCTATCTGGTGTTTTTGCATGCTTGCTCGATATCCACACTCAGGACTATAAAGAAGAGCTTCATCAATTGATCCATCTTCTCATTTCTATTCTTTAACTATACACCTTATGCCAAATATATTTTTTTAGCATTCTTGATGAGAATGTTTTCAAAATATATTGTATAAGGTACAAGTCACTAAATAATAAATGAAATATTAAATTCAAGATACTTTATGATCAATTTCTAAAATGCTAAAAAACTCCCTAAGCCAGATTTGCTAAAACAACATTGTCAAGGTTGGGTATATGAAGTTTATTGAACTTTATCCCCGGAGACATTTATGAATTAGAAGTCTTCCTGGAAATACTGTAAATATAAGATATAAGAGGGTATTATTATGAAATTTGATCATTCTTACATCAATATATTTTAAAACTCATTGTACATGTGAAGGATTGACATATTTTATGGTTGAAATATTAACCTTTCATCTTTTCTTTCATTTTTAAACTATGCTTCATCAGAAAAGAACTTAGTACTAAATCTGTGAATTTCAGTAGTATTTGCCTTTCATAAAAGCAAGTGATAATGGACTTTAAGTTGTTCTTCACTTCCTTTTATGTGTGCAACTTCTCAAGTGCACCATTACTGGGTAACCACTTAATGCTGGAGGATGGGAATCCCTGACACTATGTAACTCCTCATTAGCATGCACAGCTGGAGCCTGAAGTAGAAGGCACCATAGGGACTAATTACCTGAAAAGATTTAAATAGCAAATACCTACTGGAATCTTTTCCTTTCCCCAGAAAGCAAAGCTCTGTTAACCCATGTACAAAGGTTCTTGTATGTCTAAGACTATTATTTATTTGAAATTTAAAATTTAAATCCCTACTGTAACACTGTTGTTTGACAACCTCTATCCAGGTCACTTGTCTCATTCACAGAGTCTTATCTTGTGGTATTATGAGCTTAACCTGGCTGGTTTGTTTGATGTGGCAGGTCTCTGGGATGTGTGTCAGTAGAGACTTCAGAAGACTACAGGCATTTCATCATTGCTGTTGTGAGGCTCAGGGAGGGTATTTGAATGTATTTAACTGGGAGATAATTAAACATTTGTCAGCCATGTTTGATCAGGGTCCCTGGGCTCTAAGGGAGCTATTAATTCCCCAAATTTATAAGCCAACATTTTTTAGATCCATTAAAAAGTAAATATATGTATACATTTTTCAGAAGAATCTAATCAGGCCACCCTGGTCTACAGAGTGAGTTCCAGGACAGCCAGGGCTACACAGAGAAACCCTGTCTCAAAAAACCAAAACCAAACCAAAAACAAAACAAAAACAAAAAATAAAGAATCTAATCCACTTGTATCAATATATTCAATTCATGGTATAAAAACATTCCACGTTATGCTTAAATCTTTCCATTCTTGGTGTTTTCTATTTTTTTAAGGATAGAAAATTAGGTGCATTGTCAAAATGATTTTAATGTGACAGACAGCTCCAAGAGAAAGGGAGTTGCCTACCTGAGAAGGAGAAGGCAGATGGGTTATTGGTCACATATGGCAGCACTCATGAACAGAAACAAATAAGCCACTGAAAGAAAGTATAGCCACTTGTGATAAAATGAAAAACAAAACAAAACAACAACAACAGAATATGTTTACTATCTCAACTTTGCCATTTATCTTAGAGCATTTTTTCAAAGTTAAAATGTTAACCCTTGATTTCCTGTTTTATCTCATAGTGATTACAATAATATGGCCTTTTGATTTTATAATGTAGCATTGTGAAACTCTATAGAGGGTGAGGGCTTTTGAAATTCTTTTGCTGAGGTTAAAACATTTAAGCTTGGGTCCCTCAATTACTAGAAAATGGAAACAACCTGTAGAGAGAGTCTCTTGTGCAATGTACTGTGTGGAAGCATTTCCTGTCAATAAAAAGCCTACAGCCAATGAGCTAAGGCAGAATTAGAAGGTGGGACACAGACGGGGAGTGGGAGGGGATTCTGGGAGATAGTCATGAAAGATTAGCCCCAGACACAGAAGAAGGTAGCCACATGAGACTAAGGACAAGGAAAACAGCCACATGGCATGGCATAGAATAGAATAAATGGGTAATTAAGTTATGAGCTAGTCAGAGAATAAGCAAAGCCTTTGGCCTAGGTATTTATTCATTAAATATTAAGTCTCAGGTTCATTATTTCTGGGAGCAAAATGGCCAGATGGAAAAACACGAGGAAACAGATGGCTGTAGCTACAATAACCTAAAATTTCAACTGATAAATTGATAATAAAAATATGTGACACATTCACAATAGAGTCCTACACAACTGTTATGAAATTTGCTGAGAATGGATGGAACTAGAAAATATTATGCTGAGTAAAGTACTGAGATTCAGGTTCTCCATTTGAGGATCTTTGCTGCTAAGTTTCAGATGTTAGTGTATGACCTAGGCACCCTCAGCGTTCTTAGGGAAGTAAAGCCCACCATGCCAGAAGGGCGGGATCTGTAACAATGACAACCTCAAAACTATTGCCATTCAAGCAACAGCTGCCCAATGACAACTGTAGTTTAATTCACAATCTGGATGCATAACATCTCAGAAAGCCTTAGTACTACATGAAGAACCACAGATGACAAAGGGATTCTGAAAGGTAGACACATCACCTTCTGCTAGTAAGAACCCTGGTGAGATTGTCTAACTCCAACTGGTCAACCGTAAAAATGTACTTTCAAGGGATTTGGTGAATACAAAGGGATTGTCAGGAGAAAGGAATTGAAATGATGTAAGTATAGTGCTCATGTATAAAATTCTCAGAATAAAAACAAACAAACCTAAAAATCAGTAAGTTGCGGCAGGGTATTTAGATAATTTGAATGTTGTACACATTAATATCCATATCATTTTATAAAATAAGTAGCAATGTACTTGGAAGATTACATCATTTTATTCACATGCATCATAAATTAGGTTCTTCTGTTTTCTATGATTTGAAATGAACCCTGGGTGGTAGTATCTAGAGGAGAATGTATATAACCCAGGAGGTTTTTATTGTTTATTTTGTTCATTATGTTTTGCTGAAACAAAACACAAAAACCAAATAACTCAAAGGTGAGAATGTATTTTACTCCTGGTTTCACCGATTTCATTTCTGACTTCTTTAATCTGAATACGGATAGCCCTCTATCATGGAAGCAAGGGTTCTGGAGGAGGCCAGGCAAGCTGTGTGTGAAAAACAGAAAGTGCAAGAGCTGAGGTCAGGTATAATCTGCAAAGGGTCAGCTTAATTGACATCAGGTGCGTGCTCACCACTTGAAGTTTCGAGAACTTTGTGAACTATCATCTTCAGCTGGATACCAAGTGTCCAAAATTCAAATTTATTGATGGCATGTCACAGTTGAACAGAGCATATCTTTTCTGGCCTCTAAAGATTCACAGCTATTTCATAAAACAAAATACATGTTGTCTATCTTCTAAACAATTAAAACCTAATTAAATCAAAGTTTAGAATCTGTTGAGAATCAAGACAAACTCTTAGCTGTAAGACAGAGCTTTACATATATCCATAATACAACTCACAAAGGGAGTACTGCCATCTGAAGTGGAATCAAAAAGAAAATAATAAAATGTTTCAGATTAAAACAAGTCAGGTAAACATGTACTCCCATAGTTTTAACTCTGGTTTTAGGGTATGTGAGGTTATAACATGAGTGAGCTTCTTGCTTGAACTATAAATGTTCTTTATATTTCATTACTTTTGGCTTTGAATTGTAAAGCTAATTTATGATTTGCCTCTTAGAACTGGAATCTCTTCTTAGAACTGGAAGTATTTTCTTCTTAGGGTTTTATGTTTTAAAGGTTGCTTTCTTATGTCTTTAAGAAGTCTATTAATCATTTTCCTGGGATACTTATATTTGTTAGGGTAGAGATGTGTAGGGTCAGAAAGCTTTGTGACTGGGGGAGCTAGTCCAATGAAGAATGAGGCTGAGAAGTGTACAAATATGGAAAACCTCACCGTGATACCTGCAGGAGTAAAACTGTTTTTCCTCCCTGCTCTGGGCCTGCCTGTCCCAGCTCACATAGACTTGAGACCCACACCTCTGCCACCCTTGAAGTAGTCATGTGGCCAAATTACAGGTTTAACTTCCTCTCTTCCTATAAGGATGTATCTATCAAGAGCTGGAATTCCTCTTTATGAATGTGAAGCATTCCCAGTACCCCAGCACCAGCTAATAATGTATACTCTCTGAAAACCCCTAACAACCCCAAAAAGTTTATATGGCCTTTATTCACCCCCAATAAAAGAGACCCATTTCACTGAAAACTTTATCAACAAAGGCTGTTTTTAACTGTTTTAAAGGCATTCCTCACCATCTGCAAATTCACCTGCCTGCTTAAGCTTCCTGAGTCTGGCCAGGTGCATAGCAGTGTCTGGATAACCCAAAACCAGAAGCTAAACCAAGCTGGCAAAGGTGATGGTCTTTTAGTCAGCTACAAATGATGGGGGAGATGGTATGTTATTTTGAATATATTTACTTGTCCTTTAACTGCAACTGTCAATAATAATATCTTTAAAAGTCATAATACTGGGACAAGCAACCAAGTAAAAGCCAAGTAATTTGTTAACAACCCAGGACTCGCATCTATGTCAGGTTGAATTTGTAATAGCTCTAAACAATAGACCTAAGTTACTCCCCAGGAATGTGCTGTATTAGTATGCTTAAATTATCAAAGACTTAATAAAATCATAAAAACTGTGATGTAAAAACAAAGTAAATACCTACAAATGAATTAAATGCTGTGTCCCAGAATATTCAGGTGTATACTCCATCCAGGCACGTTTTCATCAAGTTTTTAGTGCATGCATTTTATAGCAAACTGTATGCTCTATGTGAACTTCCACAAGAATCCTTTCATTAACAATTTACTCTTCTGCACATTTAAGCATGTATGTAACTAAAATCAGATACATCATGGGAAGAAACGTGCAGTAAGCAAAGCCTTGTGTAATCTCACCCTGTCAATCAAAACAGAGAACTACCTAAATGATGCCACCTAACAAGCAAACTACCTCTCTTGAGTACTGTAAAAGTAGCCCCAAACAACTCCAGACCCTGAGGATGCTCCCTCATGTAGCCGTTTGTCATTCTTGACTTCTCTTTTTCCTGTCTACTACAAGCACATGGTTTGAACAAGGTATTCATAAAAATTAATAATAATAATAATAAACCTTTGTAATCTGTACACCACTGATGCATTCTTGAATGCAATGTAGAGAACCGGAACACATCTGCCCCAGGTCATTACACCTAAAATAAAGTTTAGCAGAGTTCAATTTTGCAAACATTTAAATACCATGTAGATTAATACCCCTGTAAATAGGGATTTTTTTCACTAAAATTCCTAAATGGGTTATTTGTGGTATAAATTAAATACTAAATTACATAACTATAGTATGTTCTGCACTCTATACTCTATACAATATACCACATTCTATATACTAGTGTATATGAATGTGTACATATGGAAAGACCGACAGACAGAGACAGAGAAAAAGAGACAGAGAGAAAGACAGAGACAAAGAGAGAAGATATGAAGTTGGGAGAATAGGGAGGAATCTTGGAGGAATAGGGGAATAGCAGTGAATATAATAAAATTATAATTGTAAAATTCTCAAAGAATTAATAAAATGTATAAAATCTGAGTGTAAAAGCAAAGTAATTTGTTACCAATAAATAAAATGGTTAAAACTAAAAAGAAATCATTCTTATTCCTACTAATTTATAGTCTGAAGATGTCTGGCTTATTGTCTATTGCAAAAAAACAAGGTTTGGGTGAGTTTTTTTTTTTTTGTTTTTTGTTTTGTTTTGTTTTGTTTTTTGGCTTGGCTTGGCTGCCCAATTTATAACACTAACATCCTGGTCCATACAATTTAGCACATAAATATATTGTCTTGAAATTTTAGCTTTTTTATTTCATATTTATTTATTTATTCATTTATTTATTTATTTATTTATTTATTTATTTATAGTGACAGGGTTTCTCTATGTAGTCCTGGCTGTCCTGGAACTCACTCTGTACACCACATAGGCCTCAAATTCAGAAATCTGCCTCTACCTCTGCCTCCCAAGTGCTGGGATTAAAGGCTTCCACCACCACTGTCTGAAAATTTTATTTATATATTCTTTTGTTTTTATTTTATGTATTGTTCTTTGTATATAAAAAGGAAAAAGAAGAGGGGTAGAAATAATTCTTTCCAGCACTTTAATAGTTCCCATAGTTTCTAGTGACTTTCTGGCCCAATGATAGTTAATAAAAAACTGAGAAAAATGAGGCATGAAAAAAGTTTCCATAAATCTCATAAACAGCTCAAAATATTCTTAACTACTCTAGTTGAATAAAGATACACAAGTTCTTAAAATCCTGAGGGGCCTTATATATGGTTTTCCCCCAGCAAGTGAGAATTAGATTACTATTATATACAAGTGTGAATTTTAAAATGAGAAAAATAACTTATGAAAATGCATGATTTTCTTTTAAGATACATTAATTACCTAGGTGTTTTCTAGGATGATTATAGTCAAACATGTTTGGACCTGATTTTAATATATTTAAAGGCATGTATGCATTTAATCTAGGTCAAGTTCTCTCTCTCTCTCTCTCTCTCTCTTTCCCTCCCTCTCTCTCTCTCCACTCCATTCCCTCCTTTTCTTCCTTCTCTCTTTCTTTCCCCTTTACGTACACGCACACACATGTGTGCATAAACACACCCTCACATATACCTATACATACTCTATTATACATTGCATAAGTAATTTTAAATCTACACTAAAAAATTATTCTTATTTTGTAATTTTAGTCAATAACCTATTTATATAATATTAATATCCATGCTATTTAAATGTAATTGAACTATACTGGCTTTCATTGAAACTTGATATAATGAAAAAATAATAATTATTTTTATTTTTGCTTTTGTCTGGAGTGATGTTGAGTCCTGTAGAGGAATTTTAATTCAACAATGTGGCTGCTCTGGCAGCAGGCATATTCTGGATTAAAGTATGATTTGGCTTGAATACAGACATGTCCTTAATACATACCTTTAATCTTAAGCAATGAAAATAAGATCAGTTCATAGAAGGAAGCAGCCATGATTGAAAGTGATATCTAATTGAAAGACAGACAACATAAGAAATCAGAGAATGATTTGACAGAATGAATCAGATAAAATATGCCTAACTTTCAGGAGAAAGCACAGGAAAAAGAGGTGATTTAAGAGCAGAGCAAGGAGAAAAAGAGGTGGTGTGTTTGTGTGTGTGGCAGTTGTACTGGGACAATTTCACAGAGAAAGGTTTCTGGGTGAAGACAGAACAAGTCAGAGCATGGGAAGGAGCCAGAAGATTGAACAAATTACAAAAGTTAGTTTGTGACAGAGCAATTCAGTCAGAAGCTGAGAAGATCCAATTTGAAGCAGTTATCTTTGGAGAGGAGTTATGAGACAGAACAGCGTGTTGAACCAGTCAAAGTACAGAAAGATGTAGAAAGTGTGAGCTTATTCAGCCATAAGCCTCCAGGATCACAATTACATCTGATAGATAGAAATTGTATTTATAGAGCTACAAGAAGAAATATTAGACAAGCTGATAATTCTGTATAGAATAAATTTTTAGCAGAATGCATAAATCATTCTTAAACAAACCAGTTGAGAAAACAATAATCTCTATCATATTCTAAAAATTCATGATATAAAATATAAATCTTGGGTCACTTTCTAAGGCACAGAGGAACAAAACTATGAGTCTGTTTTATAGAAAATTTTAATAAGTAGAAGTCTAAAGAAAGCTGGGATGCTGTTTTATTTTATTTTTTCTGTTTTATTGGTTATTTTATTTATTTACATTCCAAATGTTATCTTCCTTCCAAGTTTACCCGCCACAAACCCCCTATCCACTCCCCCTTCCCCTCTCTCTATGACAGTGTTCCCACACCTGCCCACCCACTCCCACCTCAATACACTAGTATTTCCCCACCCTGGGTCATCCAGCCTGCACAGACTAAGGGACTCCCCTCCCATTGATGCCAGAAAAGACAATTCTCTGCTACATATCCAGCTGAAGCCATGGGTCCTCTTTGGTTGGTGAGTTAGTCCCTGGGTGCTTTGAGGGGGTTCTGAATCGTTGATATTGTTCTTCTTCCTAAGGGGTTGTAAACCCCTTCAGCTCCTTCAAACCTTGCCCTAAGTTCTCCATTAGGGTGCCTGCACTCAATCTGATATTTGGCTGCCTGTATCTGCTTCTGTATTGATAAGGCTCTGGCACAGTCTCTCAGGAGACAGCTATATATTTAAATGCATGTTCCACAAGGCCTTTATGTCTTTCATAATGGGCAATTTTGATATGAATTTGGGTGATGAAAGTCCCCATAGGAATGTACACAAATCTGTGCTGTATTAAATGGGAGTATAGACTCTTAGAAATCTGAGTAGTGGCAACGATACGACTATTCTAGCTGCTTTTAATTAGGATTACACAGAGATAGGTATGAAAAGATACCTATAGGTATGGTATAGGTACATAGAGTAAAGCCAAAGGCTTGTAAAGACATCCAATATATCCAAAAATTATGATATTTCACATTTGCACTAAAGAAGTTATGGTTGCTAAAACTTTTACCACTGTTAAATGCAACCAAATATGGCATGTGTGTGGGGGGGGGTGTGTAAAAGAAAAGTAATTAACAAGTATTGTGAATTGGGGAGGGATGGGAGATGCAAGAGGAAATAGAGAAGGATAAAAATGAGTGATGTAGTTTCAGTGTTCATGTATGACATTCTATAAAAGTGAGATGTAATAAAAAAGAGCATAAGAAAGATGAAGCAAATAAATCATCACATTCTCGAGTATGTAAATTTGTAAATTATCTGAGATCTTGCCTAGGGATACAACATATTATACAAGGTCACACATATAAGTGTGTGTTGGGGGCAAGTAATTTTATTAGTACTCCTCCCTAACAGTTTGCCCTGATTCTCAGAAAACTTTAGACAAAATCTTTTTTTTTTTTTTTCTGTTTTGGTTTTTTGAGACAGGGTTTCTCTGTATATCCCTGGCTGACTTGGAACTCATTCTGTAGACCATTCTGGCCTCAAACTCAGAAATCCACCTGTCTCTGCCTCTCAAGTGCTGGGATCAAAGGCTTGCGCCACCACTGCCCAGTTTTAGACACAATCTCTTAACAGTGATGAACCTGGGGAAACATTTGTGGAATCCTGAAGTTGAGCTGAATACTTAAGATCAGGAAGCAGGTATCAGAGATAACCTGCTGTGTCTTAAACATGTAATCTTTTTCTAAAGGTTGAAATGTTGGAATTTACATCCCAAGTTGATGTTATAGAAAGATAATTGATTATGAGTTCCTAACATTTCATATAGAATGTGTGATTAGGCGTTTACTGGGAGCTAGTCATAAGAACTAGGTACTGATGGAAACACTGTGATGGATTTGTCTTGTCCTTTCCCTGTTCCTTTAATTTTCCTTTTGTGATGCCTTTAAGTGAGTGATTCAGTTGAGAAGTGCTCTCGTTGTCCTGATATTATTGCCTCACCATCAGTAGCATTACGACTGACATTTACTCAAGCCTCTGAGCAGGTAAGACAAACTTTCGGATTGTTGAGTTGCTTTCCTCAAGTAACTTGTCACAGGACAGAACTGCCAATAGATATGTTTCTCAGCCACATTTAGCACTAGAGGTTTGTGTAACATCTAAAAAAGGACTTCCATCTGCTTGTAGATCATGTGCTTGATTGCTCCCTGCTATCTCGTTAGTTGCTTTGTAGTGACCTTTACTAAGTTCGTGTGACCTCTAATCTGACTGCGTTTGACACCGTTTTAGGAAATTAAATTAAAATTTAAAATGGTTGGTAAATTGTTGACACATTAGTAGAGATAAGTGTCATTAATATGTGGAAAATACAGTCTCAAATGCCTATTATTTTAATTAAATTAACTTTATATTTTTTTCAGTGATACATTCCTTTGTTCTACAATCTTTCATACTGATTCTGAACAATATTTTTCTTGAAGTATGTGATGATTATTGGGGCATAGGGGGCAAGCTACATCAATTAATGAATCTCACTGTGATTGAAAAGGTATATATCAGTGTAATTATAATATTAATGAAATTATTTGTTAATGATTTACTTCAGTATAGCATGAGTAGTGTGATGGATGGCTACCATAATCACTACTAACAAGGAGAAACACCTTTATTTTATGTATCGTTCTTTATTTGTTTTGTTATAAAACTAAGACTGCAATGTTATTTTTAAAACCAAGTCATCTATTTAGTGCAGATTTGAATTTAAGGAATGCAGATCTGGAGTGTACTGCATTCACCATTTTGTGGTATTTCTTTGTTAATATGCAATTGTGAATGCCTCAAAGAAATGAAGATGTCGTATTTCCTATGTACGACCAATGCTTTACACAGAATGCAGTGTTAATCACATACTAATTATGTGAGTACCTGCAGTGAAGGCAATTGAACCCAATTAGACTATTTTGGATGAAGTGATAAAATAAGATACTGGGCACACTTAAGTAATAGGACAATTATTTTCATAATGTTAGTACTTGGGTTTTCTGATGAATTTACTCTTCCTGAGAGACAGATAATTGCCCTTTCTCAATATCTTTATCTGTGTCTTGCCTTTTACTGCAAAAATATGGGAAGAGATATCAACAAGAGCAGGAAGAGTTTTTTCTCATATTTCTTCTATGTTGCTAGCTCTATTCATCAGCTTTCTAGTTACTTGTAAATATTTTAATCACCAACACATAAAGTTTATCACAAATTACATTTATGTTAGAGTCAGTGTTTCGGCATATACATTTTGAGACCCAATTCAATTCATACCAGAACAAAGTCTTATTCTCAAAGGTGGGAGAAGTAAAATATCTACATGAAATCTCTGTTTGTCTCTGTCTCTGTCTATCTCTCTGTGTCTCTGTCTCTGTATCTCTCTCTTTCTCTCACTATCACTCTCTTTTGACTTAAAATAGATTCTCATTAAATACCTCCCAACCAGTTTCCCCTCCCTCTCCTACATGCATTCCTTCCATACCTCCCAGATCCCCCTCACCTCCCCTTTTCCCCAGATCTACTCCCCCTCTTATTTCCTCTTCAGAAAAGAGTAGCTCTCCAAGAGATAACAGCCAGACCAATAAAAAAAATAAGTAATATCATGAGGCAAGATGAAAGCCCTCATATCAAGGCTGAACAAGGAAATGCAATAGGAGAAAAACAATCTCTAGAACAGGCAAAGGAGTGAGAGATGTACCCACTCCCACTGTTAGAAGTCTTACGAGATTACCAAGCTTACAGCAATATCACATGCAGAGGATCTTGTAGAGACACTTGCAGGCCCTGTATTTGCCACTTCAATCTCTGTGAACCCTGCTTAGTGGCTTCAGTGGACTATATTCTCTTGATTTCTCCAGGTGTTCTGACTCCTAACGTCTTCCATCTTCATTTTCCATGGGGCTCCCCAGAATCTGAGGAGGATGACTTGATGTAGACCTCAACATTAGACTCTCTCTTCGAATGTATCACTGTTGTATCTCTGCACACAGTTCCATCTGTTTATGGAGAAACCTCTCTGATGACTACTGGATAAGGCACGCACGCATACACACACACACACACACACACACACACACACACGGGGGGGGGGAGAAAGAGAGAGGGGGAGAGAGAGAGACAGAGAGACAGAGAGACAGAGAGACAGAGAGACAGAGACAGAGAGAACAGATAGAGGTACAGGTGTAGGGGCAGGGGCAGCAGCAGAGACAGAGACAGAGATAGAGATAGGCTAGTCATGTTTGGTTTTACCCTGTGTCTCTGGATGATCCAGTCTCTAGTTCCTGGCCATTTTCAGTGTATGGCATGTGTTCCCTCTCCTGTGGGCTTCAAGTTAAAACAATCATTGTTTGGCATCTCACACATATTCTGTGCCATCATTACCCCAGAACATCTTGCAGGCAGAAAAGAATGTAGATAAAGGTCTTTGTGGCTGAGTTGATGTCTAGGGATTTGCTTTATTTTTTCCCCACATCCTACATAATTCCAAAGAGACAGGAATGTAGGGGTGAAGGTTCCAAACCCATACCAGCTCAACCTCTCTACTTTCAATGAGCTGAGTGGAAGTTGTCCTTGGCTATGGAGCCCTGCCATTAGTTTTTAGAGAGAAACCTTACTCTTGTAATAGCCTTGATTATTGAAGGATCTCCATGGGACCTCCTCAGACAACAACTCAACTGAACACAAGCAATCCTACCAATAGATACCTGACGTTGCTACAAAAGATGGCCAGTTCAGAATCTGTATTCTCCATTATTAGGAGTCAACACTAGGGTCACCCTCATAGATTCCAGAAGTTTCCACTGCAGTAGGTTGCCACATTACCCCTCAAATATTTCCTAATACCAGCTGTTTCTCCCCATACTTTCTCCCTCCATCTCTCCCCTTTTTCATTATAAAAGGTTCTATTGAATTTTATACTGTAGTTTTTTTATGTTCCTTAAAAGCTATAGATACGAAAATAGAATATATTTTAAAGATAATTTTGTTAAGATGTCCCGAGCTCTGTAAATGGGTAAAAACTATTGAATTAACATATAAATTCAAATAAAGTAACTCATTTGCTAAGTGGAATAAATGGACTTCAATACCATCAAAATTTTTAACTGTTATGAACATACAATGTCAGAAAATTTCCAAAGATTAATATTATTCAGTACTATATGCTGAGACGTTTCCACTCATGTCTGATGGCAGTGGAGAATTGCCCTGTAACTACTTTCTCTGTTTGTCTCTGTCTCTGTGTCTCTGTCTCTGTATCTCTCATTCTCTTCATATGTTCTGTGGACCCTGACAACAGGCTACTCTATATGTTCTGGCTCCTGCAGCCTGTGTGGATGTTTTCAGTTATGCCTTTTGGCTAGCAACAAGGACAGACTCTTTGTGAAATTTTTATGAGAATCTCTCTTGATTCACGGTAAAGCTTGTAGTTATTTTACCATTACCTATTTGATTTTGCAGCCATATTTGTATCAGATGGCTGCTGGCAATTCCAACTAAACATCTGTTGAGCTCCTTTCCAGCTGTGCTTAGCTGCACTCTAGTGAGTAGCTGGGAAGTTTTGCAAATCTCCACTTAATTCTGGTGACAGCTTTCTGTTGGCCTTAGTCTCTCAATGAGATTTACAGACAATTCCTCTTCTCCACCCCCTCCAGCCTCAGTTTATATTAAATCTCCACCCTCACAGGGCTTCTTCCTTTACCAGCTTCTTAGCACTTTGTAGATTAAAGAAAACTCCTTTACTATGCAGTAGGGTTGCACTGCAGTTTCTTCAATGCAAAAGTCAAAGGAAAAATGGAGTTAGACCAAGATCCACAAATGAGGGGAAGAGGAGGAAGGGGTATGGTATTGTGAAATAAAAATAAATTAATTAATGGAAAAAGGAAACAAAAATCTTTGTTCTTATTAATAATCAGTCAGTTTAATAACACATATTTCAGAAGTAACACTAAAATGTTTTCAACATTTTTAATTCCTTTAGTTTGGCCTGACATAAGAGATATGTATACAGTTTTAATATTAGCTCAGTAACTATGGTTAAACATGACTATCTACAATTTTTTCTTGTATATGTTATTGTGACTTTATGAAAATATGATAGTTGGACATTGTTTACATTGCATATGCTAATATTTAAATAATTGTATAGTAAGTTGATTCTAGTTTTTGTAAAAAACTTAAATTGACAAATGGAAAATATGAAACATATATTGACTAATGAAAGAAGTCAAAGACCATTAAACATTAAAATGTAATGATTGTATAATATGTATAAACATAGAAAATAAAAGAAAATATTAAAATGTAAATTATTTTATTGCAGATAGATTTGTTTATACATAGACACATTTATAAGCACTTACAAAGTATTTATGAAGAGTTAATTGTGTACTGGTCTATATTTTGGTGTATATTGGGAAATCTCCTGTAATTTGATTGCAAAGTATGGTGTGCTGTGATGGTTTTTATATCCTCAGTCCAGGAAGTGGCAGGATTACAAGGTATGGCCCTGATGGAGTAGGTGTGTCACTGTGAGTGTGCGTTATATGACTCTCCTTCTTGCTTCCTGAAAGTCAGTATTCTTCTAACAGTCTTCAGATGAAGATGTAGAACTCTCAACTCCTCCTGTACCATACCTGCCTGGACACTGCCATGTTCCCGCCTTGTTGATAATGGACTGAACCTCTGAACCTGTAAGTAGCCCCAATTAAAAATTTTTTTTTGAGAGTTGCCTTGGTCACAGTGTTTGTTCACAGCAATAATACCCTAACTAAGACAGAAGTTGGTACCAGAAACTGGAGTATTGCTGTGGTAGGCCTGACCATGCTTTTGTTTAAAACTATGTAGATTTGGGGATTTTGGATTTGGAAATCAGTGGAATGCTTTATTTATTTTTATTAGAGAATTTATTTACATTTCAAATGTTATCCCCTTTCCTGGTTTCCTCCTTTCCTCTCCACCTCCCCCTGCTCACCAACCCACCTACTCCCATTTCCTGGTCCTGGCATTTCCCTATAGAACCTTCACAGAACCAAGGACCTCTCCTGCCACTGATGACTGACTAGGCCATCCTCTGCTACATATGAAGCTAGAGCCATGAGTTCCACCATGTGTTTTCTTTGGTTGGTGGTTTAGTCCTGGGAGCTCTGGGGGTACTGCTTAGTTCATATTGTTCCTCCTGTGGGGCTGCAAACCCCTTCAGCTCCTTGGGTACTTTCTCTAGTTCTTTCATGGGGACACTGTACTCTGTTCAATGGATTGCGGTGAGCATCCACTTCTGTATTTGTTAGGCCCTGGCAGAGCCTCTCAGGAGGCAACTATATCAGGCTACTGTCAGCAAGCTCTTGCTGACATCCACAATAGTGTCTGGATTTGGCGGTTGTATATGGGATGGATCAAACCATCCAGTGGAAAAAAGGCAGCATTTTCAACAAATGGTGCTGGTTCAACTGTAGGTTAGCATGTAGAAAAATGCAAATCGATCCATTCTTATCTCCTTGTGCAAAGCTCAGGTCTAAGTGGATAAAGGACCTTCACATAAAACCAGATACACTGAAACTTATAGAGGAGTAAATGGGGAAGAGCCTTGAACATATGGGCACAGGGGAATAATTCCTGAACTGAACAACAATGGCTTGTGCTGTAAGATCAAGAATTGACAAATGGGCCCTCATAAAACTGCAAAGCTTCTGTAAGGCAAAAGATACTCACTGTCAATAAGAGAAAAATACAACCAACAGATTGGGAAAAAGATCTTTACCAATCCTAAATCTGATAGAGGGAAATATCCAATATATACAAAGAACTCAAGAAGTTAGATTCCAGAGAACCAAATAACCCTCTTATAAAATGGGATACAGAGCTAAACAAGGAATTCTTAACTGAGGAATACTGAATGGCTGAGAAGCACCTAAAAAATGTTCAGCATCCCTAGTCATCAGGGAAATGTAAATCAAGACAACCCTGAGAACCACCTCACACCTGTCAAAATGGCTAAGATCAAAAACTCAGGTGACAGCAGATGCTGGCAAGGACGTGGAGAAAGAGGAACACTCCTCCATTGTTGGTGGGATTGCAAGCTGCTACAACTACTCTGGAAATCAGTTTGGTGGTTCCTCAGAAAACTGGATATAATACTACCAGAAGATCTGGCAATAACACTCCTGGGCATATACCCAGAAGATGCTCAACCTTGTTGTTATAAGGACACATGCTCCACTATGTTCATAGCAGCCTTATTTATAATAACCAGAAGATGGAAAGAACCCAGATGTCCCTCAACAGAGGAATGGATACAGAAAATGTGATACATTTACACAATGGAGTACTACTCAGGTATTGAACACAATGAATTTATGAAATTCTTAGGCAAATGGATGAATCTGGAGGATATCCTCCTGATTGAGGTAACCCAATCACAAAATAACACATGATATTCACTCACTGATAAGTAGATATTAGCCCAGAAGCTCAAAATACTGTGGAATGCTTTAAATGGGGATTAATGGGCTATCCTAGTAGGAATATGGAAGACTTTGTTATTGAAAATAATTTGAATTGTGCAGACCTGACCCAAGAAGTTTCAGAAGAGAATTTGGGGTACTTTGGTGAAGAATGTGGCTGCTTTTTTGCCCTTGTCTAAAGATTATACTTGAAGCTAAGGTAGAGATTTGTACTAATTGCATTGACAAAGGAAGTCTCAATAAAGCCGAGTAAGGACTTTGTTCTCTGTTTAAGTCTCATGTAGACTGTTTTGAGCAAGGGTAGCAAGTTTAGAAAGGAAAAATATAAAATATATTGTTCAAATATTAAAGGGGCACCAGGAAGAAAAATGGAGTTGAATCCTGTGTTCTAGAAGAGAAAAGACTAATGGATTTGGGGGAAAGATTCCATCCAGCTAAGTTTAGATCCAGGTATGGTGGTACAAACTTTTAATCATAAAAGACAAAGCTAAACAGATCTCTGAGTTCAAGTCTAGACTGGGACAAAGCATGTTCTAGATGAAGAAAAACATATCTAGGCATGGTGGTAAATGCCTTTAATCCCAGCATTTCAGGAGACAGAGATATGAAGATTTCTGAGTTCCAGGTCACCTACTTAGTTTTCGTTAATCTGATATAGTTTGTCATGGCATTTGTTTGTCAAAGTAATAGAGTAATTTTCCTCATTAAAAGTCACAGATAACTTTTTTCTTCCTTAAGTAAAACCTTATAAAACTGTTTTAAAAGGAAATGACAGCTACTATATAATTTACGGACTATTGGTTTGACATGTATTAAGAATACACCTAGAGAATGTAATTGCCTAAGAAATTGGCCTGTTAAGAGAAATTGACCACACAGTAGTCAAGATACTATAACATATATCCGCATATCAGAGTCATGACTGTGTGTTAGATGTATAGCAACATCATCACCTTATGATGACCTCAACATTGTTTACTATTACACTAATTAAATACAAAGATATTGATGGATATAAACCTACAAGGTCAGTGACAGGGAATTTAACCTGTACATGGCACTCATATTTAGTTTCAAATTAAGAAATAAAACTCTTATTGCAACTATGAGCATGTAAAACATGATTATATGAAAATACATGGTCTATTGGAAATAAGGATAGAAAACATTAAATTATGAAATGTCAGATACGAACACTCTTACAGCCAGGCAGTGGTGGCGCATGCCTTTAATCCCAGCACTTGAGAGGCAGAGGCAGGGGGATTTCTGAGTTCGAGGCCAGCCTGGTCTACCAAGTGAGTTCCAGGACAGCCAGGCCTACACAGTGAAACCCTCTCTCAAAACAACAACAACAACAACAACAACAACAAAACAAACAAAAAAAACAGAAAAAAAAAGAACATTCTTACAGAAGCTAATAAACAGAGGTTATAACAGCAAGTGAGTGGCAGTGCCTCTTTACAGTATAAGGAAGATTTAGAATATGATAATGTTGGCAATTGGCACAAATTGTCTCTGTAATTATTTTTTATTGGATATTTTCCTTATTTACATTACAAATGTTATCCCCTTCTCTGTAATTATTAACTACCTTTTCAATATATCTGTGTTTGTTCTTTGTAATTACAAAACAAATATTTTTTGTATTTGTTATAAAATAAAATTAGAATATCTACATGGACACATAGTTACATATATATAGAAACATAACACACACATACACACATATATACACACATACTCATACACACACACACACACACACACACACTCTTCCCATTCCATGATGTTTCAATGCTACTATCTCCATATGTTTAACAACCATGAGAAACAACAAATGCAAAATGTTTTACGCTTTGTTTTTGGGTATCTGTACATTTTTAGGTGTGATATAAGTGTGTGGTGTATACATGTATATGTGTATGTGTGTGCATGTGCCTGTGTAAGTATACTGTGGCCAGAGGAGAGTGTTGAGTGCCCTGTTCTATTCTTCCCTGCCCATCTTTCAGCCTTATTCGCTTGAGATATCCTATCTCAATGACTATAAATCTAGACTGGTGGCCAACAAGCCCCAGAGATCCTCATTTGTTTAAGTCACAGTTGTGGAAGTACAGATGCCTGTGTCTATTTCCAGCATTTAAATGCATGCTGGGGCCTAAAATCAGAAATACAAGTATTCAATGATGTCATTCAAATGTGCATTATTGTCTGGTATCACTAAGACTGAAATAGTAGTTAGCGGAAGTTGAGGAAAATAAAAAGGAGAAAGATGATATTAATCATCAATATGTTATAAGGTATCCTTAGATATGACATGAAGTCCTTTAGTGCTGTTTTAAGGTTTATGGCTATGGATAACTAAGTATTACACAACTTAAGAAACTACTTCAATTGTGTGTTAAATAAGCAGAAATGCTTTAGACGATGTTAACCTTTGCTGAACACTATGCAATAACATGTATGAAAAAAAAATCATTTCAGCCTGCAAATAAATCTCATTTAAGTTTAATAAAAAGCATGAAATGAAATAATTTCCAAATTTCATTCTGAATAAGACCAGAATTCTATTAATTCTGTTTGTACATTGTTAAAAAGCTAAAACTAATGAAGGTGTGTTTGCTATGTCCTTTAAAGTTGTTATTGGTTATTATTCCAATTAATGGGATCACGTGGCCATTTCTTCCCTTTTCTGTATTCCTTTTATTTTTTCGTGTCTGTTAACATTTTGACTTCTATTTCTTCTCTTCGCATTATTATACTTTCAAATTTTTTATTAACTTTCTTGTCCTTGTAAATTGATTTTCTTAAATCATTGTACTACAAGATTCTGTTTGACCTTTATTCTTCAAATGATATCTACTTAGAGTTTTGATTCTAATTTTTAATTTTCCTCCCAGTATTTTGTTCTTGAACAATGAGTAGAAGATAGATTGCTTTTGATATTCAAATGTGACTCAAAAAATGAAAACCAGATTATATCACACTCTGACAAGAACAATTGAATAAATGAGTAGCGGGGATTTTAATTTACAAAGTTGGGTATGCTTTAATGAACATAAAAATTTAAAAATGTTTAATAGTTAATGGCTAAAATGTCACTTCCTGAATGAAGACATATTTCATGTATATAACAAGAAGTATTTGTATTTAAGGAAAGTCAAAAGAAAACTGTGTACTTTCCCTTAGTATAAACTTATTGTCTTTGCCTATGATTATAGAATTTTATATTGAACAAAACAAATACAGTTTGACACCCTCTCAACCAAAATTCACCCGAATTTTTAAGCTTTCTAGCAAGTAATTTTGGACAGTGATTAGATCATTTGTTAGAATGATTCTATGGAAATTGAATATGAGAAATGGTTGAAATATTTTATGTGTATCTTTATTCTTACGTGTATCACCTTTTGCTTGAAATCTCTTATGAATTTGACAACAAAATATTGGTGGTGCAGTATGAGAGCTGTAATTGTGGTAAATACTGGCATCTGATTGAAATTGGTATTTTTTAATTAGTTATTTTATTTATTTACATTTCAAATGTTATCCCTGTTTCCAGGTTTCTCTTCTAAAAATCCCCATCCCATCCCCCTCTGAGTCTATGAGGTGCTCCCCCACCCACCCACCTCCTTGCCCTGGCATTCCCCTACATTGGGGCATTGAGTTTTTACAGGCGCCTGTCTACAAGTACAGCTGGATAGCATTAACTAGTTTTTCCAGTAAGGTCTCTTGGCTAGCCAGTCTTTGCCTCTCCTCCCACTGATGCCCAGCAAGGCCATCCTCTACTACATAAGCAGCTGGAACCTTGGGTCATTCCATGTGTAGTCTTTGGTTGGTGGTTTATTCCCTGGGAGCTGGGTCTCGTTGGCTGATGTTGTTCTTCCTATGGGGTGGCAAACCCTTCAACTCCTTCATTTCCTAATTCTTGTATGCTATGGATGCTAAGCCATCTTCCATCTACACCCAGTCCACATTTCCACTACTTTAGAATAACACTAAGATTTTTGGAAATTATTTTCTTAAAATTATATACATTTTAAAAATTTTGTAAACTTTATTACTAAAAGTCTTATAAACATATAAAACACCACTCAGAAAAATTAAACAGAAATCAAGTCATGCTTATACAATGTCGTGAACTTCTGTACAGTTAGAATAGATATTGAAATGAAAGCTCATATTTTATAGCATTTTTATGCACTTAACAAAAAATAAAAAAATAAACGACAAAAACACTCCTGACAGAATTAGAACTAGAAAACAATCATCTTTCTGTCTGTTCTCATAACTATGCCATTACTGCATTCAATTCTTGTTTATCCTCTTTTCCAAAATTTATTTTTTATTCTTCTGTCAAATATTATGTCCCAGCTATAATTTCTCCTTATCCTCTCAATGCTTAGCCCCCTAACCCTTCGTTTCCCAGATTCAATGTTTCTCTGTTTACCTTCAGAAAAGAGCAGACTTCCCAGGGATATCAGCTGAACATGATATAACAAAAATCATTCATATCAGGGTTGGATGAGGCAACCCACTAGGAGGTAAAGTTTCCCAAAGTAGGCAAAAGGGTCAAACACAGTTTCCCACTCTTAGCTGTCACACAAGAACACCAAGCTTCACAACCATAATATATGTGCAGAAAACCTAGGTCAGACCAATGCAGGCTTTCTGGCTGTTGGCTCAATCTCTGGGAGTCCCTGTGGGTCCTTGTTAGTTTGTTTTGTGAGCCTTGTTTTTATGCTGTCCTTAACCAGCCTGGCTCCTCTATCTCATCCCAGATCTTCACTTGTTTAGCTTTGGGTTTCTGCATCTAATCCCATCAATTGCTGCATTATGTCTCTCTGATTATGGTTATGCTTGGCTCCTGTCTACAAGTACAGCTGGATAGCATTAACTAGTTTTTCCAGTAAGGTCTCTTGGCTAGCCAGCGTTTGCCTAGACCTTTACATAGTGTCAGATGTAGGCTTCCTCTTAAAGCATGGGTCTCAAGTTGGATCTGTCATTGGTTGGCCACTCCCAAAAGTTCAACACCCCGTTTACCACAGCATATCTTTCTTGCAAGCAGGAAAATTTTCTTTTCTTTTCTTTTCCCCTTGGTATTTGTTTTCTGTTTCTGTTTTTGTTTGTGGCTGGGCTGATGTCTCAGTCCCTACTCTAGAGACCTTGACTGGTTCAGGCTCCATACCCCCATTACTAGGAGTTTTCCTTATGGTTATTATTGTAGAGTCCAGGGGGGTTTCAATTGCACTAGGTTTCTACGTCAAACTGAAATGCAACCCTCCCTCCTCAATTCCAAGTACTCTTCAAATATGCTCTCCAATCTCTCCCTATCCCTCCTTTCACATTCCCATCTCCCCAACCCCCAGTCTACCTATGAAATCTATTCTATTTCCCTTTTCCAGGAAGAACAATACATCTGCCATTGAGCCCTACTTGGTATTTAGCCTCTTGGGGTCTGTGGATTGTAATCAACAAATATCTATTTATAGTAAATATATGTCATGTTTCTCTTCTTGGATCTGACCCATATCACTCAGGATGTTTTTTTTTTTCTCTTTCTGTAGCCTACAGAGTAGGCTTTTTACAAGAAAGAGACTAGAACATGGAGATATAGGCTTGATCTTTATTCTCAATGAGTTATGTGGCCATCATCCTCAGCAATGAGGCCTTCCTATCAGTATTCAGAGAGTGATTTTTCTGCCCTAGCATCAGCTTGGGTTGTTTAAGGATCTGTGCTAGAAACCTTTTGCCAACAACTCAACCAATTAGAACCCAGTCCCACCATTGGGACCCTTGCTTGGCAACAAAATATGGTCACTTCACACTCTGTATCCACCATTACAGAGAGTCCTCAGTTGGTTCACCTTCATGGATTCCAGGAAGTTTCCACCGTACTAGATCTACACATCACCTCCTAAATGCTCCCTAAATTCCATCTGTCTCTCTCCTTACTGTCTCCATTCATCCCTTTGGTTCCAGACTTGATCCTTTTCACCCCTGGCCCATCTGCCCTAGTCACCCAAGAAAATTTATTCTATTTTCTCTTCTCATGGAGGTCCATTCTTCCTATTTATAAATGAATATAAACCCTCCTATTTATGTAACTCTGGGTCTTTAGATTGTAGCTTGATTATCATTTACTTAACATCTAAGTTCCACTTATAAGTAAACACACAGCATATTTGTTTTTCTGGATCTGTATTATCTCATTCAGGATGATTTTTTTTCTAGTTGCATACATTTGTGTGGGAATATCATGATGTCAATTTATTTATTTATTTATTTATTTATCTATTTGAAATGAGTAGTATGGAGTTGATGGACATCTAGGTTATTTTTACTTTCTGACTATTATGAGTAAATCAGGTAAGAACATAGTTGAGCAAGTGTCCTTGTGGTAGGGTGGAACATCACTTTGATATGTCCCCAAGAGTAAGTATTAAGTACTTCATACAGCTGTGTCTTTAGGTAGAACTATGCTCAGTTTTCTGAGAAGCTACCATATAGATTTACAAAGTGGTTGTACACATTTCTACTCCCACAAGCAGTGGAGTATTCTGCTTGCTCCATATCCTTGCCAGAATGAGTTGTCGCTTGTGTTTTTCATTTTAGCCATTTTGACAGGTATAAAATGGGATCTCAAAGTAGTTTGACTTGTATTTCCCTGATTACTAAAGATGTTGAACATTTCTTTAAGTGCTTCTCACCCCATTTTTAATTGAATTATGCCATATTTGATGTCTACTTTCTTGCATTTTCTAAGTATTTTGAAAATTAGTCCTCTGTCAGATATGGGGTTTTTGAAAATCTTTCCCCATCCTTTAGGCTGTGTTTTTTGTTTGTTTGTTTGTTTTTGTTGTTGTTGTTTTTGGTGGTCCTTTTCCTCGCAAAAGTGCTTCAGTTTCATGGGGTCCCACTTATGAATTGTTGATCATAGCACTCTTGCTATTGTTGCTCTGTTCAGAAAGTTGTCTCCAATGCAAATGTCTTCAAGGTTATTCCACAATTTCTCTTCTATCAGGGTCAGTACATTCATTTATATGTTGAAATCTTTGATCCAGTTAGAGTTTAGTTTTGTTCAGGTTGACAGATATTGATCTATTTGCATTCTTCTATGTGCTGACATCCAATTATTCCAGAATCATTTGTTGATAGTACTTTCTTTATTCCTTTGTATAACTCTTCCTTATCAAATATCAGATGCCCATAGGTGTGTGGATTTACATCTGAATCTTAATTTATTCCTTGAATCAACCTGTCCATTTTCATTTCAATGCCATATATATTTTTTTTATTTCTGTAACTATTGTACAGCTTAAAATCAGAAATAGTGATGCCTCTTAGACTTCTTTTAGTGTATAGTATTGTTTAGCTATATTAAGTTTTTGTTTTTCCATGAGGTTGAATATTATTCTTTCATGGTCTATGAAGAATTGTTTTGAAATTGTAATGGGTGTTGCATTGAATCTCTAAATTGTTCTTGGTAAGAAGGCTATTTTTACTATGTTAAGCCTACCAATGCATGGGCTTTCTAATATCTCCTTCATTTTTTTTTCTTTAAGCACTTGTCATACAAGTCTTTCCCTTGCTTGCTTAGAGTTACCCCAAGATATTGAAACTATTTTGAAGGATACAACATATAAATAAACCGAAAAAAAAACTTCATCGTTCTGTTATTAGTTGAAGAAAAATTCCTTGACAAAATCCAACATCCTTTCATGATAAAGTCTTAGGGAGATCAGGGATACAAGAGACACACATAACATAATAAAGAAAATTTACTGCAAGCCTATATAGCAACAGAAATTTAACTGGAGAGAAACTCAAAGCTGTCCCATTATAATTAGGAACAAAACAAGGTTATGTACTCTCTCCATATTTATTCAATATAATACTTGAATTTCTAACTAGAGCAATAAAATAACTAAAGAACATAAAGGGGTACAAAGTGGAAAGGAAGAAAGTGAAGTATCACTATTCTCAGACGATATGATAGTATAGATAAGTGAGCCCAACACTTTAACCAGAAACTCCTACAGCTGATAAATACATTCAGTGATGTGGCTTAATACAAGATTAACTCAAAAAATTTGAGTATCCCTTCTATATAAAAATGCCAAATGGATGAGTTCAAAATAGTTCATCTGCCAGGAGTGTTGGCGCAAGCCTTTAATCCCAGCACTTGGGAGGCAGAGGCAGGTAGATTTCTGAGTTCTGAGACCAGCTTGGTCTACAAAGTGAGTTCCAGGATATCCAGGGCTATACAGAGAAACCCTGTCTCGAAAAAACAAAAAACAAAACAAAACAAAAAAAACAAAAACAAAATAGTTCATCTTCTTATATTAATCTTTCTTCTTGAACTCTTATCTTCAAGTTATACTATATCCACACGTACAGTTTTATTTACACACACACATTTATGCACACATGCACATACATGCACACACACACACACACACACACATGAATTAGTCCATGATTTATAAAATAATGAAACAAAAAACCATGGCTGAAATCAATGTTTCATAGAGAGACTGATTGATTACTGGTGGATTCTTTTGTTGGTTGTTTACCCAGATGGTTTCATTTTTATTCCTGAATTGTAACAGTTTAATCTGCTTGGCTTGAAATCATCTCATTGACTATTATCTATAGTTACTTTAATTATCCAACCTACTTCCTCATGAAAAGTGGCATGAAACAATAGTTCAGAAAATCTAAAGTCTAAGATGTTGTTGAATTACTTATCGGACTGCTTGAGTAATATTTTGTAATTCCCTAAACTCAGTTTAAATATTATTTTGTATTAATCCATAATCTCTAATAATACAGAAGGGGCACAGTGTCCACACTTTGGTCTTCGTTCTTCTTGAGTTTCATGCGTTTAGCAAATTGTATCTTATATCTTGGGAATTTAAGTTTCTGGGCTAATATCCACTTATCAGTGAGTACATATTGTGTGAGTTCCTTTGTGATTAGGCTACCTCACTCAGGATGATGCCCTCCAGGTCCATCCATTTGCCTAGGAATTTCATAAATTCATTCTTTTTAATAGGTGAGTAGTACTCCATTGTGTAAATGTACCACATTTTCTGTATCCATTCCTCTGTTGAGGGGCATCTGGGTTCTTTCCAGCTTCTGGCTATTTTAAATAAGGTTGCTATGAACATAGTGGAGCATGTGTCCTTCTTACCGGTTAGAACATCTTCTGGATATATGCCCAGGAGAGGTATTGCGGGATCCTCCGGTAGTACTATGTCCAATTGTCTGAGGAACCACCAGACTGATTTCCAGAGAGGCTGTACAAGCTTGCAACCCCACCAACAATGGAGGAGTGTTCCTCTTTCTCCACATTCTCGCCAGCATCTGCTGTCACCTCAATTTTTGATCTTAGCCATTCTGACTGGTTTGAGGTGGAATCTCAGGGTAGAATTGGGAACAAAACACCCATGGAAGGAGTTACAGAGACAAAGTTTGGAGCTGAGACGAAAGGATGGACCATCTAGAGACTGCCATATCAGGGGATCCATCCCAAAATCAGCTTCCAAACGCTGATACCATTGCATACACTAGCAAGATTTTGCTGAAAGGACCCAGATAGAGCTCTCTCTTGTGAGACTATGCCGGGGCCTAGCAAACACAGAAGTGGATGCTCACAGTCAGCTATTGGATGGATCACAGGGCCCCCAATGGAGGAGCTAGAGAAAGTACCCAAGGAGCTAAAGGGGTCTGAAACCCTATAGATGGAACAACAGTATGAACTAACCAGTACCCTCCGGAGCTCGTGTGTCTAGCTGCATATGAATCAGAAGATGGCCTAGTCGGCCATCAGTGGAAAGAGAGGCCCATTGGTCATGCAAACTTTATATGCCTCAGTACAGGGGAACACCAGGGCCTAGAAGTGGGAGTGGGTGGGTGGGGGAGTGGGTGGGGGAGCGTGTGGGGAAATTTTGGGATAGCATTGGAAATGTAAATGAAATAAATACCCAATAAAAAATACAGAAGAACACAGTATTTTCTTTTAATTAGAAGAGCTTGTGCATATTACAAAATTAAATCTACTCATGTAGATTAGCTCTTGTGTTCTATACAATGAGATTGCAACCCATTGAGGAGTAATTGGGCTCAGTGTCTGAATTCCCTGTCTGTAATCACTGACTGTGGAATGCCACACCAGAGCCATTCTGGGATCTAGATCCATTCAAAGTTAGCTCAAATCATGTAGTCTTAAAGAGATCTTTAAACACTTACATGTAAAGCTTTACGTGTTATTCCATTAAAAAGTCTTGGCCTTGTTGCCTTGTTGGCATCAAATTCATGGGTAGAATGCTTAGAAACATTAATTTTAAACATAGCCAAATAATACAATGTATAATAATAGTTAGAAATCATTAATTTATTTCAAACTGATGTAGTAACAAAATATCTCAAAAGTGACCATAGACTTTCTACCTAGTAGTAATGATATATCTAACCAGTGTTCTTTATGAAGCATAGCACTTACATTATAAAATATATCGCAGCAGTAGTACCAATCTGATTATGCTGCTCTTGTAATTGCTTAATTATCCTCTCTACCCAACACCCTGATTACGTGTGATAGCTATTAGTCATTCTAGATATTACATGCCCCACAGACACTTATGTGTACATGATTGAAGACCCAAAGGAAAAGATGCAAAGTTTGTTGGAAAATATTAAACTCTCTTTTGAAGTGGAAACTTAAGAGAGAGTCAGTTGTGTTGGATGGTATTTTGCTGGGATAAACATGAAGGAATATTTCATTATAGTGGACACAGGTATGAAAGGCTAATGCAGACTCATGAGGGAACATTTTGCTGCAGCAGACACAAGAGAGAGGATGTTCTGATAAATCAAACACATGAAAGGACACAAGATGGTGGATTCTTTGCAAACAACAGGCATGTATTGGTCTACCTTATATTGTGTAGTTGAGCTGCATTTGTCAGGACTTGGAGGACTCAGGCTGGTTGGATGCACATGCTGAGGCAATGCATGTGGAAGACATGATGTTTGCAGGGTATAAATAGAATTCCAGGGAGTACCAGAGAAAGAGCTTGGCTTGCTGGTACAGCTCACTGTGCTACGCTTGTACATCTTGAGTCTTTGCTGATCCTCACTTCTCTGAGAGACTCATAGCTGAGATAACTTCTCCTAGCGTTCCTCTTGGTCCCACCTGAGGGCTCAAGCCAAAGTTCAGGCCTGACTGTCTCTTAATGTCACTGCTGTTTCTACCCTAACTGTACTGAACAAGGTGTATCCATGATGTGTTTGAGAGTGGATAGTGCTGTCACTGCTTGCTAACCTATGAATCAAAATGCTGATTTCCAGACAACACACAAGGGAGTTGCTCCAATGAACCCTTCTAAACAGGTCCACTTCCCCCAAATTTTGTCTTTCTAACTACCTCTGCTGTGTGATAGGCTGAAAGGGAGGTTAAAGCATTTAGTAACTATCATTAAAAATAAGGTTTGAAAAAATTAAAGTTACACTCTTTCATTTTGCGAAATACATTAATGATCTTACCTCAAATAATAAAACACTAGGATGCAATGAATCACCCTTGTCACCATCATTAACTATGTATCAATTCACTTTGAAAGATGATAGTCCACCTTAATTATTGTCCTGGTCAATAATGACATTTATTGAATGATCAGCTACATTCAAAGATATTTCATTATTTCAATAAGGACCTCACTGGTTCTGGCTGTTCAGCATTTTTATCCTTGCTTTCCTCTCTCCCATTTCTATTCCTCACATGAAATTATATAGTGCTCTAGATTACACTTAAGAAGACATTTTATGATGTGGTCTATGAATACTGTGTGCTTCCGATAAAGTGGAGACATTTACATTGTATTTTATTCTCTCCTTACCATTTTACCTTCATAGTTGTGATATGTATGAAAATTACTTATCTTCTATTGTTTACCTTAGTATACTAACAATGTTTTAATAACATATGACCCTGAGAGACAATGACAAACTGTGTAGAAAAAAATGAGTTTTTTTTTTTACCAACTCATTTATAAATTTCAGATTTTCTTTAAAATATTTTGATTAACTAAAATGTAGTTATTTTATGGTTTTTTAAATAATTTAAGACAAATTTCAAATTTGATTCTAGTCACTTATATCTCCTCCCTAGAATATCGTTCAAATATTTTGCATATGTTATAGAGAAAGGAACAAAATGAAAAAGAATAATTTTTATTAGAGTCACTCACAGTTTATGAGATAATTCTAGAACTCTGGAAAGTCCAACAGGGTTCTCTGCTCTAAGGATTTCTAAGGATTTCACACTACCCTGTATTGTATTTGGTCACTGACATAGTTTGAATGGCCTAACATAAAAGGAATACAATTACCTAATTTACATATTAGGCATTTAAAATAAGAGCATTTAAGCTTATATCAAAGTAATGTACAACATACTAAACTTGAGTCTTTTAAAATGCTTTAAGAAAAGAACATTCACTAGATAACTTATTAGCAACATTTTTCCCCAGACTGTGGGTCCAACAAAGTTTAAGATCAAAATCCTCGTAGCATTATTCGTTTTTGCCTAATAACTTATCATAATTTCCTTTACCATCCATAATTCGACCAACAATTTATCAAGAACTACTTACATTCTCTCTGAGAATAGTGAACCTGTGTCTCTTCTTTTCTATACACATTTCACCTGAATCCCCTTTAGCAGCCAGCCCATAGAAACACAGACTTCTAGCATGTACTTCACAATTCTCCGAGCCTGGCACTAATCCAAATCTGTTCCAGGAGATTCACATTAATAATATTCCTAATCCTCACTCTTGGGGGTTTTTTTGTAGTATTTTTTTAGTTGTTTTGTTTTTTGTCTTGTTTGTGTGTGTGGTTACTTGTCTTATTTCATTTGACTTTTATTACACATTATGTAAGACTGAGTAATTCATAAAGCCAAAAATTTAATTTTTAAGCATTCTAGAATTGGCATCTCTTAAGGATCTACAATTAGGCTCCAAAATAACACTTTTATTGTCTATGTCCTCATATTTTGAGGGGGTAAGACAGCTGTCTTAGTCTTGTTTTAATAGGTGTATCCCAGTAGCTTCATAGAGCAGAGAAGCCAGAGCCAAATGTTTGCCATTGTGCATAGGTTGAAGGTTGAGCAATAAGAAGACAGTGTATGTATATGTGCTGCCCTTATAAAAAATTCATGATCTCATCCTTAACATGGCTAATCCTTATACTTAAATAATCTTGAGACTTCTGTACCACTCCTACATTAGGACAGGAGATTAGCTTCTTTTCTTTTGCTATGATAAAATACTAAAATAAAAAGAGCTCTAGGGGGGAAAAGTCACTCATTTTGGCATGAAGTTTCACAGGGATAGTATTCACTATGGCCAGGAAGACATGACAGGCAGGAAAGAATAGAAGCAAGAGCAGGAAGCTGGTTGACCACATATTATCCACTCACAGGAAGCAAGAAATGAATAGAAAGTGGGACCAAATTCTATTACTTTAAAACCTGCCCACAATACAGTACTTCCTCAAGCAATGTTCTACATTCTAAACATTCCCTAATCTTCCCTCACAGTAATAACAGCTAGAGATCAATTTCAAACACATAGGCCTACTCTAAGATATTTCATATTCAAACCTCAACAGATGAGATATCTTGCATTGATCTTCACTATGAATCAATTACAGAAGGGGCAAATTATGAGGAGTAGAAACAGATGAATAAAGGAAATAAATGAACCCTTGAAGTCCTTTCTTCTATTTACTTGATTGCATGTAGGCTACATCTCATTTTAACTTGTGTGCCTCAGTATTAAATAGACTTGGGTTTAAAAACTAGTTGTCCAAACGGAGGATCCCGCAATACCTCTCCTGGGCATATATCCAGAAGATGTCCCAACCGGTAAGAAGGACACATGCTCCACTATGTTCATAGCAGCCTTACATATAATAGCCAGAAACTGGAAAGAACCCAGATGCCCCTCAACAGAGGAATGGATACAAAAAATGTGGTACATTTACACAATGGAGTACTATTCAGCTATTAAAAGGAATGAATTTATGAAATTCCTAGGCAAATGGTTGGACCTGGAGGGCATCATCCTGAGTGAGGTAACACAATCACAAAAGAACTCAAATGATATGTACTCACTGATAAGTGGATATTAGCCCAGAAACTTAGTATACCTGACATATAAGATACAATTTACAAAACACATGAAACTGAAGAAGAACAAAGACCAAAGTGTGGACACTTTGCCCCTTTTTAGAATTGGAAACAACCACCCATGGAAACAGTTACAGAGACAAAGTTTGGAGCTGAGACAAAAGGATGGACCATCTAGAGACTGCCATATCCAGGGATTCATCCCATAATTAGCCTCCAAACGGTGACACCATTGCATACACTAGCAAGCATTTCCTGAAAGGACCCTGATATAGCTGTCTCTTGTGAGACTAGGCCGGGGCCTAGCAAACACAGAAGTGGATGCTCACAGTCAGCTATTGGATGGATCACAGGGCCCCCAATGGAAGAGCTAGAGAAATTATCCAAGGAGCTAAAGAGATCTGCAACCCTGTAGGTGCAACAACATTATGAACTAACCAGTACCCCGGAGCTCTTGACTCTAACTGCATATGTATCAAAAGATGGCCTAGTCGGCCATCACTGGAAAGAGAGGCCCATTGGACATGCAAACTTTATATGCCCCAGTACAGGGGAACGCCAGGGCCAAATAGTGGGAATGGGTGGGTAGGGAAGTGGGGGGGAGGGTATGGGGGACTTTTGGGATAGCATTGGAAATTTAATTGAGGAAAATACGTAATAAAAAATATTTTAAAAAAAACTACTCAAAATAGTATAAAATGATACAGTTTTCTAATTTATAGCACTCATATAATATATAAAAATATTAAATGATATAAACAGTCAATTATACAACTAGTGTTTAAATACAGCAAAATTTTGTGTTTATAATTTTACATATGATGTAATGTGTTTTCATCAATCCATTCCCTTTTATCCTGTGTCTTCCCTAATTTCCTCTAGCAATTTAGTTCCAAATTCATATGCTCTCTTAATCCTGTTGAGTTCATCTAGCCTAATGTACATGGAAATTATCAGCTGCTGGGAAGAAGGTCAGTTTTCTAAAAAATGTATATGCTGATAAGTCAACCATGTTCATATGGAATGTCACACATCCAAGAATATCTGGAGACTTTGATTTTTCAAAATAACTTTAATAAGGTTTCTCAAATGTTTCAATCCCCCTTTTAGCATACTGACCAAAGGTAGGGGAGAAAAGATGACAAACAGGCCAAGGGGATGTGGACCTCTTTAGAAGTAGTTCTTTGGAGTGATTCTAATTTCTGTTTGTCAGGATACCAGCAGTCCAGCTCAGTATGTGTCAGGATACCAACAGTCTACTTCCAAAATCTCACCAAACACAAACCAGCAATGTCAACACAACCCAGCAGAAACCACTAGAGCTCCATTAAATCTGCAGCAATCAGCAGGAATGTCTAATTTAAGCCAGAATGCCAGGAATTCTCTGCTGTGCTTCTCTCAATGAAATGAAGATCAGCAAAGACATGAGACCAACGGAGAGTTACACACCTAGCTATGTAAGTGGCACAAAACTGTCTGATGAGTTCTATTTATACTCTCTCCAAACAACACATATCCTTTAACATGTCTTGCCTCAGCAAAACATCATGTGACTCTGCATCACATGACACAACCAGAAAATTCCATTTCAAGTATCTTAGACACAAATAGGCCATGATGAGGATTAAGATAAAGGACAGAGTGGTAAGTGAAGGGGGAGGCAGAACTGGGAAGAATTGTGATCAAAGAATGTAATAACTTCTCAAAGAACTAAAGATGAATATATATAATAAAAATACTTCTTTAAGCTATATATACATATATATATTTACAATGTATTTCTGAAATATAAAATCATGCACTCACTTTATTTAGACTATTAACTAATGATATCCGCTTAAACTAAAGATAGACTATTAACATTTTGCCCTACCTGTAGGCATAAAATTTAAATTTATTGTCACTTGCATATGCTGCTCTGTGAGAATGTGATTAAAGTTTATGCCAGTAAATTTCTGTACTTTTAAAATTCACTTTAGAAATGTCATTCAAATGGACTTATGCAGCTGTTTCTACAAATGACTATCTCAGATGATTCAGCACTCTGGGGCAATTGTTTTCACGTAGCTATATTAAGTAATAGCGCAGAACTGAATAATCGAAATCATCTCATCTCGTGCTCTAATACTTTTCAAAAACCTCGCCTTTCACTGAGCATCTGTTGTTTGACATCTTGAGAGAATTTAAGAAGCCTGCTGTCTGATTCAAACTGTTGTATGAATTTGCTCAAGGAAGAGGTGATGCGTATGGGAAAAACATGTTAGTAATAACTACAAGCACAAAGTAGCCCCCAAATAATTTCATCCAACAAAACTGCCACAGCTGCAATGAACTCATATCTGTCCACTTATTAGCAAACTTCTAAGACATAAATTTGTGGTGATTTTGTTTTCCTCTTCATGATTTTGTTCCAGGCAGACAGTTCTGTGTCGAACAGGGTAGTCTATATTTAAATTGTCATTTTCTCTTGTCATTGCCCTCTTTACCATAAGAAAGCTTCAGCTACAGTTACCTTTTTTTTAAACAGCATGGTAAAGATCATTCTTACCTAGCATCTTGGGAATTATCTATCCAGAATGATGCCTCCAAATTTCTATAATCATAAACCATTAATAAGGACTAAATTATAACAAAATAATTCAGTACATATTTCTCACTATCATTATATTACCATATACTTTAAACTGCCTTAAATTTGTACAAAGACCCTTTCCCCCACACAATATCCAATCAAGTTCACCTCTCCAACCCCCAACCCACTTTCCCTCCCAGATCCCTCCCTCCCACCTTGTGGTTGCTTTCTTCTGCACAAGTAGGACTGAGGCATCCTCACTTGGGCACTTCAGCTTGTTGACCTTTTTGGGTTCTGTGGGCTGTATCTTGGTTATACAGCACTTTTTTGGGGGGGGTGCTAATATCCACTTATTAGTGAGTACAAAACTTAGGTTGTCCTCATTCTTTTTTTTTTTTTTTTTTTTTTTTTTTGGTTTTTCGAGACAGGGTTTCTCTTTTTTTTTTTTAATTTTTAATTTTTTTATTACATATTTTCCTCAATTACATTTCCAATGTTATCCCAAAAGTCCCCCATAGCGCCCCCCACTTCCCTACCCACCCATTCCCATTCTTTTGGCCCTGGCATTCCCCTATATTAGGGCATATAAAGTTTGCAAGTCCAATGGGCCTCTCTTTCCATTGATGGCCGACTAGACCATCTTTCGATACATATGCAGCTAGAGACAAGAGCTCCGGGGTTCTGGTTAGTACATCATGTTGTTCCAACAATAGGGTTGCAGATCCCTTTAGCTCCTTGGGTACTTTCTCTAGCTTCTCCATTGGGAGCCCTGTGATACATCCAATAGCTGACTGTGAACATCCACTCCTGTGTTTGCTAGGCCCCGGCATCGTCTCACAAGAGACAGCTATATTTGGGTCCTTTCAGCAAAATCTTGCTAGTGTATGCAATGGTGTCAGCGTTTAGAAGCTGCTTATGGGATGGATCCCTGGATACGGCAGTCTCTAAATGCTCCATCCTTTCATCACAGCTACGAACTTTGTCTCTGTAACTCCTTCCCTGGGTGTTTTGTTCCCAATTCTAAGAAGGGGCACAGTGTCCACACTTTGGTCTTCATTCTTCTTGAGTTTCATGCGTTTAGCAAATTGTATCTCATATCTTGGGTATCCTAAGTTTTGGGCTAATATCCACTTATCAGTGAATACATATTGTGTGAGTTCTTTTGTGATTGTGTTACTTCACTCAAGATGATGCCCTCCAGGTCCATCCATTTGGCTAGGAATTTCATAAATTCATTCTTTTTAATAGCTGAGTAGTACTCCATTGTGTAAATGTACCATAATTTCTGTATCCATTCCTCTGTTGAGGGACATCTGGGTTCTTTCCAGCTTCTGGCTATAATAAATAGGGCTGCTATGAACATAGTGGAGCATGTGTCCTTCTTACCGGTTGGGACATCTTCTGGATATATGCCCAGGAGAGGTATTGCTGGATCCTCTGGTAGTACTATGTCCAATTTTCTGAGGAACCGCCAAACTGATTTCCAGAGTGGTTGTACAAGCTTGCAATCCCACCAGCAATGGAGGAGTGTTCCTCTTTCTCCACATCCTCGCCAGCATCTGCTGTCACCTGAATTTTTGATCTTAGCCATTCTGACTGGTGTGAGGTGGAATCTCAGGGTTGTTTTGATTTGCATTTCCCTGATGATTAAGGATGTTGAACATTTTTTCAGGTGCTTCTCTGCCATTCGGTATTCCTCAGGTGAGAATTCTTTGTTCAGTTCTGAGCCCCATTTTTTAATGGGGTTATTTGACTTTCTGGAGTCCACCTTCTTGAGTTCTTTATATATATTGGATATTAGTCCCTTATCTGATTTAGGATAGGTGAAGATCCTTTCCCAATCCAGTGGAAGAAAGACAGCATTTTCAACAAATGGTGCTGGCACAACTGGTTGTTAACATGTAGAAGAATGCGAATCGATCCATTCCTATCTCCTTGTACTAAGGTCAAGTATAAGTGGATCAAGGAACTTCACATAAAACCAGAGACACTGAAACTTATAGAGGAGAAAGTGGGGAAAAGCCTTGAAGATATGGGCACAGGGGAAAAATTCCTGAATAGAACAGTAATGGCTTGTGCTGTAAGATCGAGAATTGACAAGTGGGACCTCATGAAACTGCAAAGCTTCTGCAAGGCTAAAGACACCATCAATAAGACAAAAAAACCACCAACAGATTGGGAAAGGGTTTCTCTTTATAGCTCTGGCTGTCCTGGAGCTCACTTTGTAGACCAGGCTGGCCTCGAACTGAGAAATTCGCCTGCCTCTGCCTCCCGAGTGCTGGGATTAAAGGCGTGCACCACCAAGCCCGGCTTGTCCTCATTCTTAATAGCTGAGTAGTATATCCCATTTCTTGATTGGGTTGTTTGTTTTTTTGGTGGTTAGCTTCTTGAGTTCTTTATATTATTTTGCATATTAGCCTCTATTGGATGTTGGGTTAGTGAAGATATTTCCCCAATCTGTATGTTGCTGATTTGTCTTATTGGCTATGTCTTTTGCCTAATAGAAGCTTTCCAGTTTCATAAGGTTGCATTTATCAATTCTTGATTTTAGAGCATGAGCCATTAGAGTTCTGTTTAGGAAATTTCCCCCTTTGCCAATGAATTCAAGGCTCTTTCCCACTTTCTCTTCCATTAGATTCAGTGTATCTAGTTTTAGGTTGAAGTCCTTGAATCCACTTGGACTTGAGCTTTGTGCAAGGTAACAAATATGGGTCTATTTTCATTTTTCTACATATCGACAGCCACTTAGACCAGCACCATTTGTTGAAGATGCTTTCTCTTTTTCATTGTATATTTTTGGCTCTTTGTCAAAGATCAAATGTCTGTAAGTGTATGCTTTTATTCCTTGGTCTTCAATTTTATTACATTGATCAAGTGTGTATCTCTGTACCAATATCATGCAGGGTTTTTTGTTTTTGTTTTTGTTAGTTTTGTTTTGTTTTGTTTTGTTTTGTTTTGTTTTATCACTATTGCTCTGGAGTAAAGCTTGAGGTCAGGGATGATGATTCCCCCATCCATTCTGTTATTGTTTTGTATTATTTTTGCTATTCTGCATTTTTTGCCTTTCCAGGTGAATTTGAGAGTTGTTCTTTCCATGTCTTTGAAGAACTGTGTTGGGATTTTGTTGGGGATTGCATTAGATTGACTTTGTTGGGTCGGCCATTTTTACTATGTTAATTCTGCCAATACATGAGCATGGATTGAGATCTCTCCATCTTCTGAGATCTTCGATTTCTTTCTTGAGAGACTTGAAGTTGTACTACAGAGCTTTCACTCATTTGGTTAGAGTTACCCCAAGATATTTTATATTATTTGTGATTATTGTGAAGGGAGTTGTTTCCCTAATTTCTTTCTCAGCCTGTTTATCATTTGTATAAAGGAAAGCTACTGATTTATTTGTGTTAATTCTATTCCTATTCTTTTTAATTTAGATATTTTCATGGTGTCTTGTGTTTCCTGAATGGTTTTTGGTCAGGAATTTTTTACATTTAATATTTTCTTTCAGTGATGTATCTGTTTCTTCTATTGAATCTTATACACCTGAGTTTCTCTTTTCCATCTTCTGTATTCTGTTGGTGATGCTTGCATCTGTTGTTTGCTTCCCCAGGTTTTCTATCTCCAAGTTTCCCTGAGTTTGTGTTTTCTCCATTGCTTCTATTTCTACTTTCATGTCTTGTACAGTTTTATTTATTTCTTTTATGTGTTTAATTTTATTTTCCCTATATTTTTAAGGGATTTGTTTATTTCCTCTTTAAAGACTTTTACCTGTTTGATTATATTTTCTTGTATTTCTTTAAGGCATTAATTCACTTTCTCTTTAAAGGCTTCTTTCATCTTTATAAGGTTGGAATTAAGATCATTTACTTGTACTTTGGTTCTGTTTGGCTATCTAGGGCTTACTGTACTAGGATAGCTGTGCTCTAGAGCTGTCTTTTTGACCTGTCTTTTGTTGATTGTGTTCTTTTGAGGGCCTTTAGCCATGTGGATGGCTTTGGCTCCTGGATGCTCATGGTGTTGGCATGGCAGGCCTCTGAATGGTATTCTTGGGTTGCAGGGTTCTAGATCTGCAGGTTTGTATAGTTCAGAATCTGCAGGTATGTATGATTTATAAGCTGCAGATACAGTGAATGTGGGTAGAAAGTAGGCAGGAGAATGGAGTTCTGCCTGGGGTAGCAGACTGCTCAGAGAAGCTTGGAAGGCCTAGAGGACTCACCTTAGAGCTGGAGATGGGTGGGGGAAGGGAAACTTACCCGTATGGTTTTGGCTCAGTCACCCTAATGAAGGTTGGGGAACAAGTGAGAGGAGAATTTAAATTCCCCTGGGATAGCAGGCTGCTTAGAGAAGTTCAGCTTGTTCCAGAGGATTCAGCCATCAGGAAAGATGAGTGGGGGAAGGGAAGCTTACCTGTACGGTTCAGGATCCACAGGTCTGATGAAGGTGGGTAGATAAGTGGGGAGAATGGAGGTTCCCTTTGGAATGGCAGGCTGCTCAGGGTCCTAAACTTTTATTTAAATGAAGATTCAAACCTAGTGAAGTTGACAGCCTAGAGACCATCACTGCCAACAACTATCACAATGGAAAAATCACTAAGACATAGTCAATTTCCTATTAGAGCACAAGATGTGATAACTTAGAGTATTCAATTCTATCTCATTAGTTAATATAAGCCATGATCATGTCTAGACAGTATGAGGATTCGCCCAGTTCTTCATCTGTGTCTTTTTAACTCATCAAATCATGTCTATCAGATCATCCCCTAATTGCCAGGGACTACATTTTGGTACTTTTATCAATTATATTCCTCAGGGCTATGTTCGCATATGGCTTACTTATCGACAGAACCTATTATTTACTGAAGAGCCTTTTGACATTTGCACTGTGTTCTGAGTCCAATATTAAATCTATGTTCATTGTACCAACTTTGAGGCAGGGCAAAAGTTTTAATGATGAAGCCAGCAAATGTAAACTCCACAGTGTGGGCACTTCTGAAAACAGAAGACCTTGACTGACTAGAACATGGGAGCAAAGTCAAGGCTCTTGTTTCCAGGCTAAAGGGTTTCACTTTCAGGGACACCTCAGTCTTCCATGTAAAAACCCCAACATGTTGACACAAAATTGGTCAAACCATCTTTAATAATCTTTATTTAACATAAGAAAGCCCTTTAAATTCCATCTGAAAACTTTCTAAACAGCATTCGATAAATTTAATTCTATATTTGACCAAATCACTGAGGACAGTAGATTCCTCGATTTGAAACATCAAAATGCTGGTTCCTTAGGGCTTTCTCATTGAGAAATGGGCCATTCTGTCCCTGTATGACCTGGTCCTAGAACTAGGTAGTTAGACGTTCTCCCCGAAGTAATCCTTGAGCAACAACAATTGATTGATAAGATAAACATTTTGAAGAGAAAAACTGAAAGCTAAGCAAGATTTTGTTTATTCTCACTTATAACATCTGTATATTTTATGATCATTTCAGTTCATTACATGCTGTCATATGTACTTCTATATTCTAACATGTAAAGTTGTAAATTTGGGATGAGACTAAAATGTGAAGGAGTGCAGGGAGAATAATAATTTGAATTCTCAAATTTATGGAAATTTGTTTTTCTATTATGAAGTTTCTCTCAGAAACTCAGATATAACTGATATTATATTTAATCTTTTACAATTCTAATCTATAATAAAGATTTCATATCAAAGATTTCAGTCTTAAGTATACTTTTATAAAATCATTTTGGAGTTACTCAAGAGTCCCTTGTATTATAAAGACATTTTATTTCTTTAAACATGTAGTCCAATTTAGCTTTCCTGAAAATTACTCTCAGACTCAATCTATTGCTTTGGTAAAGATGTAACTTATTATTATGTGCAAGTTGAAGACTATAGAAAAATTCACGACACCTTTTTAATTATGCTCTCATTACTGTCTGCTAAAATAACATCAAGCCAATATGAATACAGGTTAGAATATTAAAATGGATTATGTTCAAGATGATTAGAGTATTTTTATTAAAATGTGGCAATTTCTATGCATTTACCTTAGTAAATTATGGGTTGTATAATGGATTTTTTTCAGAGTAGAGAATGAAATTTATTTCCAGGAGAAATTTGATTTTCACAATATATTAATATTCTTCACAAAAGTATGTTTAGAATAAAAGACATGCAACAAAGTTGGAGAAATATTACCATAAACCATCACTATAGGACTCTCAAAAATTTTTGAAGCAACTGCATAGGCTCCAGAGTCATATGCAACGTTTATTATAATATCTGCTCTGTGAACATGTTCTACATTGGAAAATAATCCCGTAGAGTACTGGGTCTGAGAGACTTAAGGAATGTGTAAAAACGCTTTCCCTTTCTCTTTACGGTCTCTGGGACAGACACAGGAAAGAAGTCAGAGGAGTACTCATTGGGTAGTTGTCAGATTGATTGTGCTTAGATACTAGTGGAACTCACAACCCAGCAGAGCATCTAATCACAGTAACACCCTAATGTCTCTCTAACCTAGAAACTAAGAACTTTAGAGTGAAATAACTTTGCTGGGTGTTTCATTTAAAAAAAAAATTAACAGATTTTCTATTAAAGTGTAGATTTCTCTACAGGTGTCTGAAATAATTTCCACCTGGCTAGTGTTTCCATATGTCAAGGAATTTCTAAGTAAATAAGCAGCACATTGATATGTTTATTTTGCATAGCCAGCAGACATCTAGTATAACCAGCAGACTTTCACACCAAGTACAGAAAAAGAAACTATTGCATCGCCCTTTTCAATATATACTGAAAGCGAGTTGCTTTAGTCTATGTGGTTACACTATATTCAATAACTACAATATCACTATGCCTTATATGGCAACTGATTTTTCTAATTAAGAACAAATGACTTGGACATTTTGAAATTCTTGATATTTGCTAACATTGTCTAAGATTTGTCTATGTTTATAATTATATGTTGTTATGATTACACATGTCCTGTTGTTAGAAATCATTTGTCATACTAATATTTTAAAACAGAGATCCAGGGGCTGGAGAGATGGGCTTAGCGGTTAAGAGCACTGGCTGCTTACTCTTCGAGAGGTCCCGAGTTCAATTCCTAGCAACGAATGCTGGCTAACAACCATCTGTAATAGGATCCGATGCCCTCTTCTGATGTGTCTGAAGACAGCTACAGTGTACTCATATAGATGAGATTAATAAATCTTAAAAAAAAAAAACAACAGAGACCCTTTCATAATTGAAAGAAAACTAAAGAACACAATATATTACTGGTTCTTGTTTTTTATTAGATGTGTTTCTGGTTAAATATCTGTAGGAAGAATAGGAATTATAAACATGATGGTAATAAAATTAAAATTTTGACATGTATGAATATAAGTTCTTTTAGAAATATAATAGTGAATGTCATGCATCCAAAATAGAAGTACAATAATACATCTCTCCATTTATGTTTCTTTATCCTATGAAGTTGTTACAATTGGCGGACATATTAAAGGATGGAGGCTGTAAATCATCATGGTGGCAGTTTATGTCTATGCTGCAGACATTCCAGAATGAACTGATGCACAAAGAGTTCACCTGTGCACTCCTCCTCTACACTAACATCTAACATCTGCCTACAAGCAGAGCCTCTGGAGGAAAAACAAATCAATTACCTTAAACTCACTTCCTTGGAATGTTCCTGTACTGGAACCTATCATCCTGAGTGATGAAACTCAGACACAAAAGAACACACATGGTGTGTACTCACTGATAAGAGGATATTCGCAAAAAAGAAGTTCAGAATACCCATGATACAATCACAGACCATATGAAACCAAAGAAGAAAGAATATCACACCAAAGTGTGGATGTGGAGTCCTACTCAGAAGGGGGAAGAAAATAATCTCCTGGAAGTAGAGGGAGAGATGGATCTCAGAGGGAGAGAGGAGGGGGAGGGAAAGGGGGGGGGCAGTTCAGATATAAGAGGAGATGGGGGAGAAGTACAGAAGGTCAGGAATTTGAAAGTAGGTGTGTAGCAGTGGGGAAGAGGGAACTGGGGGTAGCCACTAGAAAGTCCCAGATGCCAGGGACCTACGAGGTTCCCAGGACCCAACAGGGAGAACATTAGCCCAAATATCCAAAAAAAGGGGAGATAGTACCTGTAGAGACCATGTCCAGTGGATAGACATGGTCCCTGGTTGAGGGATGGGGCCATTCACCAACCTCAAAAATATTAATCCAGAATTCCTAATGTCAAAAGGAAATGCAGGGACAAAGACTGGACAAAGTTTGGAGCTGAGATGAAAGGATGGACCATCTAGAGACTGCCATACCCGGGGATCCATCCCATAATCAGCCTCCAAATGCTGACACCATTGCACACACTAGCAAAATTTTGCTGAAAGGACCCTGATATAGCTGTCTCTGGTGTGGCTATGCCGGGGGCCTAGCAAACACAGAAGTGGATGCTCACAGTCATCTATTATATGGATCACAGGGCCCCCAATGAAGGAGCTGGAGAAAGTATCCAAGGAGCTAAAGGGGTCTGCAACCCTATAGGTGGAACAACAATATGAACTAACCAGTTCCCCCCGGAGCTCATGTCTCTAGCTGCATATGTATCAGAAGATGGCCTTGTTGGCCATCAGTAGAAAGAGAGGCCCATTGGTCTTGCAAACTTTATATGCCTCAGTACAGGGGAACACCAGGGCCAAGAAGTGGGAGTGGGTGGGTACGGGAGTAGGGGGGGGGTTATGGGGGACTTTTGGGATAGCTTTGGAAATGTAAATGAAGAAAATACCTAATTAAAATAAAATTAAATTAAAAATTAAAAAGAAAGAAAGAAAATCTTAGGCATATGAATGGACCTAAAGAATATCATCCTGAGTGATATTCATAATCACAAAAGAGCACACATGGTATGCACCCACTGATAAGCGGATATTAGCCCAGAAGTTCGGAATACCCAAGATACAATTCACAGACTATATGAAGTTTAAGAAGAAGGAAGACCACATTGTGGATATTTTGGTCCTTCTTAGAAGAGGGATCAAAGTACCCATGGGAGGAGATCCAGAGACAAAGTGTGGAATGGACAGTGAAATTCTTAATGCTGCAGATTACATAAGAAATTCCATATTCTTTTTTTTTAACCTTTTCTGCTTCAATGTCCTGAAGTTTGTTTTTCCATCTTGTTTTTTTTTTAAGATTTTATTTATTTATTTATTATTTGTAAGTACACTGTAGCTGTCTTCAGACACTCCAGAAAAGGGAGCCACCATGTGGTTGCTGGGATTTGAACTCTGGACCTTTGGAAGAGCAGCCGGGTACTCTTACCCAGTGAGCCATCTCACCAGCCCCTTCCATCTTGTTTATGTTTTCTTGATTTCTTACCATCCAGAATCTGTCATACCAAGAGTGTCAAGTATTTTGAACAGTGAAATAAAGTGTTGTGGTAAGTCCTATGAAAACACTGAATTCTTCTAGGTAATAGGTGAGTATAATCTGTATATGTGGTCTGCTCATGTGTAATTCAAATAACATTAGATTAATAAAACCTAGAAAAAATTACTCCTGAATTAACAAATATACTTTTATCAATATTCCCTAAATATAAATATTTATAACTTTTACATTATACTCTTTATTATGAGAATTCTATGTATGATTTATCATTTAGGAAAGGAAGTATGTTATATCCAAACACTGTGTCATTTCCATTGAGTCTAAATGTTTTTAAATAGATTTTGGAAATCCTGGTGTGGGGGATATAGAAGGAGAATATTATAGAAACAATATCCTACAAACAACTGGGGCAAAAAATTGTAACCTGTAATGAATTGTTATGTTAATAATCAATCATTCTTCAAATAGAAATAGACACAATTAGTGAAACACTGTTAGGGAGAAAAAGAACTTCAGTTCATCACCGTCAAGACACAAGGACTAATTGACAGAGATACTGGTACAGGGAAGAATAGGCTCAGGAAAGCATCTACACTTAATCAATGAAGCCTAAACACTGTGTTCTAAGTGACTTAGGTTTTGATTCTAGCTGCACATGAAAGAAAGTACAGAGGTCATGGGAATCTATAAGACAAAAGAAATCTGTGACCTCAAATAAACCAGACCTGCCCAACCTATGGACAGGCCCTATGTAGGTGAGGATACTTGTGAATGTGCCCAAATGTACTGACAACACTATGAGATTTTTTTTATTGTGTTGTTGTTGTTTAGGTCTTAAGTGTCTGTTGCAGATAGTGTTGTGTTACAATATCAACAGTTTAGACAAGCCAGTGGAAAGACAATACGAGTAGAATAAAGAATCTACACAATCAATTAAACCAATAAGACCACTCCAACCCACACTGGTGAGACAACTGTAGGGAACTTAGACCATGGTGGGACTATAGAAGGTGCTTGGTGGTAATATTCTGAATATGAAGGAGTTGGATTGTGTTATCAAGAGAATCCTGAAAAGCATACTAACATATTTACAAAAAATGATTCCAGTTACTTGCTTCATCAAATTGAACTTGGTCAGTTCAATGGTGGTTGGTATGAAATGTCCCACATGAGTCAGTGAAACTGGGCAAGGACATGAATTTTGTTACCATTTCTACTTTTGTGTACAACTTAAATGTTCTATTAAAAAAAACTTACTGAATGGAAAAAGAAAAACATTTTCTTTACATCATGTAAAACTTGAGAAGGTAGTCTAGAGTGTGTGCCTATGGCAACATTTTTCAGTAGCTCCACATGTAAATGATGGGTAGAATAAAAGAACAAGTTCAAAAACACTCTCCATTACAAAACATTCTCACTTCACTGTAGAGATGAATGGCTTAAGAAAATAATTTAGGGGGAGGGTGCAGCAGGCTCAGCAGGTTAGATCCTTGCCATTAAGGCTGAAGACCTAGATTCAATCTTCAGGACCCAGGTGGTGGAAGGAGAGACCTCACTCTTTCAATGTTTCCTCTAACTTCACATGAATGTCATGGCATATGTGCTACATTACAGATATAAACAAACAAACACACACTCGAGCACACACAAACACACAAATTAAATGATCACTTTAAAATATGAGAATTGGCATTTCAACCCTTTTTTTTTTTTTTTTGGTGCCCAAATAGCTTGTTTCCACTGTTATGACTGAAGCTGAAACAAGTAATATTTAGACATTAAGAGATATTCCTGTTATTCCAGATGAATTTGCAGATTGCCCTTTCTAATTCATTGAAGAATTGAGTTGGAATTTTGATGGGGATTGCATTGAATCTGTAGATTGCTTTTGGCAAGATAGCCATTTTTACTATATTGATCCTGCCAATCCATGAGCATGGGAGATCTTTCCATCTTCTGAGATCTTCTGTAATTTCTTTCTTCAGAGATTTGAAGTTCTTATCATACAAATCTTTTACTTCCTTAGTTAGAATCATGCCAAGGTATTTTATATTATTTGTGACTATTGAGAAGGTTGTTTTCCTAATTTCTTTCTCAGTCTGTTTACCCTTTGTGTACAGAAAGGCCATTGACTTGTTTGAGTTAATTTTATATCCAGCTACTTCATTTAAGCTCTTTATCAGGCTTAGGAGTTCTCTGGTGGAATTTTTAGGGTAACTAATATATATTATCATACCATCTGCAAAAAGTGATATTTTGACTTCTTCCTTTCCAATTTGTATCCCCGTGATCTCCTTTTGTTGTCTAATTGCTCTGGCTAGAACTTCAAGTACAATGTTGAATAGGTAGGGAGAGAGTGGACAGCCTTGTCTAGTCCCTGATTTTAGTGGGATTTCATCCAGCTTCTCACAATTTCCTTTGATTTTGGCTACTGATTTGCTGTAGATTGCTTTTATCATGGTTAGTTATGGGCCTTGAATTCCTGATCTTTCCAAGACTTTTATCATGAATGGCTGTTGGATTTTGTCAAATGCTTTCTCCACATCTAAGGAGATGATCATGTGGTTTTTGTCTTTGAGTTTGTTTATATACTGGATTACGTTGATGGATTTCCGTATATTGAACCATCCTTGCATCTCTGAATGAAACCTACTTGGTCAGGATGGATGATTGTTTTGATATGTTCTTGGATTCAGTTAGCAAGAACTTTATTGAGTATTTTTGCATCGATATTTATAAGGGAAATTGGTCTGAAGTTCTCTATCTTTGTTGGATCTTTTTGTGGTTTAGGTATCAGAGTAATTGTGGCTTCATAGAATGAGTTGGATAGAGTACCTTCTGTTTCTATTTTGTGGAATAGTTTGTGAAGAACTGGGATTAGATCTTCTTCAAAGCTCTGATAGAACTCTGCACTAAACCCATTTGGTCCTGGGCTTTTTTTGGTTGGGAGATTATTAATGACTGCTTCTATTTCTTTAGGGGATATAGGACTGTTTAGATCATTAACCTGATCTTGATTTAACTTTGGTAACTGGTATCTGTCTAGAAACTTGTCCATTTCATCCAGGTTCTCCAGTTCTGTTGAGTATAGCCTTTTGTAGAAGAATCTGATGGTGTTTTGGATTTCATCAGGATCTGTTGTTATGTCTCCCTTTTCATTTCTGATTTTGTTAATTAGGATGCTTTCCCTGTGCCCTCTAGTGAGTCTGGCTAAGGTTTTATCTATCTTGTTGATTTTCTCAAAGAACAAGCTCCTCCATTGATTGATTCTTTGAATAGTTCTTCTTGTTTCCAAGTCAATTCTTCAACGAATTAGAAAGGGCAATCTGCAAATTCATCTGGAATAACAAAAAAACCTAGGATAGCAAAAATTCTTCTTAAAGATAAAAGAAACTCTGGTAGAATCACCATGCCTGACCTTAAGCTGTACTACAGAGCAATTGTGATAAAAACTGCATGGTACTGGTATAGCAACAGACAAGTAGACCAATGGAACAGAATTGAAGACCCTGAGATGAACCCACACACCTATGGTCACTTGATCTTTGACAAGGGATCTAAAACCATCCAGTGGAAAAAAGACAGCATTTTCAACAAATGGTGCTATCACACCTGGCGGTTATCATGTAGAAGAATGGGAATTGATCCATTTCTATCTCCTTGTACTAACGTCAAATCTAAGTGGATTAAGGAACTCCACATAAAACCAGAGACACTGAAACTTATAGAGGAGAAAGTAGGGAAAAGCCTCAGAGATATGGGTACAGGGGAAATAATCCTGAATAGAACAGCAATGGCTTGTGCTGTAAGATCGAGAATTGATAAATGGGACCTCATAAAGTTGCAAAGCTTCTGCAAGGCAAAAGACACCGTCCATAAGACAAAAAGACCACCAACAGATTGGGAAAGGTTCTTTACCTATCCTAAATCAGATAGGGGACTAATATCCAATATATATAAAGAACTCAAGAAGGTAGACTCCAGAAAATCAAATAACCCCATTAAAAAATGGGGCTCATAACTGAACAAAGAATTCTCACCTGAGGAATACCGAATGGCTGAGAAGCACTGGAAAAAATATTCAACATCCTTAATCATCATGGAAATGCAAATCAAAACAACCCTGAGATTCCACCTCACTCCAGTCAGAATGGCTAAGATCAAAAATTCAGGTGACAGCAGATGCTGGCGAGGATGTGGAGAAAGAGGAACACTCCTCCATTGTTAGTGGGATTGCAAGCTTGTACAACCACTCTGGAAATCAGTCTGGCGGTTCCTCAGAAAAGTGGAAATAGTACTACCAATGGATCCAGCAATATCTCTCCTGGGCATATATCCAGAAGATGTCCCAAGTGGTAAGAAGGACACATGCTCCACTATGTTCATAGCAACCTTATTTATAATAGCCAGAAGCTGGAAAGAACCCAGATGCCCCTCAAGAGAGGAATGGATACAGAAAATGTGGTACATTTACATAATGGAGTACTACTCAGCTATTAAAAAGAATGAATTTATGAAATTCCTAGGCAAATGGATGAACCGGAAGGGCATCATCCTGTGTGAGGTAACACAATCACAAAGGAACTCACACAATATGTACTCACTGATAAGTGGATATTAGCCCAAAACTTAGGATACCCAAGATATAAGATAAAATTTGCTAAACGCATGGAACTCAAGAAGAATGAAGACTAAAGTGTGGACACTGCGCCCCTTCTTAGAATTGGGAACAAAACACCCATGGAAGGAGTTACAGAGACAAAGTTTGGCGCTGTGAGTAAAGGATGCACCATCTAGAGGCTGCCATATCCAGGAATCCATCCCATAATCAGCTTCTAAACGCTGACACCATTGCATATACTAATAAGATTTTGCTGAAAGGATCCAGATATAGCTGTCTCTTGTGAGACTAGGTGGATGCTCACAGTCAGCTATTGGATGGATCACAGGGCTTCCAATGGAGGAGCTAGAGAAAGTACCCAAGGAGCTAAAGGGATCTGCAACCCTATAGGTGGAACAACATTATGAACTAACCAGTACCCCAGAGCTCTTGACACTTACTGCAGATGTATTAAAAGATGGCCTAGCCAGCCATCACTGGAAAGAGAGGCCCATTGGACTTGCAAACTTTTTATGCCCCAGTACAGGGGAACGCCAGGGCCAAAAAGTGGGAGTGGGTGGGTGGGATGGTATGGGGGACTTTTGGGATAGCATTGGAAATGTAAATGAGGAAAATACCTAATAAAAATATATAAAAAAATAAATAAATAAAATGAAAAAAGAGATATTCCTGAATAGTTTCAGTATTAAAATAATAGTCTCACTTTATTTTATTAGTAATTTTCATATAGTTTCTATTGATATACTAATGCATTGATACAAGTAACATACGAAATACAATGTGATAATTTTATAAACGTGAAAAATTTTTATAAATTTTTATTGTAAAAAGAATGTTTTCACTTCTAGCTTGATAATCAATGCTTGTAACAGCAAGGATGTTGCCATAACAGTGCTGTTACAACTCAGGATAATGTTACAGTCAGTTAGATAGAATTCCTCTTGAAATTTTTGTTGACATTTACCCAAGTAAAAAGAAATAGGATTGAATTAATGTCGTTGTAGTTCTGCTTATTGTTTAAAACTTTTTTTTTATTGTGTGACCAGTTTTAAAATTAAGTTGAGTGTTGGTTGAATATGTGCGAGGGAAAGGAAAAGCCCATCTGACGTGCACTTTGTGGTGTCTTTCTGTGAAAGGCTTGTTTTGGTTGTTGTTTATAATTCTTCATTCAAAATTTAAATTAAAAGTCTTACATGTGCCTGATATGCAATGCATATACCTGTATCCATGTGGAAAGCTGAAGCTGTAAGAGCTGGAGTTTCAGGCATTGCTGGGCTGTACCTCAAGGTCAGTGTCAGCCTGAACTACATAATAATCTGTTTCAAAACAAACAAAAAACATCATAGTCTTGAGAGTTTTGAACAAAGAGCTTGAATGAATGAAAGTTTATATTTGCTCAATTCCAATTGATCTTTGAAGGTAAATGATTATACACACACACACCTATATATATAGGTGTGTGTATACATGCATTTGTGTGTGTGTATATATACACACACAGCTATATATAGGTGTGTGTATGCATGGATTTGTGTGCATACACACATATATAGTATTAGGTAGATAGGAATCAATAAGAACATAGAATAACATAAAGAATGAAACTCTCTAATCTAAAATTAAATCATTAAACAAACATGGTGCAGATTTTTACACATATATCCTCAAATGTGGATTGGAAATTATTATATGACTATAAGTAGACCAGAAAAAAGAATAAGAGTTGAATACCATATATATTTTTTAAATCAGTATAATCAAGTAACTAGGAAGTCTGTTTAAAAATGTTGTCATAGCTAAGATTTGAGGTGACAGGGCAGTGATTTCCAAGCTTTAATGTGTATCAGGAGCAGATCAAATTAGATCATTGAGTCCATTACCATGAATTTTTGCAGAAAAATTCTGCTTTGAGGATCAAAGAAATTGCATTTCTGAAGAGTTCTCAAGAGATGCAAAGTTTACAAGTCTAGTAATTATGTGAGTTCTGGTGGGGTGGGATATAGAAGCTTATATTTCACTACAAATTTCATGTATATTTGCCTTGTTTTTAGTAGTATAATAAATGTGATATATTTAGGCACCTAGCAAGGATCAAGATTCATTTTCATTTCATATCTACTGCTATTACAAGCATGTTTAGAAGTATTTTGGGGGAACTGGAGGGATAACTCAGCACTTAAGAGCACTGGCTACTCTTCCAGGAGTACTGAACTCAGTACCTACATGGTGGTACACAACCATCTATAACTGTACTATAGTCCCAAGGACTCTGATGATCTCGTCTGGTGTGCAAGTATCTCGCTCTCGTGTTCTCTCTCTCTCTCGTGTTTTCTCTCTCTCTCGTGTTCTCTCTCTCTCTCTCTCTCGTGTTCTCTCTCTCTCGTGTTCTCTCTCTCTCTCGTGTTCTCTCTCTCTCGTGTTCTCTCTCTCTCTCTCGTGTTCTCTCTCTCTAGCGCTCTCTCTCTCTCTCTCTCTCTCTCTCTCTCTCTCTCTCTCTCTCTCTCTCTCTCTCTCTCTCTCTCCCCCTTATCCTAGCAATAGGAGGAAGAGTCTGGAGGATCTCTGAGTTTGAGGCCAGTGTGGTCTATATTGTGAATTCCAGGACATCCAGAACTACACATAAAAACTCTGTCTAAAAACAGGCAAGAATAAAGGAAGACGTTTTGGTATTATAGTGGGTTGAATAGGTTTGTCCCCCATAGACTCTTGTGTTTGAAGCTTGGTCCACAGTAAATTGCACTATTAGGATGGGTTGCTTTGTCCGAATAGGTGTGGCCTTGTTGGAGTAGGTGTGTCACTATCGGGGTGGAGGGTGAGCTTTGAGGTCTCTTAGTGCTCTCAACATTCACTCTGTGTGGGAAAGTCCCCTTCTCTTGCCTGGGGGAAATAGTCCATTTCTGCTGCATCGCATCATGAGGTAGAAGTCCTGGCTCCTCCAGTGCCATATCAGCCTGAACACTGCCATGCTTCCTGCCATGATGATAATGAACTGCACCTCTGAAACTGTAAGCCAACCTCAATTAAATGTTTTTCTTTAGAAGACTTGCTGTGGTCATTGTGTCTCTACATAGCAATAAAACTCAAATAAAGGCGGAAGTTGGTACTAGGAAAACAGTTTCGCTGTGATAAGCCTGTCCATGCTTTCATTTGGCAGAAAGTGGATTTTGGAACTTTGGAAAGCAGTGGAATCCTTTAAGTGTGACTTAATAGGCCATTCTCATAGGAACATGGAAGACAGTTGTACATTGGATGATTTGAACTCTAATGGCTTGCCTCAAGTGGTTTCAGAGTATAATAATTTTAGTATACTACCTAGAAATAATTTTTGTGAAAAATTTTTGAAGAATATGGCTTCTTTTTAGCCTTGTCTGAAGAGTGTGCCCAAGTCTAAGGTGAAGATATTTAGATTAATTGCATTAGGCAATGAAGGAAACCAGTGAAATGAGAAAGTTACGGAAGATGTATAGAAAAATGATGGCATGTTCCAGCCCCAGTAAGAAGCAAAACTTGGCAGCTTTGGCTATGTGGCTCTGACTTTAGATTCAAGAATAAAAGGTGCCAGGCGGTGGTGGGGCACATCTCTAATCCCAGCACTCGGGAGGCAGAGGCAGGTGGATTTCTGAGTTCGAGGCCAGCCTGGTCTACAAAGTGAGTTCCAGGACAACCAGGGCTATACAGAGAAATCCTGTCTCAAAAAACCAAAAACCAAACAAACAAAAGAATAACAGGTGTTACTAGGCTGCTTGATGCTGGTTAGTTAGAGATAAGCAATTAGCAAGAAGAGACCAACGTCACTGAGGTAAAATCTTCTGGTAAGTGTTTTCTGAGAGCACAAAGATCCTGTGATCCATAGATAGAGATTGTGATGGCAACTGAACTTGCTAATATGTAAGAGTCACCCATGCAGACTAGTTTTGAAGTCATAAAGGGATCATGGAGAGCAGTGAAGGCTTGGGACTGTGAGACCGTTGATGAAGGTACAGCCTCAGGTGTAGCTAAATTCCCAGATCTGAAGAAGTCATGCAAAGAAGTTGAAGCTTGGCACCATGAGGAGAGCAAATGAGAGGATATTGGTGAAAATATCAGCCTTGTCTAGTTGCAGTAGAAGATCTCAGTGTATTAGAGATGCCAGTACTATGGGGTGAGTACCAAAAATAGCAGCAAAGGTGATGGGTAAACAGACAGAATCTAGAGTGATACAGAGGGAAGAGCTGGAGTTGTGATCTAAGTCTTTGGAGGAAGCCATAAGACCATATGTGGATTCCAAACACTGGGACAAGAAATTGTAAAGTTGAAGTTTCCTTGGAGACCTCAACATGTTAGAGATGACAGAGTCATGGGATACATGCTAAAGAAATCTGCTAACAGGGAATGTAATGGGCCCAAAAGAAAGTATGTTATCAAAGTCAGCAAAGCTGAAAGGAGTTGGACATCACACAAGGAGATGCAGAGTTTGAAATTTGGCAAGCTAATTTTGGTCTTGACTTTGTCAAGTATTACTTCAGTTTGATGTTTTGTAATAGTAAGATACATCCTGTGATGTTGGAAATATGTGATTTGGTTTTTTTTATTTTGATTTTATAGGAGATTACAGTTAAGAGATTGAATGAATCTCAGAAGAGCCTTTGAGCTTTGAATGTTTAAACATTGTTGAGACTGTGATAGACTCTGGGGGATTTTGTGGTTGGACAAAATGCATTTTGCCCCTCATAGACTCATGTGTTTGAATACTTGGCCCATAGGCAATGCCACTATTAAAATTGTGGTTTGATTTGAGTAGGTATGGCCTGTTGGAGTAGGTATGTCACTGTGGAGGTGAGCTTTGAGGTCTCCTAGTGTTCAAGCTCCACTTAGTGTGGAACAGTCCCTTTCCTTCAGCTGTGTGTGGATCATGGCTACTCCATGCACCATGTCTGCCTGCACACTGCCATGTTTTCTGCCATAATGATAATGGATTACATCTCTGAAACTCTAAGCCAGCCCCAATTAAATCTCTTCCTTTAGAAGAGTTGCTTTGGTCATGGTGTCTTTTCACAACAGTAACACCCTAAGAAAAATATCAAATTATTCTTGATGTCATGTATTCTTTTCTACCAACTGTAGCATATTCTTTTCTACAGTATTTACAGATGCACCCAAGTGAAAAAGGATGTATTAAAATGAAATTCTTAGGCAAATGGATGTACCTGGAGGATATCATACTGAGTGAGGTAACCCAATCACAAAGGAACACTCATGTTATGCACTCACTGTTAAGTGGATATTAGTACAGACACTTAGAATACCCAAGATATAATTTGCAGAACACATGAGACTCAAAAAAGAAAACCAAAGTGTGGATACTTCGTTCCTTCTTAGAAAGGGGAACAAAATGCCCATGGAAGGAGTTAAAGAGACAAAGTCCAGAGCTGAGACGAAAGGAAGGACCATCCAGACACTACCCCCGGCTGGGTATCCATCCCATAAACAAACACCAAGCCCAGACAGTATTGCATATCCCAACAAGATTTTGCTGACAGGACCCTGATATAGATATCTCTTGTGAGGCTATGCCACTGCCTGGCAAATACAAAAGTGGATGCTCACAGTTATCCATTGGATGGAACACAGGGCCCCCAATAAAGGAGCTAGAGAAAGTACTCAAGGAGCTGAATGGGTCTGCAACCCTATAGGAGGAACAACAATATGAACTAACCAGTACCCCGAGATTTCATGTCTTTAGCTGCATATGTAGCAGAGGATGGCCTAGTAGGCCATCAATGGGAGGAGAGGCCCTTGGTCTTGCGAAGATTATATGCCCCATTACAGGAGAATGCTAGGGCCAGGAAGCAGGAGTGGGTGGGTTGAGGAACAGGGTGTGGGGAGGGTACAGGGGACTGTTGGAGAAGAAACTAGGAAAGGGGATAGCATTTAAAATGTAAATGAAGAAAATATCTAATTAAAAACCAACCAAACAAAAATCTCTCTACCCACTGAAATTCTTAGTATTTGTTTCAAAAATGGTGTGCTGATACCATGGGACTGTCAGAAAGCACAGCGATTTATTAACTATGTGATGAATTTAGCAGATGGCATTCATGTGGGTATGAAGAGCTATATAATCTGAGAATGAAATTTTGGGCTACGAAATCTAACTTTTTCTCTGAATATCCTTGCCTAGTTCTATGAATATATCAAATTAGGGCAATGAAAAGATGAGCAAAGTTCTTCATAATAAAATGAGTAATATAAAAATTTCATAACCAGTATTATATTTTACCAACTCTCATTTAAATTTTTTAAACAATTTATTATAAAAACTTTAGTAGATATAATTTCTGCATAAAAACAAATGATTGTGTCAATAAATATGTTGGATATTTTCTTATATATGTCATATAAGAGACTTTGACTTTTTAAAGATTCATTTATGTATCTTCATATCTGTGTTCATATGTGTGTGATTGTACACACACACACACACACACAAATTGTGTTCAGATACCAATGGAAGCAAATATTCTTAAGTTCTGAGCCATTTTTCAACACCCCCCAAAATAATGTTCAATACATGAGAAATTTGTGTCTTCACAAAAGTCTATGGAGAAGTCCTGTATGTAAATATTTTTATGAAAACACATAAAACCTTGAAGGAATTCAAGTTACCTTGAATCATTAGCTGAACAATTAATATGTTTAATAAAGGAAGAAAATGACACTATAAGTGTTCAGAAAAAACATTCGATGTCTATTATGAATTAATATAATCCTGGGCCAACTGTCTGAGTGGGACATCAAAGGTATCTTTTTCATTCCTACCTAAGTGACTGTGTCTTAAACATTGTGAAATGCACAATAATGAACATGAGTGAGAACATGCTGTTTTAGGCTGCACAGTCCTTTGTATATATACCCAAGAGTGGTTTAGTTGAATCATATTCTATTTCTCCCTTTTTGAGGAACGTACACAGTGATTTAGATAGTGCCTATACTAGTTTCCACTGCTAAGAGCAGTAAAATGTGCTCTTCCTTGTTTAAATCTATATCATATTATTTGTCGTTTTTAGAAGGGGTCTTCATCATTTAAGTTTAATGAGCTCTCCTATATCATCTGTTTGTTTTAATATTTACATTGTTGAGTTCCTATCAAAACATCATTTTCTGAGTCAGTAAGTTCAAGAGTATTCGCTACTTTCTCCTCTGTAATATTCATATGTCAGGATTGTGTTAAGGTATTTGGAATTAAGTGTTTTTCAGTGTAAAAGATAGGATCTAGTTTTTATTTTTCTACGTATAACTATCCAGTTTGGCCAGCATTCTTTGTGGAAGATGCTATCATTTCTCTAATACGTGTGTTTGCATCTATAATACACAGGGAGTACTGATGGTTCCAGCAGGATATATAGCAGAGGGTTGCACTACTTGACATCACTGGTAGGGAAGCCACTTGGTCCTGTGGAGGCTTGATGACCCAGGATAGGGGAATGCTAGGCTGCTGAGGCAGAAGTGGGTGAGCAGGTGGGGGAGCATCCTCATAGAGGCAGGGCAAGGGAAGAGGGGATATGGGGCACGTGGAGGAGAAATTGGGAAGGAGGATAACATTTGACATGTAAATAAATAAAATACCAATAAAAAATCAGGTTTTCAGGCTTATATGTGGGTTTTCAACCCTACTACAATGAGTACAGAATCTGTGTTTATGCCAGTACCATGGCTGCTTTCTTACTGTGGCTCTGTAGTATAACTTGAATCTGTGATGATGAATCTCTAGAAACTCTTTCATTATTTAGAATTTTTTGTCTATTCTGGGTATTTTTTAATTTTCATATTAACTTAGGTTATTTCAATTTCTGTGAAAAAATACAGTAGAATTTTGTTAAGAATTATATTGACTCTGTAAATGTAGTTTTGTAGGGTGGTCATTTTCATGATATTAATCCTACCAGTCTATGAGAATGAAAGGTCTTTCCATCTCTAGTATTTTTTTAAAGTATTCTTTTCATTATTTTTGAGTTTTAAATCTAGATATCTTTCACTTCTTCCGTCTTTGGCTACATGTACTTTATGATAGTTTATGGATTGGGATTTTTTTATGAATATAATTATTTTTTTAATTTCTTTCTGGTCATGTTTACCACTTTCATTTAAAAATGCTACTGACTTTTATGTGCTAGTTTGGTATCCAGTTACATTGTTGACTGTGTTTCACAGTTGTAGATTTCTGGTGGAGTCTTCAATGCATAAAATCATATTATATACAAATAAGCCTGCTGGCTTTCTCACTTGCACCTTCTTTATCTCATTCACTTTCATTATTGCCCCAGCTAACACTTCCCATACTGTTTTGAACAGGATAGGAGAGCAGGTGTTCTTGTCTTGTTTCTGGTTTTAGTGGTAACACTTTGAGCTTTTCTCTATTTAGCAAGATGGTACCCAAGGGCATGCTATATATTCCCTTTTACTATGTCTCATCTTTATTTAGCCTTGATTTTGACCTCTCCTCTATACTATTTATAATACTGTTGTATTGTTTTTTGAAAGGCCTTCAGGTACATATGAGTTTATTAATCTAAATCTCTAGAATTCTGATGGTGGGACTTAGTATTATAAACTTTTCTCAGGGCTTGATTGTCTCCCAAACATTTTAGTACATTGCATTTTCGCTTTCTTTCATTTTTGCTTTTTTTAAAAAAATCATTATTACTATTTACTTTTTTATTGGATATTTTAATTACATTTTGAACGTTATTCCCTCTCCTAGCCCCCCCCCCCAGAATCCCCTATCCCATTCCCCCCTCCTCCTGCTTCTATAAGGGTGTACCCCCACCCACCAACCCAGTCCTGACACCCTGCCCTCACATTCTCCTATACTGGGAATTGAGCCTTCACAGGACCAAGGACCTCTTCTTCAATTGATGTCCGATAAGGCATCTGCTACATATGTGGCTGGAGCCATGGGTGACTCCATGTGTACCCATGGTTGGTGGTTTAGACCCTGGGGGCTCTGTTTGGTTGATATTGTTGTTCTTCCTATGGGGTTGCAAACCCCTTCATCTCCTTCAGTTCTTTCTCTAACTCCTCCATTGGGGACCCCGTGGTCAATTCAATGGTTGGCTGTGACCATCCACCTCTGTATATGTCACGCTCTGGCAGAGCCTCTCAGGAGACAGCTATATCAGGCTCTTGTCAACATGTACTTCAAGGTATCCACAGCAGTGTCTGCATTTGGTGACTGTATATGGGATGAATCCCCAGGTGGGGCACTCTCTGTATAGCTTTTCCTTCAATCTCCGTTCTACACTTTGTCTCTGTATTTTTCTTTCAATTCTTGGAATGTCTTTAAACTTTTACTTTTAAACTTAACTCATTTTCTTTTTGTTCCATTCTTGATCAATTATAATTTAATGATGCTTACTTTGAATACTTTCTGTAATTTCTATTACTGTTGAGACCAAGCTTCATTCTACTGTGGTCAAATGGAATAAGGAATATGATTTAAATTTTCCTGTGTTTGTTCAACTTTGCTTTGTGTCCTAATATGTAATAAATAACTTTAATATGATACCAAGAAGAAAATGGATGAAACTTTATTGTAATTATCTATTATATTGAAGAAGATTGTAGAACAGTTAACATATGAGTCATACAAACAGAATGACAAATACGAAAACACTTGCAACTTTCATAACATTTAATGATTTAAAGTAGTCCTTAAATAAAGAAAGAAAGGAATGCTTGAAAATAACCTAAGAAAAGCTTTAGAATGATTGATACTTTAGTTTAGTTTTCTTCTTATTTTGTCGTAGACAGGGTTTTTTGTTTGTTTGTTTGTTTGTTTGTTTTTATGTATACTCTGAAATCAAGGCAATCTTTCTATTTCAACATGACATACCTTGGGATAGCAGCCCTCTGCTGCTTCATCCTGCTAAAAATGGATATGGGGAAAGAAGAGAAATCTTATGTGAGTAGTATATCTTGGTAGAAGCATGGTGTTACTAATTTTTAATTGTTTAAAAGTAAAATAATAGGCAGCTACTTTGACAAGATATGAATATTATTATGTCTTGTTTCAAACCATATATTATTTTTTCTGTCTTTTGATATTTTTATTCCATATGAAACACTCAAATTCTTATATACAAATTTATGTACATCTCACTGTAAAACTTCTGTAAATAAATTGGAATGCTTCTTTGTTCAGTAATTTTTTCTCTTGTCAATTTTCCTTATATACTTTCTGAGATTTTTGCCTGTGAAGATGGTAAGAAAATTTTATATGAATCTCCTAAAGCCTGTTCTTCTGTAGTCAGAAATCCTTTTCATTTGAATTCCCCAGACACATTCTCCCACACTTTTTTCCTTGCTTCTGTGTTCCTGTCGTTTTTATGGCACTGGTGTTCGTTATGTTGATCCCTGACCATGTTCCAGCACAGAGTTTTTAAAGCAGTTTTTATTGGCATGCAGGCAAACAGAAAGAAATTCCCTTGGGCATTTCTCTCTATTCGCTTACAGCACAAGGAAAATAAAAATTTCCTACTTTTTAATAAATACTTTTATTAGAACATGAGGAAGAGGATTAGATTGTTTCCTTAGCTCCAGAGGGCAGAATTAGGGCCAGTGGTTATAAGTTCCAGCAAAACATTTTCTGTTCATTATGAGAAAAACTTTTGCAATATTATAACTGAGGATTTTAATTGGTTTTCATCCGAAGTACTAAAGTTTCCATTGTTAAGAAAAAGAAGGAAAGACAGGCTTCTCCCTATCATTTCTATCCTCCTGAAGATGCACACCAAGAATGGAAAATTCACTTATTCATTGGAATTAGGATCTATACCTGAGAATTTCTATGATAACATATTTCTAAATACAAAATTTACAAGTGCATAATGACCTGTTAAATGATAGTGCATTATTTGATTTGTGGACATGTCAGGGGAAGGTAGCCTAGAAATAATAAGTGACTATTATGTTGTGGGACATCTAGGTTATTTTCAGCATCTGACTATCACAAATAAGGCTGCTATGAACACAGTGGAACATATGCCTCTGTGGTATAGTTGGGCAACTTTTGGGTATATTCCCAAGAGTGGTATAGCTGGGTCTTCAGATAGATCTATTTCAAATTTTCTGAGGAACCTTAAGATTGATGTTCAGAGTGGTTTTACCAGTTTGCAATCCCACCAGCAATGGAGGAGTGCTCCTCTTTTTCCAGATCCTTTCCAACATGTGTTGTCACCTGAGGATTTTATTTTAGCCATTCTGTTTGGTGCAAGGTTGAACCACAGGGTCATTTGATTTACATTTTTCTGATCAATAAGGACTTTGAACATTTCTTTAGGTATTTCTTGGCCATTCACGATTCCTCTGTTGTGAATTCTCAGTTTAGTTCTATACCCCCGCACCCACCACACACCTCCCCTTTTTTTTGATTGAGTTGTTTGGGTTTTTGGTGATTAACTTCTTGAGTTTTTTATATTGTGAGTGTTAGTCCTCTATCAGATGTGGGGTTAGTGAAGATTTTTTTCCCAATCTGTACTTTGCCTATTTGTCTTATGTCCTTTGCATTACAGAAAATTTCCAGTTTCATGAGGTCCCACTTATAAATTCTTGATCTTAGAGCATGAGCCTTTGGGGTTCTGTTTAGTAAATTTTCCCCTTTGCCAATGAGTTCAAGGTTCTTTCCCACTTTCTATTCTACTAGATTCATTGTATCTGGTTTTAGGTTGAGGTCCTTGAATCCACTTGGACTTGAGCTTTGTATAAGATAACAAATATGGGTCTATTTTCATTCTTGTACATACAGACAGCCAGTTAGATCAGCACCATTTGTTGAAGATGCTTTCTTTTTCCCATTTTTGGCATCTTTGTTAAAGATCAAGTGACTGGAAGTGTGTGATTTTATTTCTAAGTCTTCAATTCAATTCCATTGATCAGTGTGTCTGTCCCTATACCTATACCATGCACTATCTTTATCACTCTATTGCTCTTTAGTAAAGCGTGATGTCAGGGATGGTGATTCCCCCAGCTGTTCTCTTATTGTTAAGTATTGTTTTCACTATTCTGGGTTTTTTGGTCTTTCCAGATGAATTTGAGAATTGTTCTTTCCAGGTCTTTGAAGAATTGTGTTGGGATTTTGATGGGGATTGCCTTGAATATATAGATAGCTTTTGGTAGGATGGCCATTTTTGCTATATTAATTCTATCAATCTATGACCATGGGAGATCTCTCCATTTTCTGAAGTCTTATTTCTTTCTTGAGAGAGTTGAAGTTATTGTCATACAGGTCTTTCACTTCTTTGGTTAGAGTTACCCCACAATATTTTATATTATTTGTGGCTATTGTGAAGGGAGTTGTTTCCCCAATTTCTTTCTCAGCCTGTTTATCCTTTGTATAAAGGAAGGCTACTGATTTATTTGAGTTAATTTTATATCCAGCCACTTTGCTGAAGTTGTTTATCAGGTTTAAGAGTTCTCTGGTAGAATTTTTGGGATCCCATATATATACTATCATACCATCTGCAAATAGAGATACCTTTATTTATTCTTTACTAATTTGTATCCCCTTGATCTCTTTTTGTTGTTGTATTGTTCTAGCTAATACTTCAAGTACTATAATGAATAGATATGGAGAGAGTGGGCATCCTTGTCCCCGATGTCAGTTGGATCGCTTCAAGTATGTCTCCATTTAATTTGATGTTAGCTGTTGGTTTGCAGTAAATTGCTTTTATTAAGTTTAGGTATGGGCCTTGGATTCTTGATCTCTCCAATAGTTTTAACTTGAAGGGGTATTGTATTTTGTCAAATGTTTGTTTTTGTTTGTTTGTTTGTTTGTTTGCATCAAAGGAGATGATATGTGATTTTTTTTTCCTTTGAGTTTGTTTATCTAGTGGATTACGTTAATGGATTTTCATATATTGAACTAACCTTGCATCCCTGGGATGAAGCCTACTTGATCGTGGTGAATGATGGTTTTGATGTGTTCTTGGATTCGGTTTGCAAGAATTTTATTGAGTATTTTTGCATCAATAGTCATAAGCAAGATGGGTCTGAAGTTCTCTTTTTTGGTTGGGTCCATGTGTGGTTTAGGAATCAGAGTTGTTGTGGCTTCCTAGAATGAGTTAGGTACTATTCCTTCTGTTCACATTTTATGGAATAGTTTGAGGAAAATTGGTATCAGGTCTTCTTTGAAGGTCTGGTAGAATTCTGCACTAAATACATCTGGCCCTGGGATTTATTTATTTATTTATTTTGGTTGGGAGGTTTTGAATGACTTCTATTTACTTGTGTGATAGTGGCCTGTTTAGATAGTTTACCTGCTCTTGATTTAATTTTGGTATGTGGAGTCTGTCTAGAAAACAATCCATTTCATCTAGATTATCCAGTTTTGTTGAGTTTCAACTTTTATAGTAGGATCTGATGATTTTTTTTTAAATTTCCTCCATTTCTGTTGTTATGTCTCCCTTTTCATTTATGATTTTATTAATTTGGATATTGCCTCTTGGCCCTTTCATCAGTTAGTCTAGGGGTTTATCTGTCTTGTTGATTCTCTCAAAGAACCAGCTTTTGGTTTTGCTGATTCTTTGTACTGTTTCCATTGTTTCTATTTGTGTGATTTTGGCCCTGAGTTTGACCATTTCCTGCCTTCTACTCCTCTTGGATGAGTTTGCTTCTTTTTTTTTCCTAGAGCTCTCAGATATGCTGTTGTTAGTGTAACAACTTTCCAGTTTCTTTACCAGGGCATGTAGTGCTATGAACTTTCTGCTTAGCACTATTTTCATTGTGTCCCATAAATTTGGGTATGATGTGTCAACATTTCCATTAAATTCCAGGAAGCCTTTAATTTCTTTCTTTATTTCTTCTCTGACCAAGTTATCATTGAGTAAAGAGTTGTTCAGTTTCCATGTATATGTGGGCTTTTTGTAGTTTTTGCTGTTATTGAAGACCAGCCTCTGGAGACTCAAAGGGAGAGAACTTAGATGAAATGCCCAACAGTAGGGAGAGTGAAGTTATAGAGCCCACCTCCAGCAGGAAGACAGGACATCAAGTGAGGGATGGGGTCGCCATCCCATAGTCACATCTCTGACCCATAATCGTTCCTTTCTGAAAGAATTACAGAGATGGAAATGGGGAGGAGCCTGAGGAAAAGAAGGCCCAGCAACAGGCTCAAGGTGGGATCTAGCTCAAGGGGAGGTCCCAAAGCCTGACACTATTACTGGGGCTATGAAATGCTCACAAAAAGGGACCTATCATGACTTCCCTCAGAAAGACTCAACAAGCAGCTGAAAGAGTCAGATGCAGATATTTGTACCCAATCAATGGACAGAAGCAGCTGACCCCAGTTGTTGAATTAGGGAAGGCTGAAAGAAGCTGAGAAGAAGGGCGATCTTGTAGGAGGAACAGTAGTCTTAATTAATCTGGATTCTCTATATCTCTCAAACACTGGACCACCAAAGAGACAGCATACACCAGCTGATATGAGATCCCCAACACACATACAATAGAGGACTGACAGTTCTTTGTTCATTCAGAGAACCTCACCCTCAAGAGACTGGAGGCCCCAGGGAGTTTAGAGTTCAGGTGGAGTGGGGTATGGCACATTCATGTGGAGACAGGAGGGTGGGGAGGAGGTGTGAGATGTGAAACAGTCGGAAAGTGGATGGGGAAGGGAATAATATATGGAGAGTAAAAAAATAAAATGAAAAATAAATAAAATAAGTGACTATTACTATATTCTATTTTGGAGTAATTACACCAAAATCAAACCTGAAAATAACTTAGTGTTTCTGAAGTTTATTTTTAGGAATTTACAACATCATCATCTCCTCACAATCAGTGATCTCTTTCATAATAATTACCATGGTGCTCACTAACGGAGTAAGCCTTAGCACCTTATAAATAAGAATGGGTTTGTTTGTACTCTACAACTGACATATTTAATATTTCTTGATATGCTTTCATTGCTTGTCAGGCATTTAGATGAATTTCCAAGTGATTGAATAGATTAATAAACTAGCAGGAAGCTGACTGCTGAAATAAATAGAAACACAAAGCTGAATTATAACTCCATATCAGTTGTTAGCTGGACATGACCCATTTGAATTATATGCATAATATATATGTTATATTGTGGATCTTTATATATCTATATTCATATATAGAGAGATATGATTTTCTTTACAACTGCCTCTAATTCAGAATGCATAATATTAATATTCATGCCTCTGTTAATGATGATAATTTCAGTAGTAATAACCAAGGCAATTAACAAATTTCGTCAAACAAGAGTATTCACATATTTGTCGCAACCATGAAATTCCAGTGATCAAGTATAATAAATCTATTATATATAAAATTATATGCTGTAATCACATGGTCAGCAAAAGATTGAAAGAGAATTTTTGTTAACATTAGTTTGGTTTTTAAAAATTATTTTGTTTAAATATTTATTTACTGCTTTTTTATATTTAAAATCATTCCAGTTTAAATTAAAAAAATCAAAAGAAAAGAACAAAATATGCCAAATGTATGGGAGCAAATCTGTCAAAAGGTTGAGTCATGCTTTGTTGGCTTTACAATGGATATGAATATAGATATATTTAGAAGAAATTATGTATATAGATGAAATGATATATTCGTATGTATAGCTGCATGAATTTGGATAATACATATGTATGTATACACACACACACACACACAGATAGAGAGAGAGAGAGGGAGAGACAGAGAGAGAGAGACAGAGAGACAGAGAGATCAATAGATGGTTAAATATACAGATAGGTGATAGACAGAGAGGCCAATGTATGCGTGTATGTGTGTGTGTATGTGTATGCATACCTATATTGATTTTTGTGGCTAAAAATTATTTTTAATATTTTTATTACAAAGAATAGATGAGGATATTTTTAAGGAGCACATAATTATTTTAAATTCTGTTCATTCCAAAATAAATCATTTGCCATATGATTTTTATGCAAGAATACAAAAATCTACCCATAGTAAAAACCATAAATTAGTATATAAATGTGATTTTTGGAAATGAGAAATATAAATATATGACCTAAATTATCTGATTCAAATTTCCTAAGATTTTGTATTCCAAAGCTTAATCATGTTATCTTAGTAATTACAAAGAGAAATCAGATTTCTTATGTTTTGAAATTTTTCATAGGTTTATAAAATCTTATGATACTATGAAGTCCTTATTTCTTACCTTGTATCTCGCAACAGCAATCCCCTCTTAACTTCATGTGTCTTAATCGTTCTTTCTTTTTTTATTTTTTGATAGTCCTGTCAGCCCAATTACTTTTGCCCATGTATGGGTGGGTGTGTAGCAACCCTCAGGATTTGGGAACTCTATGAGTAGCCATACCCTCTAAGAAGAACTAATCTCCTTTCCCAGGTGCTATCACCTGCCAATAGCTTCTCCATAGTGGGAGGGGTCTGCAATTTCTCTGTGCATTTAAGTAGGATTTTATGGACCTTGTGCAGGTTTTGAGTAGAGACCAACCGTTGGACTGAGCTTGGGGGTCCCTGATGGAGGAGTTGGAGAAGGGACTTAAGGAACTGAGGGGGTTTGCAGCCTCATGGAGGGACAGTGTCAACAGGCCAGACCCTCCCCCCGCCCACCCCACCCCGAGCTCCTGGGTACTGGACCACCAACCAAAAAATACACATGGAGTGACCTATGGTGCTGGCCTCATATGTGGCAGAGGATGACCTTGTTGGTCATCAGTGGGAGAAGAAGCCCTTGGGCCTGAGGGTGTTCAATGCCCCAGTGTAGGGGAATGCCAGGGTGGGAGGGAGGATGGGAGTAGATGGGCGGTGGAGCACGCTCTCGGATATGGGATAGGAGGTTTCCGAAGGGGAGACCTGAAAAGGAGAAAACATTTGAAATGTAAATAAAGAAAATAGCCAATAAAAAAATTAAATATGCAGAGAGAGAGGGGGTGGGGGGGAGAGAGAGAGAGAGTTGTTGTGGTAAATCTCCAACCCAAATATTCCCTGGCAATGAAAACACAATTCAGTTAATATGAATACATGCTGTGTACCTGGATTGGGTGGATCTACCAGTACACTACCATCTTCCACATCTATGAGACCCCTTAGACCTTGCAGTTTCTCCAGGCCATATGCTTCTGCTCTGCTTTTCTTCTTCCTCCTCTTCCTCCTCTCCCTCTTCTATTTTCTGCTTCTTCTCCCTCCCTCCCCCTTCCACTCCACCTTCCCTTTATCTGAACAATCATCAGCTCTCCTTTATTTTACAAATTAAAGTGAAAAGTAGGTTTACAGGAAATTACCTTAGTGCTGGCTCATTCCTTTTTCTGAAACCCCTCACAGGAGAACAGAATTAATATCAAATATAATTAGCCCCAGGGCTAACTGCAATAGATAGTCTCAAAGAATGAATCAAAATGAACTTTGAGAAATAACCAACACTTAAATACACCTCTGATGACCTGATCATTCCACTGCACATAAGAAAGGAACCAATTGAGTGGAAATTATATCAGTAAGAATTTTTAGAAGTATGAAAGAATTGATCTCACACTGTGTTATATATGTATATTTGTAATATAGGAAGTAATAAAAGACACAAAAGATAAGAAAAAATGTTCACTCGTTATTAACCAATCATCTTCCGAGGCAATGAGAAAAACTATAGACCCAGGAATTTAACAACATACGTTCTAAAAATGAAACAATCTGTACCCAACCATGCCAATTTAAAGGATACAGAAAAAAAAAAAAGCAAAACGAAAGAAACAAATAAGCAAACTACAACAAACAGAATGTTTTGCAATATGTTGGAGGAAAGTCAAACTGTCCCCTATGAACATGCAATCACAGTTACATGAGTCCATCTAAGAATATTTCCTAGGAAACCTTTCAGGAATCACAACAAATCTACTTGATTTCTATGAGGGACTGGTTACAGACATCATAGCAAACAAGAAGAAGAAGAAGAAGAAGAAGAAGAAGAAGAAGAAAAGAAGAAGAAGAAGAAGAAGAAGAAGAAGAAGAAGAAGAAGAAGAAGAAGAAGAAGAAGAAGAAGAAGAAGAAAGAAAGAAAGAAAGAAAGAAAGAAAGAAAGAAAGAAGAAGAAGAAAGAAAAGAAAAGAAGAAATAAAGCCTGTCAGAAGTGAAATTTTTATTTGTATGTAACTAACACCCCTCCTCTTGTCTGTTTTATTTTCTACATTGCTTGTCTTTTGTTTAGATTATCATGCCAAGAATGATATATCTAAGCCACTTCATTATGGGTACTCTTAGATGCCTAATAATTTTGATGCTCAGTTGTTAAATCCACAGATTTAGAGCTCACCGACACGGTGAATAGGTAAACATTTGCAATGTTTATTTTGGTTAGATTTTTTTTGAAATTTTTGATAAGAATATATTTTTCATTGCTATCTTTCTAAAGCCTAAAATATTAAAACTATCTTTGAATTTTCAGTGAAAAGTTACAATTTAGAATCCTTTTGTCTAACAAGTTCAAGACATGGCACAAGTGATTTTATTTGATGATAATTTAATATATGCATAAATATCTAAAATAGTTAGATCATATGGTTATACACAACCCTTTGTGAACACAGGCCACTGATAAACTCAATGCTTGTGAGCTTTCCTGGACTTTCTCACTGGATCTCTTATCTTTTTACAACCTATTATTAACTTAGTGGTTACAGGGATAAGTGAACAGGGAGTGATCTGGGTATTTTTTGCTTTTGTTCTTCTTGTTGTTTGTTGTTGTTTAATCTATTTCCTCAATTCAAAGCTAAAGTTTCTATTGAGTCAGCAGCATCAAATTTAATGACAGTAATCTATCATATAAAATTTGCCTCCAAATATCACGCTAACTTCTTCATATTGTAGAAAATATTCTTATAGAAGTTGTGTGTGTGTGTGTGTGTGTGTGTGTGTGAAAGAGAGAGAGAGAGAGGGGAGAGAGAGAGAGAGAGTTTGTGTGTACACATTCAGAGTTGTTATGAAGCCATTAGTCAAAATCATGATAATTCCTCAGGAAATGCTCACCTGGTATTTTCTTGGAGGCAAGGCAGTAAACCAGGACCTGGAACTCACTGATTGGCTTAGAATAGGTAGAGAACACCAACAGTGCTCAACACATCTGTCTTAAGAGTATTCAAATCTCACATTTGTGTGACCACACCCAGCATTTAAGTGGCTGCTGGTAATATCCTCAAGCTTGTGTGTTAAACACATTAATGACTGCATCATCTCCTGAGTCCATGAATTATAACATTTTCATAAACCTGCTATGCTCTTTCTGCTGAGCATCACTTACTGCTGTTTTTAGGCTCAATGTTCTTCTTTTTTATTTTCCTACTAGTCCCTATTTACAATGAAAAATGCTACAATGGATGTCACTCTTTCCTTGTTGTTAATTAGCATAACCATCACTCTGTGTTTAGAGTTTGTCGTCATTTCTTAGGACATTTGTGGGTGACTGACAATAGCATTGGAGCTACTTGCTTATGAGTCATAAGCTGCTTACTTTCAGAAACTAGTAAAATTCTAACTGGACTAAAGTTATTCTGTTATACTTTAAAAGTATTTTAAATTTCCCATGATCTGTATATTTATGCTATTGTTTCACTATTCATAATATTAATTAAAATGCATAGTTTACTGAATTAAATTTTCATATGAATCTGAAAGTCACAAATTTGTCAAGACTACTTGTCCATTGACATAGGGCACACTGCCTTTTCTGTGAAGGCTAGGATTTTAAGCACCTAGCATTTTGTTTCTGGGCTGGAGATCTAAAATCAGGCCCTCATGCTTGCAAAGCAAGTATCTTAGGAACTTATACATCTCTCAAGTTTCAGCATACTTATAGCAAATCACTGGTAAAGAAAAATATACATTGTATAACTATCGTCACTCTTTTTTTTTTTTTTTCAGAGAACAATTTTGTGTTTTTTTTTTTTTATATTTTTATTACATATTTTCCTCCATTACATTTCCAATACTATCCCAAAAGTCCCCCATAGCGCCCCCCACTTCCCTACCCACCCATTCCCATTCTTTTGGCCCTGGCATTCCCCTATATTGGGGCATATAAAGTTTGCAAGTCCAATGGGCCTCTCTTTCCATTGATGGCCGACTAGGCCATCTTTCGATACATATGCAGCTAGAGACAAGAGCTCCAGGGTTCTGGTTAGTACATCATGTTGTTCCAACAATAGGGTTGCAGATCCCTTTAGCTCCTTGGGTACTTTCTCTAGCTTCTCCATTGGGAGCCCTGTGATACATCCAATAGCTGACTGTGAACATCCACTCCTGTGTTTGCTAGGCCCCTCTTGCAAGACAGAAGACAAGCAAATAGCATATCATAGGTTAGTTCTTGAATGCCTCAGGAGTGTCCCTTGTTGCAAAGGATTGGCACCCAAGCAAATATTACTGGGACTTCGTGGGAAGTCCCAGTAATATTTAAATGGTTTTGTTTGTGCTCTCACCAGAACTTTATGAGTGCTCCCCTTATTCCACATTCTCAGCAGCATTAGCTGTCACTTGTTTTGTTGATCTTTGCCATTCTGACAGGTATAAGAGGAAATCTCAAGGGGGATTTGATAGGGGGATTGTGGAGGGGAAACCAGGAAAGGGGATGATATTCGAAATGTAAATAAATAAAAGATCTAATAAAAATACAAAAAAATTAAGTATTGATTTTTTTTATTCTTTAATCTTTTTTTTTTTTACAGTCCAGTCTTTATCCCACTCTCAATCTGCCCTATGATTGTTCTACATTCCATATCTTCTCTCCTCTGCTCTGTCTCCATGAGGATGTCCCCCCCAAAGAACCCCATCAGACTTCCATACTCCCTGGGAACTCACGTCTCTTGAAAGTTATGTACATCTTCTCTCAATAAGTCAATATCCGACAGCCCTCTGCTGTATATGTGTTTGGGGCCTTATATCAGCAGTTTATGCTGCCTGTTTGTTGGCTCAGTGTCTGAGCAATCTTGGTAGTCCAGGTTAATTGAGACTACTGGTCTTTCTATAGGGTTGCCTTCCTCCTCACCTTCTTTCAGCTTTTCCCTAATTCAACCACAGGGTTCACCAGCTTCTGTCCAGATTTCTATTTTTCTGATAGTTAAGGATGCTGTACATTTCTTTAACTCTCTGCTAAAATTTTTTATTCGATTATTTTTTTCTTGATGCAGCCAAAACAAAAATCACCATTGTGGTTCCACAAGAAAATGGGTATCAGTCTACATCAAAATGAAGCTATATCACTCTTGGGAAGGTATGATTCATCCGACCACAGACACCTGTATAATCCACATTCTCTGTTGATCTATTCTATTTCTGGTTTTGTTAGTTCTGTGTATATTTCAGTATTAGTTCTCGATTGATTGTGTAGTTTTCTCACATTGTATGCTGCTGGTATGTCTGAATTACAGTGTCTTTCTCCAGATGGAACCTTCTCAGTTTCTTGAGGTCACAGTTATTAATTTTTTTATATTAGTACATGTTCTACCAGTGTTCCTTTCAAAAAGTTATTCCCTGTGTCAATGAGTTCACGATAATTCCCCACTTTCTATGCTACCAGTTTCAGTGTATTGGATTTATATTAAGGTCGTGATCCATTTGCAGTAGAGTTTGTGCAGGATGATAGCTATACTTGAATTCTTTTACATTTGTAAGTACAGTCTGACCAGCACCATCTTTGAAGGTGCTTTCCTTTTTTCTACTTTGGGTTTCAGGCCTCTATCAACTTTCAGGTGCCCATAAATACATAGATCTATATCTCAGATTTCAATTAAATTTTATCAAGCAATGTGTCTGTTTTTATACAAAAGCCATTCTGATTTTTATTATTGTAGCTCTGCATTGCATCTTAAATTTGGGGTGATGATAACTCCAGAAGTTCTTTTATTGAGGGTTTCCGTATGAAACTGAAATTTGTTTTTTAAAGAGCCATAAAGAATTGAATTAGGCAGGTGGTGGTGGCACATGCCTTTAGTCCCACAACTTGAGAAGCTGAGGTAGATGGCTTTGTGGGTTCATGGCAAATCATTTCGTTTTCCTGCTATCTCTTTCAGTCTCTTTCTTCAAAGTCTTGAAGTTTTTATCATACTAGTCTTTCACTTGCTTGGATAGGGATGTATCAAGTATTTGACATTATTTGAGCCTTCTGTAAATGGTGTTCTCTCCCTGATCTCTTCCCAGTCTGACATTTGTATATAGGAGGGCTACTGACATTCTTTTGATAAGTATATAGTTTCCATCTCCGTCTCTTCTTATTAGATTTGTCTGAAATATATTTCATTAGGTAATAATGTGGCTACAACAGTTTGTTTCTTAAGTTTATTTGCTTGATATATGTATTTCCAAACCATTACACTAAGGAAATATTGACTTTTGAGGTTAAGGTGTGTTTCCTGGATGTAGCATAAAGATGAATCCAGTTTTCACATCCATTCTGTTAGTCTATGTTTTTTCGTAAGGAATCGAGACATTTGATGTTGAAAGATATCAATTACCAATGAATGCTGATTCATGTTATTTTGTTGTTGACATGTTGGTATTGGTGATGGTGGTAGTGTGTATGCCCTTTCCATCCTTTTGGCTTTGCTACTATAGGATTATTTGTTCCTTATGTTTTCTTAGATGCAGTTAACCTCCTTTGGTTGGAGTTACCTTCTTGTGCCTTTTATAGGATTGAATTTAGAGATAAATTTAATTTTTAATTTAATTTAATCACGAAATAATGTCTTACTTATTTTTTTCACCTAAGGTAGAGTTTTTCTGAGTATTATTGTCTGGCAGAGCATTTGCAGTCTCTTAGAATCTACCCAGGCCCTTCCAGCTTTTAGGGTCTCCATTGAGAAGTCAGGTATAATTCTAACAGGTCTGTGTTTCTGTTATGTGGAATTTTTTCCTTAAAGTTTTTAATATTCTTTCTCTGTCTATAGATCTACTGTCTTGATTGTGATGTACTGAGATAATTTGTTTCTGGTTCTGTTTACTTTGTGTTCAGTGTGCTTCTTGTATGTTGATAGGCATCACTTATTTTAGGAAATTTTCTTTTATGATTTTGAAAAACATAGTTTTTGTGTCTTTGAGCTATATTTCCTTTCCTTCTGCTACTTCTATTATTCTTAGGTTTTGCTTTTCTCTGGTGTTATAGATTTCCTGGAGGTTTTGAGCCTGGATGCCTTATAGATTTAAAACTTTCATTGACTGATGTCAGTATTTTTTCTACCATGTCTTTAATTCCTGAGAATAGGCCTCCTCTATCTCTTTGATTCTGTTGGTGAATCTTGACTCTTTGGTTCCGGTGGGTTTTTAATTTTTTTTTTTTACTTCCATATTTCCTTCAGTTTGGGGTTTCTTTATTGATTTTATTTCCACTTTCAGGTCTCGAAAAGATTTATTTATTTATTTCCACTATTTGTTTGCTTCCATAGATTTTTTTAAAAAGGAGATTTACTCATTTCCTCTTTCAGGAATTCTATCATAATTATAAAGGCTATTTTAAGGTCTTTAACTTATACTTCAGAGGTGTTGGGATATTCAGTGCCCGATGTACTTGGGTTACAAATCATAGTGTGCTGATGGTTATTGTGTTTTCAAACAGGTATCCAGGCATCTAGGACTGCAAAGATTAAAGTTATATTCGTGACATGTCATCCTATCTTTGTTGGATGGGTGTTTTGTTCCTTGGTCTCTTTTTTCCTCTACAGTTTATTTGTTTGTTTTGTTTTTGTTTCTTGCTTTTTTTAAAGAGATTGTGGTAGCTGTGTGTTGCCTGTAGGAATTTTTTTTCCTGATAAGTGTGAACACTGACAGTTCAGTGTACAATGTGTTTCTGAGTATTGAGACTTCAGGTGTAGGAATGAGGAAGCACTAGGGTGGTGGAAGGGCTTTACAAAAGGAATGAAAACAGGATTTTCCACCAGAATCTTCTTAGTTTACACCCTGGAGAGAGGAATAGAGAGTGAGGAGAAGGCAGAGAGGAATGTTTGCTAAAGATTTGGGCATGAGGCTGAATGATTGGACTTGAAGGAATGTACAGGTAAAGAGCTGCAGTTGGCCTACTTGCTTCTGTGGTCATAGTAGATAATGGAGTTGGTTGCTAGGACAAAGAAACAGGGGAAGGGAAGGAATTTTGGAGGGGACATCTGTGGTGGTCCACTGGAGGTGGGATGGGTGCTGGAGGGGAAGAGATGTTGCACCAGGTGTTCTGCTCTTTAGCTGGGCATGAAACTGGGGAATTTGACTTGGAAGAGTACAAGTGGTGAAGGTCTGCAGTTAGCCTATCTGCTTCCCTGGACAGAGTTACCTATGGGTTCCCAGAAAGGCACTGGTGGAGTTGGGTGCTAAGATAAAGCAATGAGTTGGAGGAGAATTATTAGATGTGGAAGATCTATAGGATCCACGAGGGATGAGGTAGGAAGAGGCTGTTGCAGATGTTCTGCTGTATCATTGAGGATAATATGGTGGAGTTGAATTTTTTTCACAATTTTATTAGATACTTTATTTATATTTCAAATGTAATGTAATGTAATGTAATGTAATGTAATGTAATGTAATGTAATGGTTGGCCATGAGTCCCACCATGTGTACTCTTTGGTTGGTGGTTTACTCCCAGCGAACTCTGGGGGTACTGGTTAGTTCACATTATTGTTCCTCCTATGGGGCTGCAAACCCCTTTAGCTCCTTGGGTACTTTCTCTAGCTCCTTCACTGGGTTGCTCAGTCCAATGGATGGCTGTGAGCATCCATTTTTGGATTTGTCGGTCACTGGCAGAGTCTCTCAAGACAGCTATATAAGGCTCCTGTCAGCAAACACTTGTTGGCATCCACAACAATCTCTGGTTTTGGTGATTGTATATGGCATGGAAGTGGATATTAGCCCAGAAGCTCAGAATGCTGAAGATACAATTCACAAACCACATAAAACTCAAGAAGAAGTAAGACCAAAGAGTGAATACTTTGATAATTCTTAGAAGGGGGAACAAAATAGCCATGGAAAGAGTTACAAAGTGTGGAGCAGAGACTGAAGGAATGACCATCCAGAGACTGCCCCATGTGAGGTTAGAATTGAAGGTATGAAGGGAGAAGTGAAGATCTGCTTATTTAATTGGCTAGAGTGAAGATGAATCTAAATTGAGAAAAATGTCCTCATAAGATTGGCCACTAGGCAAGTGTGCAGAGGATTTTCTTTTTTTTTTTTTATTGGGTATTTATTTCATTTACATTTCCAATGCTATCCCAAAAGTCCCCCCCCCCAACTCCCCCTCACCCACTCCCAATTTTTGGCCCTGTCTTTCCCCTGTACTGAGGCATATAAAGTTTGCACGACCAAAGGGCCTCTCTTTCTACTGATGGCCCACTAGGTCATCTCCTGATTCATGTGCAGCTAGAGACACTAGCTCCGGGGGAGGGGGGTACTGGTTAGTTCATATTGTTGTTCCACCTATAGGATTGCAGATCCCTTTAGCTCCTTGGATACTTTCTCTAGCTCCTCCATTGGGGGCCCTGTTATCCATCCAATAGCTGACTGTGAGCATCCACTTCTGTGTTTGCTAGGCCCCAGCATAGTCTCACAAGAGACAGCTCTATCTAGGTCCTTTCAGCAAAATCTTGTTAGTGTATGCAATGGTGTCAGCATTTGGAAGCTGATTATGGGATGGATCCCCAGATATGGCAGTCTCTAGATGGTCCATTCTTTTGTCACAGCTCCAAACTTTGTCTCTGTAACTCCTTCCATGGGTGTTTTTTTCCCAATTCTAAGAAGGGGCAAAGTGTCCACACTTTGGTCTTCATTCTTCTTGAGTTTCATGCGTTTAGCAAATTGTATCTTATATCTTGGGTATCCTAAGTTTCTGGGCTAATATCCACTTATCAGTGAGTACATATTGTGTGAGTTCCTTTGTGATTGGGTTACCTCACTCAGGATGATGCCCTCCAGGTCCATCCATTTGTCTAGGAATTTCATAAATTCATTCTTTTTAATAGGTGAGTAGTACTCCATTGTGTAAATGTACCACATTTTCTGTATCCATTCCTCTGTTGAGGGGCATCTGGATTCTTTCCAGCATCTGGCTATTATAAATAAGGCTGCTATGAACATAGTGGAGCAAGAGTCCTCCTTACCAGTTGGAACATCTTCTGGATATATGCCCAGGAGAGGTATTGCTGGATCCATTGGTAGTACTATTTCCAATTTTCTGAGGAATCGCCAGACTGATTTCCAGAGTGGTTGTACAAGCTTGAAATCCCAAAAACAAGGGAGGAATGTTCCTCTTTCTCCACATCCTCGCCAGCATATGCTGTCACCTGAGTTTTTGATCCTAGCCATTCTGACTGGTGTGAGGTGGAATCTCAGGGTTGTTTTGATTTGCATTTCCCTGATGATTAAGAATTTTGAACATTTTTTCAGGTGCTTCTCAGCCATTCAGTATTCCTCAGGTGAGAATTATTTGTTCAGCTCTGAGCCCCATTTTTAATGGGGTTATTTGAATTTCTGGGTTCCACCTTCTTGAGTTCTTTATATATATATTGGATATTAGTCCCCTATCTGATTTAGGATAGGTAAAGATCCTTTCCCGATCTGTTGGTAGTCTTTTGTCTTATTGACAGTGTCTTTTGCCTTGCAGAAGCTTTGCAACTTTTTGAGGTCCCATTTGTTGGTTCTTGATCTTACAGCACAAGCCATTGCTGTTCTATTCAGGAATTTTTCCCCTGTACCCATATCTTCGAGGTTTTTCCCCGCCTTTTCCTCTATAAGTTTCAGTGTCTCTGGTTTTATGTGGAGTTCTTTGATCCACTTAGATTTGATCTTAGTACAAGGAGATAGGAATGGATCAATTCACATTCTTCTACATGATAACTGCCAGTTGTGCCAGCTCCATTTGTTGAAAATGCTGTCTGTTTTCCACTGGATGGTTTTAGCTCCCTTGTCAAAGATCAAGTGACCATAGATGTGTGGGTTCATCTCTGGGTCTTCAATTCTATTCCATTGGTCCTCTTGTCTGTCGCTATACCAGTACCATGCAGTTTTTTTGTTTGTTTGTTTGTTTGTTTTTTAATCACAATTGCTCTGTAGTACAGCTTTAGGTCAGGCATGGTGATTCCACTAGAGGTTCTTTTATCCTTGAGAAGAGTTTTTGCTATCCTAGGTTTTTTGTTATTCCAGATGAATCTGCCTATTGCCCTTTCTAATTCGTTGAAGAATTGAGTAGGAATTTTGATGGGGATGCATTGAATCTGTAGATTGCTTTTAGCAAGATAGCCATTTTTATTATATTGATCCTGTTTTCTTGATTAATGATTGATATAGGAGTGCACAGTCCATTCAGGGCATTGGATCATGCAGATGGTCCTGGATGGTATGAGAAAGCAGGCAGAGCAAGCAGTGAGGAAGAAGATAATGTGAAGGATTCCTGCATGGCTTATTTTCAGTTCCTGACTCACAGACCTTGAGTTCTTTTCTTGTGTTCCCTGAATGGATTGTAACCTGATATATGTAAGCAAAAGAATCTCTCTCTACATTGCTTTGTTTGTTTGTTTTTGAGACAGGGTTTCTATGTAGCCCTGGATGTCCTGGAACTCACTTTGTAGACCAGGCTGGCCTGGGACTCAGAAATTTGTCTGCCTCTGCCTCCCAAAGTGCTGGGATTAAAGGCGTGTGCCACCATGCCGGGCTCTACATTGTTTTTGATGATGGTGTTTTATCACCGTACCAGAAATTCTAAGACAACTTCCTTTGTACTAGCAACACACACACACACTCACGCACACAAAACCCCTCCTGTCTTCCTGTAGAACTGCCATTACATCAATCAACCCAAATAGAGATCCCACCCCACTCCCCAGAAATCCCAAGGACTAAATCCCTAACAAAAGAATACACATGGAGTGACCCATGGCTCCAGCTGCAGATATAGAAGAGGATGGCCTTATTTGGAATCAATGGAAGCGGTGGCCCTTGGTCTTGTGAAGGCTTGATGGCCCAGTGTAGGTGAATACCAGGGTGGTGCGGCAGGAGTGGGTGGGTGGGTGAGCACCCTCACAGAAGCAGGGGGAGAGGGAATGAGAGAGGGGATTTGCAGAGGGAACTCTGGGAAGGGGATATCATTTGAAATGTAAATAAATAGAATAACCAATAAACATTTTATAAAAAAGAATTATCTACATCTAGACTTTTCAATTACTCTTGTATTTTCAATTAAATCTACATTAAATTGCCATTGGCTCAATGCTGCTAAAAAAAAAAAAATAGCCCTATTAATGACATCAAATTCCCAGCTTGTTACAGCACAGAATGCTCATTCCTCCAGTTAGTAGGGCTTACTGTTACCATTTTATAATGTTTAACACTTGTTTTTTCTCTCACCAAGTAGTTTTTTTCTGTCTGCACTAAAGAAGTCATTCATTATTTTTATTTCCTTCTTTGTAAGTACTCTTAATCTTATTTGTTTTATATTTATCTCTCAGAACCGTGTGCTCTGAACTCCTTAAAGACTTTTTCCTTTCCCTTCCAGGATCAATTTTTTGATGATCTAATCAATTTCTTGGACTTCAAAGCATATACAAATCTTTCCAAGTTTTACTTATTGCAAAATAGTAAAATTCAACTCACTGTTTGACATCTCTATTTGAATGTGTAATAGGTATCTTGACTTACATATTGCTACCTTGCCCCTGCCCTCTAACCTAAAAGCTATTTTTGTCTTCTGTCTGAAATATGTATCTGCTCATTTACTCCTTATACTCTTATTTGTTTATTGCTTGTCAAAGGACAAAATTATCATGACACCTTTGCGTAATATTCTTGCATTTTCTCTGATATTTTTCTCCATAGTGTGTTTAATAATTACCCTTATAAAAATTAGTGGAATCACCATGCTGATATTTTTTTCTCAAATTTCTTGCCTGTATCTGAAGATATGGGTATATGAAGATATTGTGTTGTCAAGAATTGACACAGTATAGAGCTTGTTGATTTGTGCATTACAGTGCTTGTTTTCTCTTTGTCCTTGTTATAACAATGTGAGACAGGTCACAGTTTCTGTTTTCCCAACATGTATATTTTATTTTTAATATATGGACTGTGTTTGAAAACAACTACTTGAACATAAACTGAAATGCCTCATAAACCTATTTAGGAAAATATTAAGTTTAAAACAATAAGCACAATTGCCTGGAAAATGTAAAATATTAATTCAATATGTCACAGAGACATTTAGGGAAATGATCTCATAAAGACGGATAGATGTGACCAAAGTATGTAGCAAACTTTTCGTAATGAAAAGGAGTCAAAACACTAGGAATGAAAAACTTAATATCATAAAAAGAAGCTTTAATGAAAATTTAAAAGTATGAATTGTAAACTAAGAAGACTCAATTCAAATATATTCAGATACATTGAAGAATATTCATTATGTTTCATTTAATTTTGATTGTAATAATTTAGTTGACAAATTACTGGATTAAAGTTTACAGGAGTGTGTAGCAAATGTAAACAGAAGTCAATAAGGTGCCGTGAAGTGTGTCTATTCGTGAAACTAATATCCATGTCAGTACAATCATGGTACACAACAGATGTATAGACACTTCATCACATAGTGCAGAGCTCTGTGAAGTCAGCTAAGAGTCTCAGACTTTACTGATGAATCAGTGGATAGAAGAGAAACTGCCCAAGTCTTGCATAAAGCAAGGGTATTGACTTCATTGTCACTCAAACTTCCCAGCAGTTCTTTGCTTTCTGGACAGTGAGCACAGAACAGAATTTTAGGAAAGAGCATGCAAAAGAGTCATTTAATTTTCTTCCCCTACCACATTTTTCCATTTAAGGTTTTACCAAAAGGAAAATAAATCCCACTACTATCTCTACTATCATTTTCAGGCAATAATTTAAAAATTGCAGTTACATAAGTATGATAACAATACATTTAGGGACTTGAGCATAAAACACCTTGTCTGAGCCAATGAGTTTCCTCAAAACAAAAGATTTTGTAGGTAGAATGATCATATACCAGCTAAACAGGCAGAATGATTTACACAGGATAATGGCACAGACACCTTCCAGATGACTTGGGCCAGAAGCACAAACAAGATTCCTATCCGGCACCCTCTAGAGTGCTTCTGAGCCTTCTATGTGTTTGAGAGAATGATATCCACTGTAACTCCAGCACATAAAATGGTTGAAACACAGTACACATTATGCTATTGGTAGCTTGTTTAAGTGACTGGCTTTTCTATTTGCTTCTCTGCATCCTGAAGATGAAACTTGGAATTGAGGGTAATGCATAAAAATGGAAAGTTTTAACTAGACTGTGACTAATTTGTACATCACAAATTGATTCATTAATCACTAGATGGGACTAAATTTAACTGAAAGCAGTTATCTGTCATTAGAAAGACAGAAGACTTGGTCAGAAATTAGAAGTCTGCTCTAAAAATAAAGAATAGCCTGTCTTTTAAATCAGAAATAGTGATTGAACACATTAGACCTCTTTGAGACAAGTGTGGAGTAGGGTTTTTAATAGAAAGCAAGAAGGAAAGGAGGTGTAGCAGAATAAATATTTAACTCAGGAGAGAATTAATCATGATTAAGAGCTGCTGGGAATGAACTACCAGACAAAACTATCGTGAATATTAAGTAGGAATATGAAATCCTTGTTTATGTACAGTTTGGGAGAAGCCATTAGAACAACTTACAGGAAACAGGCATGAAATCATTGCCCTTAGATGAGGCAGCAGGGAAGGTCTAGATTGAAGCAGGATTGTAGAGTCACCGGGCAAATTGAGAGAATATGTGTGGGAAACATATTATATCCAGATATTCAGGAAAGAGAAGTCATGCAAATCCCAACTTTAGATAATGAGGGTATTATTTGTTTCTTGAAATGCCTCCAAGGAAACAACTTGCGGTCAATTCTCATTAGAATATCTTCTAGTCTATAGTAAAGTTTCAGAAACTGAATAGGAAAGTATGCAATTTACAGGAAATATTTTCTAATTATATTAATTTTTCATATTTTACTGAATATCACACATAAAATTGTATACACAAATATATGAAATCTCTGTGAGCATAAATAAACCAATATTACCGTCTCACTTTTCTTGATTAACCCATTATACCTTCTGAAATTAATGTATATACATTTCTATGTTAATAAATGTGCATTTCAAAGTATGTATTATATGCTACCATAACTGAAAATCACTACTAATTACATAGCTAGAACCAATAATATCTAGTATTTACAATATTTTTATCGCTTTTATATTTCAAATAATCTTTATCAAAAGGTTTTGAATTAGAATGGGACTAAATTCAGCCATTAGACATTAATTGTAATAAAGTTTTCTTAGAACAAACTACTTCATTCATGTAATTTCCTTGACTTAACATTCCATGTCTACAGAAGATTTAAATAGTTGGAAAAGATATTGCCTGATGTGAATTAAAAAAAAAGAAGAAGAAGAAAAAAGTTAAAGTTGGAAAGAAAGTTTCCACAAGAAAAGTAACTTAAAATTTCTATTTAATATGTTCACTCACTATGTTCATTTTAGCAAATCAGAAAACTAAGCAATTGTGTCTCTTTCACAATTCTACATATTATATGCCTGACCTGTACCAAAATGTAATATCTACTTGAACCCCTTGAAAGTTTCTGTCTTATATTTTACTCTGTTCATACTACAACTATTATTTATCATAAGTATTATGACAATTAGAATAGCAGGTATTTGATTAAAATTCTAGCCAATGAATAGTATAACCTAATAAGCTAATTGATCCTCAAAATACACATAAAATAGAAAATATTTTTACTTAGATGAGGGGGTCTATTTTTCTATTCTTGAGATTACTATACATAACGTCACAGTTGAAGATGAACAAGTGAGCATCATATTCATTGATCTGCACACAAATTGATCCCTTTTTTATTGGCATTTTCTTTTCCCAGAAAAGTTGTAAAATGTAGGGCAGTGGGTGAGGGGGAATAAAGGGAGTGGGAGAAAACCCTTGTCCCACCAGAGTTCCAGTGCTCTAGGTGGGCAGATGTGGGTAGACTGTCGCATGCTTTCCATGTGGCCCTGGCCCCAGGTGGATATCTAGCTGTGGGAAGCCATTGAACCCAGCCAGACAAGGGGCAGACAAGGGCCTGTCCGAGGTGTCTGGACCCCATTGAGGTCAGAGATAACAGGTTCTCAGTTTTGGGCATCCCAGGCATCGCTGGACACCGTGGAAGAGCTGAGGGGACGGGTCAGTCATCCTCAGGGCCAGAGGGAGTAGAGGGCAGGGAGAGAGTGGGTGCTGGGTGGTTCCCACATGGGTGAGAGTCCTTGGTCCAGTATGTAGCTGGAGAAAAGAAAGGCCTTCAGGTGGGAGGTTAGACGTGGCTCCTTAGGGAAAGCCTATCCCATACTTTCAGCAGGGCAGGCCTTCATGAGCAGAGACAGTCTATGGTTTTAGAGCTTTATTGTAGAAAGGCAGAGAGAAAGAAAGAAGGTAGAAAGAGGGAGAGAGGTTGGCCATGGCCACTTGGAGAGAGGGGAGAAGGAAGAGAGAGAAGGAGGGCTAGAGTGACAGTAAGAAAGGTGAGAGCTTAAAGAAAGAGAGAGAAGGGTCCAAGCAGCCCCTTTTATAGTGGGCTGGGCTACCTTGCTGTTGCCAGGTAACTGTGGGAAAGAGCATACCAGGCTATAGTTGGGTAACTATGGGGGTGGAGTCTAGCCAGAACTCTCAGAGCTTGGAACATTTTCTGTATGACTCATAGTCACAGAAATATGGAGTTGGGGGCTCTGTGGTATCAGGCAACTGTCTCTGGGAACTTGGCTCACTGTTTCTTCCCTTGTAGAGTTTCCTACTAAGTCTACAGAGCAAGCCTCATTCAACCAAAAGAGGCTGCCTTTTATGGTCCTGCAGTAAAAGTCATTAGAATAAGCACATTATATTAGTGGGAGTGATATGTTTTTGGGTATGATAAAAGAGCTATGATGCCGTATTTAGCATCTAATATACACATATATAGTGCCTATGCTACTTAACAGCTATTGAGAGTTTAATTGCCTAAAAATGGGGATTTGTGTAAATGTACCAAATTTCCTGTATCCATTCCTCTGTTGAGGGACATCTGGGTTCTTTACAGCTTCTGGATATTATAAATAAGGCTGCTATGGACATAGTGGAGCATGGATCCTTATTACAAGTTGGAGCATCTTCTGGGTATATGCTCAGGAGATGTATTGCTGCATCTTCCGGTAGTACTATGTCCAATTATCTGGGGAACCATCAAACTGATTTCCAGAGTGGTTGTACCAGCTTGCAAGCCCACCAGCAATGGAGGAATATTATTCTTTCACCACATCCTCACCAGCATCTGCTGTGACCTGAGTTTTTGTTCTTAGCCATTCTGACTGGTGTGAGGTGGAATCTCAGGGTTGTTTTGATTTGCATTTCCCGATGATTAGGGATGTTGAACAATTTTTAAGGTACTTCTCAGCCATTCTGTATTCCTCAGTTGAGTATTCTTTGTTTAGCTCTGTACCCCATTTTAATAGGGTTATTTGGTTTTCTATAGTCTAACTTCTTGAGTTCTTTGTATATATCAGATATTAGCTAGATGGATCTGGAGGATATCATTCTAAGTGAGGTAACCCAATCACAAAAGAACACACATGATATGCATTCACTGATAAATGGATATTAGCCCAGAAGCTAAGGACACCCAAGATACAATTTGCAAAGCACATGAAACTCAAAAAGAAGAAAGACCAAAGTGTGGATACTTCGATCCTTCTTAGAAGGGAGAACAAAATACACATGGAAGGAGTTACAGAGACAAAGTTCAGAACACAGACTGAAGGAATGACCTTTCAGAGACTGCCCCACATGAGGATCCATCCCATAAACAACCACCGAAACCAGACACTATTGTGAATGCCATCAAGTGCTTGCTGACAGGAGCATGATAAAGCTGTCTCCTGAGATCTTCTGCCAGTGCCTGACAAATACAGAAATAGATGCTCACAGCCTTTCATTGGACAGAGCACAGAGTTCCCAATGAAGGGGCTAGAGAAAGTACCCAAGGAGCTGAAGGAGTTTGTAGCCCCATAGGAGGAACAACAATATGAACTAACCAGTATCCCCCACACCCCCACACCCCTACCCCTACCCCCAGAGCTCCCTGGGACTAAACTACCAACCAAAGAAAACACATGGTAGAACTCATGGCTCTAGCTGCATATGTAGCAGAGGATGGCTTAGTAGGTCATCCATGTGAGGAGAGGCCCTTGATCCTTTGAAGTTTTATGCCCCAGTATAGGGGAATGCCAGAGCCAAGAAGTGGGAGTGGGGTTGGGGAGCAGGGGGAAGGGTTAGGAGATAGGGGATTTTCAGAGGGGAAACTAGGAAAGGGGATAACATTTGAAATGTAAATGAAGAAAATATCTAATAAAAATGCCAGCAAAAAATTAAAAAATGGGGAATTGGTCTAAAGTTTTTTTTTTTAAGTCTCTATATTATGTCATTAGGAGTCACATTTTGACAGGAAGATGCTGATTACACACTGGTGGTAATCAATCTTCTTTGTGCTCCTGATGAAATTTTGAATAGAAGAATTTGAGTGGCATAGTTGAAGAAATTAAAAAAAATGCAACACAAAAAAAGCATTAATTACAGTAAAATTAACTAGAAAAAGTAAAAATTTATTTTTCTCTCTGTCAAACCATATAAGTTAATGTATTATTATGTTCTTGCTTGCCCTTCAACAGTTATGTCAAGTTTGCATTAAGCCATTGAATTGCTCAATATTTTTTGTTGGAAAATGGAGTTTAATCTGGCCAAATAATTAAAAACATTTTCTCCTTGAATATCATTAAGGTCAGATGACAGTACTCCTATCTGAGCACTCCCCTATGACTTACAGGTCATTTACCAGCCCTGGACTTTGTGTGCTAAATGCTATGTGTTGCTTAAGATAGTGACAATTGAACACAACTTCCAAGTTACCATATTGAATGTTTACTTGGAATGGATCAGTACCTTTACCAAGGTACCTTTTACCTCCTAGAAAGTTTTTAATTCACCTGAAAAATATGTTGGGTTACAGAGGAAATCAACTGTATTCAAATAAAGACCCAAGAGTGACACTTGCAAACAGTATCATAATCTGCTTCCTTGTACTCAACATGATTAAAAGCCAGGAAGTTATATATAGGGTTTTCTATCTCTGGGGAAATGGTAAATGCCACAGTTTAGACATTTGAAAGCAAAGTTGAATACCTGGTTGATTTTGTCAGCGACATGATATCTCTCAAAGCACTATAATCCATATCCCATTAAGATGCTTAATTCAAAAGAAAAACACATATTGAATTTTTTCCCTTGTACAAGTAGAAATCCTAAATGATGTAACAAACAACCATGCCTTCTCCTCAAAAATCCTAAAGCAATTTGTCCTATTTTTCCATCACATTTTCTTGTATAGTCAATCTGCAATTAGGGTGAATGGTAGTGCAATTAGGAAGACCTATCTAAAGAAAGGGATTGGAAATGAAATAGTGTATCTGCCCAGCAACATGTCCCAACCTTGGTTTTTAATGATTGCTTCACTTTGTAGACTTTTGAGTTATGAAAGCAAAGCAAAACAAAGTTGTTAGAAGGTTAGTCCAAAATATCAGAAAACAAAACTTCCAGAGGAAGTTGACTCATTACATTTTGGTTGTATTGAAAAGAAATTACCTTTATTAATGAAAATAGCAAAGCAATCTTTATTATTTGGTGATAGAAAGAGTAAGGAGAGTAGCAAGACACACAAGAAAAGAAGTTAGTTCCCTCCCAATCAGGATAGCTTCTCATAAGAATGCACCTTGTTACATAAACCAAAGTCCTTGGTTTATGGCTCTGATGTTCCAATTGTGAGTGCTTCCTAAGGTTTAAATTATGATTAATCTTGATCTTATGTACTTTACATGAACTTTTGCTTACACTATGAAAATATACAAACACGATGGTTCAAAACTGAAATAAAATTTCAAAAAAAATCCCTTGATCTTTTTTCATTTAGATAATTTTCACTGACCACTTTCTATCAGAAAACCAAAAAATTAAAGGTTCCACCATAGGGCACAACTAATAACTAACTAACTAACTAACTATACATATATATATGTATATATATATGTATATATATATATATGTGTATATATATATGTGTATATATATGTATATATATATATATGCTTATGTATGTGACAATAATAATTAAAGAAAAAGAGGCCAGGAATTTTAGAGGGTATTGGAAGGGGCATGAGAGGAGCTAAAAATGAAGTAAATAGAATGAAGAAAAATGGTATAATCATATTTTAATTTAAATAAAAACCTTGTCTCAGCATTTTTATTGGAATATGTTCTTATGGCATATGATTTTAATAAATCTTAAGCACATAATTTAGTGCTCCCACCTACCAATAGTCCTCTGCCCTCTACCAGCCTCATTGTAAGCAACAGAAACCATACATATGTATATACATGCATGCATACATACATACATACATACATATGAAATAACATAGAATACATATTTTACATTAAGTTGTTTAACTGAAATATGTAATCTTATTGGTGCTGGTGAGATAGCATAGAAGGTAACGACATCCACCATCATGACTTAATTCCAGAAATCAAACCCTGAGACCCATATGATAGAAGGAATGAACTGCCTCCTGCAAGATGTCCTCTGTCATTCATAAGATCATTCTCCTAGCATGTGCCTGCATGAAGGCTACAGAGGCTAGGGGAGGATAATGGGAAAAGGGATGGAAGAAGGGAGGAAGAAAACAGGATACAAATGTATTATGAATACAAACAATTAAAAATATATACTTTAGTGGTTTGGGAGCTATAAAATGTCAGAGTCACTTATAAGAACGTATAAGAACTACTGTTCTTACCAAGGATCAAAAGGATCAAAACTCAATTCCTAATACCCACATTGTATGATTCACAGGTACCTGGAAATCCAGTTTAAATGGGCCCAACACATTTTTCTTGCTTCTAATAAATTCTTCCTATCGTTTGTGTCTCGTGTGCACATACTCACACACACATATACATAATTGGAAAAAAGTCAAAAAAGAGAAAAGGATAATGTAATTCTATTTCATTAAAATCAGAAAAAATAAAAACTTAAATCTTAACCTACTTGCAGGTACAGCTTAGCATGAGTATGTTTATTTCTATCTTTTGGAGGATTTTTTGTTTGTTTCCTTTTAACAGATATATGTTCCTTCTTTGAAGATAACAAAAACAATAACATTTGATATGTGAAAGTTAATTTCAGGAAAAAGATAAGTGAACAAGATTGTACCTACACAATTTCACACATTAAAAGTTAGAGCTATTTTTGTTATAACATGTCTTAAAAATCCTTATGTTCCTGAACATTGCACAATAGGAACACAGATTTAAAAAATAACATTAACATTCATACACTCAATATTGTTTTAACTTAGATTGCTCAAATAAAGATAATAGACCACATAAAATAATGGTACAATAAGTCAGGTAACGCAGACCCAGAAACACATGCATAATACATACTTACTTCTGTGTGTCCATTAGCCATAAAGTACAGGATAACCATGCTGCAATCCACAGACCCAAAGAAGCTAAGTAACAAGGAGGGCACAAGGTAGGATGCTTGAATCTCACTGAGAATGGGTAATAAAATATAGAAAGTAGCCAACAGGGGTGGATGGAGGGAGTGAATTCAGTGGGAGAGTGGAAGGGGCGGGGAACAGAAGGTATGAGTGTGGGAAGGAGGGAGGGAGAGAATTATGGGAGAGAGAACTGAACTTAATAGTGGGAGGGCATCTCTGAGATGTGCCAGAAACCTAAGACAATGGAAACTTCTAGGAATCTAATAGGGTGACCAGAGCTAAGATTTTTAGCAATAGAAGATATGGAACATGCAACAGCGACTGCCTGTAACTAGTCAGGACTTCCAATAAAGTGATGGGATAACAACTTAGTCACAAAACTTTCTACCCACATTTTTTTTCCTGCTTACAAGATATATATGGATGAAGAGGGAACAGAAATTGAGGGAATGGCCAAACAATGCCTGGCCCAACTTGAGACCCATGCCATAATAAAGAGTCCACTCCTGACACTATTAGTGATATGGTGCTATACTTGCAGACAGGAGCCTAACTAACTCTCATCTGAGAGTCTTCATCTGGCATCTGGTAGAAGCAGATGCAGAGAGCCACAGTTAAACATTAGGCAGAGTCCAGGGTATCTTGTGGAAGAGGGGAAGAAAGATTGAAGGAGCCAGAGAGACCAAGGACACAACAATGAAATCTACAGTATCAACTAATCTCTGTCCACTGGGTCATAGAGCCTGAAGCACCAACCAAAGAGCATACGTGTGCTGGGCCTAGAACCTTACACATATGTAATAGATATTCATCTTGATCTTCATGTGGGACACATAACATTAGGAGCAGGAACTATCTGTGACTCTGTTGCCTGCCTTTGGATCTTTCCCGCTAACTAAACTGTTTTATCTAGCCTCAATAGAAGAAGATGCATTTAGTTCTATTGCAACTTAGTATGCCAAGGTGAGCTGATATTAATGGGAGGCCTTCCCTTCTCTGAGCAGAAAGAAGAGATATGGGAAGAGAGGAGAGAAGGAGAAACTGGGAGGAATGGAGGGAGGGGAAACTGTGACCAAAAGTTAATTAATTAAAGAAAAGTCTTAAGGGTGGGACTGGGAGGAGAGGAGGGGGGGACTGTGATCAGGATTTAAAGCAAATCTAAAAAATTAAATTATTGAATAAAAGAAGCCTTAATTAACAATAAACAATCTTTTTTAAAGCTTTCACCAAGTTTAATGAACATGACTAAAACAGAAGGGATAATAAGAGAGAAGTGGGGCTATGTAGTCACTGAGATAAAAATAAACAGACAACAGCACCACCTTAAAAACAAATACAAGACAAAATTAACTCAGGGGAAGAACCTAGGGCCTGTAACCCTCATGTTTAGTTTTGTGCTTCCCAGGGGTCTCTGTCATGCCAGCATGACAGCATCCACCTTCTGGCTTCTCACTGCATAAAATACTTACATGTTAGCATGGCAACCAGCATGACTCCTGTTGTCCTGATAGTTTCTGATATATAACCTATGACAAATTTACTTTCACCTTACAACATACTGAAATAGACACTAGGATTTATTTCTAAGAATCAGTGGAAGTCAAGAGGAATAAACCATTGTTATATATAGGTAACAACATATTATTACTGTTTGTGGCAAAAATTCACTTTCTGTAGCAGTATTTGAGAATGTCATTTAAAACGAAGCTTTAGATAGACTATATTATCATGATTTCAATGCTTTTAAGAACATGTTTTGCTGTCTCAAATACATAAAATCCTCAAGCAAATTTTAAACTTTTTCCTCCTTAAATCCAGTAACTGTCACTCCTTTAACATTGGGAGATAATTAATCTCTAAGAGAAGATCAGAATCAGGCTCCATGTTCTGGGAAGTAATCTCATATTTATGATTTTATGATTCTCTTAGAAATGCACTCTACTCCTCGAATCTCTCAATTTTTCATTTTCTGGATGGCTTTTCACAGCAAAAATGCCATTTCAATATGTAAATTTAAACCTTTAATTTCAGAAAGTATTCCAAAAATTATGTCCTTACTTTTTTTTCTCATTCCAAGAAGTATAATTAATGCATATTTAGCTTCCCAAGGTCTTTTTCTTTTTTTTTTTTTTTTTTTTTTTGAGACAGGGTTTCTCTGTATAGCCCTGGCTGTCCTGGAACTCACTTTGTAGACCAGGCTGGCCTCGAACTCAGAAATCCACCTGCCTCTGCCTCCCGAGTGCTGGGACTAAAGGCGTGCGCCACCACGCCTGGGACAAATGTTTTTTTTTTCTGAAATTTTAAACAGTTTTGAAACACAGAGATGCACATTGAATATTATTTAGTTTCTTGTTGGGAGGTAAGACTTAAAACCACACTGTATACTTTAGGATGTGATCATTCTGGGAGGTATGCTTTGTAATCTCTACTGTGCTTCAAAATTTTATTTTGCCCTAATACATTGAGTATATATATATATATATATATATATATATATATATATACCCTTCATGAGAAGTAATTCCATGGTTTTGCTTATCTTCCTATTATGTCACATTTACTCATTGGCTTGAAGAACGTGTTTATCTTCAAGCGAGGCAATTTGCTTCCACTGACAGGTATTCCCCAGACAGATCACAGTGCCCTCTCCCGCAAAGGAGATATAAAAGAAAGGTCAGAGTCCAGAGAAACTTTCAGTTGTAAAGCAAATTTGTAAACTTGTAGTCCCCTCCACTGTGGGAAAGTCATTAAGCCTCCTGCTCTAACCTCTTCACCTCACTTCAACTCCCTATGGAAAGGCATCCTCAAACTATGGAAGGAAATGGTAAAGAAGCTATTCCCCTTCAGATAATAGGTGAAGCCCCTGTAGCTGGTAAGAAAACACAAAACAAGCAGACAAGCAAAACCAGAAGAATTTCATATCCTGGTGTGAGGCGCAGGAGAGAGTCCTGGCCTAGAAAATTTGTATGGTTTTCTGCATCAGGATGATCAGGTCACTGAGTGAAGCCTAGGGGCCACCTCAGCATCCACAGATAGGCAATCAATATAGACACAAAGCCGGTTAGAACTGAGAGGTAAGTTACATCTGTATACACAGGGGAAAGGGGATGGGTAGAAAACTTTGGGGGCAGTAACAAAGGGAGAAGGACCAGGTAACAATGGAGCAGTCATTGAGAGGAAAACCCACAGGCAGCTCAATTGCTTCTGTAAGCCACAGGAAGCAGAAGAGTTGTCCTACAAGAAAGTCATAGCAACAGAGGGTATTAATAGCCATCTAAAAAGAAGAAAATACCTGAGAATAAATCTTACAAAGGAAATGGAAGTCTTCTACAGTAAAAACTTAAGACACTGAGGAAATAAACTGAGGAAGATATAGAAAGCTGGAAAACCCTCCAATGCTCATGGATTCAAAAATTTAATACAATTGGTATATCTGTCTCACCAAAAGCAATCTATAGATTCCATTCAATGCTAATAAAAATTCCAAGTCCAGTTTTCACAAACATACAAAAGGTAATCTTAAAGTTTATTTGAGACCATAAAAACTAAGCCTAGCCAAAGCAATCTAAAACAAAAACCGTAATTCTGGAGGTATCACCATGCCCAATTTCATGTTATTTTTCAGTAATATAAAACATCAAATATTGAGGAAACAAGGAGATACAGACCTATAGGTCAATGGAATAGATCAGAGGATACAAATTTAAATCAATAGAACTCTAGCTACCTGATTTGGAGTACATATACTAAAACTATACATAGCAAACAGATGGTATATACAGAAAATTTGTCCCAGGAGAACAGAATACGAACATATAGAAAAATAAAAACAGATCATTGTCTTTTATTCCACACAAAACTCAATTCTAGATGCATCACAGACTACAACAGAAAACCTGATGCTCTAAAACTGATAAGAAAATAGAGAGTGCACATCAGCAGAAGGACATAAATAGTGTGTTGTGGATACAATTCTGATAGCACAAGAAAGAACCAAGCTAAATAACTGAGAACTGGGATCTCATGAAACTACAAACTTTTAATCTAGCCAAGTGAGGATGTATTCCACAGAATGAGACAAATATTTTTCAGCCTTTAATCTGACAGAGTACTGGTGTGCAAAATCTACAAACAACCCAATAGTTCAAAACAGGATGGCATATATGTCCATATGTAAGGATGGAAAGGGGAATCATTGTTGCTGATGCCTGTGTAAATTAATGAAGCCACTTTGAAACTACCATGTAACCCAGCTGTACCACACTCAGAAATATACCTAAAGACTCCATATCTTATTACAGAGATACATGATTAGCTATGTCAATTGTCCATTTATTCAAGATAGCTGGGAAATGGAGCCAGAGTAGTTATTGATCAGCTGATGACATAATAATGTAAATATGAAGAAAAAATAAACAAGGAAATTTTATTCACCCCCCCAAATGTCACAATTGCTTCCCTTGTATGTATATCCAATGTTCAAATCTTTAAATTGTTGTTTTACCCTTCCTTAGAAGCCACAGAACTGGCAATCATTGGGATGGGAAATGCCTTAAGCAGGGAGAAGAAATAACCTAAGTCATGTGCAAGTAGAAAATGCATCCGTGGTTAAGCAGCTGTGAACCCTATACACTGTAATATCAACCTGTCAGTCAAGATTTGTCCATTGGAGCCATGGTATCACAATTGTTATGTGAGTATCAATCTGGTATCTTAAATTAGAGGCCCCTTTTAAGAATGGAATTCTTGCCTAATACTGAAAAACAAATTTAAACAATCAGGGAGGCTTACACCCTTCAGAAAAGTTGATTACACCTGTGTAATTAAATTACTATGACCCTCTTGTCTCTCTTAAGCTTTTGCCTCTCTTACTCTCACCTCTTGCCCTCTCTCTCCCCCTCCTTCTCACCACCCCCTCCACATGGCCATGGCCACTCTCTGCTTCTTTACTCTTCTCTCTCTCTCTCCCCCTCTCTGCTTTTTTACAATAAAGCTCTAAAACCATGAAAAAATTGATATGACCCCAAACTGCTTCCTAAAGTCTTGTGTCTACATCCATAGACAGAAGATAATTCTGCCCTTTCTTTTTTCAATAAACACTGGTAAGCAGAGAGAGATTCATGGTTGGTCTATGTGCTAAAAAGAATCAGTGATAAAGAGCTCAGTCCTAAGCAGAATTTCCATACCAAACTTACTCTCTCTCTCTCTCTCTCTCTCTCTCTCTCTCTCTCTCTCTCTCTCTCTCTCTCTCCCTTTCTTCCTTCCTTTCTTTTTTATTTTCTTTTTTAAAAATTGGATTTTTTTTATTTACATTTCTGTGGCTTGAGGAACATCACCAAAAAGGGCAGATAAATGATGTGAGACTCAAAATATGGGGAACAAAGTACCGGAATGCTCACTTCTAGGCATGAGGCATCCACTAAAATTATGATCCCATGAGCCATCAGGCCTATGCAAGTCTCTGCCAGTTCTTAATTAAGCATGAGTCAGGGAGAGGCTATCAGGCCCTATTCTTTGCTGATCACCTATTGACCCATCACCTATATAGTGATGGTTTGGGCTAAAGAGAGTCATTGTGTTTATTTCAATAGTGACTGGTGAGACCAATAGGGTCTGATAGATAGCTGAACCCAGTGGTTTATAAAGCAAAATAAAAAGGCATGAATATAAGAGAGGAATTGGTAGGTAAGACATAGAATAATCTTGAGACAAATAAAATATGGTAGGGGTGAGAATAACTTTACTATAGACATATTTGACATTGGGAGAGAAAAGAATTAACTAATTATAAACAAAAGGTCAATGTCTTTAAAAGAGAAAGAATCTGTATTTTTCAGGGATTCACTCCCATGTGAGCTTTCTAATCTCAATTGGTTAGCCCGTGATGCATGTAGAAATAAGCAAAGTTAAATGGACTAAGTTAGTTATATATACACACACACACACCACATACACACATACAAACACGTACCACACAACACACACACACACACATATTTACATAAACATGCATATGATTTTCAAAGACATGAATCTGGCATGAGACAGAAGGAGTTGGGTGGGAGAGAGAGGAATGAGATGGCTATAGATGTAATGTTCATGTACGAAATTCTCAAAATATCTACTAACATAAAAGATAAACTTCCTTAAATTACATACTAAACACTAGTCTTCACATTGAGAAAATGTACCTAACTTTCTCAGTGCATTGATAAACTTATAGTGAAAATATGAGTGTTTCTTGGCTATATGAGGGCATACACACACACACACACACACACACACACAGACACACACACATGTGCGCACATGTGCTCATGATATTCTGTTACCCCTTAAGTATCATAGCTCTCCTGGAGATGATTTCATTTAGGTCATTATTGTTTATTGTGGTCTCCATGTCAGAGTTATAGATTTCCTTGTTTAATCATGGTGTTCACAGAATATTAGTAAGATTGACATGGCTGTATTTCTCTTTTTTTATAAGTTACTTCTTGCACATATGAGTGGGAAACATTATTAAAATTACTTTTCTAGGATTTTTTTGTAAAGCAAATAGTATTTTATCAAGATGTTTTTATTGTAAAGATTCTAGAGCCAGGGATATGGCTAAGTGTGTTAAAACTGCTAAGCAGACAAGCCTGACATCCTAGATTTGATTTCTAAAACATGTTTTTAAAATCCTAATGTAATCTATACATCTGCAATCCCAGCAATCACGCTGTGAGAAAGAGGGTGGAAAGAGGAGAATTACTCTGAAGCCAGCAAACCAGCTAGACAGTATGTAGTGTGCACTGTAGCAGAAACAAGAGAACCTGTGCCTTAGAGGGAGAACTGACAGCAGAAGGTTGTTGTTTAAATTCCATGATACTACACCATGCAAGAGTACAATCAATCAATCAATCAATAAATAAATAAATAAATAAAAATGTTTTTGAAGAATAATATGGTTCTGATGGTCAAATATATAAGCAATATGCTGCTTGAAATTGCATCCCTTTTCATATTTGTAAACTTTGTTTACATTTCTTTATTATGTATGTGTGTATGTGTGTGTGTTTGCATATATATATGGTGATCAGAGCACAACTTGGTTCTTTCCTCTAACATATGGGTTCTGGGAACCGAATTTAGGTCATCAGGCTTGGCAGCAATCACCTTGTGCTGTTGAACTATCAGTTCCTAATTCGTAACTTCTTGTATTCTAATATAAAAATGACTTTTATTATAATAACTTGGAAATGAACAAGTTCAGTATTTGATGTCAATTTCAATGTGTTTAATAAGACCATAAAATTTTTCCATGGTATAATTAACATCTGAAAGTCATGAGTCATAATTATCACTCTGATATATAATAAAAAATAGGAGTACTTGATATGTATGCATCATATAAAGGAAATTGGGTTTTCATCCAATATCAAGGCATTCTAATCATTATAGCAGGTAGTTTTAGAAAAATTACAAAAATTTAGAAAAATTGCAAAAATATTAAGCATAATAATATGTAAATAATGAGAATAAATTGATGACTAAAATTTATACTTTGTGAGAGGTAATATTACTAAAGTAAAAATAAGAAAATTTATAATAATAAAATATTAAAGGTTTATAAAATGAAATTAAAATAATATAAAGTTTTTTTTACCTATTTAGTATGGAGTTTAAGACAACAATAACTACTAAGACTATATTATTTAAATCAATAAACCTGATCATGTTGGTCATGTGGTCTATATTGTCACAGTAGTATAATGGCTAGCACTAAATTACATTACATTTTACATTTTTATAATATAGAAATATTTTGATAATAAAATATTACTTTGTTGGTTGGATCATGGAAGTCAACTCTTAATTTTTATTAAAATACATTTACAATCCCTCCTATGGCAATGAAAAAAATGTATTAGAACACAGTCCAACAAACAGGGATTAGAGATGAGAGATCTTAAGAGGAGACTAACAGATTTTTTTTCAATCTGTAAATCCTGTCAACCCAGGCATTTCTGGTCTATGTATGGTCTCTGGGCTGCAGTTGGAGCCATCTGTCAGAGTGGCAAACTGCCTATTCATAAATTAGTTGGACCATCTCATCAGGGCAAAAATGCCAAGGAATACTAACTACAAAGAAGCAGATTATATACTTCACCAACTGCTGCATCTATAGAGTGCTCACATTCTCAGCTCGGCGGCTGTCATAGAGCAGAATGCCATCGCATTTACCTGGAGAGGGGCCATGAAGACAGGCCTGAGGGAGAATTTAAAATTACCTAAAGTATTTTAAAAGCACACAAATTTTAACTGAAAATAAAAAAGACATACAGAGATACTTTATGAAGCACAAACTCAGATCCACTCTGAAGGGCTCCTGTATTATAATATAAAAATGACTTGTATTATAATTACTTGGAAATGAACAAGTTTGATGTCAAGTAGGGTGCATTATTGATAAATTTTTACCTACTTTTACAGATAACTTTAAATCTGTATGTAGCCCTGCTTCAATGGTAATCATGAACAGCATGTAACAAATACAAAAAAATAGGGTACGGGTTTTAGATTTAGGATATTTAAAGCCTCTCTTTGTGTTTATTTTAACATAATTTCTATTGTTGTAATAAAATGCCATGGAAAAAGCCAAATTAAAAAGAGAGGCGTATGTTAGCTCACAAGTCCAGGTTATTATCTGTCACCGTAGAGAAGTCACAGTGTTTGCATCTCATCTACAAACAAATTCTCAGAGAAATGGATGCCTGCAAACCTCATGTTCAGTTGAGCTCAGCTCAATGTCACCACTCAATAGCCTTTGCCTAAGGGAATGGTTCTGAAAACTATGGGCTAGAACTTCCTGCATAAATTAACATAGATAAGACAATACTTCATAAACAGGACCACAGACTAACTCAATGTAGACATTCTTATATTGACACTCTCTTACCATGTGATTCTAGATTGTGTTAAATTAGTAATTAAAGCTAATTATTATAGTATCTATTTCTTTAAATAATCAGACTTTGTATATCAAAAACTGGCTTGAAGTAAATTACTATATTGGGTTTCAGCAAATAATGTTATGTAATTTATGTAAAATTTATCAATTGTTTTATTAATTCTTCCAAAGATTCTCCAGAAAAATTTCTCCCAATACTAGTTTTCAAACCTGGAGAGATAGTTCAATGATTAAGAAGAGCCTGGCTTCTCTTCCAGAGGACCTGGGATCAATAATTAGTACATATGTGGTTACTCACAACTATTTATAATTTCAGCTTCAAGATATCTGATGCCTTCTTCTGGCCTCCTTGGACACTAAAAACACTCTGTGTTGATTAGATTTACATGCATACGAAACACCATGCACATAAGAAATAAAGGAAGTGATTTAAGTTTACCGTTATTTTAGATGTCTGTTTAGTAAAACACCAGTGATGTTGTTTCCTTTTTCTTAATTGCCATAGTAGTATGTGTGAAAATCATCCATCAGAGCCATTTATTTAATTTACCAGGAAAATATTTAATTTGCCAAAAAAAGAAACCAGAAAATTACTTCGAATATTTCCATAATTTCATTGACTGCTTCAAATATTTTGGCTCTTTTAATATTTTTCAGACCTTTATGGGAAAGTATTACAGCTTTGTTTAATTTCTTTAGGGATACATATTTAAGACTCTTTTCAAAGTCATACTTTCTAACAGGATAAAAATCTATCACATAGTTTGTAAAAAGTTCAATTTGAAAAGGTGACTCTGAAGTCATATGTACAGTTCTATTTGCATTGTCCAAAAGTTCCTTTAGTTACAAAAGCTGGATTTTGTTCCTCATGTACAATGGAAGAACACGTGAGTGCCAGTGGAAAGGAGAAGTGGAAGCAGACATAATTTCTAATATACGATGTGCAATTTTGGCATTAGTCCATAATGGAAGTGCTCATGTCTTTTGGCAATGGCAGCTCTAGTGCAGTTGCAATATTGCTCTAATTTCTCCATTATATCATCTTTTTTTTTCTCACTCACTGGAAAGGTCGTCCCGTGAAAAGATAAAATACATCAGAATTGCAGAGTCATCAATACTTCCAAATGCTATTCCTATGAAAAATTAGGTCCTTCCTCAAACTTGAGCGGTCAAGAAGTTTTAATTTAATGAAATAATTAGCCTGAAACATAAAGCCAATAAATTATGAAGAAAATTTATGAGTCAATCTTCATTCTTTCCTTTGTGTTTTTATTCTTATTAAGGATGAACATGGGTGCTCTAGAATGAATATTTTAAAGTGCAAAACCCTGAACGGTGAGTCCTGGATGAAAAAGTGTGCATGACACATTTGATTATTTAAATGTTCCTGTACTGACCCAGCACACACGGCTAAGTGACTACTGAAAGCAATGAATCCCTGAGCCAGAATAAATCTTTCCACTTTTTACGTTGTTGCTGTAAGTGGTATTACCACAGATGTGTAAAATTAGTTAAAGCAGAAAGTTGGTATCAGGAGTGTGGACACCATTACCATAATTTTTTTGTCTGTGTTTCATAAGCCATTTAAACTGTTTTGAGGAATAAATATGGAAGGTTTTAGGGATCTGAGCTAGTAAACCCCTGAAATGTTATAAGCAGAATATAATAGGAAGTTTTAATGAGCATCTAAGAGGTGAGTACACTAAAAGATACTCAAAGAATGTAAATATTTCAGATTTTAATACAACATTGCAAGTCAAACTGAAGGCCATTTATGTTATATTCCAGAAAACAACTAATCCATAAGTAGAGTCCTTAATAATTGTGAATAAAAGCATTTATTTTGAACTGATAAATTAATTTGTCAAACATAAAAATTATAATTTTTAGGTATGTGTTTGTCAATATGTGTGAAAAATTGAATGCCATGAAAGGAGTTGCAGAGACAAAGTTCAGAGCAGAGGCTGAAGGAATGACCATCCAGAAACTGCCCCACCTGGGGATCCATCCCATATCCAACCACCAAACCCAGACACTATTGCAGATGCCAACAAGAGCTTGCTGTCAGGAACCTGATATAGTTGTCTCCTGAGAGGTTCTGCCAGTGCCTGACTAACACAGAAGTGGATGCTCACAGTCATCCTTTGGATAGAGCACAGAGTCCCCAATGAAGGAGCTAGAGAAAGTACCAAGGAGCTGATGGTGTTTGCAGCCCCATAGGATGAACAACAATACAAACTAACCAGTAACCCCAGAGCTCCCTGGAACTAAACTACTAACCAAAGAAAATGAGTGGTGGGACTCATGGCTCTAGCTGCATATGTAGAAGAGGATGGCCTAGTTTGCCATCAATGGGAGAAGAAGCCCTTGGTCCTGTGAATGTTCTTTGCCCCAGTATAGAGGAATGCCTGGGCCAGGAAGTGGGAGCAGGTGGATAGGGGAGCAGGGGGAGGAGGGAGAGAATAGGGGATTTTCAGAGGGGAAACCAGAAAAGAGGATAACATTTGAAATGTAAATAAAGAAAATATCTAATAAAAATTATAATTTTTAGGTATGTGTTTGTCAATGTGTGTGAAAATTAATAGATTAGAAAGGCACTTCCTCAGACACATGTACTTAACGTGAAAACATAAATGATGCCTTATAATTTATAAGAATAAAAAAACTGTGGCTTGTTTCTTGATAATATAATTTACTGATGAACTATTTAATCATAATGAATTAGCTAAATGTTAAACATAGTTTTAATTGAAATCATATTAATATTTAAATTAATAATTATGTTGTAAAATTCTATACTAATACGATTTTTTTCTCAAATGCTACATCAAGTCCTAAGACAAGTAATTATAACTGTTTCAAGATTAACTTCAAGTTAAAATACTTGAAATGAACTTTCTACTTATATAGTATATCTCAAACTCAGTGAAACTTATAATATTATGTAATAGAGTGCTCTAGAGGGACAGAAATCATAGAGCTAATTTATGTCTATATCTATCAATATCTATTTTAAATAATTTATTAAATTAGTTTAAACAATTTGGTCAAAATAGCCTAGGCACAATTCGTAATTGTTCTGTTCACCAGGCTGGGTGTTCCACAGTGAGATTAGTCCCACAACTAAGATTGTCTCACAACTAAGAGGCTGAGAACCCTGAAATATGCATTGTTTATAAGTCAGGTTGTTCCAGCAGTCCTAATCCAAAGGCCTTGAGTGTTCCTCAAGAGCAACATGTCCACAGTCTCCTTGGGAGAAATCAGTGACACAAACATTGTAAATTAACTTAGCAGAGAAGGGAAATTCTAAGGGAGTCTGGTTTATTTTTATTTTATTATTTTATTTTTAGATGAATGTCTTATTTTCTAATGACAGATAAAGAGATAGAATGAGGAGGTGGGTGGGTGGGGAGGTGGGGGAGGAGATAGGAAGTGTTGCGGTATGGAAATCCAAATACAATTTCAATTTTTAAAAGGTGATTAATATTCCACGTCTTTTGTTTCCTGGGACTCTACCAGACGTTGCTACCCAAATTTGAGGTGGGTCTTCCCATTTCAATTAAGGCAACAGAGAAAATCTCATACAGAGGTACCTGAAGCCCAACTTCAGAAGTCAACCCTTGACTGAAGCTCCATGTTCACCTCTTTCCACTTTGTGTGAATAAAGCCAACCATCACATCTTGTTATAACAGGGACTCTAGCTTATTATATTTTTCTTGGAGCTGATAATTCTCTATTTCTTATAAGCAGCAAAGCATTGTGCATGCTGTTCCTGGAAGAATATGTAGTCTAAGTAAAAAATATCAAAATAAATTGTAGGCAAATTTATATTTTTAAGTCTGATTTGTTTGTGAGACATTACCAACTTTCATTAGACAGAGGCTTGCATAGTTAATCTTGGCTTTCTTATTGTTCTCTAAAACTGGAAAATACCAGGTAAACATTCAGAGCTAGCCCAACGAGTGAAAAGAGGCCAAATGGAAGAGATTCAATGTGCTTCATATGCTAGTCCTCCAGGAATCTGCCAAACAGATGACTGAAGGCATCTTAGGTCACTCAGTACCAGCCAGCTCCTGAATTGCTGACAAGTTAATGAAAAAGCCCAGCAGAGGACATTTAATTTGGATGATTCAGGAAACCATACAACCAAAAACAAAATTGTTATCTGAAAAAGCAGTTTTAATTCTATAAGGTATTTGTGCAGTTTGTTACATAGAGATAGCTAAATAGAAAACATTAATGGATGCTACCAGCAAATGTGCAAAGGTCACACTGACAGTACCAACTAGACTTATTTTCTCTAGTTAATATGTCATGGCAGTGTCACCTTAACCCACCTTCTTTGAGCTGTTTTATCCACTTTAAATATCTATTTATTTAGCCATTAATTCATTCATTCATTTAGTAGTAGATATTTAAAAAGATTTGCCTTCTACATCTTATTCCTCATTTGGAAGAGTACTGTGTATTCATTTTTTTCCTTGCTGTGAAGAACCAGTTTTGTGCATAATAATCTAGTAATGAGTATTCATTGCTCCTCTAAACTACATTCTTTGGATGCCTTGGGTGTGATCGTCATCTAGTGATTCCTCTGGACAATATTTGTGAAGTTAACTCTTCCCCTTTTTATCTAGGATAAACTTTTTAGTATTCCTTATAGAGTATAGTCTTGGGTTAAACATCACTTCTCTAATCACCAGCAAGTAGCTTCATTTGGGTCTCTTTAATTTCATCTTTCCTAGATCTTCTTGTTAAATGGTAATGCTGGTTGTTCTCTATTGTGATAATCAGCTGTTAATTCTTTCTAACAGGCAGCAGATGCTCTATTGTCACAGACAATATCATGGGGAGTTTCTTATTTCCTGGTTGAATCCTGGAAATATGATCTCCTTTGCAACACCAGAATGTTGCCAGTCTTTGAGGCCAATTCCACAAATTTTCATTGTCATATTTTGCACTAGTTTTCTGTTTTATTTTATTTATTTATTTATTTATTTATTTATTTATTTATTTATTTATTTATTATATGTAAGTACACTGTAGCTGTCCTCAGACACTCCAGAAGAGGGCGCCAGATCTCCTTACGGATGGTTGTGAGCCACCATGTGGTTGCTGGGATTTGAACTCTGGACCTTCAGAAGAGCAGTCGGGTGCTCTTACCTACTGAGCCATCTCACCAGCCCCCAGTTTTCTGTTTTAAATGTCTTCAGCACTTATCATTGTAGGATGTCAAACATTTTATAGTTCTCCTTTAATTACTTGGTGTAGTGAACTTCCTGTTCCCTGTTTTGAACAAAAGCAATTGCACTAGGCACTCTAGACAGATGTCTGTCTTGCTGACTTGAGATGTGGCATAAGAACATGACTTGAGTTTTCTCAGTACATCCTTGTTTTCCTAGCAGGACTCTAGCAAGGGATGATGATTTCTGTCTTTCTAGGTCTGTCTCTTGAGTGAGGAACTTCCTTTTATAAGCTGCCTCTGGTAAAGAGAGTTATAACACAGTGTCCTCAGAATGCTACATTTGAGACAGAGATTCTGCACTGTGTGACTGGAAGTGCAGTAAGGAGACCTGAGTCCCCCATTTTACTTGGAGACTAAAATTTTCAAGCTGCCTCTCATATCATGAAACTGTAGATTTGAATAAAAGAAATTATATCCCCCTAAACCAGTAGTTGGTAGGAAAACACAGACTACTTCCTTCTTACATTTTATCGTGTGTGTGTGTGTGTGTGTGTGTGTGTGTGTGTGTGTGTGTAAGAGAGAGAAGGAGAGAGAGAGAGAGAGAGAGAGAGAGAGAGAGAGATGTACACATGCCTACATGCCAAAGAGCTCCTATAGAGGTCAGTGCTCAACTTTTGTGAGTCATTTCTTTTCTGTCATTTGTATCTCAGAGCTCAAACTCATCTGCACAGGCCCATTTTCCCCTAGTCAGAGAAAGATTTGATAGCACATGACCATTAAGGGTCTGTAATCCAACTGATATGAAGGGGGGGGGGGAGAGACAGTGGCTAGCAGTGGTTGTAATTGGGGTGCCATAAATGCTTCCCAATTATTAAGATAAATTCTATAATTACTGTTATTGTGATATTATGGATCAACCAAGCACTTCACATATATAAGAAATCTATAGAAAAATGTCATTGGACTGCAGAGATGGCTCAGCCATTAAGATCACTTGTTGCTATTGCAGAGAGCCTGGGTTCTGTTAGCAGCATCCATCTTTGTCTGCAGCTGCATGGGATCTGATGCTCTCTTATGGCTTCTTAGTGTACACACACACACACACACACACACACACACACACACACACACAAATAAATTTAAGAGAAAACTATCTACAGTCTCTATATAGTTGTTTCTTAATTTTTAATCTCTGACAAACACAGTTCCCCTGGGGAGTGCATCTCTAAGCATCCTTTCCACCGTTTGTCAGAGCTCATTTATTATCTGCTGAGGTTTCCAGTTATGTGCTGGATGTGGCAGCCAATGACATTAGCTCAGCACTTGGGAGACAGGAGTGGAGTTATAGGTAGTGAAGTTGTAGAATGAAGTAGACAGGAGTGAAGAATAGGTCATGGGTAGATGGGAGTACAGGAAGAACATAAATGTTATCTCTTTCTGTCTACCCTCTTCTCTTTCTACATATATTATCTGTGTGTTATGTATTATGCTTGTATAAAACTCTATCAGTATGTATTTATTTTAGCTTACCTATTTTCTTTATATATGAATTTATCAAAAAAGACAAATACATAAGCAAACAAACTTACCTCTACCTTTGCAAAATTTCCACTTTCAAATTTATGACCATTTATAATTTTGAGCTAATTTCAAATAGCCACATTCATAAATTTATCTGCTTGTTACCACAAATGCGGATATAAAGGGAACTTGGGACTGAGAACAACAGCACTCTGCTGCAAGCTTGCAGGCTATGCGGGTTGAGCACTTACTACTCAGAACTTGGAGATACATACTTTTCAGATGCCTCCTTTATGACTAGCTCTAAGGCTCCATTTCAATGCACACTTAGGGAATCAAAAGTAACTATTACTTAAGGGATGTTTGAATTTGTTTGAAAGAGAATGTCCCTCATAAGCTTTGGCATTTAAATACTTTGTTCCCAGTTGATGTTTGGGGAAATTTACTAGAAGCCTTGTTGGAGGAAGTGCCTTTCTTTTTTTTTCATTGGGTATTTATTTCATTTACATTTCCAATGCTATCCCAAAAGTCCCCACACACGCTCCCCTACCCACTTCCCCACCCACTCACTCCCACTTTTTGGGCCTGTGCTTCCCCTGAACTGAGGCATATAAAGTGAAGTGCCTTTCTAATGGCATTCAAAGACTCAGGCCATTCTGAACTGGAAACTTAAGGGTTCTTTGGAAAGTCAGTAGGTGATGTTTTCCTGGGCAAACACATGAAGGAATGTTTAGCTGAAGTGGACACAGGTGAAAGACTAAGGCAGACTTGTGAAGGAACGTTTAGCTGAAGCAGAGATAAGGGAAAAGATGTTCTGCTAAAGTAAGCTCTTGAAAGGACACATGATAAAATATTTTTTTTTTTTTTTGCGAAGGACATGTATGACTTGGTCTGCCTTACATTGCTTATTTGAGCTGCCTTTGTGAGGATTCCATAGACAGAAATGCACCAAGAAACTTCCCGTGATGTGCTGTAGTTTCTTGCTGCTTCCTCAGACTTGGGTTGATTGGTAAAATTATGTTAGCAGAGACAGAAGCAGGCACTGAGGCAAGACATCAAGAGGACATGTCATATTTTAAGTATATAAATAGGACTCAGTGGGACAGTGACAGAGGCTGAGCTTTAATTATAAAGCTAGCTGTGCAATGCTTGTGTGTCTTTAGATATTGGCATCTGTAAGAGAGGCACAGCCTAGAACTTCTTCTGATGTTTCTCCAGGTTCCTCCTGCTGAGTTGTGCCAAGGCTGAGGCCTGTCTGTCTCTGCTAGGTAGTGCCTCTACTCTTGATTCCTGTTTTCCATTCCAATTCTACCAAACTGGACTGCTGCTTACCAATGAACTGAATTGACAATTTCCAGACAACACAGAGGGGAGTTGTTCCAAAGAACCTCTTTCTTTCCTTTCTCCCTTTCTCCCTTTCTCCGTTTCTCCCTTTCTCTCTTCCTTCCTTCCTTCCTTCCTTCCTTCCTTCCTTCCTTCCTTCCTTCCTTCCTTCCTTCCTTCCTTCCTTCCTTCCTCTCTCTCTCCTTCCTTCCTTCTTTCCTTCCTTCCTCTCTCTCTCCTTCCTTCCTTCCTTCCTTCCTTCCTTCCTTCCTTCCTTCCTTCCTTCCTTCCTTCCTCCCTCCCTCCCTCCCTCCCTCCCTCTCTCTCTCTCTCTCTCCTTCCTTCCTTCCTTCCTTTTTTCATTTTTAATTGGCTGTTTTATTTATTGATATTTCAAATGTTATCCCCATTCACGGTTTCCCCTCCACAAACCCCCTATACCCTCCCCCTCCCTTGTCTCTATGAGAGTGCTCTTCCACTCTCCTACCCACTCAGCAGACTAGCAGTCCCTTACCCTGTGTCCTGGAGCCTCCTCAGGACCAAGGGGCTCACCTCCCAGTGATGCCCCATTAGGCAGTCCTTTGCTACCTATCCAGCTGGAGCCATGGTTCCCCCAGTGTGTACTCTTTGGTTGGTGGTTTAGCCCCGGGGAGCTCTGGGGGGAGAGTCTAATTGATTGATATTGTTGTTCTTCCTGTGGGGTTGTAAATCCCTCCAGCTCCTTCAATCCTTCCCCTAACTTCTCCACTGGGGTCCTATGCTCAGGCCAATGTTTGCTTGTGTGCATCCTCATCCTCATTGGTCAGGCCTTGACAGAACCTCTCAGAGGACAGCTATACCTTTCTAAACAGCTCAACTTCCCCCATATTCTTTAATTCCCACAACTTTGATGGGTAGTGGGCTAAAGGGAGGTTAAAGCATATAAAAATCATAATTAAAAATAAGGTTTGAAAAAAATTAAAGTTATTCCATTCTGAGTCTACTCCAGACTATGTATGCTTACAATGGTTGCTACATATAACTACATACAAGTGGTTCAGGGTGTGAGTAGTTCTCAGATTATGCTTGCAGCCACTGTGACCTTTGCCTCTGCTTTGCTATCAAGAATTGACTTTAATACTCTGGAATCTTAAGCTCAAATAAACCCTTCATTCTGAAAGTTTCCTTGGTCATGGTGTTTTAATTACATCAATGTAGTAATACAGTATTAGGACTGATATTAATATTTATTTGTTTTTAATTTTAAATCTACTAAAGATTTTCATTGATTTTATACATGGTATTGTCTTCCACTGTGCTTAGAAAGAAGTATGCATTCAGTATGTTTTTCTAAGTCAAAAATACTGTCTAAAGTAACTGTGAAGGAAGTGTAAATATCTACAAAATTCAATAAACTACCATCAAAAGAACAGTATTTTCTCTGTTATAGTTTTATGCATAGATTTTAAGATTCATATTTTGGGGAATAATCCCAATTTGCTTTTACTGAAAATCTTCAGCCGCTGCTGAGAAACAGATGAATCCTTTTTATGCCAAAATGAAATTCTTTAAATAAATTATAGATGAACACACAAAAAGTCATTGAGTGGGAGAAAGCTGATATCTCTGCCACTGTGTGGTATGTTTTACTGTTCTACAGTGCCACAAAAAAGCTAAAAGCTAAATTATGGTTTAGGAATACTTAAAAAATGATCAATATTCCAACTATAGAAAAAGAAACCTCATGATTTTGTTAATTTTTAGAAGCCATGAAATTAGTAAAGAGAAAGTAGAGAATTTACCTACATAGGAGTATTTGTGGTTCAGTAAAATATAATACAAAATAAGTAAGAAAAAAATTTAGATATTCATTTTGAAACAGATAGGTATTTTGGGTGTGTGTGTGTGTGTGTGTGTATGTGCAAGTATATAAAACAACCAATTTAGAAGATTAATAAGGAGCCATGCTGCTATGCTCCACCACGGATTAGTTTCAGTACTTTCTTTCTGGTAAGATGGATTCACTTAGTATTTTATAGATGACTTATTTTCTTGCAATTATGACCTCATATCATAGAAAATTGCAAATAATTTTGTTATCTACATATACCAATGACTTTCATGGTGGAAAACATATCTCCTTCTGCCAGCTTTCTTCTCTACTCGCCATCTGCCAAATAACTGATCACAACATAATGCTGAAATGATTCATGAAAAGATCTTAAGGAATTTATTAATAATCTCATGCATTAAAAGAATATACAAACATATTATTACATTAATATATAAATTATCTAAAATCCTTGTATGCAATTCTCTTAGTCTTTTAAAACTTTTATTTTTTACATCTTTGATACAATTTCTTTAAACTTTGAAATATGACTTTGGTATTATTACCTATACATTTTGGGACATTTAAAGATCATTTTCTCAATGGCTGATCCCACATTAATGTTTTTATTTCTAACTTGCAAATGTTTTTTTTATATAAATTTTGTTTTCTACCCCTCTACCAATATTTCTCTTTGGATATTTTTGACATGGAAGATTAAGTTCTTGCTTGTGATATGAAGTTGCCTCAATTTCATAAAACAATAGCTCCATAGAGATATCATTAGTCAATGTCACTAAGATACATAAACATCAGTAACAGTGCTGATGTACTGTTATTATTATTAGACCTGGATATTTTTAAATGCCTGGTAACTATTTTAAAATGAAAAGAAAATTAAAAAAATAAAGATCTCCCATAGGTATTTGTATCTTGTCTTGCACAAAACAAGGATTCAAATAATTTACTTTTAACTGATCTTATATAATTACATTTTCCCAATCTCAGCTTCTTTATTTTTCTAACTTTCAGAAAAGGCTTTATATTTCTATTCTTTCTTGAATAACACTATTTAAGAGGGAAACACCTAATATTGCTGGAAATGAAAAAGAAGGTAGTTCAAGCCATTTTACCATGTGTTCTTCATATTTTATAACTCATGGAAAAATTCTAGACAACTTTTCTCACTCCATCTAGAAGTAAAGTTCTGTGCGTGGTGGGGTGTGATCAAGGATGTGGGAACAGCATTGTGGCACTGCACTGGGAAGCAGTACTTCAGTGAGGAGAAAAACCAAATTTAAACAGACTTTTAGGAGGACTTTTGTTGTGTTTTGTTTTGTTTTGAAAATGCATTTTATTTTTAAAATAAACTTTAATCATGTTCTCCTTTCCTCATCTCCCTCCAATGCCTTGCTGTTCCATCATAGACATTTACATAAATATATACTACTATCACTACTTTAAGTATACACTTAGGTTTCACGTGGATTTGTTTATGGTTGATGATCTGATTCTTTAAACAATGTTCTTATCTGCCTTCTGTATGTATCACTTACTTCTTTAGTAAGTGTTTTATCATTCATCAATTTTCTAACTCAATTTTCAAAAATACTGAGTTCTAGAAATTTTTATGTTTTAGATAGGTTTTTGTTTTCAGAGATGGTTTCTCCTATCTTCTGTTCATCTTGTGTCTTGTTAGAATCTTTATATATAATTTTAAAAAAGTTTCACTTGTGATAAGGATGAATTTCTCATTTTCCTCATATTTGATCATTCTCATGGTCTCAGGTCTTTTCTACCCCTAAGTTCCATAAATTTGGTTCAATTTAGTTTATCAATAATGAAATCTAAAGAAATTTTCTAATGTTTTGTACAATAGAAATCCACTTTATAGAACTCATAGAATAGCTAATAGTCTGAATTTCATCTCAGCATCCCACAAAATTGGCATAAATGGACCCAGTCTTGAAAGCTGTTTTCTCAGTTCCACATGTGTGCTATAAAAGAAATATATAGATAGATAATAAATAAATAGGTTTAAATAAAATATAAAAAGAATACTATGTTACTCACCAATTATACACAGCTGTTCCGTAGAAATTAGGATCAATTTTCACATTCAAAAACTGCAAATGGGTTTATTTATAGCTGCAGGATTTTTGTTTGTTTGGTTATTTTTTTTCCAAGAATTGAAGACTCATGAAATGTCTGTTGATGATAAATGATTAAAAACTCCATGGTGGATCCATGACATGTAATACTACCAATCAATAGAAAGGATGGAGCTATTTATATGCACATTTTCAGTGGTTGATGAAAGATGAAATTATGCTCTCTGAATAAATTCAACCATAGTATCACAACTACTAACATTTGTGAAATCCAATCAATTTAAAGATGAAAAACTTACTGCTGACTTTAAAATTAGTTCTAGGGTACATGGTATACAGAGTAGCAACAAAACCATAGCTCCATGGAGGTTGTGATGGTAGTTAGGTTGAGAATCTTGATTGTGGTGGTAACATAAAATCATACATGTGATAAAATAATACAGTTGTACAAACCTATGCATACTGTGAGACATGAAAAAATGGTCCTGAGGGCTGGCCAGTTGGAGTTAAGAGCAGCTCAGATGAAGTATAGTGAGGAATAACTCGGGATTATCAATAAAAAAGTAGATTCTATTAGCATAGAGGGTAGATATTCTGACCAGCTCTAGTGTTGATTAAGGCTTATTATAAATATAAAGATAGTGTGTATCTTTTATCAGAAAGTAAATGGTTAAGGTGGGGTAGAAACTTGGGGTCGGGATTAAATAGGTTCTACAACAACTCAAAATATGAGAACACCTACAGTGTGAAAAAGAATCCAATAGGTACTACAGGGAAGAGATGATCTTAATGGCCTGGAATTCTATCTCATGAACTCAAACATGATTGTTTCAGTTGACAGTTGGTTTCTGCTGCATGATTTTAAGCCCCAATTTGATGATGTTTCGTTATTTGGAAGCCCCATTTGGGCTCTCTGCTCCTCCAAGAATTCAGTGGGAAACTCCATCTGACTAGCTTTTCAGTGCTGCCTTCCTGACTTAGTTTCTGCTGCACATTTTGCACACTGGATTTGATGAAACATTGGTAGCCACTGCTTCTCTTTATGTGCTAGTCCCAATTGATTCTTTTACTTTTATAGTCATTTATTTAATATATCATTCAGTGAAAACTGAAAGCAGACCTCTTGTAGATCATTCTCTGAACTATTGAAAATATGTGATGGTTAATTTTCTGTTTTCATCTTGACTGAATTAAGGAATATCTAAGGCTTTGCTGAAAGTTATCTGTGTGTGAAAGTGGGTGTGAGAGAGAGGGGAGAGGGAGGGATTGAGAGGAGGAAAGAGAAGAGAAGAGGGGGAGAGGGAGAGAGAGAGAGAGGGAGGGAGGGAGAAAGAGAGAGAGAGAGAGAGAGAGAGAGAGAGAGAGAGAGAGAGAGAGAGAGAGAGAGATTAATCCAGAGTTATTAACTGAAAGGGGAAGCTATGCTCTGACTGTGGATAACATCACCCCTTGAGATGATATCCCAGACTAATTTGAAAAGGGAGGGGCAAGAGAAAGCAGTTCACAGCTACCTCCTTTCCTCTAGTTCCTGAGTAGTGGGGCACTGAATAAACAGTTTCTCAGTGCCAGGATTTACACCATATGGACAGCATTCTTTGAACTGTGCTTCCAAATAAACCAGACATTTCAATTTAAGTTGCTGCTTTTCAAACATTTCCTAAAGGCAATAAGAAGATTATGATCAATGGCTTTAACATAGAAGATTTATAATAGAGAATGGGATCTACCTCTAGGTGGAGACATGTCCTTGTCTTCTCACTTAAGAGTGAATCCAAAGTCACGCACATGGTCAAGGGACCATATCTCAGCAAGATAGTTGTACCTCAGGGTATCAAAGGGAGAAAGAACAATTATTTCTTTAATGAGAAAATATTTTTTATAGTATTGCTAGGCTGTGAGCAATTGCTTCAAGGATATGGCTTAACTTTTACTATTTCTTTTTCCTTTTTTCCATTCTGTTTTTGAACTGCTGGCCAGACCCCAAGCCCACTCTTTCTGGTCTTTGAGCTTGCTTATTCTTTGTCTGAAGCACCTACCTTCATCATTTTTCATGGCTGACCTCCATGCCTGCTTAGAGCAACCCACATGGCCTTTTTGCTTTCACTGCTCTGTCTTCCTTCCTTAGAAAATTTCCCTAAATTGGGCCTATGAGTGTGAACCTAATAGCATCCTATAAGATGAACTTCTTATTTTGAGATAATTTCTCTATACTGCTGTGTTTATTTCATTTTTTGTACAGATGTATTTGAGTTAACTCATTGGGAAATTTATGCCTGAAATTTAACTATGATTTTTGATATGAATATGTGATAATTCTCTCTCTCTCTCTCTCTCTCTCTCTATATATATATATATATATATATATATATATATATATATATATATATATATATATATATCTTTGTATGTGTGTGTGTGTGTACCACTGAGTATATGGGGAGCTGTGGAGAGGTACCTGGGCTTCTTTCAACTTTAATAATGTGGCCTTTCATTTTCCTTTGATACCATCCCTAAATAATTTTATTAACAAGATTGAGCACCCCAAGAAAGACCCTGATTTCTTTCTAACACCGAAGACTTTTGTAGTTGTTGGATATGAGAATTTGAGTGAATTATACATGTGGATAGTCTCAGGTCTTAACAATGAGGAGTGTTTTAGTTTACTTCTAAATTCCCTTTCCTTCATCTCATTTTCAAATCTGTTCTAGAAACTAAGTTCTTCCTCATAGTTCCCTCTCCACGTTCACTATATTAGCTTATTATATACACATCTACTTTATTTATCCCCTTAGAAACACAAAAAAAGCAAGAGAGGACAGATATTAGTAACTTTATCTTGATTAAAGATGCCAATTCACCATTCTTTGGCCATTAAGCTAATATCAAATGTAAAGATGCAAATTGAACTTGGTGTTATTTAGGAAATATTGTGACTATACTGACTCTGCACATTTACTTAAGATACACACATACAGGAGAGAGAGACTTATCACATATTCCTATCAAAATAATCCTCAAATTATATGCATAAATTCTCTCAATTCCTTTGATATGACTGTCTACAAAATGGAATAAACACAGTAATATAGAGAAATTATTTACCTCAAAATAAGAAGTTCATCATACAGGATCTTATGTTGACACTCATAGGCCAAATTTAGGGAAATTTTCTAAATATAGTATTGTTGAGATAAGGGCTATAGGTATCTAAAACAAATGTAATCTTAATGACATGAACAGTTTTGAGTAGGAAGCTTATAAGGGATACATGTGACAGATTGCTAGACTTACAAAGTAGTCAGGCTAGAATCCATGATTAAGTTGAGACTTAGGCAATTTGGACAAAGATGAAGAAAATGAAGACATTAGTTAAGTAGACATAAGAGGCAAGTGCAGGAGCTAAACTTTAAAAATAAAATAGTGTTTTTCAGTGAGAAGATTAAAGTGCAGCCTTAAACACTGAAGCAATCATTCAAAGGCAAGTCAGCTGGTCTTCTGATTATACCAGGCGAGGTTTGGGAGGGACATTTAAATTGGGCATGATCACATATAGATGGCATTTAACACTAAGCCACTGGATGATATTTCCAAAGTAGTGAGAGTAGATAAAAATGTGGAGAAAAAAAAGGTCTAAATTAGAGAATTCCAAAATTAAAGTCCCCACATTGGACAGAACTAGAAATGGACTGGGAGGTGACAGAAATGATATGGTCATCACAGGAAGGATACCCAAAACCTTTCAAGCCAAGTTTCAACAACAGCAGCTCAGATACATTTTTGTAAAGAAGCTTGCTATACCTTCTTTATAAGCTCTTTTGGGAAAAGGGTCATTTTAGGCAGTAGATTGATGAATTGTCTAATTGGGAAAAGAGACATTGTTTGTCCTATAACTTGACTCTTGACTTTGGACAGAATTTTAAACACTTAAAAAAAAACAATAAACTATTCAGGGGCAGATCCCTGTAAGTCTCATTCACGCAGAACTCGTGACCCAGAATTGTACTGTCTAAAAGAACTACAGGGACAAAAACTGAGGACTGAAGGAAAGTAGAAGCAAAAACCAGCCCAACTTGGGATCCATCTCATGGACCAAGGCCTGATACTACTATGTTCTGATGATGTGCTTACAGACGGGACCCTACTATGGCTGTCCTCTGTCAGGCCCTATCGGAAGCTGACTGAGACAGAAGCAGATTTGTACACCCAACCATTGTAGTGAAGTCAAGAAACCCCTATGGTTGAATTAGAGGAAGGATTGAAGAAGCTGAAAGGGAGAGTGACCCCATAGGAAGACCAACAGTGTCACCTAACCCAGACCCCAGGGAGCTCCCAGAGACTGAGCCACCAACCAGGAGCATACAGGGGGCAGTCTGAGGCCCCTGGTACATACATAGCTGATATTTGCCTGGTCTGGCCTCAGTGGGAGAATAGGCACCTTACTCTTTAGAGACTGGAAGCCACAGGGAAAGGGGAGGCCTCATGGGGTGGGGGCCACCCTCTCAGAAGAATGGGATGAGGAACTGTGGGATATAGGATTGAATGGGGCAACAACTGGAATATAAAATAAAATAATTTAAATTAACAATTAAAATTAATGAAAAATTTAAGCAACTTTATGCCAACTTAAGAGTTCACAGAGACAGTGACTAACACTGAAAATAAAACCTAATTCATTTTGTTTTCTTCACCTGGTGTTGGAAATATATTTTGGGATTGGATTAGATGTCCAGCACAGTAACAAAATTTAAGATGGATGAATATGCCGTTTGTGAACAAAAATACTTTATGTTTACTTTTTAACAAGGTTTTGAGAGGAGTTTGTAACAGTGGCCCTCACCTATTATCTCAGCCCTCTGGCCATGGCAGAGGGGTTTTGAATTCAAATTGTAGAAACGCACATTCATCCCAGCATCTCATTCAACTTTCCAACTCTATGGATCATATTTCAGTATGTAAAGAAACTATGAAATTAAATTATTAAAAATGATATTTTTGAAACAGGGTCTGACTGTAGCAGACTAGGGCCAAATTTATCCTCTTATCTCAGGTCCTTGAGTACCAATATTATAAAAGTGAACCAAAAATACATGGGTTGAATAATTAGTTTGTCACATATTAGATAATGAAGAGATAAGGCTAGAAACAAACACTGGAAAAAAAAGTCACAGACTATACACATAATTGTTATAGTTCACTTTTGAATGTTTAGTCATTGCCAAAATAGGAAGATTAAAACCTAGAAAAAGAAAAAGGAAAGAAAAAAGTCAAAGGTTACCATCAGAACATTTGTAGCACAATCAGATGTCAGAATAAAATATACAGTTATGGCTTTAATAAAAGTCTTGAATAAACTAGATATTGAGGAGCTCTATTTCATTATAATAATATCTATATACAATAGGTGCATACCCAAAGTCATACTGAGTGAGCAAAACACAAAATCTATTTCTTATAAAACAAGAGCAAGGGAAAGGGGAGTTCTCAGTTCTACTCAGTGCAGGGCTTGAATTCTTAGAGAGCAACAGATATGACTGTAAAGAGGATTCTTAAGATACTATGAGAAGACTCTTGATTTGTTGAATAACATCAAGACACTGACAGCACACTAAATTGCTGTATAATCTTCATGACTTTTCAAAGTGATCAGTGTTTTATGAACTAGAGAAATGATTCCTGAAGGTAGAATCTGCCATCAGTGTTTTACACAACCCATAAAGAAAGAGCACGGGCGTGGAGAATCCACCCTTACCATCCACCTCTTAAATCATCCTTCCAATCATCAGCTCAAGAAGAAAGAAAGCAAGGTATGCTAGTATTGGTTGCCTGAAACCCTTGATTTTGAGATTTTCCCCAATCTCTTTTCATAATTAATCATCAGAAACATTACAGGAGTATAGACTGGTTACCTGTTCATTCCCTGAAATATCTTTCTGCAACAATTAATTTCTTTGGAGACTGTTGTTCTGAGATGACTTTAGCAGGAACTAGAAGAAAGGCATTACCAGGATGGAAACAGTTTATGTAGAATAGCATCATATCTGGAATTATTAAAGCTGATTTATAGAATTTGATTTAACACCTGATTCTGGAAATCATGAGTAAGAACCTAGTAACTAATTAATATCCTATTATTATTGCTGCTGCTATGGCCTGCTAATACTGCTTTGAGGTGTTGAAATGTGTATTCATTGTTTGTTTTTTGTTGTTTTGTTTTCCTTTAAATTAAAACAGAGTAGAAAATGTGAGCTGTGTTTAGTGGTAAATAAATACCTGTGAATATGACAGGAAAATTTGGAGTTGTAGGCAGCCTAGGCTGCATAAGGAGTCCCTGTCTCCAAAACAAATAACCAGGCAAACAAAACCATCAAACATCAGAAAAACTAATACACAAGTTGATGAATACAGATCTGCTCAGTTACATTTGGAAAATGCACCAGACAGATGTGCTCCTTAGGTTCTGACATGTACCTGGCTCCAGGAAACAACTAAGCCTAGGGTCTTATGCAGGACAAGTTGGATGATTTGTGTGATGTTGTTACCACAAGATTGTGCTCTAAAACAAAAATGAAAGTAGTTGAGGAGTTTAAAACCAGTAGCTTTATTGGTCTATATTATCAGAGAGAAAACAATTAAAACTCAGTTTCTAAATGATCAGTCTGTAAAGTAAATGAGTTATGGAAAAAATTATTGTAGAAAAAGTTAAGATACAAAATGTGGGACAAGAAGCACTCAAGCGTAAGAACCAGGTTTGCCAAGTGACTAAAGCATCATGGTTAAGATCAGCCATGCATTGTAGAAGGTCATCTCTATTTGCTAGGCTAACATGATGGTTAAAGTACAAAGATTTTTGATCTAGTTTACCCAGAGATGGATTACCCTAGCCTCCAGGCTCTGCTACTGATTAGATGTGTGAAGGTCAGCAACTCTTCAAACCGTATCAGCCTCAGACTCTCCTTTTGTAATATCAACGCTATATTCCTCTGCCAATCACTAATTTGTTCAACAACTATATACTAACCCAATGTTCCTTGAAGGTCTTGTAATTGTGAAACTGCCCAAAAAGAAACTCAATCCATGACAAGAATAATTTTAACACAAATATCAGAAATTAGGTGCAAAGTTGGAAATGAATATATAACCATATAGATAAAGAACATGGGAACATGACAACAGAGGATCTTAGGGAAGAGTGAAGCAGCATCATTCTGAAAAACAGGATGTACCCTGGTCACACTGCAGTTGTTATGAAAAGATACTACCTGCAATGAGCATAAACAACATGGTCTCAAATATGAATATTTAGGTGATTTTAGATGAGATGGACCCACTTGTTAGCAATTTGTGCAATTCGGAGGGAAAACATTTTAAGAAATATAGTATTTCTCATTGTTGTTTTGAGAATATTATAAATAATTCCAACTTGATAAAATGGGAGACTTAAACGATATAGAAATTGTAAAAGGGTAGCTGAACATCATCACTGTATATGCACCTTTATGGTTTTTTGTCAACATAACACAAACCTAGCCCTACCTGGAAAAAGAATCTCAGCTGAAGAGTTGACTTCATTACAGCAGGTGGTGGGCATGTCAATCAGTCATTGTCTGGATTGCTCATTGCTGTAAGAGGGCCCAGCCTCAAGTGGTCAGTACCATCCTTCAGCAGGGAAGGTGAGATGAATAAGAAAAGTTGCTGGTAAAGATGCTGAAAGCAAGTCAGAAAGCTGTACTACTATGTTGTTTATGCTAATTTTCTGCCTCTAGATGCCTGTCTGCTCCTTGTTTCCCTCAAAGAGGGACTGAAAAATTCAAGATGAAACAACATTTTTCATCCTCAAGTTGTTCGGTCATGATATTTATCAGAAAAGAAAAGGACAACAATTACAACAAAAAGTTGGGCAGTGGTGGCGCATGCCTTTAATCTCAGCACTTGCGAGGCAGAGGCAGGCTGATTTCTGAGTTTAAGGCAAGCCTGGTCTACAGAGTGAGTTCCAGAACAGCCAGGGCTACACAGAGAAAAAAAAGAGAGAGAAAAGAAAAGAAAACTAGAATGTGTATGTGTGTGTGTGTGTGTATATATATATGTGTGTGTGTGTGTGTATGTGTGTGTGTATGAGACATGCACAATATACATGAAATATATACATATAAATATATATGAAAATATATGTGTGTGTAGGAATAAAACTGCAATAGTAAAGTCATCAATCCACAGAAGCACAGTAAACAGAGCTCAGGACTTCATTAAATGATAAAATTAATATTTAGAATACTGTGTGTCTGGGTTACGATTATGCTTAACATTTTCAATCAAGTTTCCAGAATTTTAAAACATATGTTATTTTTAAATGACTGATTACTTTTTATTGTAAAAATTTTTAAAGTTTTGAAAAGATCAAAGTTTAGTAAAGTATTCTTGGTTAAAATGGATACTGAAATTACCTTCATACTTAATTAAATTGTCACAAAGTTCATTATTAATAGAAATTTTGTCTAAATTTAAGGGAGTCTGTAAATCTTGGGAATTAGATATGGTGTGTCAAATAAGTTTGTAGGTCAACATTATTTTCTTATCATTTTGATCATACTGTGAAGGCAAGTTTTTCACCATCATTTTTTATTTTATTGAGTAATCAGCAGGTAGTAATGTTATTCCAGCTATGACTTTACTTACAACTGCTCCAAGTGAGAAATTAAAATCAGAAAAACCCAAAATTTACAAACAATGTATACTGCATTGTACATTTTTGTTTCCTCTATTATGTATTTGGCTATAGCAAGGCATGCTGAGGATATAGAAAAAGATTTTCAGATGGCTAAAATTAGATAATAAAACAAAATATATTAAGCAAAAGAAGATATTATTTAATTCTGAATTCAAACGATTATGGACTTCTTAAGGTCCAATGCATTTAGCTTTGATTTCTTCCTGCTTCTAGGTCCTCATTCCCTTAGGACAACAAGAGCAGAAAACCATCATAAAACAAATGAGTAACTTAAAGCTAACTGTTACGACACAACAGAATCAATATCATAAACAGTGAGGTTGTCTGATATTTATAAAGAAAGTACTTCAAATATTTTGAGCTAAATGCTTGTTTTTTTTTTTTCATTGTATTCATTTCCACATGGAAAAGATATGCATTCCTTATTGGCACGAGAGCACCACCAAGTAAAGAATCAATAAATATGTGAAGCAATTCAGAATGTCTTGGCAGACCTCTCAGGACTTTTGCATTTCTGCCCTCACAGGGCATCTTTTAAAATCGGATCTGTTCCTTTATGGGGTAGGGAATCTTCTCATTAATATGCACTGGGCACCACATGGTTGCTCATCTGTGTGGGTCAGTTTCGAATCACTGATCAGGGATGAAATTGAGTTGAAGTTTAGCCAAATAGCCAACAACAATGACCTTCAAACCTGCCGTGGCTGGCTGATGGGCAGCTCTGGAGAATTTAATTTGCTTTAGAGCTTGTACCTCGCATTCATGTCTGACTTTTAGACAAATTTGTTTCTTTCATTGGTATTTGCTTTTCTGATATTTAAGTTTTCTTTTTCTTATATTAAGAATTATTTAAGCTTTCTAACAGCAAACAGATCTAGTTAATAGTCTTTGCAAACAATAGTTTCAGTCAATCAATCAAATAATTGACTCACCAATGCAATTTCTGCTAAAAGAAATAAATTCATTTTTTTATATCAAGGAAATTAATCTGTAGCTTCCTTCTTCTGACAAAATCTGAAACCAATTACAAGGTATATACTAGTTTCTTTTACCTCAATAGTCAAAAACCAAAGTAAACAAGGAAAAAAGAAAATCAAAGTATGAAAAACCTAGGATCAATGACCTTTAAAACATAAATTAAATTTGGTTAAATGTGTACATTTTGAATGTACTTTTAGAAATGAGATTTCTATATCCATTTGTTTGCTTTCCAATCTTCAGTATTTGAGGAGTAGATTATAAAGTGTCTTAAAGTATAACAAAGCTGTTATATTTTTATAGGCCTATAAAATTATTTTATTTTTTTAAAATTCAAAAGAATGTTTCATGCTGCTTGATTCCACTGTTTCATGTTACATGTAGTATCTGCACTTGTGGCTGCACAGGTCTGATGATTTGTTACATAGAGAGCAATAATCAGAATTACCAATACTCTATGCATTCTTTTATTCAATTTTATTTCCTCAACTTAGTGATAGCTAGGGTACACAGTTAAATAACTGATGACAGCTTCAACAACTATGGCAAAACTCAATAGACCATCTTTGAAGTTAAAACTCTCTTTCTAATTGAATACTTCTGTCTATTTCATCACCAAATGTTATTATCATGCATCTTGAATTGAAGACATTTCCTCATTCCCATAATAGGTTATTATTGTGGAGAAACATATATTCATGAATAAGGAAGAACATTCTGGGACATTGAAATGGGTTTAAGGTTTACAGTATTGGAGCCTTGTATTGATAGAGATAGTTCACTATCATTCCCAAATACATCAGAGCAAGTAGGAATGTGTAGCCAAGGGTAGAAAAGCCATTACTGAATGGAAAATCACTAAGAGGACACATCAAGGGAAGGAAGATTCTTGTTAATTCTATATAACAATATACCTTTAAAAGACCAGGATACTTAAGCATCATGTGAGATTATGCAGGTTGGTGATGTGTTTGTGCAAATCAAGATAATCTTTAATCATACAGAAAGGACAGGGGTTCTGACCACATAGGTCTTTATTTACTTATGCATTGTTTAACTTTATTTTTTTCATATATAAATTAAAAATCTTTCTAAATAGAATAACAACACATACATGTAGACTTAAGATTTTTAAAAACCTATTTTAGTAAGGGTTCTAAAATGCCTTAACCTTCCTTTTAGCCATCTATCCACTGGAGATAGTAGAACGGAAATGTGAATAGGCCAAAAGAGGATGTGCACCTGTTTAGAAATAGTTCTTTATTCCAGTCTTCACTGTCAGTTTATCTGCAGTTTAGTTCACACAAATCAGTTGTATAACTTGATCCATTCACAAACATCATTTACAAATTAGCAACAGCAGGAGAAACCACAAGGCTCTGCCAACTCAAGGCTCTGCCAATTGGCTCAAGTCTGTGGAAGCAGCAAGAAGCCAGTGGAATATCATGAGACGTTCTTTGGTGCATTTTTCTTTACAAATACATGACAAGTGATGATCAGTGAAGAAGGCAAGGTGAACAAATGCCACAGTGTCTTCAGCAAAGACCAGCATCAGTGAAGCTCAACAAAAATCACCAAAGAGTGGCTAGGTAAACCAATGACACATAAGGCCTCAGCCTTCCTGTTTCCCTTTCTGGTTCCATACAGGTAATCTACCAGACACTTTGCCATATTTTTGATAGATTACCTGTTCCTATAAATTGTGTGTAAAACTTTTAAAGTGGCCAATCTGGATTCTAAGACTTTTGGGAATGTGTACTGACAGCTGTATCCACCAAACCTTTTATAACAACATCCTTCATTTGCACCATTAACTTGGGTCTATGATCATTAAACATTGTTTGCAGGAACACACATTTTATCAGTATTTCCCAAAGTACTTCTATCAAAGTGGCCTTGCCCTTGATGTAAGAAAACAACAGTTGAACAATTATATACTCTGTATCAATTTGAATTTCCTTTCCATGAGTTTTATTTTTTTCCTTGATATCCCCATCTACTATACCTGCATGCACAATAAATCCCTGAGAAGTTAATCCATTTTTCCAAGACATATCCAAATTAACAGACACAAAAGCTAAACATCTCAAATAATTTTATTGCAGTTAAAGTAGCCAGTGGAAACAGAAGCCATGTAACTTTTATAAGGAAGTAGACAAATGTGAGTTGGAGAATGCAGGTATTTGGATCAAGTTCAGATATGTAATACATCTTCTTCATAGGAATCATAGGAAATAAATAGAAGAGTTAAGTCAATAATGTCTTTAAAGCGTGTTCTTGTCTACAACATACACATTTATTCCCATTGCATTAGTTAAATAGCCACAGATGAATGTCAATATGTTGTGTAAATTATTTCTTCTACACCATTCAGGAAAAGGGATTGTGAGGAAATACTTGTGATCTCATAGACTGATCACAAGTATATTACTTGTTTCTATTTCATAAATATTAACCTAAATTGGGGCTAAAATATTTTTTGATGTTTATGGGCATTTTGCCTATATGTATGTTTGAGAACCACTTGTATGACAATGTCCATGGAAGTCAGTAAAAGGTATCACATCCAATTGAACTGACGTGACAAATGTTTGTTTTGTTGGCCTTCATATGTATGGTGGGAACCAAATGTGAGTTCTTTTTTAGAATAGAAAGTAATCTTACCCATTGAGTTGTCTATCCCACCCAGGCTGAACTTTTTAGAATATGATAATTAAATGCAAGGTGTCCTTTGCAAGGATGATATTTCCTCATTTCTTTGCTTGTGTGCTGTGTTCTTGCAGATCCACACCTCAGATTTTAAGATTCACCTCTGAAGATACATGAGTGCCTCGGGTTACTAAGCCATAGCCATGTTGAATCCTGGAACAGACCACTATTCCACTCCTGGAAGATGGTCATGGCTTTCTCAATGGTCTTAGATTTTCTATGCTTCATTATTTTTATTTTATTTTTAAGTGTATGTGTGTGTGTGTGTGTGTGTGTTTATGTGTGAGTGTATGTGTGTGTGTGTGTGTGTGTGTGTGTGTGTGTAGCTATGTGCATGACTCCAGAAGAAGGCATGACTCATCTGTAGCTGGAGTAACAGGTAAATCTGTGTGTCATAATATGGGTACTAGGAACCAAACTCTGGTACTTTTGAAATATAACACAGACTCTTAAACACTGAACAATTGCTCTAGCCTCTAAATTGTACCCATAATGTGGCATCTGTATTCAACACAACAGTCACTGAATACTTTCAAAGTTAATTGAATTGTATTTTTCTAATCAAAACTCTCCAATTATTGCTCAGCATTAAAGGAAAATTACGTTTTATTTTTTAGAACTCATAAGTTTTAGATCCATTCCCTCTACCCATTTCCCTGTCTCTGGGGCAAACCCAGCTGCCCTGTGTGGTGTTGATAGAACCTAATGAGGAAACCCCCACTCAATTCCCAAAAAATCACGAAGGACCATTTTGATGTAATTACATGAGGTCATTTAATTATGGAGCTCCGGACCAACATGCATCCCACACAGGAGATAATGGATGTCAGCCACATGGCTCGAAAGCTAGGGGGTTTTATGGGGTAAGGGGTTTAGGGGTGTGGAATTCAGCATAGCGACACACTATTGGCTTATTCAAACATCAGCAGAAAAATTACATGTCCGTGCAGGGTGTCAGATTTCTGTGAATTGTTGACTCAGTTTAGATAGTCCTGTTATGTCTTCACATTCCTCTTTATCTTTAAGGTTAAGCTGTTCCCAGGAATGTTTTAACTACGGGGCATACCCAGGTTTGTTTTTCTTTTTTCTCAGCCCCAGGCAGCCTCTAGGCTCATAAACAACCAGTAATTTCTGAGTACTTTATATGACTTACAGGTCTTGAAATTTCATCTTTCTTTCAGTGTGATGCATACTGTCTCACCCCTCCCCCAACCCAGAGCTCCAGTGTCTGGCCATCTCTCCACCTGCCTTCACTGGACTGGCAGAATCAGAAACATACAGGTTAGATCCCATCCTTCCACCTATTTCCTTGCCTTCCAATTCCTCTGTGGCAAGCCCTGCTGCCCAAAAGGAGCTTCAGTATCTTGCCACCAGCCTTCATCAGTCCTACAGCACCAGAAACACATATGTTAGATTCCTTCCACCAACAACCAATCTCCTGCCTGCCATGTCCCCAGGGATGCACTCGGGTGTTGGGAGACTTGCACTGCTCCATGAGTTCCATTGTCCAACTCAAGATTGTCCACCAGAGGCCTGCTGCACCTAATATCTAGGTTAGGCTTGCCCTTTCAATACCTGCTGCATCAGGAATATCCAGGGACTACCCGATGGCTAAAGGTCAGCACAAGTTCAAAATCAACAAAATCCAGGGCATTATGGAACTTTCAGAGCACAGCTATACTAATACAGCAAGCCCTGTAACACAGCAGAAGCACAAGAAAAAAGCGTTACATCTGATCTTATAAAGACGGTAGAGGGCTTTAAAGGGGAAATGAATACAGGAAAATACAATTAGACAGGTGAAGGAAATAAGTAAAACTGTTCAAGATCTGAAAACAGAAGTAGAAGCAATAAAGAAACACAAACTGAGGGAATCCTAAAGATGGAAAACCTAAGGACAAGGACAGGGACAATGGGCATATACATCACCAATATAATGCAAGGGTAGAAAACAGAATCTAAAGTGTAGAGGATAGGATAGAAGAAATATATGCATCAGTCAAAGAAAACATTAAATCTAAAATATTTCTGATGCAAAGCATCCAGGAAATCTGGAATACTTGAAAAGACTCAAAAACTATAGGAATAAAAGGTTAAGAATCGGGTTGCTTGGGTTTTGGATGGTTAGCTTCTTGAATTCTTTATATATTTTGGATATTAGCTTTCTATCAGATATGGGGTTAGTAAGTTTTTTTTTCCCAATCTGTATGTTGCCGGTTTGCCTTACTGGCTATGTATTTTGCCTTAAATAAGCTTTCCAGTTTCTTGAGGTCCCAGCTGCCAACCTCTGTGGTTGAATTAGGGGAAAGCTGGAAGAAGCTGAGGAGGAGGGCGACCCTGTAGGAGGATCAGCAGTTTCAATAAATCTAGACCCCAAGATCTCTCAGATACTGGAACACCAACGAGGCAGCATATACCAGCTAATATAAGGCCCCCAACACATATACAGCAGAAGACTGCTGGGTTTAGTCAGAGAAGATGCACCTAACCCTCTAGAGACTGAAGGCCCCAGGGAGTTCAGTCTAGAGGTCTGGTGGGGTGAAGAGTGGAGATATCCTCCAGAGACAGGGAGGTGAGGAGGAGGTATGGGGTATGGAACAATTGGAGAGCAGACCAGGAGGGCAATAAAATCTGGAGTTTAAAAAATACTCCTCATAAAACAAAAGAAGGTAAAGAATCCCAAGTTCAGAGACCAAAACTATTTTCAACAAAATCATAGAAGAAAATGTACCTATAAACTTACAGGGAGCTTATAAAAGACCAAATAAATTGGATCAGGAAAGAAAATACTTCTGCCACATAATAATCAAACACAAAATCTACAGAACAAAGATAGAAATTAAAAACTGAAGGGGAAAAGGCCAAGGAATATACAAAGGCAGACCTAGCAGAATTACATATAACTTCTCAACAAATACACTAAAACTAGAAGGGCCTGGATAGATGTTTTACAGAACACTAGGAAACCACCATAATGGAGAAAACAAGATATTCTAAGACAAAACTAAATTTAAACAATATATATCCATAGATCCGGCCCTAGATACTAGTACTAGGAAGAAAACAAGGTTTAATATGCCCAGGAAAACACAGGAAATAGATAATTCCATACTAGTAAAAACAAAATAAGAGAAGTACACACACACACACACATTTACACACATGCTCACTATTACCACCTATATCAAAGTAACAGGAATTAATAATCATTGGACATTAACATCAGTGGACACAAAATCAATTAACTCAATTTTCCAATAAAAATACACAGGATACAAGAATGGGTGTGAAAATAGAATCTGTCATTCTGCTGTATACAAGAACCACAAATCAGCAACAAAGATAGACATTATCTCAGAGTAAAGGGAGGGAAATAAAGGTGTTCTAAGCAAAAAGACCCAAGAAACAATATGTAGTAGCAATTCTAATATCTAATAAAATTTAATTTCAACCAAAAGTAATCAAAACAGATGGAGAATAACATGTATATTCATGAAATAATAAACCACCAAGATGACCTCTAAATTCTGAGTATTTATACTCCAAATACGAGAGAACCCACATTGTAAAAGAATCATTTCCCAAGCTTAAATCACACATTGAACCACGCACACTCCACACATTAATAGTGAGAGAGTTTAACACCCAATCTTACCATTGAAATGAAACATAATAATTATGAAATAATAAAACTGCCAGAAATTATGTTTCAAATGGACTTTACACACACGAACATCACCCAAGCACAAAAGAATATACATTCTTCTCTGTGGGAAGCCAACTCCAAGATGGCGCCAGTTTCTGGTAGTCATTGTAATAAACAGTACCACTGCACGCAGGCGTCAATTCGAATTTGGCGCCAACCCCGCCCTAGCGGGTGCATGCAAACTGGATGCAGGAAGACTGACCAATCCCAGGGGGCCATGGAACCTTCTCCTGTGCTGGGGTGCATAGAAGCAGGGCTCCCTGGGCGCCCGGGGTCCCTGTAGAAGCATTGAGGCATTCCTGTAATAAAGGCTGTTGAGAAGAATCCAAATGTGTCGTGTCGTTCTTGCTGGTTGAGAGCAGATGCGACACTTCTCAGCACCTCATAGAACCTTATCCAATATTCACCATATAGTTGGTCACAAACAAACCTCAACAGATACAAGAAGATTAAAATAACCTCTTGCATCTTATCGGATCACCATGGATTAAAGCTGGACATCATCAACACAAACAACAGAAAGCTTACATAGTCACGGAAACTGAACAACTATCTACTCAATAATCACTGTGTCAGGGAAGATATAAAGAAATTAAATACTTTCTATAACTCAATGAAAAAGAGGGAAAAACATTTCCAAAGTGCTTGGACACTATGAAAGTAGTGCTACCCTCATAAAAAAACTGGAGAGTTCTTATGCTAATGAATTAAAAGTACATCTGAAGGTTCTAGGATAAAAATAAACAAACACTCAGGAGGAGTAAATGGCAGGAAATAATAAAAACCAACAAGAAGTTCAACGAGAAACAAAGAAAATACAATCAACCATCAAGAAAATGGGGAGTTCTTTGAGACAATCAACAAGAAGACAAAACCTTAGTCAAACTAACGAAAAAGCAGAGAGGCAGGACCCAAATTAACAAACTCAGAAATGAAAAGGGAGACATAACAGTGGACACTGAGGCAATTCAAAGAATCATTGAGTCTTATGTCAAAAGCTTCTACTCCACAAAATTGGAAAATCTAAATGAAATGGATGATTTTGGAGACAGATACTAATTACCAAAGTTGAATCAAGATCACATAAATGATCTGAATAATACTATAACCATTACTGATATAGAAGCAGTCATTAAAAGTCTCCCAACCAGGGCCTGGAGATAATGGCTCAGATGTTAAGAACACTGGCTACTCTTCCAGAGGTCCCGAGTTCAATTACCACCAACCACATGGTGGCTCATAACCATCTATAATGAGATCTGTTGCCCTCTTCTGGCATGCAGGCATACATGAAAGAAAAATATTGCATACATAATAAATACATCTTAGAAAGAAAAAATCTCAAAACCTAAGAAAATCAAGGTTAGATGGATTTGGCACAGATTCTACAAGACTTTTCAAAGAACTTCTAATGTTGTTATTCCTTAAACTGTTTTCCAAAACAGGTAGAACACTGTTAAACTCATTCTACAAGGCCACAGTGACCCTTATACCTAAACCACACAAAGCCTCAACATAGAAAGAGAATTTCAGACCAATTTCCCTTATGTACCTTGATGCAAAATTACTTAATAAAATACTCACAAACTGAATCTAACAACAAATCAAAGACACTATCCACCATGATCAAGTAGGCTTCATCCGGAGAATGCAGGAGTGGTTTAATATATGAAGGTTCATCAATGAAATCCACCATGTAGACAAACTGAAAGAAAAAGCAAACAAACCCACACATAATCATCTTACTACATACCAAAAAAGCTTTTGACAAAACCCAAGACCCCTTCATGATTAAAGTCTTGGAGAGAGAAGGAATACAATCAGCATACATAAATACAATAAAGGCAGTAAAGAGCAACCAACAGCCAACATCGAATTAAATGGAGAGAAACTTAGAGCATTTCCACTAAAATCCGTGACAAGACAAGGCTGTCTGCTCTCCAAGTAACTCTTCATTATAGTACCTGAAGTTCTAGCTAGAGCAATAAAACAAATAAAGGAAATCAAGAAGATACAAATTAGAAAGAAAGAAGTCAAGATATCACTATTTGTAGATGATATGATAGTACATATAAGTGACCCCAAAAGTTCTACCTGAGAACTCCTACAGCTAAAAATCATCTTCAGCAAAGCAGCTGAATACAAAATTAATTAAAACATAAGTAGCCCTCCACTGCACAAGTGATAAAGAAGTTATTGACAATAAAGAAGAAGACCAATGTCTATTAGCAATAAATAATAAAATATGACAATTTCAAAAAGAGTGATCACACCTGCTTCATGTTTTACAGGAAAAAGCAGGCTCAGCATTGATTTTGTTCATCATCCCTATACTCATGTTTTGTGTTTTTTCAAATTTATTTATTTTTATTGTTTAATCGTTTTTTTTTTTCAAACCAGACTTAATTCCACTCCCAGTCTGCCCCTCTACTGCTCCCCATCCCATACCTCCTTTCCCCCACCAGTCTCCAAGAGGATATCCACACCTCCAACCCCCACCCCATCAGACCTCCCCACTCCATGGGGCCTCAAGTCTCTCAAGGGTTAGGTGCATCTTCTCTCATTGAGGTCAGACCAGGCAGTCCTCTGCTGTATATGTGTCAGGGACCTTATATAAGCTGTTGTCTGCTGCCTGGTTGGTGGCTCAGTTTCTGAGAGATCTCAGGGGTCCAGTTCAGTGGAGACTGCTGGTCTTCCCATGGGGCTGCCCTCCTTCTCAGCTTCTTCCAGCTTTTCCCTAATTTGCCCATAGAGGCCCTGGCTCTGTCCATTGGTTGGGTGCAAGTATCTGTAAAACTCCTAACCTAAAACATCCAGTAAATCCAAGACACAATGAAAACACCAAATCTAAGAATAATAGAAATGGAGAATGAAGATTGTTTTGTTTTTAAAACCAGCATTGGGTCAGAAATGAGTTTCTTATTTCTTAAAATTTTAGGTACTGCTTGATTTGCTTTGCATCTTACAGGCTCAACTCTGGAAATATTTCTGTTTCTCACAGAAGTATCCAAATCTGAGGGTTGATAAGCTTTTCATAAAGAACTTTCTACTTACCTTACAACTTCCTCTAGATAGTGATGTATTGCATTTAATTTTCAAGTATTCTTCAATGAGTTGTAATGCTCTCAATTATGTATACAATTTGCAGTATTCATATAAAGGATGTCGAGGTATCTATGCAATAATTCATGCATTCAATTTCTGATAATGGAGTACTACAGTGCAAAGGTGTTTAGTTATGCATCCTTCAAAATGGAAGAAAGCCATTGTTAAATATATTTTATTTGTGTTGAAACTGCAGTGGATGTATATTGCTTTATGACTTGATGGAAACCACAATCTAAAAGTAATTGAGACCATGAAAAAAATTAAAACATTGACTTTACAGAGAGCATAAAATAATAAACTAAAAATATCTAATGTGTCTCTTCCTTCATTCACCTCATTTTTTTTGTATTCCTTTCCAGTTGCCCACACTGTATCTTGAAAAGTCTGTGTGGTTATTTCTCTTTATTGCTCCAGATATCCAAACGTTTCACTGGCTTAGCTGTTTGTCCCTGAAACATATAAAAGCAATTATTCTATCTGTCATGCTTTTCTTGTTCACTTGCCAACATAATATTCTAAGTTATTGAACTAAATAATGCACTAAATTCACCACAGTGAACGGGCTTCATTTCTGGATAGTTGCTAAAGTTGCTCACTCCTATCTTCAACCCAGTGAGAAATATAAAGAAAGAAAATGTCACAAAATAAGCATTTCTCTTGAATATTGCACTTATGCACTTTGATTTATGGTAATATCTTAAATAAATCTATCTCCTGGTGTTCAATAATAGCAATGCACATTAATGTAAGAGGTGGAAGTGAGCATATCACAATGTTCAAAATATCAGAGGGGTCTCCTAAAATTGCCATTGAAATCACCCTCAAAATAGAATGGTGAGATTACCTTTGTGTTAAAAGGAGTTTGTAAATTCAAACAACATTTTAAATTTCCAGCAGGAAAGAATATTTTACTTAATTATTTTCAAGATAACTTGTCATTCAAAAACATAGTTAAATACACTAACATAATTTAGACTGAAGTAAGCATACTAAATAGAAGGAATAACAGTAGATGTCATAGCTATCTAAAAGCTGTTGCAATTAACATGGTGGTGGATTCATTTTATTATTTGTTTGTTAGTTTGGACTAATTGGATTGGATCTCTGTATATACCAGTTTATAACTCATAGAGATCCGCTTACCTTTGCCTCCCAAGAGCACTGAGATTAAAAATCATGTCTTACCACACTGACTGTGACATATTCTTGGTTTTCCCATCTATTTATTCATTCATCCATCCATTCATTCATTCATTGATATACAGATCACAGCCTCCCTACCAGTCACCACCATCATATAGCCCTTCTCCCATACTACTTCTCAAAAGACAAGGGGAGGACCCCAGGGGTACCAACACACTCTGGCATATCAAGTCTCTGGAGGATTAGGCACATCCTCTCCCACTGAGGCTAGAAGAGGCAGCCCAGTTAGGGTAGGAGGCAGGCAACAGAGGCAGGGACAGCCACTGCTACCGTTTCGGGTGGTGGTGGCTCATGAAGACCAAGCTGTAATCTGCTACATATCTGTGCGAGAGGGTGATGCTAGGTCCAGATCAAATATGCTTTTTTTTTGAGGTCAGTCTCTGGGAGCCCTCAAAGGCCGAGGCTAGTGAACTCTGTTGGTCTTATTGCATAGTCCTTTTCCTCTTCAGTTCCCTCAATTCCTCTTCAAACTCTTCCACAAGGCCCCCGAACTTCATCTAATGTTTGACTGTGGGCCTCTGCTGCTGGGTGGAGGCTCTCAGATTACAAGTATGCTAGCCTCCTGTCTGCAAGCATAACTATCATTAATAGTGCCAGGGATTGGTGCTTGACAATAGGATAGGTCTGAAGTTGGGCTAGTCATCGGTTGGCCATTCCCTCAGTCTCTGCCCTATCTTTCCCCCTGTACTTCTTGTAGGTAAAACATGGTTTTGGTGGAAGGTTTTGTGGGTAGGTTGGTGTCCTTATCCTTCCACTGGTAGTCCTGCCTATCTCTAGAGAAAGTGGCCACTTTAGGCTCCGTATCCCCAGCTGCGAGAACCCTCAGTTACAGTCACTCTCATATACTCAATGGTGCCTCCCAAATCCCAGGTCTTTGGCAAGTCCTAGAGATGCCAGCTCTCTCTCTGTCTACTGATGATTTCCATTCAGTCTCCTGGCTCTCTCTGGCCTGCTCCCTTTATGTCTGATTTGTCCTAGCCTGTTCCCCTCCCTATCTCATCTCCCACCCAGTTCCCTCTATCCATCAATCCCCAACATTTATTTTATCTCCCCCTGTGAGTGAAATTCAAGCATCTTCCCTTAGATCCTTCTTGTTATTTGGCTTGTGTGAGTCTGTGCATTGTAGTATGGTTCTCCTGTATTTTTATGGCTAATAACTACTTTTAAGTGAGTACATACAGAGCATGTCCTTTTGGGTCTGGGTTACCTCACTCAGGAATTTTCTAGTTCCACTCATTTGACTATAAATTTCATATCATTTCTCTCCAGCTTCTCTTTCTTTCTTTAAATAGCTGTGTCGTAGTTAGGGTTTTACTGTTGTGAACAGACACCATGACCAAGGCAAGGCTTATAAGAAACAACATTTAATTGGGGCTGGCTTACAGGTTCAGAGGTTCAGTCCATTATCATCAAGGTGGGAGAATGGCAGCATCTAGGCCGGCATGGCACCGGCAGAGCTGAGAGTCCTACATCTTCATCCAAAGGCTGCTAGTGGAAGACTGAGTTTCAGGCAACTGGGGTGAGAGTCTTAAGCCCACACCCACAGTGACACACCTACTCCAACCAGGTACACACCTATTCCAACAAGGCCACACCACCAAATGGTGCCATTCCCTGGTCCAAGAATATACAAACCATCACAAGCTGAGTAGTATTCTATTATGTAAATAAACTACATTTTCTTTATCCATTCTTCACCTGAGAGACATCAGAGTTGCTTCCAGTTTCAGGAGCAGCAAGATTTCTTGGAGTTCTCTCTTGAACTTTTGTTTTTGCTCTTATTTTTCTGTTTTGTTTTTAAGTTCTTGTATCTATCCAAGGAATTACTTGCAAGGCAAATGATCCTTTAGAGATAGACTTTTCAATAGTACCTAACATGATTCTGTGTATGATCTCTGGTACAGTAATCTTTTTTACCCAGTCCAGTCAATAACACTTTCTCAGACCATTCTGTTTGATATGGTGACACCTATGCTATTCTGAAACAAAACTCCATTTTGGGAATTAAATTTTTATAGTTTTGTATACATTTCTCCAATCTCCTATTTCATTAGAAAAAAAGAAAATTTCTGTCGATTTTATATTATTTTCATAGGTTTTAATAAAATGGGCACATATTAACAATATCACATATGCAAATTAAAAATAAGGAAGGAATTGATTTCCTTTTTAAATTATATTCATCTTTATTATTAAAGTTAAATTAGACCATAATTGTATTATTCATCTTTTGGCATTTAGGGAGATCTAAGCAAGTTCTTGAAGTTCTTGATTAGAATTACCTTTATATTTCTATGTTTCACCCAGTGCATAGAATTCCAAACAAACAAATATAGCAAGCTGTTGTATTCTGACACAAATAAAATGTTCTTTCTAAGGGAGACCATTTCTAAACCCATCAGCTCTTTAATTGAATGATTTTGAGAACATATAAAAGGAAGTGGAGTCATAAAAGAAATATGTGCAGTAAGACTTCTTTTTTAATATCTCAGTCTGTCAGGCTTTCATCTCAACACATATGTTTGGGAGTGCAATAAAATGAGACGAGAGAAGACAATCGAGTATTAAAAGTGTGTTCAGGCATTGTGTTGTCTGTACAGGAGAACAGTAGAACAATAATATTAAACTCTGCTCTAACTAACACTGTTATGGGAAAGAGCTTCATGGGACTGAAAATGTGCTAGCATTGCCTATATTAAGCATGTATCTATATGATTTTAAAGTGTACATTGTTAAATTCTATGTGAGAAAATATGAAAAAGATGTAGTTTAAAAAATCTACATAATAATAACTCATATTGCTTGGTGTTATATAAAAAGGAAAAAGATGCAAATATTAAATTATGAGGAAGGACTGACAGTGGACACTTGAATCATGAAAGAGACTGTAAAATTGATTATTTTTCTAGTCCTAATTCTGTCATGAATCCTTAACTTTGAGATGGAAAATATTTAAATACGATTCAAAATTGAAATCCATAGTGAATGGTAACTTAGAAAATAAATTCTATTGTCTAAGTTCTGTATCTAATCTACTGTTGTGATGAAATATTGTGACAAAAAGCAACTTGGGGAGTGATGGGTTTATATTGATTACATGACCTAACATTGTCCATCATGAAAGGAAAATGGGCAGGAACTCAGAGCAGAAACCAGAAGACAGGACTAAAAACAGAGGTCATTGAAGAATACTGCTTATTAGTTTTCTGTCCTTGGCTCACTCAGCTTTCTTTTTTGTACAAAGATCATTTGTCCAGGGCGTCACCATGCACAGTGGGCTGCAGCCTCTCATATCAATCAATCACCAAATTTTCTGGCAAATTTACCTAAAGACCCATCTGATTGAGTCATTTTCTTAACTGCTGTTTCATTTTTTCCAGAGGACCCCAGCTTGTTCTGACAGACATAAACATACACACACACACACACACACACACACACACACACACACACACAGAACACTAAACTAATAAACATACCTACAAATACCTCAAATTAGATTTATATTATATATCTATGGTTATACATTCATTTATTCATATGTATATATAAATATATATATACACACACACATACATGCATATACATATATATGTATATATATATATAACTAAATTAATTTTTCTTTTTTAATCGATTGATTTTTAAAAATTTTGCACTTCATATTTTAAACTCCCCCTGTGTCCACCCTCTTACTACTCCACATTCTATACCTCTTCCCGACCCTCCTGTCTCCACATAGATGTCCCCACCCCTGACTCCACCTGGCCTATAAACTCCCTAGGGCCTCCAATCTCTTGATGGTTAGGTGCATCATCTCTGAATGAACAGAGACCCGATAGTCCTCTGTTGTATGTGTGTTGGAGTCCTCATATCAGCTGGTATGCTGTGTTTGGTGGTCAAGTGCTTGAGAGATCTCATGGATCCAGATTAATTGAGACTGCTGGTCCTCCTACAGGGTTGCCCTTTTCCTCAGCTTCTTCAGTCTTTCCCTAATTCAACCACAGGGTTTCAGCTGCTTCTGTCCATTGGTTGTGTGCAAGTATCTGCCTCTGATTCTTTCAGCTGTTTGTTGGGTCTTCCGGAGTGCAGTCATGCTAGGTTCCTTTAATTTCTATATTGGTTTATGTTATAGTCATTTTGTTAAAACATGCTCTGGAATGCATTTGTGAGATCATACATTTTGTAAAGCATAATCTGAAAGCCCCTTCAAGAAGATGTGTTACCATTTTCACACTGACATCATACACAATCATAAGGTCAGCTGAGCACTCTGTTCTATGGACATTTAAGATGTTGCCCATATAGTAAGACTTCATATATATTAGCAACTTAAAGTTAGTATTTCTTATAGTCTCTTTCCATAAAAAGCATATGTAAAGTTAATCCTTTGTCATATTTTAATACAAATTGAAGAATAAAGAAAAATGAGGATGCATAAGATGAGCCATGCAAAAATCAAGGGGTATATAAAAATTTAATAGCAATCCAGAGAATAAAATAACACAAGCCTATAAGAAATACCAAATTGCAAACAAAGAATAAAACTATCATTATTATACAATTTAGTTTGATTACAAAGTGAATATAATATATACCTTAGTTGTAGGTACATTAAACATATACAAAATGTGTATGTGGCATAATTTGAAAGATAATGTGTTTATTTTTTTACTTAGTTATGTTGTTATGGTCTAAATGATTTTGACTGACAATTTTCCTATTTCTGGAATGCTTTGTTTGTTTTAGTTCTAAAAACAATTTACAAAAATTTGAGATGAGAGTTTCAGAGACTTGACAATGGTATGCTTTCCCTATTGTTTCATTATTGACCTTATTGTAAAAAAAAAATTGCATTTCTTTTTAATTCATGCATTAAGTAGAAAAAATGTTCCAAAAGTATCAATCCAGTTTCATTTTATGACCTTGTTTAAGGATAGAGTGCCAGCATGATATAATTAGTGTCCTTAGTTTAAAGGTTCATGTATTAGCATTTTTATAAAAAGTAAAATGATGTTTTCATTGAACAATGTTTAACCTTCAAATAAAGAAAATTTTATCAATTACTGAAATGATTTTGAGTTTGTGTGTGCTATTATGATTATTCAATATTGAAATTTTTATAAAATTAAATTAGTCTAAATGCTAGATGCAACATTTCCATCAACTCAGTCCAACCATTTTTGATTATCAGCATTTTATTTATCTTTTTATTATAGACTTTTAGAAGTTTAATCTATGAGGGTCAATTAAAGGATAAACTTTAAACTGTTTATTCATCTATATTCTCCACATTATTGGTAGATAAGAAATAAGAGACACAGTGATATCATTTCTGATCACCACGACAAGATACTTGACAAAAAAATATATATATATATATGAATGAAGGTTTTCTTTTTGACTCATGGTTAAGAAAATACAGGGCACCCTAAAGGGAACATTTTGGCAGCAGAGGTGAGATGAGGTGGCTGGTCACAATACAATTGGGCTGGATAAAAGCTGGTGTTCAAGTTTCCGTGTTTCCTGGTCATTCAGTCTGAAACCCCTATTCATTGAATGGTGCCGCCTGCATCCAGGGTGAATGTTCTCATATCAATAAAGCTTAGCTTTAAATACCCTCAAAGAGTGCCCAAAAGTTTGTTTTCTATGTTGTTCTAAATCCAGCCAATAACATTTAAGTTTAATTGGAATGGATGGCAGCTTATTTTTAACATCAGTGATTGATTCCATGCACTCTCCAGAAATAACATATATCATCTTCTATGCTTACTTGCCTTTGTAATTGCTTTATCTAGCACATCAAAAAAATGCTGAATTTCACTGCTAGTTTGCATCTTCACTCTTTCCTTAATGGTCCTGATTTATGAATTGTACCTTTCATTTTTCTTAGTCCATTTAGAATACAAAATCATGAATATTACTTTTAAAAATCATTGTGTTCTTAAATGTCTCAGTAAGGCAATATCTTAAGTGTTTAAGCATGTATAAAATGATTAAAACTGGAAAAAGAACTGAAGATGATTATAAACATAAACTTATTGAAGTCCCTGTTTCCTGTGATAATTCTTGTGGAGAATTTGCTCAACTTCTCTTAATAAGAACCTACAGTTTTGTGGTTTATATAGTTTGTTGATCTTGGAGAGATCAAAAATATTGATCAATCCAAGTGATATAAAGCTGACTTCAAATATTTTCCACAATGGTGCTCAGTTTTCCATAATTATGATTAGAAAAGTGACTGAAAATGTACAGCCATCTATCTGTGCCATCAAAGTGTCACTAAGTTGACACTGTACTTCCAAACACTTATGTTTCAGGTTAATTTTTAATATAATTTAAAACAGAAAGGTAATATATGAAGCACTACTTTTTCATTGTAAATCCTTTGAAAAGGCTGTCTATCTTCATAAGAGTATCATCAATCTTTTTCAAAATGACTGTAATAAAAATTCTCAGAAGGACATAGGTCAGGATTCTGTGCATATAGTATGTGCCATCTGTGCATATTCTTGGTTACTCTCAGCCATAGATTAGAAAGGAAATTTTAAGAGCATATGGCTACTGTGACATAATAACAGTGCAAGTGTTCTATTGATATTGCATATGAAAATATTAATTTAATATTTTCTAAATAATTGCAAAAATCAGGGGGACTTGACACCCAATATCCTTTTGTAGCCTGCTTTCTTCACGAAGGTAAAAAATAAGTGGGCTCATGGGGTTGTACATCTTCCTATTTACACCATTTTACAAATAGATTTTATTGACCTTTGACTCACGTGCAAAGAACTGACTTGAAAATTTGAATTGTGAAAGTATATTTTGAAGAAAATAAAATACATTGTGCATGTTTATTAGTTAGAATCCCTTGGAGTTTTCATAAATACGAATAAAATTAACTTGTTTTGCTATGCACCATGTTAAATCCTGAAAATGTTTGAGGAAGAAAGATAGCTGAATGGGAAAGGGCTAGAAATATATAATTAAAACAATAAATGATAAATAAATTAAAACAATAAATGAAAAATTATGAAAGGTACATCCAAGGAAGTATGATGGAAGAGCTGTTAATTTATTTAACATTAAGTGAGTCTCAAACATGGGTGTTCTAAGAATGTGTACTCCCGAAATTTCAAAGAAGGACTAAACGTAAACATTAAGAAGATTGGTGCAATCCTATAGGTGGAACAACAACATGAACTAACCAATACCCCCCCCCCCCCGGAGCTCGTGTCTCTAGCTGCATATGAATCAGAAGATGGCCTAGTCGGCCATCAGTGGAAAGAGAGGCCCATTGGTCGTGAAAACTTTATATGCCTCAGTACAGGGGAACGCCAGGGCCAAGAAGTGGGAGTGGGTGGGTAGGGGAGTGGGTGGGGGAGCATGTGGGGAACTTTTGGGATAGCATTGGAAATGTAAATGAAATAAATACCCAACTAAAAAAAAGAAGATTGGTGGTATATTGTAACATAAAACACTAATTTGAAGTGATGTGAAAAGGTTTGGAATCAGTATAGCCAAAACTTACAAGTTATTGGAAGACAAAACCATAATCCCCAGAGACAGGAAAGGTAAATAGTAACTCAGGATGGGTCCCCATAAGGCACTATGATGGTCTCTTAGACTTTAAGAAAGCATTTATCATCTGCTACATAGGTGCAAGTGTCCTAGGTCGAGACTATGTATGCCCTTTGGTTGGTGATTCAGTCTTTGGGAGCACCCAAGGGTCCAGATTAGTTGACTCTATTGGTTTCCTTGTGGAGACCCTTTCTCCTCCAGGTCCCTGACCCCTTATTCCAACTTTTCCACACTACTCCCCAACTTCTATCTAATATTTGGCTGTGGGTCTCTGTATGTTTTTTTGGTCATCTGCTGTGTGGAGCTTCTAAGAGCACAGTTATACTAGTCTCCTGTATAGTGTACTGTAGAGTGTACTAGAGCAGGCATAACAGACTACCAGTAATAGTGTCAGAGATTAGTTCTGTTCAATGGTATGGGTGTCAAGTTGGGCTAGTCATTGTTTGGCCATTCATCTTAGCTACAACTTTGTCCCTGCACTTCTTGCAGGCAGGACAGATTTTTGGATCAAGGATCTGTGGGTGGACTGGTGTCTTTATGCTTCCACTTGGAGTGATTCCACTGGCTACAGGAGGTGGCCACTTCAGGCTCCACATCCCCAATTGCTAGGTACATATGTAGCAGATGTGCTGCTTGATCTTTATGTGCTTCCCTCAACAACTGGAGCAGGATCCTTCCTTGACTCTGTTGCCTGCTTGTGGATCCTGTTCCTCTAATTTTGCTACCTTGTCTGGTTTTTGTAGGAGAGGATGTGCCTAGTCCTGCAGTGATTTCCCAGGTATGCAGGGAAATATAAAATGAACAAATTAATTAATTAATGGTAAAAATAAAAGTAAGTGTTTATCATGGTTATAGTCAGATCTATATTGAGTCAGATTAAATAAAGATTTCAGATAGTTTCCCAGAATTAAGCAGGAAACTCATATAGAACAAGATACATTTCTAAGATAAAATGATACGGGACCAACTGTACAAATGAAAATTACTGAATAGTAAGATCAAGAACAATTTATTATGACTTTAATGCAATTTGTATGGAATGATGATATTCTTTACTTCAACACTGCCAGGAAAGATGTGTCTAATACTTTATGGAGGGCTAGCCTTTATATCTCAGAATACCAACATCAAGTGCAGATTAAGACACACCAACAAACTGCAGAAGTGAGTGTTTTAAGTAAGTGTAGATATTAATTGTAACTATTGAAGGAACCATATAAGAATTAACAAAGTTGTTAAAGAGCATAAACATTTCTTGGAAATCTAACTCACATTCCATGTGGTGGTACTACTTGCCCCTTTCTAAGGCTGGTTTATAGGCAACTGAAGTGGTACTTTCTGGTTTTTTGTTGGTTGGTTGGTTGGTTTTTTTGTTTGTTTTGTTTTGTTTTTGTTTTTTGTTTTTTGTTTTTTGTTTGTTTGTTTGTTTTCGAGACAGGGTTTCTCTGTATAGCCCTGGCTGTCCTGGAACTCACTTTGTAGACCAGGATGGCTTCTTACTCAGAAATCTGCCTGCCTCTGCCTCCCAACTGCTGGGATTAAAGGCGTTTTGTTTTCATTGTTGTTGTTGTTTTTGTTTTTATTTTGTTTGTTTGTTTGTTTGTTTTTTGAGACTCAGGTCTAATGACGGATTGCTGGGGCAGACAGGTGAAAAGATGTTTTGCTTAAGCAGATACATAAACGGACATGTGATGTTTAGAAAGAATATAAAATAACCATTAATGGTATGACAAGTTTGAGCATTGGTTCACCTTGCTCTCCCTGGCTAGTCTCTGCTGATGACACTCTTGTATTGCTTGTCCTTTCATGGCATTAGTGATCATGGCTTGTCATAACTTTGTAAAGAGTAAGTCTCTAATGAACTTCTTATGATATTCTAGTGGCTTCTTGCTGTTTCCACTGACAGGCTGATCCAGCTGTGTGCCCTGGTTTATTCTTAATATTACTACCACTGATTATTTGTATGTGAAGTCTGCCGAGTGGGAGTGGACTAGACTGCAGCTTCTAACTCATGTGTTATATCTACCAAGTGAACAGAACTGCAGATGCTACTTCATGTTTGGTGGTTTGCTCGTAGACTGAACAGCTTAGTGATATCCTGACAACAAAGATTGAAACTACTTCTAAACAGGCCCAGTTTCCCCGTGCCCTAATAATCTTTCTTTTCTACTACTTCTGGTGGATGATGGAATAAAATGGAGGTTGAGATGTTTAAGATCCCTTATTAAAGTAAGTTGGGAAAATATAATATATACAGTTAATTTTTTTCATAAAAAATTCCAAACAATCTTCCAAAGTGGGTGATGTATTTCACAGTATCCTAGCAACACCATGATCAGGATATCCAATGGGTTGGCTCCTCATCCAGTGTTGTCCTTGCAATTTCTCTACCTTGAGGAGGAGGTCTTGCACAGATGACAAGGAAAAGCTTTCTGAATTGGTTCAATCTAGCAAAATCACAAATAAACCTACTTTTGAATTAAGTTCTACTCCTTAAAGACAAAAGTGAGTAAGATGCTGTGGCAGTCAGCTTTGGAGAGATTAATTGCAGCTGGAACTGGTAAAATTCCTGGGCCCAGAGAACACAGCTGTAGATCCAAGAAAGTGGTTACTAGCTACCTCCTCAAATAGTTCTGTTTTCTCCTGTAAATTTATATAACAAGAGAATGTGTGATAGGTACTATGAGACTATCAAAGCCACTACATCAGTGGATTCTGCATTATGCTGGTGGCCTGGTGTTGAACCACATCTTGGTAGCAGAGAAAACACTGGATTTTCACCAGACAGTACAACCACCAGCAGGCAGAAGCTACTACCAAAATTCCTAATTGCCATAACCATGTCTTTGAGGTGCATTAGCCCAACTGATGATATCAAGACATTATCTGGGAAGAAGAGGAAGTGCCTTCTTCTTAATCTACTTATCGTCAATATTTCAAATAGTTGCATGCAAGTCAAGTCCTTGAGCCAGTGAGATGTGTAAAGCACTTAAACACTCCAGGGCTGGCTTCCACCCATCCCACCATTCTGGAACTTAGAAATGTAGATTACTGTCTGTATGCAGGTGAGGGCAGGTGAAAGATAAGGCTAGTGCCTATGATTGGGCCACAGAAAAAGAAGGCAGGCTGAGAGTTTTAGAGAGGGGACAGAGAGACAGAGATGAGGAGACAAGATGGAACCTATATGAGAGGAAGATGAACCTGAGCCTCATGGCTTGAAAGAGTCAGAGGTAGGTATGGATATCATAGGACAATAGAGTAATATAGGGTACATTTGTCCCATCTAGGTATACAGCTTGTGTTTATATCAGTTGAATTTTGAGTTCTTTGTGTGGGCATTTTGGGGGTTTAAAATTTACTGTTATAAATATGACTGATAATTTATAAGCCTCTAAAAATTTTTTTTCAGGTTCAGGGTTTAGAGTTAGTCTTGGCAAACTAGTCACAGGGGACAGATGATTGGAAATGAGAGCAGTTAGGCAGGAAATTGGGCAGATTGCTACTTAGGGATAGACATGGAGGCTGGGAGACCACACTGCCGGCAAGTAGCCAGAATTCGTGTAGATAGATTTTTTTTTAAAAAAATAATTACACACTACATAGGAACAGGACCCACATTTACACCAAAGGATGAAATCACCAGTGCTCTTAAGGAAGTTTCTGGCCTGACCCTGGTACCAAACAAAGAACAGCCCTGGACTTTTCTTTTCTTTCTTGTATTCAAATTTTCAGTCTTCCTTATAGTGAGTTTGTTTTTTTAAACAGTGTAAAAAAAACAAGTTTAAAAATAGAAACATTAAAGAATAGTAGTTATCAGCATCAGAAAAGGGGAGAAATGGGGAGAGATAAGTTAAAAGGGAGAGTTAAAGAAAAATGAATGGAGACTACAGTGAACTATATTATATCATATACTGAATATTGGCCAAGTTCATTGTTCTACATGTTTGTAGAAAATATGAAAACATTTCTTTGTATACCTTAATATAAAATAAAAATAAAAATTAAAGAAACACTGAAAACAAATATTTTAATTAAGTTATTATCCTCTAGATATTTCAGCTAATTAATTCACATTTCAGATAGTTTAGTGATTAGTTCCTGAACTAATTAACTCATTATTATTTTGAACTTGAGCAAGGTGAAACAAGAAAGGAAAAAGAATGAAATAGACCTTCTAGTGTAAATTTTCTAATTTTTTCAGTGTTTCAATTTTCTTTATAGGCATTTATTTTCTTTATCTATAAGTAGGACAGAATGCTATCAGGCAAATGATCACCAGTAGGCTTCAAAAGGCAAGTGCCTATAGAACTAAGGTTTTTTTTTTTTAGCACTAAGACCGAATTATTTGGAGAACAACCAATCCTCATAATTCTTTTGAAGTGATGCTAAGGTTTCAGTGTTAGTGAAGTCAGACAGAACAGAGGGAGTCAGCTGATTTTCAAGGATTTAAAGGTGAGTTTCACTTTTAAGGAGCAGCTGTCTACTCGATACTTCATCTAGTGCCTCTTGTCGCCGCACTTTCCTACATCCATTTAAAATCTACAGCATAAGACAACAGAAGCCTAACATACTGAATATCCCAGGTAGTTTGACCACTATGGGTTTCACTGTGAAGCCATATGTTTTATTATAACATATTTTGCATTACAAACAATATTTTTTTCTCTCTGTATCTCTGAGTCTCTGTCTCTGTCTGTCTCTATCTATGTGTCTCTGTCTTTCTCTGTCTCTTTATCTATCTATCTATCTATCTATCTATCTATCTATCTATCTATCTATCTATCCTTTTCCCTTCAATCAGGGTCTATTTAGGTAACCATAGTTGACCTATTATGATTTTCTACTTTAGCTACCTGAGTTCAGGTAAATATCCTGATGTACATTTGAATGTGAAATATCATTTACAGGTTCCTGTGCTTAAACACTGGCATCCAAGTAAGGTGCTGTATGGAGATAGAACCTTACTAGTGAAGGTAGGCCAATGGGTGATCTGGGGGTTAGAGAGCCAACCAAGCTTCCTTTACAAGTTCTGCTTCCTGAATGCCTAAGCAATTCTCTAGTGACCTCTGGCACTTGAGCTATCCCTTCAGTGCCATAATGAATGTGTTCCCTAAATCTCTCAGCCCAAATAAGTTTATAAAACTAAGCTGCTTCTTATCAGATATGTTCTTGCAGCAGTGAAAAAGGCAACTACTGCATTGCACCAAAAGTTCTTTTAAACTCTATTAATCTGACAAATAAGTTTGGTAGAAAGTTTATTTATGGTCCAAACAATTTCTACTTATTTAGTAGTGTGCTGTCTCTCCCCAGATATGTATGGACAGGTTTTATACTGTAATTAAAAAGGTTAAAATTTCTTCATTTAAAAGAGAAAAGCAACAAGGAATAAAATCTCCTGACAATTGTAGGAAAAGTTATTTTCCATGTCTATATGAACTTGGCCTTACCAAAACCTAAGAGTCAGCCTTTTAATTTTCATAGGTTGCTAAAATTAAAAAATTATAACTGCCATCCCATTAGCCTTCTACTCTTCATGAAAAAAAAAGAAGTCTTTTTTGTACAGTTAACCTTTTATGTTCACTGGAAAAAAGATGTGGATTTGAATTTTAATAGGCAATGCTAAGATCAACTCATTTGTAAATTTCTACAGCTTAAGATTTGTTTTTCATAGTTTGATTAGTGTTTTTCCCAATGACCATTAATTTGTCTCTAATCAAGGAATGATACTGAAAAATTGTTTTACTATTATTATTCTTTTTTATTTCAGAAGTTTTAATTTGCCTGTCTATATTCTGTAAAGCACTAAGCTTAACTTTGCCATTAGCCTAGATGCCACTAATTTCAATCTCTGTATCCTAATGTAATTCTTTTCAACAAGTTTGAGATAGATGCCATGGTCTTTCTAGAAATTAAAAATTTATAGATGTGAAAGGTCATCACTTCTCTTCCTAGCTTACAGAAGTCTCGTCTTGACTATAGACTCTCTTAAACCTTCTGTGCTTGGGTATTTTGATGAAGCAAACTGTGATGCCAAAAGGTAGCTCTGTTCAGAAACCAAATGAGGACTGCTGCTTTCACTTGGATTTAAAGTCTCATTCAGTTTCACTTTCAATTCAGTTAACACTGAGAGAATTGAATACCATTCATATACATGTAAATTCATTCAGAACTAGACCCTACTCTGTTGATGTCTTAAGATTGTGAAGGATACAACCTAAAACCCATTCCTAGCCCAGAGAAACTATGAAGTAGTGAATGTATCTTTGTTTCAAACAAGCAAGTTTGAGAGAGTTATATGCTCAGCAGACAGAAAGACTGATGGTTTATGCTCTGATCTCTTCTACAGGCTACACAAAGAAAGCATGTCTCAGAGGAAAAACCAAACCAAACAAACAAACAAAAAGTAAAAAAGATTAATATTTGACCACTTCACTGAATAAACTGGTTTCACTTTCTAAGGCTCAGAACAAAGATGGTAGAAAGTGAAGGATATGTCTGCTGCATCCAGATAGAGATTATAGAATCACTACTTATGTATTTTATAAAAATTTGCAACTAAATAAACCATTTTCTATAATTTTAACTTTGTCCTAACCTTGCCCACATATGATAGAAACTGTTGACTATGATGTACTTCAGTAATCAATTCACTCTAAAGTTGCCATTCTAGTTTCCTATTGTATAATTTCATACAAGTTTCTGTTCTCATACTATATCTGTAAGAAAAGATTCAGAGTAATTCTAACACAAGAATGAACAAAATAAAAAGCCCTGGAATATTCTGCATTCAGTGAATCATTACTACTTTTCCTACTCTGGTTGCTAAAGTCAGCAGAAGAAATTAATTCCTCTGTAAAACCATAGTTTTATAGCAAAGATCCAACACAATTTTCTTTATTCTTTGTAAAAGTAACTTATACATGTAAAGTAATTGTCATCTCCGATGCTTACTGTTTAATCAACTCACCCTTTCTATCTCTTTCTGAACTCTGGCTGGCTGGTTCAACTCAGCTATTCTGACTCAAACTTCTCTCCAAGCTGACTGATTCAAACTGTTTGTTTTTTGTTTTGTTTTGTTTTGTTTTGTTTTGTTTTTTTCTTTTTTCTTTTTTTTGGATTCTGACTGAATTGCTCTGCTTGGCTTCAAACTAACTCTGACACTCTGTTCTAATCTTCTAGATACTTCAAAATCTGTCTTGCTTTGTTTTCACCTTCAACACATCTCTGCAAAATTTTCCTGGAAAACTCTTATTTTTCTTTTGCTCCTTTTCTTTTTGTGCCTCTCTCTTAAGTAGCCTCTTTTTCTAGTCTGTTCTTCTGAGAGTTGGGTTTATCATATCTCTGACTCATTCTGTTAAATCTTTCTCTCATTTATCACTTTGTTTACTCCTCAACCAGGTGTTACTTCCAAACATGACTGCTTCCTTCTAGAAACTAACCTTACTTACGTTGTCTGGGATTGAAGGTTTGTATTAAGAGTATGCTTGTATTCCACCCAGGGGGATTTAATATGTGTGGAATGTCTGCATTTCAACCTGATCACATAGATATAGGAGGTTTTGGATGTGATCACTTGCCAAAGCATCCATGATGCTAGATTAAATGCCTCTACATCTTCCCATTCCGTTTAATCTAAAAATTGGACACAGTTTATCAATAACAATGGAAAAAATATCAATCCCATAAACTTAACATTCTAAGTGTACTTTTGGAGATCTGTTGATATAATGGTCCTTCATAACTACAGTGTTGATCATCTGTCCTTCAGGAAATGTCCATTTCAGCATCAAGGCTTTCCAATTTGCCAGTCTTATGAACAATTTGTCCTTTTTTCATCTAGTTTGTTGAGCTGTCTACATGCAGAGGTAATCAGGTTTCTGTGTCACCTACATTGCTGGTTTTTTCCTTCCTGAGTCATGCCTTTCATGTGCAAGTTTTTATGACTCAGATCAGATCTTTATTAATTTTGATGGAACCAATAGTTTTTCATCAACTGTGTTAATATAGACAAATCTCTCCCCAAACTCAACACATTCCCTATCTTCCATTCAGATGTTAAACATCTTTATAGTCTTCCATTCAGATGTTAAATGTCTTTAAAGTATGGCAGTGGGTTTCTTTTCTTTTTAAAAAACAATCCAGTATCTTTTCACTACCTTATTCATCCTTTCTGATTATCAAGGTACAATTATATCTTTATGAATCTACATAAAAACCAATACACTTAGGCACCTGCATTCCATGCTGACTCCATCCCAGTGAGCCAGAGTTCTCTTGACAAAATGGTCTTGTTGCAGGATGAAAATTCAGTTATATTATAAGTCAGGATTTCATATAGTTCCTACTAACGTCAAACTCACCAAGTTGTCAAGAACAGTCTTGAACTTATATTTTTACCTGCTTCTATCCTTCAAGTACTGGGAACCAATATATTGGATGTATTTCATCATATGTAGCTTATAAGATGTAGGTGTTGAAATCAAAGGTATCATGTATACTAAGCTAGAATTCTACCACTTTAACTACATCTATAATCCCTCAGATATTCCTAAGAATTGTTATTTATATTTCTCTGGGTATCTTGATTCCTGTCTACATTCAGTTCTAGCTACTCTTTACCCTTTTGATATTTTGATATTATTTTTGAATATTATCTTTTTTTTACATTTCAAATGTTATACTATTTCCAGGTTCTCCCCCCCCCAAAACACCCCTCCCTATCCCATCTCCTTCCCCTGCTTCTATTAACATATTTCCCTCACCCACCCACCTACCCATTCCTGCCTCCCTGCTCAAGAATTCCCTTACACTGAGGCATCAAGCCTTCACAGGACCAATGGCCTCTCCTTTCATTGAAGCCTGATAAGGCCATTCTGTGGTACTTATGTGGCTGGAGCTATGGTTTCCTCCATGTGTATTTCTTGGTTGGTGGTTTAGTCCCTGGGACCTCTGGGAGGTCTAGTTGGTTGATATTTTTGATCTTCCTATAGAGTTTCAAACCCCTTCAGCTCCTTCAGTCCTTTCTCTAACTCCTCCATTGGGGACCATGTACTTGGTCCAGAGGTTGGCTGCAAGCATCTGCCTCTGTATTTGTCAGGCTCTGGAAGAGCCTCTCAGGAGACATTCTGTATTTCATTGATAATTTCCCAAGCTCAATAAATTACAGGCTTTTAATCCAGCATCAGTTTCGATGTGCAGCATCTTATAGACCAGTGTGATAGTTCAGTTGTTATAGGACATGATAATTTATGATCAACAAAACACAAAATGTTTGTAAAAAGTAGATTTTTCCACTTTCACCATTATACCTAAAGTAACCAATATATAACAATGAGTAAAAAATGGACCCAACAATCAAAGAGGGTTTGCTTGTTTGGTTTTCTGTCTGTGTTTGTTTTGTGACACAGGGTCTTTTCTCAGGATTTTCTCTATCCAATTACATTAGTGCAGAGGAGGTCTGTGATTGGACAGGGAAAAGGAAGGCAGAACAAAAAGATGAATAGACAAAGAGATGAATAGACAGGGGTGTCTAGTGGGTAGGAGGAGAAAGAAGGTGGCTGTGGACATGAACCCGTGTGGAATTTACCAGTGACAAGTAGTTGTGGTATCATAAGGTTAGATTAATTGTGATAAAGCTTTTATCATTATCAATTGGCTCTGAAATTATTGTATTGACATCTTGTAAATTGTGATACTGTGGGGAGCTGGTGTGGTGGTAGTCCTTTTTTTTTTATTACCTATTTTCCTCAATTACATTTCCCCTCACCCCCTTCCCTACCCACCCATTCCCACTTTTTGGCCCTGGTGTTCCCCTGTACTGAGGCATATAAAATTTGCATGTTGAATGGGCCTCTCTTTCCAGTAGTGGCCGACTAGGCCATCTTTTGATACATATGCAGATAGAGTCAAGAGCTCCGGGGTACTGGTTAGTTCGTAATGTTGTTGCACCTACAGGATTGCAGATCTCTTTAGCTCCTTGGATACTTTCTCTAGCTCCTCCATTGGGGGCCCTGTGATCCATCCAATAGCTGACTGTGAGCATCCACTTCTGTGTTTGCTAGGCCCTGGCCTAGTCTCACAAGAGACAGCTATATCAGGGTCCTTTCAGCAAACGCTTGCTAGTGTATGCAGTGGTGTCATCATTTGGAGGCTAATTATGGGATGGATCCCTGGATATGGCAGTCTCTAGATGGTCCATCCTTTTGTCTCAGCTCCAAACTTTGTCTCTGTAACTCCTTCCATGGGTGATTGTTTCCAATTCTAAGAAGGGGCAAGGCTCCCGGGACTACAGCCAAGTCTTATGACTTACTACCGACTTCCTCATACACCCGAAAATAAGCCACGTCTGTCTTGAGAGCTGCGCAGGTGCACCATGACTCAAGATCAGGCCATTTGACAGAGGCCAGTGAACTGAAATTATGCAGACTGGGATATATAAGGGATTGCGATTGGGAGCTAGAAAAGATTCCTGCTTGCATGTTGAAAAGGTTCCTGAATAAACTGCTTTGAGAAGAATGCCATGTCGTCACTCTTTTCTGCTGGTCGGAGACAGAAGCGACATGATACTATTGATACATAAATCTGATTGGTTAATTAAGCTCTAAGAGTCTTGATTTTACTGGGTTACAGGGTATTGTGATATGCAACCCTATGTTTGGAGGTTCCATTTAGTTACTAGAATGTGGGATAACTGACTATATGGGTTTATGACTGACCAAGAAGTAGCAGTGCCAGGGACAAGTGAATAAAAGCTGGATACACAGTGATTGGGCACAGAGGAGGCTAGCTGGAAAGAGCAAATGGGGATTGCAGGAGCGCAAGAGCATGATCCAGCCTGCAGAGAGTTGGTGGGTTCATTTTTTAATATTTCCCGCAACAGCAATTCACTATATAAACCTGGCTGGCCTGGAAATCTATCACTACATAGAATAGACTGTCTTTAAACCTATTAAAATACATCTGCCTCTGTCTCCCTTATGGTGGGATTAAAGGTGCCACACCATCAGTCCAGAAGAGTCTGTTTAGGGCCTTGTTTAAAGAAAAGAAGTGTTATATTATAAGAGAGGGAGAATAATATAGACAAAGCTAAGGAATTAAGGTGAAAATCAAGGTTTCTTCAATAACAAATTTAAATTTGATGGGTTCATTCTATGGGGCAATGACTGTCAAAATGTGCCTTTCCGTAAGAGAGAAAAGCAATAAATAGAAATTGTTCATGATGCACGTTATCAAGATGTGACCTACTGAATCAGAAACTGGGGCAAATATCTAACAAAGCATGAACTCCTTAAACCCTTGAGTAATTTTAATTAATTAATTAATTTGCCGTGTCAGAAATACAACTTGTAGTCTTTTGTTTACTAGGCAAGTACTCTATCACTGAGCTACATATCTAGTCACACATGATCTTAAGATGTGTAAAAGCTTAAGAGCCATTGTTGTAAAGGGAAAGTAGCAGTTTATGTCTAAAGTACCAATATGGGGGGGGGAGTAAACCCATATTATGAATATTGCACAGTCAGTTTGGTTACAGGGTAATACACCAGGAGCAACTTCAGGAGATGAGGATGGTAAAAGCAATCAGCCTGACTATGAAGGACAATATAAATTAAAACAGGGAAGCAGGATGCCGAATGAAAACAGATAAGGTTGAAACCTGATAAGCTCCAGTTAAAACTTCATGATTCAAATTGTCCTTTTATTTAAAGAGATAGTGTAATAGTAGCAGATGACTATGATTAATTAGCATGTGTGTTAACATTTGGAGTTTTTCTTTCACAAAAGAAGTATTGTGCATGTGTGTGTGTGTGTGTGCGTGCATATGTGTGTGTGTGAAAGAGAGAGAGAGAGAGAGAGAGAGAGAGAGAGAGAGAGAGAGAGAGAGAGAGAGAGAGAGAGACAGAGCCAGTGCACTACTATTATGTTGTTATATTTTTCTCTACAAGCTCCTCAACAAAAAAATTTACCAAGACCTTGACATGGACTTCCAGAAATGTGACCCAAAAAAACATTGTTTTTTGATAACCAATGTAGCCTCCATAATTTTATGGAATCACAAAATAGACTAATTGTGTAGCAAGGACTGTAAATATGCCAACACTCCTGCACTAAGGCCCAAGGACCACTTTGGAAAAGGGGTCAAAAGGATAGTTAGATCCAGGTCAGAGATTTTGCTGTGACATGATGTCAGAAGCTACACCCATATAGTCTTACCAGTATGAGTTCCCAAACAAGAGCTTAATGAGAACAGCAATAGATATGCCAGCATAGATTTGTAAGCCCACAAGGCCTTAACTCTACACAAAATACTATAGGCAATTAAGGAATGATGAGACTGGGATAACTAGTCTTGCCTAGGGAATAGCACACCAATTTGTTATCCAAAAAATGGGCAACTGTAGTCAAAATTCTGCTTTCTTTAAAAAACACAGAAATGATATATTTTTATTATAATCCGAGGTCTGATATACAGGTCTTCTTTGGACTTCCCACAGCAGCTGACTATGATCTGCCTTGTACACTAGCAGGGAAATGATTTTGCAAGCTTCAGATAATTTCTGTGACTCTGTAATATTTGGAATTCTAGGCATATTTTTAGAGGGTATATAAATGCTAGGGCCCCAACAGGTCGGGACCTGTTGGTGGGTTGTTGCTTGTTGGCTGGTTATTGTTAGTCATAGTTTGTTAAGTAGTCATGCTCAAAGAAGAAAAACATCAACAATAAGAAATTAGATATCCTGTTAGGAAAATCAAACTTTCCCTAAAGAAATTGATGCCCCTAATCAGTCTAGTGATAATGTAGCTATCTCTCCCCTCTATCATTTTTTCTTTCCTATCTAGTGGCAGGGGTGAAAAGGGTGGAAAAGGGTAGAAGAAAACAGAACATACACAGTAGCCAAAGTCTGGTCATAGACAGCTATGAAAACAGAAGTTGAAGTAACATTATACAGATTAAATGGGTCATATTTATATATACACATGTTTAAGCATATACATACATATATCTGACAATACTTAATGAAAAGAGGACAAAAATTTGATAGTTGCCAAAGGGGTATGTGGGAGAATTTGGAAGTAAGAAAAGGAAAGGGGAAATAAAGAAATTATATTATAGTCTTAAAGATAATAGAAGAAAACAAACTAAATTTTAAATAACATTGTTATGTGTTACATAAAACAAAATGTATTTAAAGCACAACTCCTTCCATTATAGCCATTTGTCTTCAAATGTCTGCATTTTAAATGTCAGGTTTAAAGTTCTGTCTGTACCAAGATTATATAGTTTATTTCTTTTATATACATAATAAGAAATTTATAAAGAAAATGACTTACAAATATTCATGAACTTTTCTGCTTTCATTATTGTTTCTCTTATTTTTTAAGGATTAAACATGTTATTTGATATCACTAATACAAAATATTTAAGAAAAAGGATGTAACAAATATACAGTGATGACAAAAGAGCACGATGTTTTATCACAACAGAAAAGTAAATATTACAATAAAAACATATGAACTAAATAATTATGTACATTTAAGTATAAATATGATATAATGATGCACACAATTTTAAAATAGTCACAGCACTTTTGGTTAATGTGAATAGAGATGTAATGTCAATAGAAATGTCTAACTTTCATAAGTATATTCATAGTATCCAACTGATAAAAGAGAAACGAAGCCCCATCACTTTTATTAATTCATTGTGTTAAAATACCCTCAATTTTTCATCACAGAAAATAGATACTTTTAGGCAAAATTTTTAATTTTACAGAAGTTAGAATGACATTTTTCCAGGGTTACTTTAACAAAAAGAGTTCAGGTTAAATCTTTTAGTTTGTTTCTCAGCATGAATGTTCTGCCCAGCTCTCTTAGGAGAAATCTCATTAAGAAAATGTAATTGCCCCTAATTCTATCACTATAGATAGCTCTGAATGACATATAACTAATGCTGTCCCAGGACATGTCTGGGACACAAACCAATCAAGTTCTGTGGCTGGTGAGGCATATTTAATTGACAATATTCAGCTAAAGATGGAATGAATGATCTATGACATTTTCAGTGTATTAACTAGACAACTTCCAAGAAAATTAAGTATCTCACATGGTTCCTTGAAATGTGGAAATTATTCCAGATATTGCACACATACAACACTGTTCAGTGAGTTCTATACAATCGACTTTTTATTCTTATTTTGAAGACATGGTCTTATATCCAACTGCTAATAAAACATTTTATTAAAAAAAAAGCCCTGTACAATTACATCTTGCCAGCCATGGAATGCTAATGGGAAGGTGTCTAATTAACCATTGCTGTATACTAGATTCAGTTTCACAAAGCAGCACAGGTCAAAGGGGGTGGGAGTATGTGTAGAATTTCTCTCTCAGTGCTAAGTTTAGGCCTTAGACTTTCATGTTTGATTGTTTGTTTTTACATACTGTCCCATCTGGTTATTTGGGCAGCCACCATGAAATTCACTGCTTCCGTTTGTTACACTCTTTCAGCCACTTTCTGAATGACCCCTGAGCATTAAATGTAGGGGTGGATACATAGCCATCCGTTTTAGGGATAAGCATTCTACAGCCTCTTTTTCAGTTCACTTTGGCCAGTTATGGGCGGGTCATTGTAATCACCATCTATTACAAATAGAAACTTCTTGGATGAGAGTTTAGATGGTGTCTTGCTGTGGTAAACATCTGAAAGAGTGTTTTCCTGAAGTGGACACAGGTGAAAGGCTAAGACACACTCATTAAAGGAACATTTTCTAAAGCAGACACAGGAAAGAAGATGTTCTGCTAAAGGAATCACATGAAAGGACACATAATGAAGAATTCTTCACAAAGGATACACATGTATTGGTCTGCCTTATATTATTTGATGACCTACATTTGTTGGGACTTCATAGAGAGAAACATACCAAAAACTTTCTAGTGATGTGCTGAGGCTTCCTCCTGCTTCTGTGGACTCAGACTGATTGACAGGGTGATGTCAGCGAGACAGCCACTCATGCTGAGGCAAAACACATGCTGAGCCAAGATCTGTAGAGCACATGTGATATTTGGAGGGAGTATAAATAAAACTCAGTGGGCAGGGAGAGTTGAAGCTAGGCATGCTAATAGAGCTAGCTGTAAGATGCTTGTTGGCCTCACATTTTCTCTGATCTTTGCTTCACTGAGGCACAGCTGAGAACTTCTCCTGATGACCCTCCATGTCCCTCCTGCTGACTCATTGTCTGAGGCCAGCCTGTCAGTGCTACCACTTCTGACTTGTGTTTACTATCTGGACTCTAAAGAACTGGACTGCTGGTGAATATGTGAAGTGTTTATGAGTGGATCAAAGGTTGCTGCTGACCTATAAACTAAACTGCAGATTTCCAGACAACACAGATGGGATTTGCTCCAAAAACCTTTCTAAACAGGTCCACCCACCCCCCTACCCCATATCCTTTCTTTTCCACTACATCTAGTTGGTGGTAGACTACAAAAGAGTTTAAACATTTAGAAACCATCATTTAAAATAATTTTGAATTTTTTTAAAAAAATTACACTCTGGACTGAGTCTTAAATCCAATTAGAAGGTATTTAATTCTCCTAAGATAGCTGTACCACAGTAATACCAGTAGATCTATTTTGTCAGGGCAAGAATTGCTCTAGCTCACAAATGAGTATAATTGATTTTGAGTCTTCTATTGTTATTTTCAATATGCTAATGTATTGTTTTTACTTCATATATGTATTATAACCTTCTTCCCTCTCTATTTCCTCATTTCCTTGTTGTTCTCTATAATACTGTGAATAAAAATGCCCCTGATATATTTATTTTAACAGTTAGTCTCAAGTTAGTGGCACTCTTTCAAAGGTGTAGGTGGTAATGCCTGATTGAAGAAAATGTTTCACTGGAAGCAAGCTTTGAGATTTTAAAGACTATTGCTACTTCTAGTGTGAAATATAGTATGTATTCAAGATGTGAGCCATCAGTTTCCCACTTCTGCCACCATGTCTACTGCCATCCTGCCCCGATCATCATAGTCTCTAATCTTCTGGATCTACAGCACAAAATACATTCTTTCTTCTATAAGTTGACTCAGTCATGGTGACAATCACAGAAAAGAAATGAACACAGCTTGCTGTAGCACAATGTCAAATTTTAAACTCCTGTTATCAGGGTCTCTTCAAAATTTCTATCCATGGTTATTGCTGACAAAATAATATTTAACAGTAAAATATCAGTTACATATGTTGACAAATGTTACATGTAACTAAAAAGTACCCTGGAACTTGCATTTGTATACTCTATGTTTGAGTCTCATCCTGAATTTGGGAGATCAAGTATTCAGTCAGACTGATTGGTCATCAAATTCTATGTTTCTTCATTACTCTGGCTCCAGAGTTCTGTGAGTACAGGCACACACATTCCACACAATTTTGTTTTAGTTTTAGTTTTTGTTTTTGTTTTGAGATTGTGTCTCACTGTGTAGTTATGGCTGCCTTTAGACTCAAAGGGTCTCCAAAATGCTGAGATAAAGTCTATGAACTATCACACCCAGACATTCACCACATATTTTAATATAGCTACTGGGGTTGAACGCAGGTCCTCAAACGTATTAGACATGTTATTTACCAGCTGCATCATATCCTGGTCAACTCTCAATGTTTTAATTATTTTCTTTGTATATTTAATTATACACATTACCTTGTTTTTTCTAATCTACAACATTATTTTTTTAATTTCTGAATTTTAATTAAAGTATTCTTTTCAGATGATGGAGAATTGTTCCATCAGTTAAAAGTCCTTGTTACTCCTGAAGAGAACTCCAGTTTCAATAGGAGGTCAGACAACCTCTTCTGAACTTTACAGTCACGAGTCATAAATTTTTGCATAAATATAAATGTAGGCAAACACTTAAACACATATAATTGATTAGTTATTAATTCCAGGCAAACACTGATAGCCTAACTTTATGTGTTCTGTGTGCTGATTTGCACATGGCTATAACAATATATTCACTATAAAAAAATAACAGGTTGTTGAATGATGCGTCAATTTTCCCATGAAATCAATGAAAATAACACTGGGCAAAAGTGTTGGAATTACAGGTGCACTATCACACCCAATTTGTATATTAAGATTTCTCGAAAACATTGGAGGGAAAGAGACCTACAATTTTGTTCTGGAACATTGAAACATTTAGATTTGTGGGAAGGTAAAACAAACAAAACAGAAAACAAAGAAAAAACTGCTATAATGCTAGCATATCCTATTACCAAAGAAATATATTTCAAGAAAGTTAAAAAGACAAAATGATTCCTTAATGAGTTCATCATCGAATATAGAGATGGCTCAACCATCCACTTTCAGAGTACCATAGTTCAGTTACTTGCACACACATTTAGTGACATACAATTGCCTGTTACTCCAGGTCCAGAGAATCTGAAGCCCTTTCCTGGCCTAAGCACATATATGTACATACACACATGCACACACACATACACATGAATAAAAATAAAAGAATCAGTTAGAATATAGTGAGATTGCGGGTAAGGAGGATTATAAGTTTAAGGCCAGCATGAGGTATACATCTGTGCTTACAGAAATAGTTCCTGGCTACTCCTCCAAAGGACCCAAAGGACTCCAGCACATACAAAGCAACTCATAACCATCTGTATCTCCTAATTTGAATTCCAGGGGATCTAACATCTTTTTGACTTCTGGCATGAACATACTACACAGAAATACATTCAGTCAAACACACATGTGCACACGCACACACACGTGTACACACACACACGCTAAAAATATTGAAAACCAAGAACAGAGACAGATTGAAGAAAAATTAGTCACAAAATCATTCAGTGGGAAATACAAGTAATGCCAGAATTGGGTTCATTTAATTGTTTGACATGAAAGTAAGCTCAGCCATCACTGGAAAGAGAGGCCCATTGGACTTGCAAACTTTATATGCCCCAGTTCAGGGGAACGCCAGGGCCAAAAAGGGGGAGTGGGTGGGTAGGGTAGTGGGGGGGTGGGTATGGGGGATTTTTGAGATAGCATTGGAAATGTAAATGAGAAAAATACCTAATTAAAAACAAAAGAAAGTAAGCTCTGGCTAAATTTCTCCCATATATAATAGAATTGAGAAAAAGAGGACAAAGTTTTCATCATGCAATTAAAATATATTTGAAAAGATATCACACCATTTATGATAAGGGTGGATAAGGCTGGTGTAACTATGTTAAGAGATATAATCGGAGTACATAGAAGCATAGACTGTGTGATTTAACTCACATGTGAATTTAGGCAGTTGATCAGAAGTAGAGAGCAATTTAGGGGCCAAGAGAATTAGAGAATGTTGATAAAAATGTACCTAATCTCAGGTGGTAAATATAAATTTGAGATGATTTATGAAGCCTCCAGTATATTACATTCTTGAAAACTACTGAGCAGATTTTAAATTTTCTCATTGAAATTAAAACAAAACAAAAAAAAAGTGATCTAATGCCTATGTTAATGAGCTCTCAGCAACATTTCTAATTTATGCATATTAAAAGCAACTTACCCACAGGAAATACACAAAAATATTATTTTTCACTAAAAATAAACAATTATTAAAATACATTGAGCAAAATTGTATTTATAATTAGCCATGGTATAGTCATAAAAAATTTACAAGCAAATTATTAAAAATTCAGTAGTAAAAATGAAATAATTGCATCAGCAAAATTCTTGCAAAAGTAAGGGCATATTTGACAAAACACAAGCATGAGTTTGTGATGCTAGATTTAATCCTATCTTAAAACAAGAACATTTTATTCCTTGTAACATTAAAGAAAGAAGATCACCCAAGTAAGAAGGGAATGTGTTTTGTAGATTCAGTGTTATGTAATACAAGCACTTTCTGCCTGATTGCTTCCATTTCATTAAAAGATTCAATACATGTAAAGCTCTTAGAGCAGTGTCTACCCTGAGCAAGTATAATGCAAGTGTTAGCTATTAATATTTCTCAATGAAGTATGAAGCAAAAGGCAACAGCTGAAAATAACCGGGCGGGTGGAAAAGTGTAGGAAGAAAAAGAAAATATAAAATTGTCATCGTTTGTGAACAGTTTTTTTCCTCCTGTGTTTTTCCCCTTCTATTTCTACATATAAAGTTTTTTATGTTCTATGTCTCCATTGATTCTGTACCCTCTTGCCCCAAGAGATTTAGGCAAACATATCTCACTAGCAAATTGGGCATGTATTATTTGCATGGACCTAATGTTTTCCCTGTTGGCAGTAATCTCTTTGAAGTGAGCAAACCCCTTTGATCCTTCAGGCAATGGCAAAAGTTAACTGAGTTAAACCTCCTTCCAAGTTGATCTCTGCCCTGATTCTTTGGGGTCATACCTGCATCTGTCTATTTGCCAGACAAGGCAAGGCAGTTCATTCCGAAGAAGTTTGCTTGCTTGAAAAGCTAAGCTGTGTTTTTGAACTTCTGCTTTATTAGCAAAGCTTATATTTAACTTTTTGTCTAGTATTCCTTTGTTTTCTCACCCATTTGGCTTAGAACAGAATGGAAAAACCATAAGAACATTCAGTTGCTCCTCTTAAAGACTGCTACCTTCCTAGAGGTTCCTGGTAGTATAATCATGAGCAAACTAATTAATATATTCTTAATCAATTTCCACATCAATTAAATAGGGATGATAAGAAAGCTGATCTCAGGGGGTGTTTTGCGACCCTTGTACTAATGATTAAAGGTATGCTTTCAACTTTGAGAAGGCTTTGTAGGTGTGAGCTATGTGTCTGAATGGAAAACTGTAAGGAGAATAGCACTTAGTGAAACTAAGAGCCAGAGGCAGGAAACAATAGCACAGGAAATAAGTGGAGGAAGGGAGGAAAGTATATCCTGCATATTTAGAGACTCAATTAGTTCATGGGCACTTTCAGTCTCGGTTGAGAGGAGCTTCCGCAACTGGCATATCAGAAATCAAAATCTGTTCTGCTCTTCATTTCCCAAGTTGTTTATAAGGAAGATGACATGTTCAATGTGGAAGGACTATAAATAGGTCCTCAATCCAAGCTGGCAGCTTCACAGCACACACACACACAAACACACACACACACACACACACACACACACACACACACACACACCTCGAGATTATCTGCTATAATCTAAGTTGGATTTTATTGTGCTATTTACTAAATTCAGTACTAAATGTTCATTGATGTCAGGGTTCTGTCAGCATTATTGATAGAGGTCACTGACTTGGGTGACAGTGCACAGTTATTGGATGATGACAGTGCTGGCAGTGTTAGAAAGGTGAGAGTGCAAACATTAAAAGCACATTTGTCTTGGTTTTGAGGTTTGTTTTTCTCTCCCTTCTTGAAAATGACAGAAGGAGTAGACATGAGAGAATATGGTATTTCTGGCAGAGGGAAAATACATGCAAGGCCTTTAGTTACAATAAATACAAATATGTAGGAAACTGAATCGAACATATGAGTGGTATCATCAGATCAAAGTAAGTAAAGTGAGGTGGTTTTGAGCACTGAGGAAGCTTGCATTTCATTTGGAGGTGCCTGAGAAATAAAGATATTAAGGTTTGATATGAGAATATTTGTGTACAATAAAATAGCTCCCTCTCAAAATGTTAAAGGGCCTGGAGGCCTGTGAAGAGATCACTGTTAAAGTTATAGGTCAAATAAACTGGAATGGTACCACCTTTTTGCAAATTATTTTAGTCCATACTAGGAAATAACACCCCTTTTACTGCCAAGCTGCTTATAGTAAATGATCCCCTGTATGCAAAATCTTCTCCTTTGCCCTGATACTTAGGTGGTCAATATAAATTTCTGAGACAAGTAGATGGTCTGTGTTCCTTCTGCCAAATCTAGAGAAAAATTTACCTATATGTTCCCTTTACTCATGTTTTTCTCCCATGAGAACTGCATGTCTTCAAGTAAGGCGACATCAATCTGATCACCAGAATGTGAAAAGAAGGAAGCAAAAGATGCAGCCACAGCCAGTTGCCCCAGATATCAAAAGTTAAAGAATAAGTGTTATGAAGGCCACTGAAGAATGAAGTTCCTTGTTACTTGCATTGTATGTTAAACACAATCACCATACCTAGAACTACATCAGTGAAGAAATAGTAGATAAAAGAGGATAAAAACATTAGACTCCAAAAGAATGGGTAATTAAAATAGAGTATCTTTCTTTCTTTTTCTTTTTTTTTCAATTTTATATTTATTAGGTATTTTCTTCATTTACATTTCAAATGCTATCCCGAAAGTCACCCATACACTCCCGCTGCCCTGCTCCCCAACCCACCCACACTTGCTTCCTAGCCCTGGCATTCCCCTGTACTGGGGCATATATCCTTCACAAGACCAAGGGCCTCTCCTCCCAATGATGGCCGATTAGGCCATCTACTGCTACATATGCAGCTAGACACACAAACTCTGGGGGTAATGGTTAGTTCATATTGTTGTTCCTCCTATAGGGTTGCAGACCCCTTCAGCTCCTTGGGTACTTTCTCTAGCTCCTCCATTGGGGGCCCTGTGTTCCATCCAATAGATGACTAATAGCATCCACTTCTGTATTTGCCAGGCACTGGCATAGCCTCACAAGAGATAGCTATATCACAGTCCTGTCAGCAAATTTTGCTGGCATATGCAATAGTGTCTGGGTTTGGTAGCTGTTTATGGGATGGATCCCCAGGTGGGGAAGGCTCTGGATGGTGTTTCCTTCTGTTTCACCTCCAAGCTTGTCTCTGTAACTCTGTCCATGGGTATTTTGTTCCCTATTCTAAGGAGGAACAAAGTATCCACACTTTGGTCTTCCTTCTTATTGAGTTTCATGTATTTTGCAAAGTGTATCTTGGGTATTCTAAGTTTCTGGGCTAATATCCACTTATCAGTGAGTGCATTTTATGTGAGTTCTTTTGTGATTGGGTTGCCTTACTCAGGATGATATTGTCCACATCAATGCATGCCTAAGAATTTCATAAATTTATTGTTTTTAATTGCTGAGTAGTACTCCATTGTGTATAAGTACCACATTTTCTGTATCCATTCCTCTGTTGAGGCACATCTGGGTTCTTTCCAGCTTCTGGCTATTATACATAAAGCTGCTATGAATATAGTAGAGCATATGTCCTTATAACAAGTTGCAACATCTTCTGGGTATATGCCCAGGAGAGGTATTGCTGGATACTCTGGTAGTACTATGTCCAATTTTCTGAGGAACCACCAGAATGATTTTCAGCATGGTTGTACCAGCTGGCAACCCACCAACAATGGAGGAGTGTTCCTCTTTCACCACATCCTCGACAGTATCGGCTGTCACCTGAATTTTTGATCTTAGCCATTCTGACTGGTATGAGATGGAATCTCAGGGTTGTTTTGATTTGCATTTCCCTCATGATTAAGGATGCTGCACATTTTTCTCGGTGGCTTCTAAGTCCTTCTGTATTCCTCAGCTGAGAATTCTTTGTTTAGCTCTGTACCCCATTTTTAAAATGGGGTTATTTGAACTTCTAGAGTCCAGCTTTTTGAGCTCTTTGTATGTATTGGAAATTAGTCCTCTATCAGATTTAGGATTGGTAAAGATCCTTTCCCACTCTGTTGGTGGCCTTTTTGTCTTATTGACAGTGTGTTTTGCCTTATAGAAGCTTTGGAATTTTATGAGGTCCCATTTGTCGATTCTAGATTTTACAGCACAAGCCATTGGTCTTTTGTTCAGGAATTATTTTCCCTTGTACCCATATCTTCGAGGTTTTCCCCCAATTTCTCCTCTATAAGTTTTAGTGTCTCTGGTTTTATGTGGAGTTCCTTGATCCATTTAGACATGAACTTTATACAAGGAGATAAGAATGGATCAATTCTCATTCTTCTTGATAACTGCCAGTTGAATCAGCACCATTTGTTGAAAATGCTGACTTTTTTTCCACTGGGTGGTGTTAAGTCCTTTGTCAAAGATCAAGTGAACATAGGTGTGTGTGTTCATTTCTGGATCTATTCCATTGATCTATCAGTTGGTCACTATACCAGTACCATTCAGTTTTTACCACAATTGCTCTATAGTACAGCTTGAGGTCAGGCATGGTGAGTCCACCAGAGGATCTTTTATTGTTGAGAATAGTTTTAGTGATCCTAGGTTTTTTGTTAGTCCAGATGAATTTGAAAATTGCCATTTATAACTGTGAAAAATTGTGTTGGAATTTTGATGGGGATTGCATTGAATCTGTAGATTGCTTTTGGCAAGATAGCCATTTTTACTATATTAATCTTGCCAATCCATGAGCATGGAATATCTTTCCATCTTCTAAGATCTTCTTTGATTTCTTTCTTCAGAGACTTGAAGCCTTCAGAGACTCTTATACAGATCTTTCACTTCTGTAGTTAGAGTCTCACCAAGGTATTTTATATTATTTGTGACTATTGTGAAGGGTGTTGTTTCCCTAATTTCTTTCTCAGCCTGCTTATCCTTTGTGTACAGAAAGGCCAATGATTTGTTTTGAGTTAATATTATTTCCAGCTTCTTCACTGAAGCTGTTTATCAGGTTTAGGAGTTCTCTGGTGGAATTTTTAGGGTCACTTATATATACTATCATATCATCTGCAAATAGTGATATTTTGATTTCTTTCTTCTTTCCAATGTGTATCCCCTTGATCTCCTTTTGTTGTCTAATTGTTCTAGCTAGGACTTCAAGTACTATATTGAATAGGTAGGGAGAAATTAGGCAGACTTGTCTAGTCCCTGATTTTAGTGGAATTGCTTCAAGTTTCTCTCCATTTAGTTTGATGTTGGCTTCTAGTTTGTGGCATATTGACTTTATTATATTTAGGTATGGGCCTTGAATTCCTGATCTTTCCAAGACTTTTATCATGAATGGGTGTTGGATTTTGTCAAATGCTTTCTCAGCATCTAAAGAGATGATCATGTGGTTTTTGTCTTTGCATTTGTTTATATAGTGGATTACATTGATGGATTTCTATATATTAAACCATTCCTGTTTCCCTGGGATGAAGCCTACTTGTTCATGATGGATGATTGTTTTGATGTGTTATTGGATTCGGTTTGCAAAAAATTTATTGAGTATTTTTGCATCGATATTCATAAGGGAAATTGGTCTGAAGTTTTCTTTCTTTATTGAGTCTTTATGTGGTTTAGATATCAGTGTAATTGTGGCTTCATAGAATGAATTGGGTATAGTTCCCGTTGTTTCTATTTTGTGGAATAGTTTGAGAAGAATTGGAATTAGGGCTTCTTTGAAGGTCTGATAGAACTCTGCACTAAACCCATGTGGTCCTGAGCTTTTTTGAGTGCTTATCTTTCATCTATGTGATAAGTCAATAATGCTAATATATATGCATCATTATTCTGATAACTTCTCATATAAAGTGTCATGTACCTTGGAAGTATTTCTAGATTAAACAGCCATGTTATCTAGGTTTCTCATACTGTGGTAGAATGTACCAGAGACCTGGGAGTTAAAAGACTCTGAGGAATCCAAGGGAGGAACCTTAGATGAAATGTCCAACATTAGGGAGAGAGAAATTACAGAGCCCACCTCCAGCAGGAAGACAGGACATCAAGTGAGGGATGGTGTTGCCATCCCACAGTCACAATTCTGACCCATAATTGTTCTTGCCTTAAAGAATTACAGGGATGGAAATGAAGAGGAGCTTGAGGAAAGAAGGTCTAGCTCCAGGCCCAAAGTAGGATCCAGCTCAAGGGGAGGGCTCAAGGTTTGACACTATTACTGATTCTACGGAGCACTCACAAAAAAAGGGACCTAGCATGACTTCCCTCAGAGAGACCCAACAAGCAGCTGAAAGAGTCAGATACAGATATTTGCACCAACCCAATGGACAGAAACAGCTGACACCTGTTGTTGAATTAGGGAAAGACTGAAAGAAGCTGAGGAGAAGGGCAGCCCTGTAAGAGGACCAGCAATCTCAATTAATCTGGACCCTGAGATTTCTCAAACACTGGACCACCAAAGAGGGAGCACACACCAGCCTATATGAGGCCCCCAACACACATACAGTCAAGGATTTCTGGATCTATGTTCAGTTAGAGATGATGCACCTAATCTGTAGAGACTGGAGACTCCAGGGAATTTAGAGAACAGGTAGAGTGGGGAGTGGGAGCATCCATGCGGAGATAAGGGGTGGGGAGTATGTGTGTGATGTGGAGCAATAGGAGGGTAGATGGGGAGGGGTATCAGTGAATGGAATATGTAATATGGAGTGTACAAAATAAATTAATGTTAAAAAAAGAAAAAAAGAAAGAAAGAAGAAAGAAAAAAAAGAAAGAAAGTGTTTAACTTTTACTATTGATCTGAAAGCACATTCCACCATGGTGGGAAAAAAAAGAATGGACCCAAGTCTTGTGCATAGCAGTGTGTGTGTGAGGACTATTGCTCACAAATTTGAGTGATTGGCAGGCAGACAGCAAGGGATGCTAGTGCTTGGTCGGATGGATCTCTCTTTGCTTCACCCCCCCCCTTTTTTAAGGGTGAGCCTCTAACCTGTAGCATGATGCTATTTACACTCAGTATGAGCCATCTCTCTTAGGTTAATCATCTTAGCAAACATTCTCTCACAAGTCTTGAAGTATGTCACATAGGAGAATCTAAGTTCAGCCAAACTGACAATGAAGATCAACCATCACATGCACAGCAATCAATCATTGGCTGTGATGTTAATCCTGCAAAATGATTGAAAGAGGGGGAGTAAATATGTGGTAGCATTAACAGTATTCCTGCATAGGATTGGCTCAGCTGGACAACAGGGACTCCAGCATTACTCACAGGTAATTGATCCATGTCAGTGGGACTTCATCACAGAATAGTTCTACTGTGAAGAAAATCCCAATACCATCAAGATGTCATTTCTCCTTCTCTGCAACTCAGACCTGATTTGTTTGTCATAGTTTACTTCTCAGCATGCATTAATGGGTGAATGAAGAAAACTTAGGAATTATATTCACAAAAAGCTAACAGGGCTAAAATATATTTATAAGAAAAACTACTGTATCTATTCATTCCAGAAATCTGTGCTCTGGAATAGTTACAGAAGAATAACTTACAAGGTCTGCAGCTAAGTGCTGTGTGACACCATCATGAGATAGACATTTCCTTGATGTGCAGTTAACCTTGCAATTGTCACTCTGGAAAGATGGTGGAGGCTAATTATAATACAACACAAATAGTAGTGCTCCATAGAGTAATTGCTTGGGAGTATATTTTGAGGAACAACTACAAGTAGTTAAGTTAGTATATTAACTAGTAAGTAGTTAATAAATATAAGATGCAGCAAATTGTCAGCGATTACTGAATTATGTACAGCTAATCAACTCAACACAATGGATAAAATACATAGACTCAGGAATCAACCACAAAAATATGACTTCTGTGTAACCATGTCACTTTAAAAATTTATAGATTGTAATCAAATCCAAAGTCACAATTCTAAAATTTAGTCATCACAATGTAATTAGTCTCTCAGGTATAGACAAAACAGAGAACTCCAGATCCAAACGATTTCCTCAGATTTCATTGTCATTCCTTAAACTCAGAATCCAGGTCTGAAAGATGGTTTCGCCACAAAAGGCTAGGCTCACAACCCAAAATATAAAGTCAGAATTTGATTTATTTTCAGAATGTATTTGTCTATGTAAAATTAATGAGAGACAAATTAAAACTTAAAAGAAGTATTTTTAATGTTCTTATTCTTTGAACCACATTGGTCTAACGGCTCATTCAGTTTGCAGAACTAACATTCCTGTTTCTTCAGGATATCTCCCAAGAGATGCATGCCTTCTTAATCACCAAGAATTCCTTGTAAGCATTCAATTTACTGTCAAGTTGTCTTGGTTTCCATGGAAACATCCCTCTTTCTGACAGTGACAATGTAGAGACATTGAATTTCTTAAAAACACTGATGTGTTTCTGTGATTTACCAACATTTCTGCTCCTCATGTCCTTTATGACACTTCTTGTTCAGCCAACCCTACTCATGCTTTCTGAATAAGGTTATACTCATTATTGAATCTTTCTAAAGTGCAACATTGAATTCATCATTTTATTCTATCAGATGCTTTTAAAAATAAATAAGTGTATTTTCATTTATTAAAACGTGACACTTGGGAATATTTCCCAGTGCTCCATAATTTATCTTGTGTATGTAAGGCACTATGCTCAAATTTCCTTAAATAATTGACTTAATTTTCCTGTAAAGTGAATGGCAACTCATGACTTCTCTGTAGATATATATTTCCTTTTCAAAGGTGTGATATACTTTTATGAAAGAAGAAATTTTGTGTGGTCATGCATGTGTCTGATGTGAAGGCATGTGTGCCCATGAATGTATACTCATGTAGAGACTAGAGAAACTCTCTCCTTGGCCTTATCCATCTGATAAGTGTTTGTATCACACTTTAGTATTTTATCTTATCTCTCACTATCCTAGATATCACCAAGTGTGATAGCCTGGATAACCATGAAGCCTAAAGATCTTTCTCTCTCTCAGCCTGGGATTTCAAGAAAGATCTCTTATGTTGTACTTTTTACGTGGGTTCTCTGACTGAAGTCAGATCATCATACTTGTACAGTAAAATATGTTTACTAATAAAGTGATCTTCCATCCTTGATGGCAGCAATTAAACATCCTGAATCACAGCACAGCTTGCTTTCACCAGATTTCCAGGTACACACCCCACACATCACCATTTTAAACTATTTATGAAAGTTGTTGGGTCATTCTACTCTTTATCTCATTACTCTCTGAAATATGAAATTACAAGCACACTAAAAGCATAATTGGTCATTATTTTGCATAGACTCTTTATTTCAAACTACTATGAAATACTTTAATATATATGTAGTTCTGTAATTCCTGTGCATTTCTGACATGTGAATGTTAACTTCTATTGACATGAAAATACAACTTTATCTTCATGAATTATTTTAGAGGAGAGCTCTCTGATAAAAATTTACTCCTTATAGATGAAGGAAATTTCCAAATATGTATGCTGAGAGCACAATATGAGTATATGAGGATCATAACAAATTCATTTGCTCAATCTTCTATACTTCCCTTACTTTAAATGACCAGTAAGTCTTCAAACTGGCATTTTAATTTTTTAAATTAAAATTATATTTCTGTTATATATTACATCTCAACTGCAGTCCCCACCCCCATGACTCTCCTCTCAGTTCCTGCCCACCTCCTCTGCCCTCATTCACTCCTCCTCTGTTTCTCTTCAAAAATAGCAGCCCTCCCACAGATATCAACCAAACATGGCACATAGGTTGCTGTAATAACAAGCACCTACCTGTCCTTGTATTAAGTCTGAATGGTGTAACACAATATGAGAAAGGACCTCAGAAGCAGGACAAAGAGTCAGAGAGAGCTCTTGCTCCCATTATTAGGAGTCTTGTCAGAAAATCAAGTTATACAACTGAACCTACATGCAGACATAAATTTGTTTTATTTTTGAGACTATGAAATAATAGCATAATTTCTTCCTTCCAATCCTACTCTTTAAAACCCTCTTTTATTGTGAACCAATATTAACTTTGCTCCCAGCATTCTAAACATATGCATTCAGAGCTATAGTCTTTACACAGGTGCCTTCCAATTGTTGTAGAATAACTTACCCAGAGTCTTCTATGCATTTTAGTACTGAACTAAAGCCTAATAATACAAAAATTTAGCTACAGGAATCAGGAATTAATATAGAATCAGGAATTACTTACAAAGAAGGTAGATATTCACCTGGGACAAAAAGAATCATTTCTACTTTCCCTAAGATATGCTTGAGCTGACTGCAAGGAGAATGGCGAAATATAAACATCATTGATACAATTTAGTAACGAGATCTACTTACCTGGATGACTATCTTGACCACTATAATCTTTAATACCATAGTTAGCCAAAATCCAACCAATTCATAAAGCTCTTTGTAACAAGGCCAAGAACTTAAAGCCAAACCAAGCAGTTCTCAAGAGATGCTTAATTACTCACAGGTGTCGTTGCTAAGCAACCACTTCACCTCCTGCTTCTGTTGCTTTACCTAAGTGTGGTACTCTGTTCTCTCTATTTAGTGAATGTTAAAAAAGAGACAGAGAAGTGCTGTATAAAGAATTTATTTTAAACCAGGTGGAAATAGAGGTTTAGCAAAAGAGGCTAGGCTTTAAGTTTTGAACGAGAAGACATTTTGTGCATTTTTAACATGCCCCACCACCACCCCTGCTCCTGCCTCTGGTTTGAAAGATTTATTTTTAGAGAATAGATTTTTAGGACAGAATTTTAATAAGAAAGAAGGGATTGTTGGATGAAATGGTACAATATTTGGATTCGTAAATGGCTATGAGCAGATGTACCAGACAGCAGGATCAGTAGCCTAAGCAACCAGACATACACAGACGTCTCTATACTTGTAAGCCCTTACTATTTCCGTAGGCAAGTAAAGGACAATATTTTCCAAAAGTATTACCCAAGCTTATATAATGTGAGTTAATATTCCCATTCTGTCTTTGATTTGTAATCATTAGTTGCTGATCTTTGATTTATAATCTTGGATGTTTTCTGAACAAAACTTAGATTTTCTTGCTTAAATTATGAGTAACTAGTCAACTATTACAGCCCTGATCTTGATTTATAAAATTCCAATGTAATTCCTCTGCTGTTTCTGTCATTTCACAAATAAGCTTTATATTTTCCCATGCTTTCAAAATAATTAAAATAAATGGGGCAATTGTTGTTTGAAGTAATCTGAATGGAATGGGTTTGTTCGCACCTTCGATGTCAGTGAGTTAGTCCATACTATGCATTTCCTGTTAGCTATCTTTTCTGACTTCATATCTAAACTCATTTCCCCGGGATAACAAGGTCATTGTATACCAGGATAAATATTGTTCAAATGGGCATCTCTAATTTTCTATATGCCAATTTAAAAAATAGCTTAGTTATTTATTTATTCAGCCACCTAAACAAATGATAGCTGTCTACCCCAGCACCTTACCATGAAGAATTGGTAACTAAGTCCTAGCCTGCTTGCCCTGAGAGAAGATAAGTCTGGGTATTCTTTATAATTTTCAGATGATCATAAACATTGATTTTCCATACTAACTAAAGAAAAATGGTGAGCAACTGTGCAGAAGACTCCTTAAGTTTGAGTTACCTTACTTCTCAGATGACCCATTTTTCTTTTGTATTCAAAAATATTCTGTATTACATACATTTAAAAAACCTTTGCTTAATTGTTTTATGAGTTTATTGGATACTACCTGTATACATACTTACAAAATTGACCTAGCAAATGTCACAATCTGCTTTTATTCACATTTGGCTATGTGGCCATAGCTTTTGACATTACAATTAAAAATAGTTTAAAATTTACTAAAAGTGTCGATAAAAGTAAAAAGACGATATCTTTTTCCATCAAAATAATAGTTTACTGTGTAATTAAATCAGTATAAATAGAATTCTGAAGTACATATAAAAGACTAATTATATACATCTAAAATATCCTACATTAGAATTATTTCTCAAATAATTCTGAGTTCAAAACATGAAGCTATATATGAATATATATATACATACATATATGTATGTATGCATGTATATAATTTTCTACTAGTTTAAGATTTTTCAGTTTTACATCACAGTAATTTATGTTATTATATATGTATATATGTATACACACATACACACACACACACACATATATATATATATATATATATATATATATAAGATTTTAGGTTTAATGTCAATAAAAATCACCTTCCCATGATTTTCCAACAACCTAGACTATAGAAAGTAGCCTTTCAAGTTATCACTTGAGTGATTTAAGACCGAATTTTAAGTAATTTTTTTAATGTTCTGTGTAAAGAAGAAAATCCTATTCAAAGAAGTTTGTGAAACTCACAGGAAACATTCTGCCTTAGCTTTTACACTCTATAAATCTGCTGTCAGGAAAAGTTCTTAAATAAAAAAGCCTCAAATGTTGTTGTTAACTCGACACTTTCCATAAGATTTAACCATGGTTCTCCACCATTGCATACACTAGCAAGATTTTGCTGAAAGGACCCAGATATAGCTGTCTCTTGTGAGTCTATGCCAGGTCCTAGCAAACACAGAAGAGGATGCTCACAGTCAGCTATTGAATGGATCACAGGGTCCCCAATGGAGGATCTAGAGAAAGCACCCAAGGAACTAAAGGGAATTGCAACCCTATAGGTGGAACAACAATATGAACTAACCAGTACCCTGGAGCTCTTGTCTCTAGCTGCATATGTATCAAAAGATGACCTAATAGGCCATCACTGGAAAGAGAGGCCCATTGGACTTGCAAACTTTATATGCCCCAGTACAGGGGAACGCCAGGGCCAAAAAGGGGGAGTGGGTGGGTAGGGGAGTGGGGGAGGTGGGTATGGGGGACTTTTGGTATAGCATTGGAAATGTAAATGAGCTAAATACCTAATAAAAACTGGAAAAAAAAGAAACTAATAATACAGTAAGAACTAATTTTTGTAAAACTCTTTTAACAGCGTTAACCTGCAGAAATCCTTCAGGAGACTCTCTGTGTCTAAGTAGTCTCTGTGAAACTCATCCACCTCTATGCAGACCAGTATCAGCTTTGTTCTGTCATAGAACAATTTCAACATGACTATGAAATATTAAGGAATATTTTTGCTGTTTAGACTGTCAAAGCACTCAGAGTCCCCTTTAAATTGTTTGGACACCAAGGAAGCAAAACACAGAAAAATATTTTTTCGATGCCTAATTTGAAATATTTCTCATTCTTTGATATATGATTTAAATTATATGATAAAATAGCAATTAGGCTAGAGAAAATGCATATACTTTGAATTACCTTAGCCATATGTACATCTGGGAAGATATTACTGTAACAAGATGTGAAAATTAATTGTTTCTTTCCCCATTTAAGTCAGGAAAACTTGTAAAGGATTTATGATATGGGAGTGAATGTTGATGGAGCTAGGTGTTAGCACATAAAGTTCTAAGAGCAGGATGCTGTATGCTCAGATAGGGTCTAACTATGCCCGTCCATCTTTGCAGCCTTCTCTGTATCAACTATAATTAATAAATGCAATGGAGCAGGGCAAAAGCCTTTTACTCTACTCATTTTACATTATCAATATTCAACAAAGACAATATAAACATGCCTACTCATCTGTCAGATAGATTCAGGATGATGTAAAGTGCTTGCCAAAATATGCATCCCATGGATATAACTACAGCTACTGTCACATAATTCATATTCTTAATGCAAGACTTGGCACAGGTAGATCTTTTTCAGGGAAAGGAGAGAGTGAGAAATAACATTACATGCAATAGTTTTTTGATGGATAGCGTAAAATGAACTGGCTTTTGCATTATTGTACAGCACTTGAATGTCAAAACTGAATAGCAATTATCATCAGCATGTACAACACCACCAAACCTTTCACCTCTTTAACAACAGGCCCAAACATACTATTAATCACATTAATGTATCTATTTCAGATTATAGCAAGAAATCATAGTAATATGTTTCTCTATCTTATATGCAACGATTGTGGTCCAGCATAGTGAATACATGGATTTATCTTATATTGGGAGTGGCTTACAGCATGTATACACCCATCCTTCAGTCTTGCTATGAGTCGATTAATGTTTCCTGTGTTTATGTCATTTCATTTTAGCCTTAGATATAGATTTTATTGCTTTATAACTTTGACTTGATACTGGCACACTACGACATCTGCTAATTTAAGTATTTTTATTTTCATTTTCAACTCCAGTCATTGCATATATGTTTTTCAAATCTTCTCTGCAAATGAGAAGCCATTCAAATATACCTTTTGCAATTACAAGATTAAAATTCAAAGGGCCCTTAAACTGTAACCTTTATAGCCTTGGGTTAGAATATATCATAGTTAGGGTTTTACTGCTGTAAACAGACACCATGACCAAGGCAAGTCTTATAAAAAAAAAACAAAACAACATTTAATTGGGGCTGGCTTACAGGGTCAGAGGTTCCATCAATTATCATCATGGTAGGAGCATAGCAGCATCTAGGTAGGCATAGCACAGGCAGAGCTGAGAGTTCTATGTCTTCATCCAAAGGCTGCTAGTGGAAGCATGACTTCCAGGCAACTAGGGTGAGGGTCTTAAGCCCACACTCACAGTGATACACCTACTCTAACCAGGTCACACCTATTTCAATAAGACCACACCTCCAAATGGTGCCACTCACTGGTCCAAGAATATACAAACCATAACAGTATATCTCTCAACTATCCTCAGAAAAATCTACTTTCTTACAATAGATGGCAATAAATAGAGAAATACATAGTTGTTCAATATTCATGTAAAGTAAATAGGAACTTGAAGAATGTGTATATCAAAGGAAATATTTATGAAGACGATATCTAAGTTTGGAACATCTATGCCTCAAACACAATGACAGCCACATTTGTAAAAGAAACCTTGCTAAAACTTAAATTAATAGTGGGAGACTTCAACAACCCAGAAACCAATTAATAGGACATCCAGACAAAAACTAAACAGAGATACAAGGAAACTAATAGACATGAATCAAATGGACCTAACAGACACATCTATAGAATATTTTACCTAAACACACAAGAATGTAACTTCTCAACACTTAATAGATCCTTCTCCAAAACTGACTATATAGTCAATCATAAAGCAAGCCTCAATAGGTACAAGAAAATTAAAATAACAACTTGTATCTTTTTTATTAGGCATTTTCTTCATTTACATTTCCAATGCTATATCAAAAGGCCCCCCATACCTTTCCCCTGACTCCGCACCCACCCCAACTCCAACTTCTTGGCCCTAGAGTTCCCCTGTACTGAGGCATATAAAGTTTGCAAGACCGATGGGCCTCTCTTTCCAATCATGGCCAACTAGGCCATATTCTGATACATATGCAGATAGAAACATGAGCTCTAGGGGATGGGGGAGGTACTGGTAAGTTCATATTGTTTTTCCACCTATAGGGTTGCAGACACCTTTAGCTCCTTGGGTATTTTCTCTAGTTCCTCCATTGGGGGCCCTGTGTTCCATCCAATAGCTGGCTGTGAGCTTCCACTTCTGTGATTGCTAGGCCCCAGTATAGCCTCAAAAGAGACAGTTATATCTGGGTCCTTTCAGCAAAATCTTGGTAGTGTATGCAATGCTGTCAGCATTTGGAGGCTAATTATGGGATGTTTCCCCGGGTATAGCAGTCTCTAGATGGTCCATCCTTTCGTCTGAGTTCCAAACTTTGTCTCTGTAACTCCTTCCATGGGTGTTTTGTTCCCAATTATAAGAAGGGGTAAAGTGTCCAAAGTTTGGTCTTCATTCTGCCTGAGTTTCATGAGTTTTGCAGGTTGTATATTGTATCTTGGGTATTCTAAGTTTCTGGGCTAATATCCAATTATCAGTGAGTACATATCATGTGAGTTCTTTTGTGATTGGGTTACCTCACGCAGGATGATGCCCTCTAGGTCCATCCATTTGCCAAGGAATTTCATAAATTCATTCTTTTTAATAGCTGAGTAGTACTCCACTGTGTAAATGTACCACATTTTCTGTATGAATTCCTCTGTTGTGGGATATCTGGGTTCTTTCCAGCTTCTGGCTATTACAAATAAGGCTGCTATGAACATAGTGGAGCATGTGTCCTTCTTTCCGGTTGGGACATATTCTGGATATATGCCCAGGAGAGGTATTGTGGGATCCTCCAGTAGTACTATGTCCAATTTTCTGAGGAACCACCAGACTGATTTCCAGAGTGGTTGTACAAGCTTGCAATCCCACCAAAAAGGGTGGAGTGTTCCGATTTCTCTACACCCTTGCCAGCATCTGCTGTCACCTCAGTTTTGATCTTAGCCATTCTGACTGGTGTGAGGTGGAATCTCAGGGTTGCTTTGATTTGCATTCCCCCGATGATTAAGGATTCTGAACATTGATTCAGGTGCTTCTCAGCCATTAGGTATTCCTCAGGTAAAAGTTCGTTGTTTAGCTCTGAGCCACATTTTTTAATGGGGTTATTTATTTTCTGGGGTCCACCTTCTTGAGTTCTTTATAAAATATTGGATATTAGTCCCCTATATGATTTAGGCTAGGTAAAGATTCTTTCACACTCTGTTGGTGGCCTTTTTGTCTTAAAGACAGGGTATTTTGCCTTAGAGAAGCTTGGCTATTTTATGAAGTCCCATTTGTCAATTCTTCTCAATCGTACAGCACAAGTCATTGCTGTTCTATTGAGGAGTTTTTCCCCTGTGCCCATCCATATCTTTGAGGCTTTTCCCCACTTTCTCCTCTACAAGTTTCAGAGTCTCTGGTTTTATGTGGAGTTCCTTGATCTACTTAGATTTGACCTTAGTACAAGGAGATAGGAATGGATCAATTCGCATTCTTTTACATGATAACTGCCAGTTGTGCTAGCACCATTTGTTGAAAATGCTGTATTTTTTCCACTGGATGGTTTTAGCTCCCTTGACAAAGATCAAGTCACCATAGGTGTGTGGGTTCTTTTCTTGTTCTTCAATTCTATTCCATTGGTCTACTTGTCTGTCATTATACAAGTACCATGCAATTTTTTATCACAATTGCTCTGTAGTACAGTTATAGGTCTGGCATGGTGATTCCCCCAGAGGTTCTTTTATGCTAGAGAAGAGTTTTTGATATCCTAGGTTTTTTGTTATTCCCGATGAATTTGCAGATTGCCCTTCCAATTCTTTGTAAATTGAGTTGGAATTTTGATGCGGATTGCACTGAATCTATAGATTGCTTTTGGCAAGATAGCCATTTTTACTATATTGATCCTGCCAATCCATGAGCATGGGAGATCTTTCCATCTTTTGAGATCTTCTTTAATTTCTTTCTTTAGAGACTTGAAGTTCTTATCATACAGATCTTTCACTTCCTTAGTTAGAGTCACACCAAGGTATTTTATATTATTTGTGACTATTGTGAAGGGTGATGTTTTCCTAATTTCTTTCTCAGCCTGTTTTTCCTTTGTGTAGAGAAAGGCCATTGACTTGTTTGAGTTAATTTTATATCCAGCTACTTCACTGAAGCTGTTTATCAGTTTTAGAAATTAATCTGGTGGAATTTTTAGTGTCACTTATATATACTATCATATCATCTACAAAAAGTGATATTTTGACTTCTTCCTTTCCAATTTGTATCCCCTTGATCTTCTTTTGTTGTCGAATTGCTCTGGCAAGGACTTCAAGTGCAATGTTGAATAGGTAGGGAGAAATGGGGCAGCTTTGTCTAGTCCCTGATTTTAGAGGGATTGCTTCCAGCTTCTCACCATTTACTTTGATGCTGGATACTGGTTTGCTGTAGGTTGCTTTTGTCATGTTTAGGTATGGGCCTTGAATTCCTGATCTTTCAGAGACTTTTATCATGAATGGGTGTTGGATTTTGTCAAATGCTTTCTCTGCATCAAAGAAGATGATCATGTGGTTTTTGTCTTTGAGTTTGTTTATATAGAGGATTACGTTAATGGATTTTGGTATATTAAACCATCCCTTCATCCCTGGAGTGAAACCTACTTGGTCAGGATGGATGATTGTTTTCATGTGTTCTTGGATTCGGTTAGCGAGTATTATATTGAGGATTTTTGCATCGATATTCATAAGGGAAATTGGTCTGAAGTTCTCTATATTTGTTGTATCTTTCTGTGGTTTAGGTATCAGAGTTATTGTGGCTTCATAAAATGAATTAGATAGAGTACCTTCTGCCTCTATTTTGTGGATTAGTTTGTGAAGAACTGGAATTAGATCTTCTTTGAAGGTCTGATGAAACTCTGCACTAAACCTATCTGGTCCTGGGATTCTTTTGGTTAGGAGACTATGGATGACTGCTTCTATTTCTTTAGGGGATATAGGACTGTTTAGATAATTAACATGGTGCTGATTTAACTTTGGTACCTGGTATCTGTCTAGAAATTTGTCTATGTCATCCATGTTTTCCAGTTTAGTTGATTATAGCCTTTTGTAGAAGGATCTGATGGTGTTTTAGATTTCTTCAGGATCTGTTGTTATGTCTCCCTTTTCTTTTCTGACTTTGTTAATAAGGATGCTGTCCCTGTGTCCTCTAGTGAGTCTGGCTAAGGGTTTATCTATCTTGTTGATTTTCTCAAAGAACCAGCTCCTTGTTTGGTTTATTCTTTGAATATTTCTTCTTGTTTCCACTTGGTTGATTTCTCCCAGGTGTTTGATTATTTCCTGCCATATACTCCTCTTGGGTGAAATTGCTTCCTTTTGTTCTAGAGCTTTTAGGTGTGTTGTTAAGCTGCTAGTGTGTGCTCTCTCTAGTTTCTTTTTGAAGGCACTCAGAGTTATGAGTTTTCCTCTTAGAAATGCTTTCATTTTGTCCCATAAGTTTGGGTCTATTGTGGCTTCATTTTCATTAAACTCTAAAAAGTCTTTAATTTCTTTCTTCATTCCTTCCTTGACCAAGGTATCATTGAGAAGAGTGTTTTTCAGTTTCCATGTGAATGTTGGCTTTCTATTATTTATGTTGTTATTGAAGATCAGCCTTAGTCCATTGGGATCTGATAGGATGCATCGGACTATTTCAATATTTTTCTATCTGTTGAGGCCTGTTTTGTGACCAATTATATGGTCAATTTTGGAGAAGGTCCCTTGAGGTGCTGAGAAGAAGGTATATCCTTTTGTTTTAGGATAAAATGTTCTGTAGATATCTGTCAGATCCATTTGTTTCATAACTTCTGTTAGTTTCATTGTGTCCCTGTTTAGTTTCTGTTTCCAGGATCTGTCCATTGATGAAAGTGGTGTGTTGAAGTCTCCCACTATTATTGTGTGAGGTGCAATGTGTGCTTTGAGCTTTACTAAATTTCCTTTAATAAATGTGGCTGCCCTTGTATTTGGAGCATAGATATTTTGAATTGAGAGTTCCTCTTGGAAGATTTTACCTTTGATGAGTATGAAGTGCCCCTCCTTGTCTTTTTTGATGACTTTGGGTTGGAAATCAATTTTATTGGATAGTAGAATGGCTACTCCAACTTGTTTCTTCAGAACATTTGCTCAGAAAATTGTTTTCCAGCCTTTCCTTCTGAGGTAGTATCTGTCTTTTTCTCTGAGATGGGTTTCCTGTAAGCAGCAAAAGGTTGGGTCCTGTTTGTGCAGCCAATCTGTTAGTCTATGTTTTTTTATTGGAGAATTGAGACCATTGACATAAAGAGATATTAAGGAAAAGTCATTGTTGCTTCCTATTATTTTTGTTGTTAGAGTTGGCATTCTCTTCTTGTGCCTGTCTTCTTTTAGCTTTGTTGAAATATTACTTTCTGTTTTTTCTAGGGCATGGTTTCCTTCCTTGCATTTTTTTTCTGTTATTATCTTTTGAATGGCTGCATTCATGGAAAGATTATGTGTGAATTTGCTTTTGTACTGGAATTCTTTGGTTTCTCCATCTATGGTAATTGAAAGTTTGGCTGGGTATAATAGCCTGAGCTGGCATTTTGTTCTCTTAGTGTTGGAATAACATCTGTCCAGGATCTTCTGGCTTTCATAGTCTCTGGTGAAAAATCTGGTGTAATTCTGTTAGGCCTTCCTTTATATGTTACTTGACCCTATTCTTTTACTGCTTTTAATATTCCATCTTTATTTAGTGCATTTGTTGTTCTGATTATTATGTGTTGGGAGGAATTTCTTTTCTGGTCCAGTCTATTTGGAGTTCCGTAGGCTTCTTGTATGTTCATGGGCATGTCTTTCTTTAGGTTTGGGAAGTTTTCTTCTATAATTTTGTTGAAGATACTTGTTGGCCCTTTAAGTTGAAAATCTTCATTCTCATCTACTCCTATTATATGTAGGTTTGGTCTTCTCATTGTGTCCTGGATTTCCTGGATGTTTTGAATTAGGATCTTTTTGCATTTTGCATTTTCTTTGATTGTTGTGCCCATGTTCTCTATGGAATCTTCTGCACCTGAGATTCTCTCTTCCATCTCTTGTATTCTGTTGCTGATGCTCGCATCTATGGTTTTTGATTTCTTTCCTAGGCTTTCTATCTCCAGCGTTGCCTCACTTTGAGTTTTCTTTATTGTGTCTACTTCCCTTTTTAGGTCTAGTATGGTTTTGTTCATTTCCATCACCTATTTGGATATGTTTTCCTATTTATCTTTAAAGACATCTACCTGTTTTGTTGTATTGTCCTGTTTTTATTTAAGGACTTGTAACTCTTTAGCAGTGTTCTCCTGTATTTCTTTAAGTGAGTTATTAAAGTCCTTCTTGATTTCCTCTGCCATCATCATGAGATATGCTTTTAAATATGGGCCTAGCTTTTCGGGTATGTTGGGGTGCCGAGGACTGGACAAGGTGGGAGTGCTGCTTTCTGATGATGGTGAGTGGTCTTGGTTTCTGTTAGTAAGATTCTTAAGTTTGCCTTTTGCCATGTGCTAATCGTAGGAGTTAGTTATAATTGCCTCTGGTTAGAGATTGTTCCTCTTGTGATTCTGTTAGCCTCTATCAGCATACCTGGGAGATTAGCCCTCTCCTCTGAGTTCCAGTGTTCAGAGCACTCTCTGCAGGCAAGCTCTCCTCTTACAGGGAAGGTGCACAGATATCTGGCATTTGGACCTCCCTCCTGGCAGAAGATGAAGGCCTGAAACAGGACCTGACCTAGAAGCTGTGTTGCTTCTGTAGTCCACACTCTCATCTGCACAGATTAGTCTTGGAGGGATCTGGGAACCAAGATGTCTTCCCCAAGTGCTCTGGCAAAGCCCTCTCAGGCAGGGCGGCTACCTTTCCTCTGTCAGGGAAGGTGCCCGGATATCTGGGGCCTGAAACAGGGTCTGTCTTAGAAGCTGCCTCTAGGGACCTTGGGGGTGTCTGCTGACTCTGCGCCTAGGTTACCCAGTGCTCTTGTGCAGACTGGAAGGGACTTGTGACCCTTGTCAGGCCAGGTTTTCTGCTTTCCTAAAGCTGTCTCAGGTCCCACGTGATTGGATTCGCACAGAAGTTGTGTTCCACTCACTGGTGATCCTAAGATCGAGTGGAGGGTCCTCTAGGGGACCTTAGGGGTGTCTGCTGACTCTGTGCCCAAGGTGACCTGGTGCTGGCGCTGACTGGAAGAACAACTTGTATCTTATCATACCAACATGGATTAAAGTTATACTTTACAACAGCATAAACACCGGCAAGCTTACATACTCTTGGAAATTGAACAACTCAATGATTTCTTTGTCAGGGAAAAAAATAGAGAAAGGAATGAAAATGATGGAACAAAATGCCAAAATTATGGGACACAATGAAAGCATTACTTTGAGGAAAGTTAATAGAACTAAGTGCCTCCATAAAGAAATTAAAAAGTTATCATATCTGGAATTTAACAGTATAATGAGAACTCTAGAAAAGGAAATACAAGCACACAAAAAGGATTAGAATACAAAAAATTATCAAAGTCATGGCTGAAATCAATCTATTAGAAACAAGGACAACAATACAATGAAATCAACAAAACCAAGAGATGTTTCTTTAGGAAAAATAACAATATAGACAAACTGTTAGGCAAAATACAGAGAGACCATATCCAAAGGAACAAGCATCAGTAATGAAAGGGAAACATAACAACTGACACTAAGGAAGTTCAAAGAATCATGAGGTCTTACTTCAAAATCCTGTACTCCACAAAATAAGAGTTACAGAGATAAAGTTTGGAGCTGTGAAGAAAGGATGGACCATCTAAAGAATGTCATATCCAGGGATCCATCCCATAATCAGCTTCCAAACGCTGACACCATTGCATACACTAGCAAGATTTTGCTGAAAGGACCCAGATATAGCTGTCTCTTGTGAGACAATGCCGGGGCCTAGCAAACACAGAAGTGGATGCTCACAGTCACCTATTGGATGGATCACAGGGCCCCCAATGGAGGAGCTAGAGAAAGTACCCAAGGAGCTAAAGGGAACTGCACCCCCATAGGTGGATCATTATTATGAACTAACCAGTACCCCAGAGCTCTTGACTCTAGCTGCATTTGTATCAAAAGATGGCCTAGTCGGCCATCACTGGAAAGAGAGGCCCATTGGACTTGCCAACTTTATATGCCCCAGTACAGGGGAATGCCAGGGCCAAGGGGTGGGGGTGGGTGTGTGGGGGACTGGGGGGGGAGTGTATTGGGGACTTTTTGGATAGCATTGGAAATGTAATTGAGGAAAATACCTAATTAAAAAACATGGATAAATTTCTAAACAGATACAATTTACCAAAGTTAAATCATGATCAGGTTAATTAATTAAACAGCATCATAACCCCTAAAGAAATAAAAGCATTCATTAAAATCTCCCAGCCAAAAAAAAGCCCACTGTCACCCTGAAACCTAAACCACATCAAAGACATCATCAATCACAATCAAGTAGACTTCATCCAAGGGATGCATGACTGGTTTAATATACAAAAATCCATCAACATAATCCACCACATAAACAAACTGGAAGAAAAAACTCACAAGATTCTCTTAGGGACTAAAATAAATCTCTTTTAAAAAATTCAACACCCCTTCAAGTTAAAGGTACTAGAAAAATCAGGGATATAGGGCACATAACTAAAAATATTCACAGCAATATTCAACAACTCACTAGCCATCATCAAAATAAATGGAGAGAAACTTAAAGCATTTCCACTAAAATCAGTGACAAGACAAGGCTGCCTAATTTCTCCCCATCTATTCAATATCATTCTTGAAGTTCTAGACAGAGCAATACAACAACAGAAAGAGATCAAGGGGATCCAAATTGGAAAGGAAGAAGTTAGAGTATTATTGTTTGCAGATGATACATTAGTATAGATAAGTGACCTCAAAATTCTACCTGAGAACCCCTACAGCTGAAAAACACCTTCAACAAATTAGCTGGATATAAAATTAACTCAAAGAAATCAGTAGCTCTCATTTATACAAATGATAATTGGGCTGAGAAAAAAAAAATTTGGGAAACCACAACTTTTACAATAGCCACAAATAATATAAAATGTATTGGTGTAACTCTTACCAAACAAGTGCAAGACTTTTATGACAAGAACTTTATGACAAGTCTCTGAAGAAAGAAGTTGAAGTAAATATCAGAAGATGGAAAGATCTTCCCTGCTAATGGATAAGTAGGATTAGCATAGTGGTCATTTTACCAAGAGCAATCTACAGATGTAATGCAATCCCCATAAAAATTCAAACACAAATTTTATAGACCTTGAAAGAGCCATTTTCAACTTCATATGGAAAAACTAAAAATCCAGGATACTCTAAACAATCCTGAAAAATAAAAGAAATTCAGGAGGAATCACCATCTCTGAGCTCAAGCTGTGTTACACAGCAATAGAGATTTGAAACTGCATGCTATTGATAAAGAAACAGACAAGTGGATCAATTGAATTGAATTGAAGACCCAGAAATAAACAAACACACTATGGACACATGATTTTTGATAAAGAACCCAAATCATATAATGTAAAAATGAAACCATCCTTAACAAATGGTGCTGGACTAACTGGCTTTCTATATATAGAAAATGAAAATAGACCCATAATTACCACCCTGCATGAAATTCAAGTCCAAGTGGTTTAAGGACCTCAACATAAAACTAGATTCACTAAATCTCATTGGAGAGAAAGTGGGAAATACCCTTGAATACATTGGTGCAGGAGACAAGTTCCTGAACAGAACACCAATGGCTCAGGCTCTAAGATCAACAATTTATAAGTAGGACCTCATGAAACTGCAATGATTTTTGTAAGGCAAATGGCAACTGTGATTAGGGCAAATCAGCACACCACAGACTGAGAAATGATCTTCACCAACCCTACATCTGACAGAGGGCTAATATTCAAAATTTATAAAGAACTTAAGACATTAGACACAACCCAATTAAGCCAATTTAAAAATGGAATACAGGATTAAATAGAGAGTTCTCAACAGAGGAACATTGAATGGCTGAGAAGCATTTAAAGAAATGGAGGGGTAACCAGGAAGAGGGGATAACATTTGAATGTAAATGAATAAAATGATTATGAAAAATAAATGAGCAAAATTTTGTAATGAAAATTTAAAGAAAAGAAAGTCCTTAGTCATCAGGGAATGCAAATCAAAACAACTTTCAGGTTCAATCAGAACGGCTAAGATTAAAAAAAAAATACAAACAAACAAGCAAGCAAACAAACAAACAAACCTCCAGCTATACCACATACTGTCAAGGATGTCTAGCAAGGGGATCTGATCTTCATTGCTGATGTGAGTACAAACTTGTACAACCACTTTGGAAATCAATATGGCAGTTTATCAAAAAAGTGGGAATAGTTCTACCTCAAGACCCAGCTATAAATCACAGGAGGTAGAGAGAGAGAAGGATAGGGTATGGGGAGGGAGAGGAAGAGGAAAAAAGAGGAGGGAGAGGGAGAGGAAAAGGGGGGAGAGGAGACAGGGGAGAAGTATAGAGGGTCAGGAATTTGAACAGAGTTGTATAGCACTGAGGGATGGGGAACTGGGGTAGTCACTAGTAAGTCCCATACACCAGGAAAATAAGAGGCTCTCAGGACCCAACAGGAATGACATTAGTTGAAATACCCAACAGAAAGTAGAGAGAACCTGTAGAGACCATACCCAGAGGTTAAGCACTGTCCCAAGTTGAGGGATGGGGGTACTCACCCATCTCAAAATATGAACACAGGAATTGCTAAAATATTAGAAAGGAATTGTTCCTGTCTAAATGAAATGCAGGGACAAAGAGGGGAGCAAAGCCTGAAGGAAAAGCCATCCAGAGACTGCCTTACCTGAAAATCCATCCCATCTACAGACACCAAACCCAGACACTTGCTAATGCTAAGAAGTGCTTGCTGTCAGGAGCCTTGTATGGCTCTCCCCTGAGAGGTTCTGCCCCAGCCTGACCAATACCAATACAGGTGTAGATGCTTGCAGCTAACCACCAGACTAAGCACGAGGATTACAATGGAGGAGCTAGGGAAAAGACTGAAGGAGCTGAAGGGGTTTGCAACCCCATGGGAAACACAATGTCAACCAACCAGATCCCCTAGAACTCCCAAAGAATACACATGGAAGGATTCCTGGATCCAGCTGCATATGTAGTAGTGGATTGCCTTATGTGACATCAATGAGAGGGGAGGCCCTTGGTCCTGTGGAGGCTAGGGGAATGCTTGGTCCTGTGGAGGCTTGATACCTCAGCATAGGGGAATGCTAGGGCTGTGAGGCAGGAGTGAGTGAGTGGGTGGGGAGCACCCTCATAGAAGCAAGTAGAGGGTTAAGGGAAAGAGGGGTTGTGGAGGATAAACTGGGAAGGAGGAATAACATTTGAAATGCAAATAAATAAAATAACCAATAAAAAAAAAGAAAATAGAGATTTCCTTGATAGCAAATTCTAAGGAACCAACTTCATTTATTACCAAGCAAACACATATTGGGGAAAACCATATTGTTGTGATGGTGGGAGATTTCTGGAAGAAAATAATAAACTAACTTAGCCAAATGTTTTTAAGCCAAATAACTGTCTGGTATTAGACAGAAATAATAACTGTGTTTGTATTTACCTTGTCCTACAGATAGATAAGTGCCCAAGTGAGGATGCTTCAGTCCCACATGGGAGAGAGAAGAAAGCAATCACAAGTGGGGAGAGAGGGAGGGACCTGGGAGGGAAAGTGGACTGCGGAGGGGAAGGAGGTGGGAAAGGGAACCTGATCTGGCATTGGGTGAGGAAAAAGCCCTGAAGTCTAGCAGAAAGAAAGGAAACAGGCAACCTCTGGAGATAGGAGGTGGGGACACCCCCAGAATTCACCAGAGACTGGGGAGGTGAGAGGCTCTCCGGACTCAAAGGGAGGGACCTTAGATGAAATGCCCAACAGTAGCGAGAGGGAACTTATAGAGACCAACTCCATCACAACTCTGACCCATAATTTTTCCTGTCTGAAAGAATTACAGGGATGGAAAATGGAGAAGAGTCCAAGGAAAAGAAGGTCCAGCAACAGGCCCAAAGTAGGATCCAGCTCAAAGGAAGGTCCCAAGGTCTGATACTATTACTGAGGCTATGGAGCACTCACAAAGAGACTTAGTATGACTGCATGCTGGAAGACCCAACAAGCAGCTAACAGAGTCAGATGCAGATATATGCCCCCAACCATTGGATAGAAGCAGCTGACCCCTGTTGTTGAATTAGGGAAAAACTGAAAGAATCTGAGGAAAAGGGTGGCTCTCTAGGAGGACCAGCAGTCTCAATTAATCTGCACGGTCCCCTATCCCCCGCCCCTGAGCTCTCAAACACTGGCTCACCAAACAGGCAGCATGCACTGGCTGATATAAGGCCCCCAACACACATACAGTAGAGAACTGCCAGGTCTGTGTTCATTCAGAGATGATGCACCTAACCCTCAGGAGACTGGAGGGATCAGTGTGTTTAGAGGTCAGGTGAACTGGGGGGTTAGGAGGATAGCCACGTGAAGACAAGGGGTTAGTTATGAGGTATGGGATGTGGAACAGTCGGAGGGTGGACAGGGTTGGAGGAATAAAATATGGTGCGTAAACAAAATTAATTAATTGATTAAAAACAAAGAAAAAAGAAAAGAGAAATGTAAAAAATTATATAGAATTATATAAAAACAGCAAACTTAATGCAGGCTCTTTTACATAACTTTAGTATGCGTTACATGTCAGGGATTTTAAGTATAGAATTGTAAAAAACAGCTCTTCATATGCAACAAATCATTTTCAAAGCTTGTTTCCATGCCTCATATTTCCATTATTGTGTAGGATCATAATATACTAGATTTCTACAAATAGTCTTTACTCTTAGGTTTATAATGAAACATGGGCATAAAAAAGTATAAAGGAAACATGATCTGATTAAATTTCACTATATATGCATTTTGGTCCACAGAGGTTTGCATTACAACACTGAATCAATCATTCTTAATTATTAATACATAATAGTTTTGTTACTCTTGTGCTAGTTATCAGTCAAATTAAGAGACATAGGTAACTGCTGATGAAAAGCTGACTAGTAACCAATTTAAAACTTATATCCTGTGTGTATTGTCTCCTACACATTTAGACTGACTGGATATTTATTATTCTTCTCATTCATTTCTTCAGACAATAACCAGATGATGAAATTATATTTTTCTTGTTCATATTGAATTGTCATATAAAAATGTCACAGCTCTCTGGATCTCAACTAGATTAATAACATATGAAAATACCTTAGAAATTCATTTTCATCAGCTTTTAGATGGCTCCATTACTTATAATATATATTACAACCCTTGCTCTTTTGAATCAATCCTTCCTATTTAAGATATCTGCTGCTTTTTCAGATAAACAAATAATAACAAATGACTGTGTTAAATATGATTTATAAAATATTAAAATTGTAGAGCTAAAATTTTTATAAACTGCTTATAAGACCATTTTGCATTTTTTTCTCTTAAACATATTTTGCTTATGTTAGAACAAAACTAGCAAATTCTTGCAAGCCATATTAACAAAGAACAACTTGGGCCATCTGGTTTTGTAGCAGATGGTAAATATTTAATAAAGGAATACACCATGCAGTCTCTAGTTATTAAATATAAGTCATTATGTCTTTTCAATATCCTCCCTGTTTATTCTCCGTGTTAGTGTCTAGGTAGTTTGCTGTGACACAGATTAAAGAATTTAATAATGCTGTTTTCATATAGAAGTCAAGAAGTTGTAGTCCAGAAAAAGTGTTAATTTTATTAGCTCAACAAACATGTTAAATTAAGAGTGACTTGGGGGCTGGGTTATTTTTCTTTGCATGTCAAAATTTGCCCAAATAGATCTATTAAAATTAATTCCCTAAATACTAAATTAGTTTAAGTCTACTGTTGGCTGATTGAGAACATGTTGATAACAGAATGTCACAATTTTTAGAAAGCTTTGTAGTTCTGAATAAAAACAATTTATAAGGAAAAATTCAGGATAAAAGAATATTTCATCACCTAAATATCTGGAACAATCAAAAAAATAATGTTTTGCCTTACCTTGAAGTCCTGACAATACTGAATTGATAAAGGATCCAAAGTTATCATATTACAAATATATGGGATCATCAGCCATGAGATTTTTCCACAAATTAAAGTCTATTTAGAGGCTTAGCATGTATGTGTTTTGTGTTTTCACAATGCTTTCAGTGCTGTTAAAAGGGTATCATCAATCGGCCGGAGACATCTTGGTTCTGGGATCCTGCCAAGACTAGTCTGAACAGGTGAGAGTGTGGACTACAGAAGCTAACAACTTCTGGGACAGGCAGGAGCCACAGAGCATCTGTGGCAGACCCCTTTTTGTGCTACAGACATCCGGGCACCTTGCCTGCCAGAGGAGAGGTGTACACCCCACCTGGGTGGCCGATGCCAGAGCATCCACAGGAGCCATCTTCCTTCCTGGATCCCACCAAGACTAGTCTGCACAGGTGAGAGTGTGGACTATAGAAACTAATAGCTTCTGGGACAGGCCCTGTTATGGGCCTTCATCTTTTGCCAGGAGGCAAATCCAAAAAACAGATATTTGTGCACCTTCTCTGCAAAAGGAGAGCTTGCCTGCAGAGAGTGATCTAACCACTGAAACTCATGAGAAAGGTAGTCTCCCTGGTCTGCTGGTATAGGCTAAAAGAATCACAAAAGGAAAAGGCTCTAACCAGAGACAACTATAACAACTGACTCCAGAGATTACCAGATGGGGAAAGGCAGATTTAAGAATCTTACTAACAGAAACCAAGACCACTCACCATCATCAGAACACAGTACTCCCACCACAGCCAGTCCTGGGTACCACAACACACCCAAAAAGCTAAACCCAGATAAAGGCATATCTCATGATGATGGTAGAGGACATCAAGAAGGAATTTAATAACTCACTTAAAGAAATACAGGAGAACACTGCTAAAGAGTTACACATCCTTAAAGAAAAAGAGGAAAACACATCCAAACAGGTGATAGAAATGAACAAAACCATACTAGACCTAAAAAGGGAAGTAGACACAATAAAGAAAACTCAAAGTGAGGCAACGCTGGAGATAGAAAACCTAGGAAAGAAATCTGGAACCATAGATTCGAGCATCAGCAACAGAATACAAGAGATGGAAGAGAGAATCTCAGGTGCAGAAGATTCCATAGAGAACATGGGAACAACAATAAAAAAAATGCAAAATGCAAAAAGATCCTAACTCAAAGCATCCAGGAAATCCAGGACACAATGAGAAGACCAAACCTACAGATAATAGGAGTGGATGAGAATGAAGATTTACAACTCAAAGGACGAGCAAATATCTTCAACAAAATTATAGAAGAAAACTTCCCAAACCTAAAGAAAGAGATGCCCATGAAGATATAAGAAGCCTACAAAACTCCAAATAGACTGGACCAGAAAAGAAATTCCTCCCAACACATAATAATCAGAACAACAAATGCACTAAATAAAGATGGAATATTAAAAGCAGTAAGGGAAAAGGATCAAGTAACATATAAAGGCAGGCCTAACAGAATTACACCAGATTTTTCACCAGAGACTATGAAAGCTATAAGAGCCTGGACAGATGATATACAGACACTAAGAGAACACAAATGCCAGCCCAAACTACTATACCCAGCCAAACTTTCAATTACCATAGATGGAAAAACCAAAGTATTCCACTACAAAAGCAATTTCACACATAATCTTTCCACGAATCCAGCCTTTCAAAAGATAATAACAGAAAAATTAAAAAAAAAACAATACAAGGACAGAAACCACGCCCTAGAAAAAGCAAGAAAGTAATTTTCAAGAAACCTAAAATAAGACAGCCATAAGAAGAGAATGCCAACTCTAACAACAAAAATAATAGGAATCAACAATGACTTTTCCTTAATATCTCTTAATGTCAATGGACTCAATTCCCCCAATAAAAAGACATAGACTGACAGACTGGCTACACAAACACGACCCAACATTTTACTGCTTACAAGAAACCCATCTCAGGGAAAATGACAGTCACTACCTCAGAATGAAAGGCTGAAAAACAAATTTCCAAGCAAATGGTATGAAGAAACAAGCTGGAGTAGCCATTCTAATATCTAATAAAATTGATTTCCAACCCAAAGTCATCAAAAAAGACAAGGAGGGGCACTTCATATTCATCAAAGTTAAAATCTTCCAAGAGGAACTCTCAATTCAGAATATCTATGCTCCAAATACAAGTGCAGCCACATTCATCAAAAAAAAAAAAAAAAAAAAAAACTTTAGTAAAGCTCAAAGCACACATTGCACTTCACAAAATAATTAGTGGGAGACTTCAACACACCACTTTCATCAATGGACAGATCATGGAAACAACAACTAAACAGGGACACAGTGAAACTAAGAAGTTATGAAACAAATGGATCTAACATATATCTACAGAACATTTTATCCTAAAACAAAAGGATATACCTTCTTCTCAGCACCTCATGGTACCTTCTCAAATATTGACCATATAATTGGTCACAAAACAGGCCTCAACAGATACAAAAATATTGAAATAGTCCCATGCATCCTATCAGATCACCATGGATTAAGGCTGATCTTCAATAACAACATAAGTAATAGAAAGCCAAAATTCACGTGGAAACTGAAAAACACTCTTCTCAATGACACCTTGGTCAAGGAAGGAATAAAGAAAGAAATTAAAGACTTTTTAAGAGTTTAATGAAAATGAAGCCACAACATACCTAAAGTTAGGGGACACAATGAAAGCATTTCTAAGAGGAAAACTCATACCTCTGAGTGCCTCCAAAAAGAAACTAGAGAGAGCACACACTAGCAGCTTGACAACACACCTAAAAGCTCTAGAACAAAAGCAAGCAAATTTACCCAAGAGGAGTATGTGGTAGGAAATAATCAAACTCAGGGGTGAAATTTCCAAGTGGAAACAAGAAGAACTGTTCAAACTATGAGCGAAATGAGGAGCTGGTTATTTGGGCACAGTGACAGCATCCTAATTAACAAAATCAGAAATGAAAAGGGAGACATAACAACAGATCCTGAAGAAATCCAAAACAGCATCAGATCCTTCTATGAAAGGCTATACTTAAAAAAACTGGAGAACATGGATGAAATGGACAAATTTCTAGAAAGATACCAGCTACCAAAGTTAAATCAGAATCAGATTAATGATCTAAACAGTCCTATATCCCCTAAAGAAATAGAAGCAGTCATTAATAGTCTCCCAACCAAGAAAAGCCCAGGACCAAATGGGTTTAGTGCAGAGTTCTATCAGACCTTCAAAGAAGATCCTATTTCAGTTCTTCAAAAACTATTCCAAAAAATAGAAGCAGAATGTACTCTACCCAACTCATTCTATGAAGACACAATTACTCTGATACCTAAACCACAGAAAGACCCAACAAAGTTAGAGAACTTCAGACCAATTTCCCTTATGAATGTCGATGCAAAAATCCTCAATAAAATTCTCACTAACCTAATCCAAGAACACATCACAACATTCAACCACCCTGGACAAGTTTGTTTTATTCCAGAGATGCAGGGATGGTTTAATATATGGAGATCCTTCAATGTAATCCATTCTATAAACAAACACAAAGACAAAAAACATATGATCATCTTTTTCGATGCTGAGAAAACATTTGACAAAATCCAACACCAATTCATGATAAAAGTCTTAGAAAGATCAGGAATTCATGGCCCATACCTAAACATGACAAAAGCAATCTACAGCAAACCAATAGCCAACATCAAAGTAAATTGTGAGAAGCTAGAAGCAATCCCACTAAAATCGGGGACTAGACTAGGCTGCCCACTTTCTTCCTAGCTATTCAACATTGTGCTTGAAGTCCTAGCCACAGCAATTCGACAACAAAAGGAGATCAAGTCAATACAAATTGGAAAGGAATAAGTCAAAATATCACTTTTTGCAGATGATATGATAGTATATATAAGTGACCCTAAAAATTCCACCAGAGAACTTCTAAACTTGATATACAGGTTCAATGAAGTATCTGGATATAAAATTATCTTAAACAAGTCAATGGCCATTCTTTACACAAAGGATCAACAGGCTGAGAAAGAATTTAGGGAAACAACACCCTTCTCAACAGTCACAAATAATATAAAATAACTTGGTGTGACTCTAACTAAGGAAGCAAAAGATCTGTATGATAAGAACTTCAAGTCTCTAAAGAAAGAAATTAAAGAAGATCTCAGAAGATGGAAAGATCTCCCATGCTCATGGATTGGCAGGATCAATATAGTAAAAATGGCTATCTTGCCAAAAGCAATCTACAGATTCAATGCAATCCCCATCAAAATTCCAACTCAATTCTTCAACGAATTAGAAAGGGCAATCTGCAATTTCATCTGGAATAACAAAAAACCTAGGATACCAAAATCTCTTCTCAAGGATAAAAGAGCATCTGGTGGAATTACCATGCCTGACCTAAAGCTGTACTACAGAGCAATTGTGATAAAACCTGCATGGTACTGGTATAGCGACAGACAAGTAGACGAATGGAATAGAATTGAGGACCCAGAAATGAACCCTCACACCTATTGTCACTTGATCCTGGACAAGGGAGCTAAAACCATCCAGAAGAAAAAAGACAGAATTTTCAACAAATGGTGCTGGCACAACTGGTGGTTTTCATGTAGAAGAATGTGAATTGATCCATTCCTATCTCCTTGTACTAAGGTCAAATCTAAGTAGGTCACGGAACTCCACATAAAACCAGAGACACTGAAACTTGTAGAGGAGAAAGTGGGGAAAAGCCTCAAAGATATGGGCACAGGGGAAAATTCCTGAATAGAACAGCAATGGCTTGTGCTGAAAGATCGAGAATCGACAAATGGGACGTCATAAAATTGCAAAGCTTCTGTAAGGCAAAATACACTGTCAATAAGACAAAAAGTCCACCAACAGACTGGGAAAGGATCTTTACCTATCCTAAATCAGATAGGGGACTAATATCCAATATATATAAAGAACTCAAGAAGGTGGACCCCAGAAAATCAAATAACCCCTTTCAAAAATGTGGCTCAGAGCTAAACAAAGAATTCTCACCTGAGGAATACCAAATGGCTGAGAAGCACGTGAAATAATGTTCAGCATCCTTAATCATCAGGGGAATGCAAATCAAAGCAACCCTGAGATTCCACCTCACACCAGTCAGAATGGCTAAGATCAAAAATTCAGAGAACAGCAGATGCTGGTGAGGATGTGTAGAAAGAAGAACACTCCTCCATTGTTGGTGTGATTGCAAGCTTGTAACACCACTCTGGGAATCAGTCTAGCGGTTCCTCAGAAAATTGGACATACTAGTATCAGAGGATCCAGCAATACCTCTCCTGGGCATATATCCATAAGATGTTCAAACTGGCAAGAAGGACACATTCTCCACTATGTTCATAGCAGCCTTATTTATAATACCCAGAAGCTTGAAAGAACCCAGATGCCCCTCAACAGAGGAATGGATACAGAAAGTGGTACAATTACACAATGGAGTAGTACTCAGCTATTAAAAAGAATGAATTTATGAAATTCCTAGGCAAATGGATGGACCTAGAGGGAATTATTCTGAGTGAGGTAACTCAATCACAAAGAACTCACATGATATGTACCCACTGATAAGTCGATATTAGCCCAGAAACTTGAATACCCAAGATATAAGATCAATTTGCGAAACACATGAAGCTCAGGAAGAACGAAGACCAAATTGTGGATACTTTGCCCCTTCTTGAAATTGGGAGCAAGGCACCTATGGAAGGAGCTACAGAGACAGAGTTTGGAAGTGAGACAAAAGGATGGACCATCTAGTGGCTGCCATACCTGGAGATCCATCCCATAATCAGCCTCCAAATGCTTACACCATTGCATACACTAGCAAGATTTTGCTGAAAGGACCTTGATTTAGCCCTCTCATGTGAGACTATGCAAGGGCCTAGCAAACACAGAAGTGGATGCTCACAGTCAGCTATTGGATGGATCACAGGGCCCCCAATGGAGGAGGAGCTGGAGGAAGTACCCAGGGAGCTGGGGGGATCTGCAACCCTATAGGTGGAACAACACTATGAACTAACCAGTACGCCCCCATCCCCAGAGCTTGTTTCTCTAGCTGTATATATATCAGAATATGGCCTGGTGGGCCATCAGTGGAAAGAGAGGCCCTGTGGTCGTGCAGATACTTCTGTATCTAATAAATAATACTTCAGAAAAGTAAATGTCATTGAAAAAAATACCTTTATTTGTGATATTGGTTTATACTAACGAGTTATACTTATGTATAGCATATCAATAATAGTGTATAAACTTTACTGATACATAAGTGAGATTGAAAACACCTTTGAAAATAATGAGATACTTATTTTAAATGTTGATTATAATTTTTTCATGGAAAACTGACCATTCAGATAATTTTTAGCTTTGATGGTTTGCAGAAAAAAAAGGTGATTTATCATGTGTAATCATTATACTTAACACGAGGATTAAGTGATGCTCACAAAACGTTACCAGAAATGAAAGAATTTTTGTTACTGCCTCTTGAAAGAATAATTCTGAAATATTTTAAAGTTCTTTATATTTTCGCAATGAAGTTTTCTTTGTTCAGTAGTTCTATATTACAGACTACAAAGTTTTTTACAGGATTCTTCATTGTATTTCTTTATTTTCATGGCATGTTTTCCATACAAAATGAATGGTGTTGTATACATAAAGTGTAACCTGAAGGTAACCAGCCTGGAACAATTCAGACATTTGAATTGCATTCCCAATAGTTCATTACTTTGATAAATGGCACTTTAATGTTCTTGCTCTGTTGGAATTTATGTAAATCTAATGAATCATTTTGACATTTGATAATATTCAAAATATCACTATAAAATATTTTGAAAATAATACTGATATACAATTGTCTACAATACCATTTCTCTCTGGATATGAGGAATTAACTGATTCAACTCTCATGTAAAGGCATCAGGGTGCTTGGCATTTGAATTGTTTACTTTGATCCAACTCACTCTCTTTTGTACAAAGAAAAACAAACATAATTTAAAGCATGATGAGTCCTGAAATGTGTATTTAGGTATATAATAGTCAGAGCTCATTTCTATATCCACTAGCTTATACTTGGATGGAAACCATAAAAATTTAATGATTTGGGGGTCTCTGTCTTCAGTTTCTCCCTTAATTTAATAAATAATTCTATTATATTTAAAAATTATGGTCTATTTAAAATATTTATTAGTCCAAATTGGACTTTACAAAAACAATACTCCATAATTTTACTAAATGACATATATCATACACTCTGAATTTATGTCAAATCAATGACATGGATTCATAATGTTCATTTAAGTATTAAATTTCAGGAAGAAAATGTATATGCTGTTTCTGAACTGCACTTCAAAAAGAAAGATTAGGGAGCATCTCTCTAAAGCCAGGGGCCTTAGTAAGAATATTAATTTTATACTGTAATATTTATTCATAAATGAAACCAAGAACATACTATTGTTAGTGGGAATATTTAAGAATTGGGAGAAAACTATGGAAAGAGCTGGTATTACCTAGTTTTCTGGTGCTGTAAAAAGATGAAATGATGAAGGAAACTAAAGAAAAATATCATTTTGGCTTATGATTTTAGAGAATCCATAATATTGAGGTAAATGTTGTTTCTGGTGGCAGACATGAGAAGAAGAAAGGAAAGCTGAAAGCTCACATCTTGAACATCAAGAAAGAAGCAGAAAGAACTGGTGATAGGGACATTATAATGTCAAATTACACCCCTACTAATGTACTTCCCCCAAGAAGGCTGTAAAATCTACACCTTCCAAAATAATGATGTAAAGTGGAGAACAAGTATCTAAATGCCCTAAAGTAAGGGATACATTTCTCATTTAAACCATCAAAAAGCTTTAAAATCTATGATTGCCTGGATATGTAGGGCTAAAAGAGAGGAGAAGTAGAATACAAAGTGTACTCTTGTGTTTCACAAATAACATTCAATATATCTAACAATAGGAATTCTCTTGTCAAAGTATTCATTTTACGTTCATAAATATAAATGTTTTGGGGATAATATTAAGATTAAGGTATGTTGCTAGAAATATTTTTTAAAATGGCACCATCCCACACTATACCCAGCTACTCTCTGCCCTGGGGGCGGGGGAATCTCACCATCCCTAGGGTAGTCCCAAGGTGGCGGTTGTCCTAACTCCAGTTCACCTGCCTCAGAGCCGCTTCTACCTTCTCAGCCTTCTGACCCTATATCTAATTGTCATAAATCCCCTTAACTCAGTAATTTAAAACTCTAGAAGCTTATAATTAATCAGTCAGATTTATATATCAATAAATTTTCAATTCACAATATGCTCACACAATAATTTCATAACCAAATTGATAATGATGCAAGATGCCCACCTAGAGTAGAGAATTTATCCCAATTATCCATCCTTTATGATAATCATAGCTACCTGTGCCTACTTAAAGCCACACGGAATCTGGATTGTCTTCCTCTGCCTCCATCTTCCTTTCTCTCCCTGTCCCCTGTCCTGTCTCTGAAACTCTTAGCTCCACCTCCCCTTTCTCTGTACAATCAAAGGCTTCTTGTTGTATTAGTTTTTAAATTAATTGAGGGTGGGGAATTTTGCTACAAAGATGAGTGACTGAAAACAGAGGTATAGGGGAAATTGCACCTTTGAAGACAGTTTTCTCTTCTGTGACAATGTAGGTGAGATTTACAATTATTGCTAGCCTTCTAAAGTTTGTAGGCTCAGAAAGTTAGATGTTCTTAATATAGCCATATGAAATCTGATTTAAGAGCAACAATTTAACCACTAAGTATATGGTATAGCAGGACATAAAGTTAAATGTCATATATGTAATAAAAATCTCAAAATGTAGATTAATAGCTCTACCAGTCTCTATAAGTAAAAGACAAAAACACATCCAGTGAGCATTCAGTTTGAATTGTATGCTTATAATGTTTACATTCATATGCAACAGTTATATTTAAAGAAGAGCCCTTAAGGGATAACTAATAAAATAACAAACCGTGAAATAGAGTTGTTAATATAAGTCAACCAAAGAGGGTGCATAAAGGCAAACAAAATATTTCTATGTAGCATTTTCAACTTCGACCTATCCAACTGAGTAGAGGATTTTTGCCAATATAATGCAATTCAGTAGTGTCTGGTTGGAACTCTGTCACTTTATTTTTTTTTTTTTTATCATTTCAAGCAACAAAATTTTCAATGGAACGATAGTGGCAAAGGAATTGTCTAAAGTTGTCTAAATGAGAAAATTTCAATTCCTGCCAGACATAATAAGGCAGCACAGTCACTCCAGTTCTGAAAGCTACTGTACTCCCAGATCTGTATTCTCTTAGCTGAAAAGATAGTACCCACAAAGGACCATTTCATTTACATTAAAACTCTCTCAGAATATTCTTGTAAAACATGCTTGCAAAGCCAGAAAATAAGATGATTGCTATCATTTCAAAAATATTTATTTAAAAAAATATGTGCATGTGGAGGTGGAAAAGAGCTCATATAACTATAGGTGCCCAAGGAGGCTAGAAGAGTCTGCTCTGTCACCTTGAGCTACCAGATGTGGCTTCTGTAAAAGGTCCTCTTTCAGGTCATGTACAAAAGCAGTAAACTCTCTTGTGTGGTGAACCATCTCTCCAGCTTTTATTCCTTTCATGGACGATAATGTTTTTATTTTGTTTTAGAATGGTTATATTCTTGAATGATGAATTGAAGTGTGTACCATATGTAGCAGTACTATAGCGTTCATGCAAAAACAAAATGACATTTGATCAGTGAATATTTAATATGTATTCAAACAACAAGCCATCATCTAGAAAAATGTCCATGTGTGTGAATCATTAACCCTTGGTCTAATGAGTAGCATGGCTAGATGTTAAGATTAGATGCATGTTTCTGACTACAATGAACGTGGTTAATTATAGCTGTTACTTCTGTAGTAAAAACATTTAGTTTTAACTTTTAAGTTAAACAGAAATTACTGTTTTATTACCATAGAATTATAATTGATATTTTCAGAAAATTGCATAATTTGTAGTTTCTAAGCTATTTTTTACATTATAAATTTTAAGTAGAGTGTTGTTCAGTTTCCAGGAATATCTGTTGTTTCTGTTGTTGAAGTTCAACTTTGATCCATAGTGATCTGATAAGATGCATGGTGTTATTTCAATCTTCTTGTATCTGTTGAGTTTTGTTTTGTGATTAATTATATGGTTAATTATGGAGAAGGTCCCATGAGGTGCTGGGAAAAAGGAATATTCTTTTGTGTTTGAGGAAAATGTTCTATAGATATCTGTTCTGTCCCTTTGAATCATAACCTCTCTTAGATTTGTTATGTCTCTTAGTTTCTGTCTTAATGACCTGTTATCCATTGGTGAGGGTGGGGTGTTGTTGTTTCCAATTATTAATGTGTGGGATGTGTGGGTTTGATATGTGTTTAAGCTTTAGTAATGTTTGTTTAATGAATGTGGGTGCCCTTGCATATGGAGCATAAATGTTCAGAATTAAAATGCCCTCTTCGTCGATTTTTCCTTTCATGAGTATGCAATATCCTTCCATGTATTTTTGATTACTTTCAGGTAAATGTCTATTTTATTAGATATTAGAGAGGCTAATACATTTTGTTTCTTCGAGGTTTCTTGTAATACTGGAAATAGTTTTACCTGAAGACTCAGCTATACCCCTGGTTATACAGAAAAATGTGGTTTATTTACATAATGAAATACTATTCAGCTATGTGAAAACAAGAATATCATGAACATTGCAGGTAAATAGATGGAACTAGAAGATACCATCCTGAGTGAGGTAACTCAGTCCCAAAAGGACATGCATAATATGTACTCATTGATAAAAGTATATTAGTCATAAATGATAGATACTCATGAAGCATTCCCGCAAACTCAAGGAAATTAAACAAGTAGGAAGGTCCAAGTGAGCATGCTTGACTCCCACTTAGAAGTAGGAACAAAATTGTCATGGGAGGCACAGGGCAGGAGGGACCTAAGTGGGTAAGGGGAGATCTAGGGGAATAGTGGAGAGGGTAGGCATGGGAAGAGATGGGAAGGAGTTCCACGGGGTGAGGAGAATGAATAGAAATACTCTTCTGCTTTTAGTTGGCATGGGGGGATTCTCTAAGAAGTTCCAGAGACCCATGATGAGGGAGCTTCTTAGGAGTCAAGCAGGTGACCTTAACAGAAGTGTCTAATACTTTGGATATGGAACCTGAAGAGACCATCCCCAGGAGCTAGAAAAGACCCACAGTGGAGTGATAGGAATACCAACCCATCTACAAAACTTTTGACTCCAAATTGGTCCTGTCTAAAAAAAAAATGCAGGGCAAAGATGCATCAGTGACTGAAGTAAAAGCCGACCAGTGGTGGGCCCCTTTTTGAGACACAACACATGTGCAGGCACTCAATCCTCACACTGTTAATAATGCTATGTTGTTCTTGCAGACAGGAGCCTAGCATATCAGACCTCTGAGAGTCTCTACCCAGCAGAGGTTGATGCAGATACCCACACAAACATTGACCCAAGGTCTGGGAACCCCGTGGAAGAGTTAGGAGAAGAATTGAAGGCCCTCAAGGAGATGGCAACCCCACATGAAGAACAACAGTATCAACTAACCTAGACCTCTCGGAGCTCCCAGAGTCTGAGCCACCAACTAAAAAACATACAGAGGCAGATCTGAGCTACACACACACACACACACACACACACACACAGAGACACACACACACATGTAGATAGTAGACAATTACCCTGTCTAGTGTCAGTGAGAAAGGATGGGTCTGAACCTGCAGAAACTTGATGCATCAGGATGAAGAGATACAAGGAGGGTGGTGGTTGCCCTCTCACAGGCAAAAGGGAGGGGAATGGGAGAGGAAGTCTGTGAGAGGGGACAAATAGAGGAAGCAACATTTGACATATACATAAATGAATAAAAAAATTAAAAAAAGAAATCAATTCAGAAAACAAAAACAAATCAGTAATCAAACACAAGTTCAATTTGTGTTGCCTATATATTCTCTTGAGCATGGTGAAACTCCCAGTGGCTAGCCGCTTAAAGAAAACCAAGTTCTTCCCCACCCCACCCCTACCTCCACTCCCATCAGAAGCCACAAATTGTGGAGAGCTATAATTCAGCACACTTATCACAATTTTAAAGAGTTCTTTTCGATGATTTAATGTCTAGATTAATTATTACTATCTCTAAAAGCATTAAGAAAGTGTTATATTTATGTCCCTATCCCATGTTACCATCATAGGTCATGTAGATATCCAAAGTGTCTGATGCTGCCTATAGACCTGTTGATATCCTTAACCTGTGCTGCCACCAGGGCATATTATGTGTTATCACAGATGTCTTCTATGTCCCTCTTTTTTTTTTTAATTTTTTATTAGATATTTTCTTCATTTACATTTCAAATGTTATCCCCAAAGTCCCCTATACCCTCTCCCCACCCTACTCCCCTACCCACTCACTCCTACTTCTTGGCCCTGGCATTACCCTGTACTGGGGCATATAAAGTTTGAAAGAACAAGGGGCCTCTCTTCCCAGTGATGGCCAACTAGGCCATTTTCTGCTACATATGCAGCTAGAGACAAGAACTCTGTGGGTACTGATTAGTTTATATTGTTGTTCCACCTATAGAGTTGCAGACCCCTTCAGCTCCTTGGATACTTTCTCTAGCTCCTCCATTGGGGGCCCTGTATTTCATTCTATAGATGACTGTGAGCATCCACTTCTGTATTTGCCAGGCACTGGCATAGCCTCACAAGAGACATCTAGAAAACCCAATATGAATTACAAAACACAAAAAAATCAAGGAAGACCAACACATGGATACCTCATTCCTCCCTAGAATAGGGAATAAAATACTCATGGAAGGAGTTACAGAGACAAAGTTTGTAGCTAACACGAAATGATGGACCATCCATAGACTGCACCACCCATAATCAGCCACCAAATGCAGACACTAGTGCATATGCCAGCAAAATTTTGTTGAAATGACCTTGATATAGATGTCACTCTTTCTTAATTGTGAGTATGCAGTCATTGATACCATGGCAAAAGTAGCTTTCTTGCCCCTTAGAGTCAACAGGAGCACAGATCTTAGACTTCTACATTGTTTCTGGCTACAGCACTTTCCATAAACCTCGCTATGCTGTCACATAGCAGTACTGACTACAGATATCAGCATATCTATCTGCTTCAGCACAGGCCATAGAAAATACCATAACCCTTGGAGGAAGCACTGGACACTCACATTTTTAGAGCCCAGTGTGGTAGCATGGCTCATAGATATCAAAAACCACAAAATAGTAACAGCCTTGACAGAAAGACAATGAAGAAAACTTTTAAAAATTGTGTTAAGGATGCTGAAATGTAATTCTTTATAATTGATCACTTCTAGTGTGGGAAGGCATCAGGCCAATTTGTAGCATGTGAGGAGATAAAAGATTTTAATTATTACCCACATGGAAAAATGTACAGGACTGTGAAAGATTTGAAAGAATGACTTTGAACCTGTTGTTCAGAAAATAAAAACTATTCCATACAGCCTCAACCTGAACTGAAAATTTTTGTACTAAATATATATTTGACATTCTCTACAGGGTTTGAACAAGAATCAGTGTCTCATAAATAAAATTTCAAAATGTAAGTGCTATAATATGATGTACATGAAGATGTGATAGAATTTGATAATATCAAGTTTCTTGGGGAATATGATGAAGAGAAAATTATTTAAATTATTTAATATATTTAAATGGCTTGTGTAAAACTATCCACATAGGGGATAGAAAGATGTCTCATTGGATAACTACATACAGCTTTTGCAGCAAAATTTGGTTCATACTCCATTACCCAAATACTAGCTCCCAATGACTAAAATTCCAATTCCTGAGACTTGATGCCTTCTTCTGGCTTCTGGGTCCTTCTGCATGCACATAAAACAATGTAGTAATCTTTTTAAAAAGTCCAAACTGTCAAGTCAAAACACGGGACATATATTCACATGTAAAGGATATAAAATGTATATGATTTGAAGCAAATGGCACGTCAATTTTAGATGAAAAACATCTCTGCACTAAATCACAGAATTGAGATGAGCCCAATGCTTTTAAAGAAAGGTTGGGGGGGGGGAGAATGAGACAGAGAGTTTGTATAAAGCAATGAACAAAGAAATAAGAACCTGTTAAAGTTAACAATATAAAACTTTCAACTTTGATAAAGACATGAAAAATGTTATTGAAAATGTATTATAAAAAAATAACTGTAGTGCTTGTAGAGGTGGGTTGTGTACATTCCCCTTAAATCCATTGTCTATCTCTGGGTTCACCTTAAAGAAATACAGGAAAATACTTTTAATAAGGTGAAGACATTAAAAGAAGAGGTAAATTACAATAAAGAAATTGAGGAAAATACAAACAGGTGAATGAAATTAATAAAACAACCCAAGATCTGAAAAGAGAAACAGAAGCAATAAAGAGAACACAAACTGAGGAAATCTTGGAGATGGAAAACCTAGGAAAGAAAACAGGAACTATAGACATAAGCATCTGAATTCAGAGGGTAGAAAAAAGGATCTCAGGTACAGAATATATGACCAATATATCAGTCAAAGAAAATGTAAAATGTGAAACAATTCATGACATAAAACATGCAGAAAGTTTGGGATTATGTGAAAGACCAAACCTAAGAATAATAGCACTAGAAGGAGAAGATTCTCAGCTCAAGGTCCCAGACAAGATCTTCAACAAAATCATAGAAGAAATTTTCCCTAACCTAAAGAAACTGATGCCTATACATGTACAAGAAGCTGACAGAGCACCAAACAGACTAGACTGAAAAAGAAAATCCTCTTGCCACATGATAATCAAAATACTAAATATAAAGAACAAAGGAAGAATTTTAAAAGCATAAATGAGAAAAGACCAAGTAACATATAAATGTAGACCTATCAGAATTATACCTGACTTCTGAACTGAGACTCTCAAAACGTGGGAGGAGGGGCTGGTTAGGCCTGTCTTACAGATCTAAGAGACCACAGATATCAGCCCATACTACTATACCTAGCAAAGCTTTCTACACCCTAGATAGAGAAATCAATATATTCCATAACAAAACTAAATTTAAACAATACTTTCTCACTAACCCATCCCTACACTAGATTCCAAATAAAAAGTTCCGAACATATGAGATAAACTATCCTCAAGAAAACACGAGGAATAAATACTTTCATACCATTAAAACTAACAGAAGAGAAACACACACAGGTATACACACAAAAAATAACAGGGAGTAACAATCGTTGGTCATTAATATCTCTCAGCATCAATGGACTAAGTTCCCTAGTATACTGGCTAATAGAATGGATGCTTAAACAAAATCCATCATTCTACTGCATACAAGAAACACATGTCAGCAAAAAACATAAAAACTATCTCATAATAAAACTCTAGAAAAAGGTTTTCCAAGCAAACATACCCAAAAAAGCAAGTTGGAACAGCCATTGTTATACCCAATAAAATAGACATTCAACTGAAACTAATCAAAAGAGACAGAGAAGACACTTCATAATCATTAAAGCAAGAATCTTTTCAAAGCACATTTCAATTCGGGACATCTATGCCCAAATACAAAGGCACCAACATTCATAAAAGAGATATTTCCATAGCTTAAATCATACCTCCAACCCCACACATTAATAGTGGTAGACTTCAAAACCCCATTTTCCCCAATGAACAGGTCATTGAGACAAAAATGAAACAGAGAAATGATGAAACTTATTTCTAATAATGAAATAACAATGAGGTTGTGATTTAAATGGACAGAACATATATCTATAGAATATTTCATGCAAATACTTATGAATATATCTTCTTCTCAGCACCTCACAGAATCTTCTCCAAAATTGAGGATATAATTTGTTACAATGCAAGCCTCAGCAGATACAAGAAGATTTAAGTAATCCCATGCATTTTATCAGATCAACAAGGATTAAAGGATTCAACTACAACAGGGGAAAAAAAAAGAAATCCTACATATTCATGAAAACAAAACAACTCTTTACCCAATTATCACTGGGTCAGGAAAGAAATGAGGAAATTAAAAAATTCTGGAATTCAATGAAAACGAGGGCAAAACATCCCCCAAACTTAAGAGACACTGTGAACACAGTGCTAAGAGGAAAGTTCATAGGATTAAATGTCCTCATAAACAAATAGGAGTGTTCTCATACTACTAAACTTAAAGTATTCCTGAGACTAGAAAAATTAGGAACAAACACACCCAAGAGGGGTAGATGGCAGAAAATAATCAAACACCAGGCTGAAATCAATCAATTGTAAACAAAGAGAACAACATAAAGTATCAACAAAACCAAGAGTTGGTTCTTTGAAACAATCATCCAGACAGACAGAGCTTTAAACAAACTAACTAAAAGGCAGAGAGACAGTACCTAAATTAACTAAATGAGAAGTGAAAAGGGATACATAGAAACAGTTACTGGAAAATCAAAGAATCATTAGGTCTTACTTCAAAAACCTCTGTTCCACAAACTTGGAAAATCTAAATGAAATGGATGAATTTCTAGACAGATGCCATTTATCAAATATAAATCAAGATTGGGTAAACTATCTGATTAGTACCATAAGCACTAAGAAAATAGAAGTACTCATAAAATATCTCCCAACAAAAGAAAGCCCCAAGCTAGATTTATTGAGCACAGACTTCTACCAGACTTAAAAAAAAATAGCTAAGGCCAATACTCCTCAAACTATTCCACAAGTATAAACAGAAGAAACATTGCCAAACTCATTTTATAAGGCCCCAGTCACCGTGATACCTAAAATATACAAAGACCTAAAGAGAATTTCAGATCAATTTCCCTTATGGACATTGATGCCGAAATACACAGTAAGATACTAGTAAACTGAATCCAAGAATACATCATGATCAAGTTGTCTTTATTCCAGTCATGCAGGGGGTGGTTTAATCTACCATATAAACAAACTGAAATAAAACACCACATGGTCATCTCATTACATACTGAAAAGGGCTTTGACAAAATCCAGAACCCCTTCATGTTAAAGGTCTTGATGAAATCAGGGGCAGAGCACATACCTAAACCAAATAAATACAATGATCCAGTAGCCAACATCAAGTTAAATGGAGAAAACCTCAAAGCAATTCCAATAAAACCAGGGACAAAAAAAGATTTCCCACTCTCTCCTTACTCTTCAAATAGTACTTGAAGTTCTAGCCATATCAAAAAGGAAGTTAAAGAGACCAAGGGGATACTTCTTTCTTTTCAGTTTGTAGTAGAAAAGAAGGTGGGAAAGAGCCTTGAACTCATTGGCACATGGAGGGGCGGGTGTTTCCTGGCTCTTTCTGAACTCTGCCTGGCTGGTTCTATTTGCTTCTGTCCCAAACCCCTCTCCAAGATGACTGATTTAAATTGGTATTGCTCACCTTCTGAATAAATAGATCTGTTTGGCCTCAAACTGACTCTAAGAATCTGTACTAATCTGGATTCTTCTCATTCTCTGGCTTGTTCCGTCTTCAACTTGTCTACCATGGTCTGGACTCAGTTAGCCCCTCAACATCTGAATCTAGGTATACAGGTGGGCAAGGAGATGGTGAGAAGTGACAGACACTGACATAGAGATAATGCTGTACCTGAATGTAATTTCTCAAAGCAAGCATCAGACTTATATTACAGAAGAAAACCAAGAAGTTATGTGATGCATCAGTCAAGGTACTTTGAAGTGATCTGACACAAAACAGAGAAATGCAAACATAAAGACTGACAGGAACCAGGCAGTGGTTACAACTAAGATAAAAGGCAGCCCTTTCTAAAGTCAGCCATTATAGGAGCCAGGTGAGGATTTCACACCTTAGTCAAAATTTATGATATTCTTCTGAGCCTTGTGAAAGCTTTCACCAGAGGGTTCTGCTCTTGCTGACCTTTTCATGAATAATGCAATACAATAGTTCCTCCTTTAACCACAACCCTCCTTCTTCCCAGGCCACAATAAATTCCCACATATGGGTGTAACTCGGCTGTATTTGTTTGTTTGTTTGTTTGTTTTTTGTTTTTCGAGACAGGGTTTCTCTGTGTAGCCCTGGCTGTCCTGGAACTTACTCTGTAGACCGAGCTGGCCTCGAATTCAGAAATCCGCCTGCCTCTGCCTCTCAAGTGCTTGGATTAAGGGTGTGAAGCCACCACCACCCAGCATTCGGCTGTAATTATAAGTATACTTTGTAGAACTTGCCCTGAGATTTCTAGCTCTTACCCAGTAAACTGCAAGGTCTGATTTATTTCACTGTCTATCAACACTGGAGGCATTACATCTGAATGAGTAGCATTACCTATAATATAACACTGATTATGACAAGGACAAATCTGGAGCATTTGTGCTTCAAGATGCCAAAGCTCTAGGAGAAAAGTTTCAGTGAAATGTTTTGCCTCAGGACTGCGTCCAACCTTTGGGCTTGTCACGCAGACTTCACTGGAATGGGTGTGGCATGTATCTAGCTTTTTCTGTCTTCAATCTGTCTCTCTCCTTTTAAAACTGCTACCTGAGCAACTTAAAAACTGATTCATGATCTGCTGTCACTGCACTGACTCTCAACTGAATCAAACTGACTGACTACAACTCAGAGATCTATATGCCTCTGTCTCTCTTCTGAGTGCTGGTATTAAAAGCATGTACCACCATCCCTGGACATAACCTTTTCTTTACCTGAAACTTGCCCTGTGTAGGCTAGACTTAAGTTCAGAGATCGGCTTGCTTCTGTCTCCTGGGAATGAAAGTGTGTCTGTTTTCCCACTGAATCATGCAGACCCACAAGGTAATTGGCTGGGATCTCTTGTCAGAGCAGCCATGTTGCTGAGTTAAAGTTCCACTACAGGAGAGGCCTGATAGATATCTCCAATTTAGACTCTCTTCCCTCATAATGTCTGACCATGGATCTCTGCATCTGCTCTCATCTGCTGCTGGAAAAAGATTCTCTGATGACAACTGGACAGGACACCAATCTATAAGTGCAGTAGAATATCACTCTTTATTTTAAAGGGGGGAAATTTAACATCTTTAAAATGTGCTTTTTAAAATTTTTGTTGTATAAAAAAGTGTTTCATAGTTTTTAACTCTCAAGACAGACACTGAACCCTCCACCTACAGCCTACCATACTTCAATGGCATATCTCATAACTAGTCCAATTTCCCCTTATAGGAAGTTAATGCTCAGAATAGGCCCCCTAACAATTTATCACCACTAGCAAACTCTTTAGAGATATAAAGAAGCTATCAAGCAAGGCTCTTTCAAAGTGAGGTTAATGAAAATCCCTATAACAGCAATAATTTCCAGCAGATACCAAACAAAGCATCACCAAATGCTGAACACTAAAAAATTAAATAGTTTCAGTAATATTTCATTTTTTATTGGAAAAGTAGTTAAATTATATTAAACAAGTCTGTTTCCTCCAAAAGAAATTATCTAGCTTTTATTAAGATGCCTGTAAAAAGTAGGTGATGGTAAGCAGACATGATCAGAAAAAACACAGTACAGTAATTTGATTCACTTGCCTCAGAACCAAATGGACCTGTGACATACCTGATCACAGATGGCAGCATGGTGAAAAAAACTAAGCTAAATGGGGAAGCAATCAGGACACCTCCCAGTGATAATTCTGGTGACTCATAGGTTCTAGCAGTATACAAAAGCATTAACAGAGCAAGATAGGTAAGGGAGATACAAGCACTATCTCATCTCATTCTGTGGGTTTGTACTTTGTATTGCAACAATGCAAATAGACTGTATCAGTATATCACAATGTGTGTAGACAATGGAATTCATGCTTGAGAAAGGCTGCTGAGCTTGTGTACCAATATAAAAAGCAGAACTCAGTTGTTGAGTATAGGCCTAATACAGCTTTTAAAACTGCAGGACAGCTAGGATATTTTTGCAATCCAGTATAGCAACACCTGAAATGAAGTTTTAGTTGAGTAAGGGTATAAGATGAATTTGGGGAGCAAACACTGGAGTCAGGTATATTGTACATGGATAAAAATCAGTGTTTAGATAGGAAAAAGGAAGATGTCTGCTCACAGTTAACTTTATTTCAAGGATTATGATGAAATGATTTGTTAAATATTTTTATTAGTTATTTTCCTCACTTACATTTCCAATGCTCTCCCAAAAGTCCCCCATAACCTCCCACCCACTCCTCTACCCACCCACTCCCATTTTTTGGCCCTGGCATTCCCTTGTACTGGGGCATATAAAGTTTGCATGTCCAATGAGCCTTTCTTTCCAGTGATGGCTGACTAGGCCATCTTTTGATACATATGCAGCTAGAGTCAAGAGCTCCAGGGTACTGGTTAGTTCGTAATGTTCTTCCACCTATAGGGTTGCAGATCCCTTTAGCTCCTTGGGCATTTTCTCTAGCTCCTCCATTGGGGGCCCTGTGATCCATCCAATAGCTGACTGTGAGCTTCTACTTATGTGTTTGCTAGGCCTTGGCATAGTCTCAAAAGAGACATCTATATCAGGGTCCTTTCAGCAAAATCTTGCTAGGGTATGCAATGGTGTCATCGTTTCGAGGCTGATTATGGGATGGGTCCCTGGATATGGCAGTCTCTAGATATTCCATCCTTTTGTCTCAGCTCCAAACTTTGTCTCTGTAACTCCTTCCATGGGTGTTCTGTTCCCAATTCTAAGAAGGGGCAAAGTGTCCACACTTTAGTCTTCCTTCTTCTTTAGTTTCACGTGTTTTGCAAATTGTATCTTATATCTTGGGTATTCTAAGTTTCTAGGCTAATATCCACTTATCAGTGAGTATATATCATTTGAGTTCTTTTGTGATTGGGTTACCTCACTCAGGATGATGCCCTCCAGGTCCAACCATTTGCCTAGGAATTTCATAAATTCATTCTTTTTAATAGCTGAGTAGTACTCCATTGTGTAATTGTACCACATATTTTGTATCCATTCCTCTGTTGAGGGGCATCTGGGTTCTTTCCAGCTTCTGGCTATTATAAATAAGGCTGCTATGAACATAGTGGAGCATATGTCTTTCTTACTAGTTTGAACATCTTATGGATATATGCTCAGGAGAGGTATTGCTGGATCCTCCAGTAGTACTATGTCCAATGTTCTGAGGACCTGCCAGACTGATTTCCAGAGTGGTTGTAAAAGCTTGCAATCCCACCAACAATGGAGGAGTGTTCCTCTTTCTTCACATCCTTGATAGCATCTGCTGTCACCTGAATTTTTGATCTTAGCCATTCTGACTGGTGGAGATGGAATCTCAGGGTTGTTTTGATTTACATTTCCCTGATGATTAAGGGTGTTGAACACTTTTTCAGGTGCTTCTCAGCCATTCTGTATTCCTCAGGTGAGAATTCTTTGTTTAGCTCTGAGCCCCGTTTTTTAGTGGTGTTATTTGATTTTCTGGAGTCCACCTTCTTGAGTTCTTTATATATATTGGATATTAGTCCCCTATCTGATTTAGGATAGGTAAAGGTAAAAATCCTTTCCCAATCTATTTGTGTCCTTTTTGTCTTATTGACAATGTCTTTTGCCTTACAGAAGCTTTGCAGTTTCATGAGGTCCCATTTGTCAATTCTTGATCTTACAGCACAAGCCATTGCTGTTCTATTCAGGAATTTTTCCCCTGTGCCCATAACTTCGAGGCTTTTTTCCACTTTTTCCTCTATAAGTTTCAGTGTCTCTGGTTTTGTGTGGAGTTCCTTGACCTACTTATATTTGACCTTAGTACAAGGAGATAGGAATGGATCAATTTGCATTCTTCTACATGATAACCACCAGTTGTGCCAGAACCATTTGTTGTAAATGCTGTCTTTTTTCCACTGGATGATTTTAGCTCCCTTGTCAAAGATCAAGTGACAATAGGTGTGTGGATTCATTTCTGAGTTTTCATTCCATTGGTCTACTTGTCTGTCACTATACCAATTCCATGCAGTTTTTATCACAATTGCTCTGTAGTACAGCTTTAGGTCAGGCATGGTGATTCCACCAGAGGTCATGATAAAAGTCTTGGAAAGATCAGGATTTCAAGGCCCATACCTAAACATGATAAAAGCAATCTACAGCAAACCAGTAGCCAACATTAAAGTAAATGGTGAGAAGCTGGACACAATCCCACTAAAATCAGGGACTAGACAAGGCTGCCCACTTTCACCTACCTATTTAACATTGTACTTGAAGTCCTAGCCAGAGCAATTTGACAACAAAAGGAAATCAAGGGGATACAAATTGGAAAAGAAGAAGTCAAAATATCACTTTTTGCAGATGATGTGATGTATATATAAGTGACCCTAAAAATTCCACCAGAGAACTCCTAAACCTGATAAACAGCTTTGGTGAAGTAGCTGGATATAAAATTAACTCAAACAAGTCAATGGCCTTTCTCTACACAAAAGATAAAGAGGCTGAGAAAGAAATTAGGGCAATAACACCCTTCACAATAGTCACAAATAATATAAAATTGTTTGGCATGACTCTAACTAAGGAAGTGAAAGATCTGTATGATAAGAACTTCAAGTCTCTAAAGAAAGAAATTAAAGAAGATCTCAGAAGATGGAAAGGTCTCCCATGCTCATGGATTGGCAGGATCAACATTGTAAAACTGGCTATCTTGCCAAAAGCAATCTACAGATTTAATGCAATCCCCATCAAAATTCCAACTCAATTCTTCAACGAATTGGAAAGAGTAATCTGCAAATTCATCTGGAATAAAAAAAAAAAAAACACAAAAGAAACTAGGATACCAAAAACGCTTCTCAAGGATAAAATGCTTTTATATTAATTAATTAATTAATTAATTAATCTATTTCCAAGAAGTTAATATTTAAAGCTACATTTCCACCTTTCAGTGCCTGTTTAAGTAAGTGCGTGCCCATCAGCTTGTTGGTGTTGCTAAGTAGGTGGTAACTTTCCACTTTCACTGTAGAATATCATCCTCTTTAATGTGAGTTCCCACAAAATCAACACTGAAATTGCATACTTCCAATTAACCGTGATACTGAGTAAACATTCCAAAAAGAATGAGTGGAGACACAAAACAAAAGCTAGTAGGGCAAACAAACACCAAAACACTGCAGCTCTATATTAATCATCTATGACTCAGGATTGAATAATCTGTGTTCTAATTATCTCTGATAACCACAACAGTCCAATTCTGTCACCATCGAATCCTGTTGTTTCTCTTCTGGTTCAGTTTCAGTTCATGCCTGCAGCTAGCCTCAGTAATCAATTTATGATTCTGAAGTCTCTAGAATCCTATAAAATACTTGCTCTTTCCACTTTCATTCATAGATTGGATAGGGGCTTGTTTATAGAGAAAAGCTATTGACCACTAGTAGTGCAAGGGGAGGGAGAATCATTGTCATCAGTAGTGTAGCTACTAGTTAGTGACTAATGTTCTAGTCAGTGATCATGTGGGCAGTCCTGGTAACAACAAGATAGAGGTTATTTTTCTCACTTCATTCTCCTTAATAGAAATGAATATACTCTTTAGTCATAAGTTGATATAACTTCAAAATATTTCTCATATATTCATTAAAGATATATTTTTCAGATATATGGTTGAAAAATCAAACAATATTGTTCTGTGTTCACTGAATACACATACATCTGTTTCCCTAAGTTTATCCCTAAGAGTACTACCATTGTGAAATACTGAAAATGTAATTTCCTAAGTTTTTAACTCTGCATTAAAAATGCTATATATGTTGGTCACATTTGTTTTTCATGCCTAAGATATTGCAATCTCATCCAGTTTGTCTCTAAACAAATGGATCCTATTAATGTATCATCTGATTTTATTACAGGAAACTTGAATTTTAATGAGCCCTGCTTGATTTGGATGAGTCAAGACAAGCATAACACAATTGAGTCAATTAACAAGAATTTTGTAATCAATGTTGATTAGCAAAATAGGGAGAGGGTATGTGAATAATTTGGAGGCATTCCCTGCCTTGAACACAAATATTATGGGTAAACATTGGACATTTAAAGGTAGTACATTCTACTCAAATAGGATGATAAAATATTTTATACTTCAAAAATATTAATTTCTATGTAGTTCATTATATATGAGTGGATAATTCAAAAGACCTATTGAAAAAACAATATTTTTCTGCTTCTGTCTGCAAGACAATAATAACCACTGAAGATTACATCTGTTGCTAAACATGTAATAAAATAATCTAGAATACAGACATGTAATTATTATGATTATATCTCTGCCCTCTTTTTCAGCAATGACTACGTACAGCTGCTTTAGAGTTTTCTTTGTTTAACATAATTTATACATTATAAAAGCTTGTTTTTCTGCCAATGTTACTTTATTTTTCTTATAAAGAAACAGATGCATTTAACTTGTTTATATTTACAGATATGTACATATTCTCTAATTTTTTCTCAACTGATACTCTCCTTAACATTTTACATTTTTTTTTACAAGTTATAATAAGAATCTTTCATCATGGACTCTCTTAAATTCTTTGCAATTATTTCTAGGCCTTTATCAAGTCATTTAATAATTGGATATTAATACATTTCAGTGTTATAGAATTTTATGCCAAGGAGCTTAATATTTAGCATTGTTTTCCAACAGAACTTTTGAAGTAAGAAATCTATTATGCTTATATGTAGAGCTAACATCAGATCTTAGAGAAAAAAGTGAATAATCATGCATGAGGAAGAATTAAGGATCTGGGGAAATGGCTCAGTGGTTTAGAGGGAGCACTGGTTTTGCATAGGACACAAATTCCCTTTCCAGAAAACATGCAGGGTGGATAACAACTTCCAATGTTCAGATCTTCAAATTTTCAACATAGATGTTACTTATGGCCTTTATATACATCTACATTCACATGAATACATCCTTTATACATAAACATAACCAAAATAACATAAAATATTTAAAAAGAATTAAATTTCATGAGGATTAATAACATTATATGTACCTAAAATTATATATAACTCATATAAATATGTGTATGCATATACATATAGTTTAAATTAAAATTTCCCACTGAGATTTGACAATGCTGACCCTAGAAGCTACATATTACTTAATAAAACACTTCAATATCAGGCATGAAAAGTATCCAGTTGTGGTTTTCTGACATGGCCTCCACTTGTTGTAAGAGAAACTTACTTGAAGAAGAGAGGTAGCTATATTTATCTGTAAGTATAAGGCTATGTAAGATTTAGAAAGAATATAGTAAGGAATTATGCTGGTCTAACAAAATGGATTTTTTTTTCTCTTAGGATCATGACCTTACTAGCATTGAGAAGCTTTCTAAGTTTCCAGTAACAGGCACAAATTGCCCTATGTTAAATGGTGCTTAAGTCCAATTTGACAGTAGTTGGCTGCCACCAACATATATCTGACTTTCTGTACATTTATGCCCATGTTGTAAGTGTTTTGGTTCATATGTGTTACAGCTGGTAGAATTGTTATATGGCTTCCATTCCTTGGCAACTTGCAAATTTACTCTGCAACTATGTAAGCCATGAATCCTTTGACCCTGTATCCTAAATCTTAAGTGTCTTTAGTAATAGGAACTCACCCTCTGGGAAACCCAAAGGATACATTGAAGATTCACTCCTAGAAATGGTGCATAATCAAGACTAGAACAATGGTAGTATAATAAACAGGCTAATGTAAAGGGGTGAACATGTTTCATGTTCGTAATATTTGACAAAAACTACAGCTGCTTGGTTTACCTTAGGTATGAATGCTGCAGCCAGTCCCATAGCACCCAGAGGAGGCTCTACTCCCAGGCACTCTTACACACCCAGGATCTTAGGATCAGGGGTGAGTAGGACGCAACCTCTGTTCCAACACCACAGGAGTAACTGGGACCAGCAGGATCCAGGGACACAGGAGCACTGCCTGACCAGTGGCTTCTGTTCCTTCTGGTCTGCACTGATTTAACTTGGGCTGAACTCTGCAACCAGTCTCACAGCACCAAAAGGAGGGTAAAATCCCTGGAGCTCTAACACAGCCAGGATCTCAGGATCTCAGGATCCCAGGATTCCAGGAATCCAGGATCCCAAGATTAAAGGATCCCAGAGGGATCTTGACTTCCAGTAACTCTGACACACCCAATATCTCAGGATCACAGAAAGAACTGGACTATGAGGAGTTCTGATGCAACCAGGATTGCAGGAAGGAGAGGCTCCAGTCAGACAGTGAGGGCAGGTAGCATTAGAGATATTCAGATGGTAGGAGGCAAGAATAAGAACATAAGCAACAGAAATCAAGTTTACGACAGAGCCTCTGAGGCAGCACCATTTTTGGCTCCAGACAACAGGCCACCTTCCTGGTCAGAGCACAGGTGTCCACCCGGCCCGAGAGGCTTATGCCTCAGCTTCCACAGGAGCCACCTTCGTTCTGGGACTCCATGGAAAGTAGTCTACACAGGTGAGAGTGTGGACTACTGAAACAATGGCTTCTCTGACAGGCCTAAGCAACACAGCTTCTGGGAAATATCTTGTTTTGGGCCTTCATCTTTGGCCAGGAGGAGGTCCAAACACCAGATAACTGTGCACCTTCCCTGAAAGAGGAGACCTTGCCTGCAGAGACTGCTCTGACCACTGAAACTCAGAGAAGAGAGCTAGTCTCCCAGGTCTGCTCATAGAGGGTATCAAAATCACCAGAGGAACAATCTCTAAACAGAGACAACTATAACAACTAACTCCAGAGATTACCAGATGGCAAAAGGTAAACATAAGAATCTTACTAACAGAAACCAGGACCACTCACCTTCATCAGAACCCAGCACTCCCACTTCGCCCAGTCCAGGGCACCCCAACACACCTGAAAAGCTAGACCTGGATTTAAAAGCATATCTCATGATGATAGTAGAGGACATCAAGAAGGACTTAAATAACTCACTTAAAGAAATACAGGAGAACACTGCTAAACAAGTAGAAGACATTAAAGAGGAAAAACAAAAAATCACTTAAAAAATTGCGGGAAAACATAACCAAACAGGTAGAAGACATTAAAGAGGAAACACAGAAATCCCTTAAGGAATTGCAGGAAAACACAACCAAACAGGTGATGGAATTGAATAAAACCATCCAAGACCTAAAAAGGGAAGTAGACACAATAAAGAAAACCCAAAGTGAGGCAACACTGGAGATAGAAACCCTAGGAAAGAAATCTGGAACCATAGATGTGAGCATCAGCAACAGAATACAAGAGATGGAAGAGAGAATCTCAGGTGCAGAAGATTCCATAGAGAACATCGGCACAACAATCAAAGAAAATGGAAAATGCAAAAAGATCCTAATTCAAAACATCCAGGAATTCCAGGACACAATGAGAAGACCAAACCTACGGATAATAGGAGTGGATGAAAATGAAGATTTTCAACTCAAAGGACCAGCAAATATCTTCAACAAAATTATTGAAGAAAACTTCCCAAATCTAAAGAAAGAGATGCCCATGAACATACAAGAAGCCTACAGAACTCCAAATAGACTGGACCAGAAATTAGGATGCACAGGGGCAGCATCCTAATTAACAAAATCAGAAATGAAAAGGGAAACATAACAACAAATTGTATAGAAATCCAAAACACCATCAGATCCTTCTACAAAAGGCTATACTCAACAAAACTGGAAAACCTAGATGAAATGAACAAGTTTCTAGACAGATACCAGGTACCAAAGCTAAATCAAGATCAGGTTAATGATCTAAACAGTCCTATATCCCCTAAAGAAATAGAAGCAGTCATTAATTGTCTCCCAACCAAAAAAAGCCCAGGACCAGATGGGTTTAGTGCAGAGTTCTATCAGACCTTCAAGGAAGACCTAATTCCAGTTCTTCACAAACTATTCCACAAAATAGAAACGGAAGGCACTCTACCCAACTCATTATATGAAGCCACAATTACTCTGATACCTAAACCATAAAAAGACCCAACAGAGATAGAGAACTTCAGACCAATTTCCCTTATGAATATCGATGCAAAAATCCTCGATAAAGTTCTTGCTAACCAAATCCAAGAACACATCAAAACAATCATCCATCCTGAACAAATAGGTTTCATCCCAGGGATGCAAGGATGGTTCAATATACGGAAATCCGTCAATGTAATCCAGTATATAAACAAACTCAAAGACAAAATACACATGATCATCTCCTTAGATGCTGAGAAAGCATTTGACAAAATCCAACACCCATTCATGATAAAAGTCTTGGAAAGATCAGGAATTCAAGGCCCATACCTAAACATGATAAAAGCAATCTACAGCAAACCAGTAGCCAACATCAAAGTAAATGGTGAGAAGCTGGAAGCAATCCCACTAAAATCAGGGACTAGACAAGGCTGTCCACTCTCGCCCTACCTATTCAACACTGTACTTGAAGTCCTAGCCAGAGCAATTAGACAACGAAAGAAGATAAAGTGCATACAAATTGGAAAGGAAGAAGTCAAAATATCACTTTTTGCAGATGATATGATAGTATATATAAGTGACCCTAAAAATTCCACCAGAGAACTCCTAAGCCTGATAAACAGCTTCAGTTACGTAGCTGGATATAAAATTAACTCAAACAGGTCAATGGCCTTTCTCTACACAAAGAATAAACAGGCTGAGAAAGAAATTAGGGAAACATCAACCTTCTCAATAGTAACAAATAATATAAAATACCTTGGCGTGATTCTAACTAAGGAAGTGAAAGATCTGTATGATAAGAACTTCAAGTCTCTGAAGAAAGATATTAAAGAATATCTCAGAAGATGGAAAGATCTCCCATGCTCATGGATTAGCAGGATCAACATTGTAAAAATGGCTATCTTGCCAAAAGCAATCTACAGATTCAATGCAATCCCCATCAAAATTCCAACTCAATTCTTCAAGGAATTAGAAAGGGCAATCAGCAGATTCATCTGGAATAACAAAAAAACCTAGGATAGCAAAAACTCTCCTCAAGGATAAAAGAACCTCTGGTGGAATCAGCATGCCGGACTTAAAGCTCTACTACAGAGCAATTGTGATAAAAACTGCATGGTACTGGTATAGTGACAGACAAATAGACCAATGGAATAGAATTGAAGACCCAGAAATGAATCCACACACCTATGGTCACTTGATCTTCGACAAGGGAGCTAAAAACATCCAGTGGAAAAAAGACAGCATTTTCAACAAATGGTGCTGGCACAACTGGTTTTTATCATGTAGAAGAATGCGAATTGATCCATTCCTATCTCCTTGTACTAAGGTCAAATCTAAGTGGATTAAGGAACTCCACATAAAACCAGAGACACTGAAACTTATTGAGGAGAAAGTACGGAAAAGCCTCGAAGATATGGGTACAGGGGAAAAATTCCTGAATAGAACAGCAATGGCTTGTGCTGTAAGGTCGAGAATCAATAAATGGGACCTCATAAAATTGCAAAGCTTCTTCAAAGCAAAAGACATTGTCAATAATACAAAAAGGCCACCAACAGATTGGGAAAGGATCTTTACCTATCCCAAATCGGATAGGGGACTAATATCCAATATATATAAAGAACTCAAGAAGGTGGACTCCAGAAAAATCAAATAACCCCATGAAAAAATGGGGCTCAGAGCTGAACATAGAATTCTCACCTGAGGAATACGGAATGGCTGAGAAGCACCTGAAAAAATGTTCAACATCCTTAATCATGAGGGAAATGGAAATCAAAACAACCCTGAGATTCCACTTCACTCCAGTCAGTATGGCTAAGATCAAAAATTCATGTGACAGCAGATGCTGGCAAGGATGTGGAGAAAGAGGAACACTCCTCCATTGTTGGTGGCATCACAACCTTGTACAACCACTGTGGAAATCAGTCTGGCGGTTCCTCAGAAAATTGGACATAGTACTACTGGAGGATACCGCAATACCTCTCCTGGGCATATATCCAGAAGATGTCCCAAACGGTAAGAAGGACACATGCTCCACTATGTTGATAGCAGCCTTATTTATAATAGCCAGACACTGGAAAGAACCCAGATGCCCCTCAACAGAGGAATGGATACAGAAAATGTGGTACATTTACACAATGGAGTACTACTCAGCTATTAAAAAAATGAATTTATGAAATTCATAGGCAAATGGATGGACCTGGAGGGCATCCAGATCTAAATATTTAAATAGAAACAGTAAAGAAATCACAAAGGGAGACAACCCTGAAGTTATAAAATCTAAGCAAAAAATCAGGAACCATCGATGCAAGCATCACCAACAGAATACAAGAGTTACAAGAAAGAATCTGAGAGGCAGAAGTTATTATAGAAAACATTGACACAACAGTCAGAAATGCAAAAAGCACCTGACACAAAACATTCAGGTAATCCAGGATAAAATGAGAAGTTCAAACCTAAGGATAATAGGTATAAAGAAGAGCTAATATTCCCAAATTAAAGGGCCAGTAAATATCTTCACAAAATTATAGTAGAAAGCTTCCCTAACCTAAAGAAAGAGATGCCTATTAACATACATAAGGTCTACATAACTCCAAATAGACTGGACTAGAAAAGAAATTCCTCCTGACACATAAAAATCAAAACACCAAATGCACTGAACAAAGAAAGAACTAAAGCAGTAACAGAAAAATGTCAAGTAATATATAAAGGCAGAACTATAAGTATTACACCAGACGTCTCACCAGAGTCTATGAAAACTAGAAGATGATGGGAAGATGACATACAGACCTTAAGAGAATGTAAATGCCAGCTCAGACTACTATACCCAGCTAAACTCTCAATTTCCATAGACAGGGAAACCAAGATATTCCATGACAAAACCAAATTTACACAATATCTTTCCACAAATCCAGCCCTACAAAGGATAATAGATGGAAAACAACAACACAAGAAGAGAAACTACACCCTAGAAAAAGCGAGAAAGTAATTTTTCAACAAACCTAAAAGGAGATAGCCACATAAACATAATTCAACCTCTAACAACAAAATTAACAGGAAGTAATAATCACTTTTCTTAAAGTCTCTTAACATCAATGGACTTGATTCTCCAATAAAAAAAGACATAGACTAACATACTGGATATGTAGACAGGATCTAACATTTTGCTGCATACAGGAAACCCACCTCAGTGACAAAGACAGGTATCACCTCAGAGTAAAATGCTGGAAAATTTTTTTCCAAGTAAATGGTCCCAAGAAATAAGCTGGAGTAGTCATTCTCATATTGAATAAAATCAACTTTCAACCAGAAGTTATCAAAAAGGATAAGGAAGGACACTTCATACTGGTCAAAGGAAAATCTACTAAGATGAACTCACAATTCTGAACATCTACACTCCAAATGCAAGGGTACACACATTCATAAAAGAAACTTCACTAAAGCTCAAAGCACACATCACACCTTACACAATAGTGGGAGATTTCAAGACCCCACTCTCAGCAAAGGAAAAATCATGGCAACAAAACCTAAACAGAGACACAGTGAAACTAACAGAAGTTATTAACCAAATGGATCTAATAGATATTTATAAAACATTTCATCCTAAAGCAAAAGGATATACCACATTCTCAGCATCTCATGGTGCCGTCTCCAAAATTGACTATGTAATCAGTCACAAAACAGGCCTCAACAGATCGAAATAATCCCATGCATCCTATCAGATCACCATGGACTAAGTCTTAAATTCCATCAAAAACAACAGAAGACACACATACACATGAAAGCTGAACAATGCTCTACTCAATAACTTGGTCAAGGAAGAAATAAAGAAAGAAATTAAAGACTTTTTAGAATTTAATGAAAGCAAAAACACATAATACCAAAATCTATGGGACACAATGAAAACATTGGTAAGAGGAAAGTTCATAGCTCAAAGTCCATCCAAAAAAATACTGGAGAGAGCTTATACTAGCAGCTTGACAGAACACTTGAAAGCTTTAGCACAAAAAGAAACAAATACACCCAAGAGGAGTATACTGCAGGAAATAATCAACTTTAGGTCTTTAATCAACTAAATAGAAACAAAAAGAACTATAAAAAGAATCAATGAAACCAGGAGCTAGTTCTTTGAGAAAATCAACAAGAGAGATAAACCCTTATGGAGACTAATTAGAGAGCACAAAGACAGTATTCAAATTAATAAAATCAGAAATGAAAAGGGATACCTAACAATGAAAACTGTGGAAATCCAAAAAATCATCAGAACCTACTATAAAAGTTTATACTCAACTAAATTGGAAAATCTGGATAAAATGGACAATTTTCTAGACACAATTATGTTTATACCTAAACCACACAAAGACCCAACAAAGAAATAGAACTTCAAGACAATCTACCTTATGAATATTGATGCAAAAATACACAATAAAATTCTTGCCAACTGAATCAAAGAACACGTCAAAACCATCATTCACCATAGTAAATTAGGCTTCATCTCAGGGATGAAAGTATGTTTCAATATACAGAAATCCATCAATGGAATCCACTACATAAACTAACACAAAGAAAAAAAAAGCACATGATCATTTCATTAGATGCTGAAAAAGCTTTTAAACAAGTTCAGCCTCCCTTCATGTTAAAAGTCTTGGAAAGATCAGGAATTCAAGGCTCATACCTAAAAATAGTAAAACAATATACAGCAAACCAGTAGCCAACATCAAACTAAATGGAGAGAAACTTGAAGCAATCCCACTAAACTCAAGGACTGGACAAGGTTGCCTGTTCTCTCCCTATTTGTTCAATATTGTACTCAAAGTTCTAGCTAGAGCAATTAAACAACAAGGGGATGTCAAACAGATACAAATTGGAAATAAAGAAGTAAAAATATCACTATTTGCAGATGATATGATCATATACTTAAGTGACCTCGAAAATTCCACTAGAGAATTCCTAAAGCTGATAGCTTCAGCAAAGTAGCTGGATATAAAATCATCTCAAACAAATCATCTGCTCAAAGGCTGAGAAAGAAATTAGGAAACAACAGCCTTCTCAATAGTCACAAATAATATTACACACCTTGGTGTGACTCTAACCAAGCAAGTGAAAGATCTGTATGACAAGGACTTCAAGTCTCTGAAGAAAGAAATCGAAAAAAATCTCAGAAGACAGAATGATCGCCCATATTCAATGATTGGCAGGATTAGTATAGTAAAAATGACCATTCTCCCAAAAGCAATCTACAGATTCAGTGCAATCCCCATCAAAATTCTAATTCAATTCTTCATATAGTTAGAAAGAGCAATTTGAAAATTCGTTTGGAATAACAAAAAACCCAGGATAGTGAAAAGTATACTTAACAATAAAATAACTTCTGGGGTAATCACTATCCCTGACCTCAAGTTGTATTACAGAGCAATAGTGATAAAAAAAAAAAAAAAAAAAAACTATATGGTATTGTTACCGAGACAGGCAGGAAGATCAATGGAATAGAATTAAAGACCCAGAAAAGAACCCACACATATATGGTCACTTGATATTTGACAAAGGAGCCAAAACCATCCAGTGGAAAAAAAAACAGCATATTCAACAAATGGTGCTGATTCAACTGGCAGTCAGCATGTAGAAAAATGCAAATCGATCCATTCTTATCTCCTTGTACAAAGCTCAAATCCAAGTGGATCAAGGACCTCCATATAAAACCAGATACACTGAAACTTTTAGAGGAGAAAGTGGGGAGAAGCCTCGAACACATGGGCACAGGGAGAAAATTCCTGAACAGAGCACCAATGACTTAATCTCCAAAATCAACAACAGACAAGTGGGACCTCATAAACTTGCAAAGCTTCTGTAAGGCAAAGGACACTGCCAATAGGATAAAAAAAAGCAATCAACAGATTGGGAAAAGATCTTTACCAACCCTACAGCCTAGAGGGCTAATACCCAATATATACAAAGAACTCAAGAAGTTAGACTCCAAAAAAATCAAATAACCATATTAAAAATGGAGAACAGAGAAAAAATTCAATTGAGGAATATTGAATGGCCGAGAAGCACCTAAAGAAATGTTCAACATCCTTAGTAATCAGGGAAATGCAAATCATAAAAAACCCCAAATTCCACCTCATACCAGTCAATATGGTTAAAATAAAAAACTCAGGTGACAGCAGATGCTGGTTAGGTTGTGGAGAAAGAAACACTCCTCCATTGCTCTTCGGATTGCAAGCTGGTACAACCAACCTGGAAATCTATTTTGCGGTTTCTCAGAAAATTGAAGATAGTACTACCTGAGGACCCAGATATACCACTCTTCGGCATATACCCGGAAGATGCTCCAACATGTAATAAGGACACATGCTCCACTATGTTTATACCAGCATAATTTAAAATAGCCAAGACTTAGAAAGAACCCAGATTTCCTTCAACACAGGAATGGATACATAAAATATGTTACATTTACACAATGGAGTACTACTCAGCTATTAAAAATAATGAATTCATAAAATCCTTAGGCAAATGGCTAGAGCTAGAAAATATCATCCTGACTGAGATAACCCAATCACAAAAGAACACACATGGTATGTAGTCACTGATAAGTGGATATTAGCTCAAAAGCTCCAACTAACCAAGATACAATTCACAGACCACGCGAAGCTTAAGAAGGAAGACCGAAGTGTGGGTGCTTCAGTCTTTCTTTTTTTTTTATTACGTATTTTCCTCAATTACATTTCCAATGCTATCCCAAAAGCCCCCATACCCTCCCCCCACTCCCCTACCCACCCATTCCCATTTTTTGGCCCTGGTGTTCCCCTGTACTGGGGCATGTAAAGTTTGCAAGTCCAATGGGCCTCTCTTTCCAGTGATGGCCGACTAGGCCATCTTTTGATTAATATGCAGCTAGAGTCAAGAGCTCCGGGGTACTGGTTAGTTCATAATGATGTTGCACCTACAGAGTTGCAGATCTCTTTAGCTCCTTGGGTACTTTCTCTAGCTCCTCCATTGGGGGCCCTGTGATCCATCCAATAGCTGACTGTGAGCATCCACTTCTGTGTTTGCTAGGCCCCGGCCTAATCTCACAAGAGAAAGCTATATCAGGGTTCTTCCAGCAAACGCTTGCTACTGTATGCAATGGTGTCATCGCTTGGAGGCTAATTATGGGATGGATCCCTGGATATGGCAGTCTCTAGATGGTCCATCCTTTTGTTTCAGCTCCAAACTTTGTCTCTGTAACTCCTTCCATGGGTGATTTTTTCCAATTCTAAGAAGGGGCAAAGTGAATACACTTTGGTCTTCGTTCTTCTTCAGTTTCATGTGTTTTGTAAATTGTATCTTATATCTCAGGTATACTAAGTTTCTGGGCTAATATCCAGTTATCAGTGAGTACATATCATTTGAGTTCTTTTGCGATTATGTTACCTCACTCAGGATGATGTCTTCCAGGTCCAACCATTTGCCTAGGAATTTCATAAATTCATTCTTTTAAATAGCTGAGTAGTATAAGTGACAATAAAAATTCCACCAGAGAACTAAACCTGATAAACAGCTTCGGTGTAGTAGCTGGATATAAAATTAACTCAAACAAGTCAATGGCCTTTCTCTACACAAAGAATAAACAGGCTGAGAAAGAAATTAGGGAAACAACACCCTTCTCAATATTCACAAATAATATAAAATATCTTGGCGTGACTCTAACTAAGGAAGTGAAAGATCTGTATGATAAGAACTTCAAGTCTCTGAAGAAAGAAATTAAAGAAGATCTCAGGAGATGGAAAGATCTCCCATGTTCATGGATTGGCAGGATCAATATTGTAAAAATGGCTATCTTGCCAAAAGCAATCTACAGATTCAATGCAATCCCCATCAAAATTCCAACTCAATTCTTCAAGGAATTAGAAAGGGCAATCTGCAAATTCATCTGGAATAACAAAAAACCTAGGATAGCAAAAACTCTTCTCAAGGATAAAAGAACCTCTGGTGGAAACACCATGCCTGACCTAAAGCTGTACTACAGAGCAATTGTGATAACAACTGCATGGTACTGGTATAGTGACAGAAAAGTAGACCAATGAAATAGAATTGAAGACCCAGAAATGAACCCACACACCTATGGTCACTTGATCTTTGACAAGGGAGCTAAAACCATCCAGTTGAAGAAAGACAGCATTTTCAACAAATGGTGCTGGCACAACTGGTTGTTATCATGTAGAAGAATGCGAATCCATCCATTCCATCTCCTTGTACTAAGGTCAAATCTAAGTGGATCAAGGAACTTCACATAAAACCAGAGACACTGAAACTTATAGAGGAGAAAGTGGGGAAAAGCCTCGGAGATATGGGCACATGGGAAAAATTCCTGAATAGAACAGCAATAGCTTGTGCTTTAGTCTTTCTTAGAAGGAGAACAAAATTACACACAGTAGCAAATATGGATAAAAAGTGTAGACAGAGAAGGAAAAGCCATTGACAGACTGTCCCAACTGGGCATTCATCCCTTAAACCAAACCCAGACACTATTGGGTATGACAAGAAATGCATGCTGAAAGAAGCCTGATAAGGCTGTCTTCTAAGATTCCATGGCAGAGCTTTACAAATACAGAGATGGATGCTTGCAGCCAACCATTGGACTGAGTATAGGGTCCCCAATAGGGGAGTTAGAAAGGACCAAAGCATTGAAGGGGATTGCAATGCCAAGGGAAAAGCAACAATATCAAACAACCAGTCCCCCAAGAGCTTCCTGGGACTAAGCCATCAACAAAGGAGTACATATGGCTCTAGCTTCATATGTTGCAGAGGATGGCCTTGTCATGCATCAGTGGGAGGAGACATGCTTGGTTCTATGAAGACTCGATATATGTCCCAGTGTAGGGGAACTGAGGGCAGGGAGGTGGAATAGACTGAGTGGGTGGAGGAACACCCTTTTAGAAGGATGGGGATGGAGGTGGGAAAACTGGGAAAGGATACCATTTTAAGTGTAAGTAAAGAAAATATCCAATTAAAAAATTATAGGTAACTAATGATTACTAGAGGAAGCATAATTAGCTAGCTTCTATCAAGGATGATCCCCTTTATTTGTTGGTTTTTGAGTATATATATATATATACTCATATATATATATATATATGTGTGTGTGTGTGTGTATTTATATACTTGTGTATATACATACATGTGCATATATATGATATGTATAATTTGTGTATACACATAATATATGTGTGTTTGTGTGTGTATGTAGCAACAATAATCAAAGAAGTGCTCAGCTATAGGGAAGAAATATGGGACAGGTGACTGTGACTTCTTGGAGGAAAAGAAGAGAGAAGAGAAATTATTTAATTTTATTTCAATTAAAATGTATTAACACTATATGAAAATCAATTCCTATAAAATTATAATACTACATTTTAAAAAGAGAATTGACAAATGAAAATATGCAAGCACGGTCATTATAAAAACTGATCTAACATATAAATATACACAACAAAAATGTAGAAGCTATAAAAATACACTATTATAGACCAATTAAATGATAAACTCTTGCATTGGATAAACAACAAATGAAAATACATTTGTTGTTTATCCAATTCCTTTATAAAACTGTAATTCCATTCACATTCATTTATTTTATGATTTGAGATAGTGTCTTCTTTTCCAATTATTATAAATTATTATAAATTATTACCAATATATTTACGCATCATCATAAACATTGCTTATATAATTATCTGGTGATGTATTGATTTTATTTGCAATGTCCAATGTAAATATTAATAGACATTTTCATATACATTATACATGGTTATGTTTACATATTATTTACTTGTCCATTAAGCAGATTATTGTAGTGTGTCCTGTTAAATTTAAAGAATTACTTTAAGAAAAATATTCATCAGAGAAGTCAAATCCCTCTCTATCATACTCTCCTCCAAGCTTTTTTAGGAAGATCTCAGTATAAAAAAAACAAGACTTGCTTGAATTTTCTGTAGACATGATATGTTGAAAAAGACTGAGAGCTAATAATAGATGTCCCTTCAGCATTGTGATATATACCAGGAATCTTTTAGCAAAACGTCAAATGGTTTCTGGATGTAACACAGATGTAATCTCTAGGCAATTTATACCATGCTGAGTAAGACAAAAGAGAAAGTTCAGTGCTATTATGGAAACATGCAATAAGGAAATTGGATATGATTCAATAGAAGTATCTCTTAAGAGAGACACTGGAAAATGTTTTCTCTTATACTGGTAAATGGGGAGTAGGGATGAAGGAATATCTTATTTTCACAAATGCATAATGAATCCTGGGTTTCTGACAGTGCTTGACCATACTACAAACTTCAAGGCTTCCATGGTTGTTAACACAACACATGTACACTTTACATCAAGCATGACTTCAGTCCACACAACAACAAACACTGCCAGAATCATCCTGGCTGTGATTTAAGACTGTTGTATATTATGAATTGTAGTATTCGTACTTTACAAGTTTTCTTCTCATATAGAAACATAGCATATTATGCTTAGTAAAATAGTGTTTGTGGATTCTTATACATGTAAATAAGTGTACTCCTTATTCCTCATCAAGGAAACATTTTACAACAGATGAACACTATTGCAGAAAGCCACAAACAAACAAAATCCAATCTCGTGGAGCAAGACCCAAGGAATATATGGGTGAAACAACTACCACGCCTAAGTCTCAGGGAACACTATTTCGGAAGGAGAAATAAGATTTGTAAAGACCAGAGAATCTGGACATTTTGTCTCCTGGTAAATTTCTTTAACATTTCTTGTAGAACTAATGAACTTAAATGCCCTCAGTTTGAGCTCAGTGAAGTAGAATTTACTTGTTTGCTTGGCAAAGGATATTTGTTAGTGCTAGTCTTCAAACTTACTCCCTTTCCCCCTATGACTTTTTACAGTCTCAACACTTCAGTACACTGGTGTTTGGAACACAGAGTCTAGGGAGATAAGCTCTAGAACCTTTTCCATATTCTTTTTCCCACGAGGAAGAGTCTTAGCTTTACTTCCAGATTTTTGACTTTGCTTCTGTTTATTGGTAGAACATAATCATAAGTAAGCATTTTTTATTATTTTTTTTAATTTTTCATGTTTTTGAAGCTGTGGTTGATATCTATCACTAATTTTGTAAAAAGATGTTTCTTTGTCTATTTCATCCTTTCTGGTTGGTTTAAAATTACCGTTCTCCTGTTACCACTTGTATTCTTCCCTTGATGCCTGCAGCTCCCACACTTGTTTTCCAGTTACTTCTATTCAGTGCATACTCAGTGTGTGTGGTGGTGGATCCAGGCTGGGAGAAGCTCTCTAATGCTTGCAAAAGCCTGACACTTAGTTGCTTAAGCTACAAGGCCCAGGAAAGTGTTCCTTTACCTCAGCCAGAGGTAAGAATGGGCCAAACATATATACAAATGTTACAAAAACACTTACAAAGGTCATGCGTTTTATGCTGTTTTCTTATTTTTGTTTTACTTGATTCTTTTCTGTATTAGGTTACGTGTTGGACTACAAGTCAAGACAATTTGTGTTTTGATGATTTTATCCTTGAACACATATTTCAACTTGCAGTGTGATGACTTCGTGAAATAGTTGGTATAGAATACAGCTGATATTTTCTTTTGTTTCCAAAGCTAAATCTAACCCTGGAGTTCTGACAGTCTAAATGCCCCTCAGTTGGGCGTTTTGGTACCTTTGCAATGACTTCTTTCTATTTATTTCCATGATCTGCTGACTTGATCTTCTGTACCTGAGGTTTATGGAAAAAATATTCTCTCTCTCTCTCTCTCTCTCTCTCTCTCTCTCTCTCTCTCTCTCTCTCTCTCTCTCTCTCTCTCTCTCTTCCCTCTCTCTCCTTCCTCCTCTCTCTCTCCCCCCTCTCTCTCCCCCTTTCTCCCTCTACTCTGCTCCCCCCCACACACGCATGTGTGTATGTGGTCATGTGAATTTGAGAGAACAAATTTGACTGTTATTCTTCAGATGCCATATGCCTTTTCACTAATCTGGAGCTCAAAGTAGGCAAGGCTGCTTGACATTAAGCCTCTTTGGTCCTATAGTAGCTACCTATCTGGAAATGAAATTAAAATTAAATGTAGAATATTATGTCTGGATTTCCATTTCAGTTCTTGGAATTAAACTCAAAGCCTCATCTTTGTGTAGTAAGCACTTTGTTGACCAAGCCATCTCCATAGCTCCTATACTCATTGTGTTTATGAAAATAGCTGAAAATATGAAACTGATAATTACTATTATTGTTTATATACTACTAAGTCACTCCTTGACTACTAAGTCATGTAATACATATTTGTCCAAAACCTTAAGCAAGTGATGAGTATACACTATTTTGATTTTCATGAGACACTGATGAAAAAGGAAGAAATGGTATAAAAATAAATGCATTTTAATTTTTAGTTATTAAATGAATAAAGTTCTCCGCAAGAAGTTTCTGTAAATGAGGTCACACTTTAACCTCTGGAACCTGTGGGGAGTGGAGAGTTTGGTTGATTTCTCTGGGACTATTCTCAAGGAAGCTCCCTTTCCCTCTGTAAAATGCTTAGCTTATTCTAATGTTGATCATTTCCTCAAGCACCAAAGCTTTATCAACATCAACTTCACAAGGGATTTTATGACCAAAGAGTGAATTTTTAAACCCTTTAAATTCTATTTCTATTCCAATTTTCTCTGCAAGCCCCATTCAAAGCAGCTATCAATAAATACTCCTGGGATTTCTCAGAACTACCTGAATAGTCCTCTGCCACAGGATATAGTTCATCATCATTATACTCAGATTTCCACAAAATCTTAGGAGTTAGACAAAATGCAGGTACCTTTTTCTGTCAAATGTAGTGTGTATGACCTGTATCCGAATGCCCAAGAGTCCTCATTTCCTTGTGAAACGTAATGAGTGTCTTTAATGTTTAGATTCATGTCAGAATGCTGGTCTCCTTTGCTGCCATTTGATTGCCAGTTAGCTCTGTCCATAGCATTCTATGGTTTTCTAGAGCATATCTTTCCCAAAGTTTAGTTATAAGAGAGATGGAAGCATGTTGCAGAGAAGTCATCTTATCTCATGTCAGTCAGGAATGAAAATGGGAGAACTTAAGATAGAGGTAAAAATAAATGAGGGAGAGAAAGAGAGAGAGAGAAAGAGGAGAGAGAGAAAGAGAGACAGTGACAGATAGAGGAGTGAAAAAGAGAAGAAAGGACAAGGAAGAGGAGAAAGAACAGATAGATTAAAGAGGCATGTGTAGGAAAGGAGAAAGATGAAAGAAAGAAATGTTTAAAATAAGTCAAAAACATCATATATATGCAGCTATACTTGCTAAAACACCTCATCTAGTGTTAGAATCTGCAGATGCTGAGGTTGTCCCTTAAGAATGAAAGGTGCTGAAAACTTTCTGCATCTTAGAGACATAGCTGTTGTAACAACATAGCAGAATAAATCCTTCATGTGTTGTGGTGTGCTGGTATAAACAAATGTGTCTTGCCCATGGTATTAAATTACATCATATAAAGTTATGTAGAGGATATAAAAGCTAATGATAATTTTAAGTGCTTTGCTACTTTTCATGTTTACAATGCTTGCATTATTACTTGTGTTTGTGTCTACTTAGTATTTATTTATTAATTTACATCCCAAATGGTGCCCCCACTCATAGTCCCCCCCCTCACAGAGTTCCTCCTCCTCATTCGCCTCTGAGAGGGCAGCATTCCCAGGGTATTTCCCCAGAGCTACCAACCAAACATGACAAGACAAGTTACAATAAGACTAGGAATAAACCCTTTCATAAAGGCTGGACAAGGAGGCAACCCAGGAGTTAAGGACAGGACAACAACACAGTATGCAGCATTCAGAATCAATAAAAATCTGTTCTTAACTTCCCTGTACTGATGCATTAAAACACTGTTACAGTTAGCACATAGTAAAAAGGATAGTATACAGGATTGTTTCCTAGAAGTAGTTAACTGTGCCATATAGCCAAGACCTCTAACAGTTTCACCCTCTGAAACTGTGTATATGCATTGTGATGTTTTTGAATGATGGACTTGGTCTCACCCATGTATTATGGCATAGTCCCACCACACACAACTGTTTACATTGTTGAAAATGCTGACTGTGTCATGAACACAAGATGGAACTCATCATCCCAGCAACATTCTGTTTACAGCATTAAAGGTTCATAATGTGAAAAACAAGGCTTCTGTGGTCTTGCAATCCAAGTATGTCATTGTTTAGGATTCCAGAATTTCAGGTAGAGCAATCCATAAACAAGAAGTAGATTAATATATTTCATGGTACATCACAGTTTAGTTAGGAAGTCAGAGTTCATCATGATATATCTACTAAGAAGACAAAGATAAGGAAGTCACAAAATTCATCATACAACACACTGAGTATGTTTTTTTTTTCTTGACAATCATTCCCTTTTCTTCTAGTTTGTGTATTTTCAGTCTTCCTTTTTTCATCTCAGCACAGTTTCCATGGACATATCTCTTACACACTTTGATTCATTTTATTTCTCTAATACGTACACATAGAAATAAAACTGTTGCCATTATAGAGGTCTTAGTTGGGTAGTAGAGATATCTTAGCAGGGTGTAAGCATGTGTCTGAAAATCTTTCATAATTACCAATATTTTCACTAAACCTATGGAAAAGGATATATTTTATTGCAAAATACCCTTCTGTATTTTTTTTGCAGATATGTTTAGTTTGTAAAGAGTTTGAAAAACTTTTTCACCTACATTACTTCCTTTCTTTAAAAAAATGTGTTTCTAACTCACACAACCAAATATGAAAGTTATTCATTCCAGGTCACTTTATTTTGCTCAGATATACCCCTGACCTGTGAATTTGACAACCTAGTTGTGATCTGAATTGCATATCTAAAGAATGTTCACATCAAATCAAATGCACTAGTTAAAAATTATTTATTTCAAAACAGTTCACAAGATTAAATAGGAATTTTTAAATGTTATCAACTATCAATCTTCCTGTGGCATTATATAAATACTAAAATATGCAATAGGTATATTAATACCTATACATAGCACTTCAATAAAACTTATAGCTATTTAATATTATGTTATTTTTGATATTTTAATATAATTACAATTACAAGTTTTCAAGATTTCACCATTCCATTTCTACCCTTTAAACCTTATAACTCTCCTCATGTAACTCTCCCTACTCTCTTTCTAATACATGGCCTTTTTGCTCACTAATTATTATTGCATGCATATATGTATATATATAAATAAATATATAGTGATATATTTATTTATAAATTTATATATTTAGTGATATCACTAAATATATAGTGATAGTTAAATATGCATGATATATAATGATAGTTCAGTATGCATAATGATAATTGTGATGCATATGAACCACACCTATGAGCAGCATGGCACATAACCCTAAGGGTTCACTAGTGTCACGCATGATTTTGGCGGGAAGTAATTGCTCTCTAATTTGACTTGAGACCCAGTTAGCAGCAGGAGATACATACTGGTACAGGAAACCTAGCTAACTCTTCAGTGTTAGTGAAGGCATGATTATTGGAGGAGAATCTGCAACGACTAATTTACTAAGCCCTTGTAAGTCCTTATGACAGTTCATAAATATGTGTCCTTAAAACCACGAATAAGTGTAGTCTTCACCCTTCACAAAGAAATTTCTCTTTGCAACAGACAAAGTTCATTACAGAAAATCCCAACCAATCAAAATGTAACCTTGGGAAGATCTGTCTCAATAAACACATCTACAAAATCATTTTACTACCAAAATGCTCAAGCAACATTGTGGAAAAGTGGGCATAAACATTCTAGAACCAAAGGATCAAAAGACATAGACATATCAAACTAGATGGAGAAAATACCAACAGACCGCAACCCTACACAGAGAGCTACAGGTAACTGGGGAATGCTGCGAAGAGGGGGTATTTTACTAGGGAAGAGCACATTAATTTGTTGTCTGGTACCAAATTGTTAGCAGAGAAATATGCATAAAGCTAAATATATTTAAATCTAGCCTTTCAAATAGTTCTGTGTTATGACAATATTACTTCATTCTCAAGTTTCATAAGATCAGTAATCATAAGATCTCAAAATTGTCATTTATAGTGATGCCCAGACAACTTCAATACAGGTAAAAAGAAAATTAAACAGAAACACAGTTCTGTATCTCACATACCATGGTAAAGGCATGGCAATCTATTTTTTTGTCTAAGAAGCCACTGCTAGGTGTTTGCTAATTATTAGCATAAAGAGTGGCTATAATTTTTCAGGTTGTAATTAGTTATGGTGACTGATTCACATCAAGAACTGGGCCATCAGCTGTCACAGATTATAAATTCACGACATTACTTGCTCTCTTCCAGTCAAGGCAATTTATTAGTTATGCTATTTGAGAGCAGCTGTACTCTCTGAGATGTGATTTATTCAGATTCCCTCAATATTCCTGCAGAAGCATGTGGAGATAAGTGATTTGATGAGGCTGCGTATGGATTGTCAAATACCATTATGTTCTGAATGTGCAGTAGCAGTGATCGGGAGACTGTGTTTCTAAGGAAAAGGCTTAAATCAGAAAAGGAAAAGTAAAAAAAAATCTAAATGCTATAGATATATATTTCTACAAATTGTCATAGAAGTCATTAAATTTTCATTCTTAAACTCCAATGTTTTGAAGGAAATATATTCTTCAAATTGCAGAACAGTTGTCACAAGATAACTCTGGCTGGCCTAGGACCCATAATACTCCTATCTATAGCAACTTGATGTTGCTATACAGGCATGTGTCACAATAAAGTGAAATAGTAATCGTAAGGTTGGGAGATAAATATATTAAATACTTGTTTCCAGTATTTCTTCAAGAACTCTCGTAGACATTACTGAAAAGTAATATCACTAAATAAGTATTCAAATGCATTGTAGTGGTTAGATGCCTTAAGGAAAAGCACTACAATGATTTTTCAAATATCTCCTCATTATAATCTTATATATATTATTTTAAACCAATTATATGGTTTATTATTGTTTTTATACTATTTTTTGTATAGCCCTGAGTTGTATATGTACATGTACACTTCCCAATGCTAAGAAGTTTCTGAGATTGTTTTTTGTACTGTCTTGAGCTTCTCCAATCGCTAATGCCTCAGTTCCTACTGATGAAGATTTACAATTTTTATTTTGTCGTAACTTAGTTGTTTCCTTCTCCTAAGTATTGATATATGTATATATATATATATATATATATATATGTATATGTATATATAGTTAGTTAGTTAGTTAGTTAGTTAGTTAGCTATAAAAAGAACACAATGAGATACTTATTTTAAACCATGGATCTATCTCAGCACATCTACACCAGAAATGGAAATTTAGTGTTAATTATTACAATAACAGAATGCATGGATTAGCCAGTGCTTGAATTTAACATTTCTAACGCTATGCCCTGAGGTTTTCTCATTGTCTGAGACTGTGATAAGGAAGAAAGAAGTTAGGCAATGAATGAATTTCTCAGATCTCTTCAAAGACAAGCAACCTCAAGCTTTAATTGTGAATATAGGAGAGGGGAGTGGAAAAGGGGACCAAAATCAGGTATTAGGGGACAGGAGAAAAGCCCTGAGGGCCAGAAGAAAGAATGAAAATATACAACCTTGAGGGGTAGGAGGTGGGGGGAGAACCCTTTAGAATGTATCAGTGACCTGGAAGGTGAGAGACTGTTAGAACTCAAAAGGAGGGATATTAGATGAAGTGCCCAACAATGCCGAGAAGAAACTTGTAGAGTCCACCTCCAGTATAACGACAGGGCATCAAGTGGAAGGATGGGTTGCCATCCCACAGTCAAAATCACTGACCCAGAATTGTTCCTGTTTAAAAGAACTGCAGGGACAAAGTGGACAAGAGACTGAGGAAAAGGAGGTTCAGTGACTGGCCCAATTTGTGATCCATCTCAAGGAGAGGATCCAATACCTGACACCATTACAAATACTATATTATTCTTACAGGCAGAAGCCTAGCATTGCTGTCTTCCAAGATACCCAAAAAGCAGCTGACTGAGACAGATGCAGATAATTACACCTAACCAATGGACTGAAGGCTGGGACCCCTATGTTGAATTGGGGAAAGGCTAGAAGAAGCTGAGAAGGAGTAGCTTCAAAGGAAGACAAGCAGTCTCAACTACTCCAGAACCCTTAGATCTCTCAGACACTGAGCCACCAACCAGGCTGTATATGCTATTGGGTATGAGGCCCCCAACACATATACAGCAGAGCATTGCCTGGTTTGGCCTCAGTGAGAAGATCCTAACCCTCAAGAAACTTGAGGCCCCCCAGAGAGTGGAGAAGCCTGGTGAAGGGGTAGGGTAAGGGCCTGGGGACATCCTATTGGAGACAGGGGGTAGGAGGAATGGGATGTGGAACTGTGGGAGGGCGGACCGGGAGTGGGTAACGACTGGACTGTAAAAATAAAAGTAATAATAATAATAATAATGTCTATGTAGAAAAGATACAAAAGTACGCTTTCATTTTAGTTAAGTTTATAAGAATTTACTTCTTTCCAATGACTCATAATTCATGTCTCAACATAGTCTCTGCCTATGAGATATGAATTAGAGAAATAGGCTGAAAGCCAGTGCCTGAATGGGAGAGAAGACAGGTAAAAGACAATAGATTTTATTGCTTTATTTACATTCCAAATGTTACCCCCTTCCAGGATCCCAGAGTTCTTCAGCCCATTCCTCTCCTTTTTGCGTCTGAGAGGCTGCTGGTAGAACCTATCCTAGAACAGCCATGCTGGGCTCCTGTTTGTAAGCACAAGATGACATCAGTAATAGTGTCAGTTTGGAGCCTGCATGTGGGCTGGATCCCAAGTTGGGCCAGTCAGTGGATGGCCTTTCCTTCAGTCTTTGCTCCCTTTTTGCCTCCTGTGTTTCTTTTAGACAGGAATAATTCCTGGTCAAAAAATTGAAGGTAGGTTGGTGACTCCATTCCTCCATTGGGGGCCCTGTCAATCTATTAGAGGTGGTCTCTTCAGGTTCCATCTCCCACTACTGAGCATATTAAACCAGTGTTTAGAGTTTGTTAAAAAGCAGCAGCCTCCAAAAGACTAACGTCTAAAATTGAAAGGAAACATTTGTGAGCATTAGTAACAAATATATTTTACAATATTCTATGCATCTGTATGGTTAGGTCTGAATGTAGATTTAGGCTTCATGTAAGTGGAGGATTCCCTAAAGGTCAAAACAGGGTGTCCAGGTCCTCTGTAACTGGAGTTACAAGGAAGTAATGAGGTAATTGGAAACCAAACTTAAGTCATCTGCAAGAGAGAAAATTCCATCTCTCTAGTCTCACCTACAGACATTTTTATATACAAAATAATGAGTCAAAAATTTAATGAGAATTTTTTAGTATGAAAGAGATATATACACTTAAATTAGAATAAAATAAAAAATACATACAATGATATAATGTTCAGAAAATGGGAGCTAATTCTGCTTGAAGTTTTTGTGCTTTGAAGAAGGAATGCAGCTTTTTTAGAGATAAGGCCAGGAAACCAACAACATGCTATTCTAGAAAGTATACGTTTGCCGGGCGTGGTGGCGCACGCCTTTAATCCCAGCACTCGGGAGGCAGAGGCAGGCGGATTTCTGAGTTCGAGGCCAGCCTGGTCTACAAAGTGAGTTCCAGGACAGCCAGAGCTATACAGAGAAACTCTGTCTCGAAAAACCAAAAAAAAAAAAAAAAAAAAAAAAAGAAAGTATACGTTTGTTCAATCAGATTTCACACACCTCTATATTTATAAGTAGTGACATTAATAATAACTTGGATTTGAATCCTCACTAGTTGACAAATCAACATGCAATTCATATTTTCTAATCTGTTCTGAAAGACATAAATATTGTGCTGCAAGTTTTAACAATTTGTTTAAAAACCTATAAGATTAGTGAGGTAGTTGTAGTGTGTTATAGACAGATAAACTGATAGAAAAGACAGTTAATAAACTTTCTCCTGAGACACACTACACAACAAAGCCTATGGCATATATTTCTCACATCTTGTGAAATTTACTTCAGAGCTAACATTTATGTAGTGCTCTGTGTCTTTTAAGGGAATACATTGGGAGAACTAGAACTGTGTATGTGCCAAGCATGCCTAAGCAGCATCAACAGAATAAGATTATAAACATTGTAAGCTTCCTAAGCCCCAGCAGCACAATCAGGTCACTGCTAGAAAAGCAACTATTTCTAATCAAATTTATGGAATCTGTGCAACAAAAGACACTACTCTGAAACACCCATGGCATCCAAAGAGGGTGCTTTTTTATTGGATATTTATTTATTTACATTTCAAATGTTATCCCCTTTCCTGGTTTCCTCTCCTCAAGCCCCCTGTCCTATACCCTTCCTCCTGTTTCTATGAGAATGCATACCCACCTAGCCATGCACTCCCACCTTACTACCCTGGCATTCCCCTAAACTGGGGCATCAAGCCATCACAGGACCAAGGGCCTCTCCTCCCATTGCAGAAGCTTTCTTATTAATGTTTAGAACTATGAAATTAATTAATAAATAATTTTCCTCTACAACAACAACAATGCTTAGATGTTGTACACACTTTCTTTGAATACACAGACTCAAAAAAGTCTTGCAACATGTTGAGGGACCATACTTAGGCAAACAGGGTTTTCTTCAGAAAGAAAATAGAGTATCAACTATAATAAAATTTTATTGAGCATATATAAGTATCCTTGTATTATAAATATAGGTAATATTTGCATTCTGTTGTCCATGTGTGCTATGTATCCATAAGAAAAAATGAATTAGTAGTAGAGCCGTGGTTCAATTGCTTATTTGCTCTTTGTGTTTAGTTCCTGGACTTGATGCTTTTCCTTTTGAAATACTCAGTGCCATCTATTTCTACTAAATAGAATTAGGAGATTTAAAATAGAATTAGATTTCTTTCCTTGGAGGACAGTCAGAGAGGATAATATGTGAGGATGGCTTTTTAACAATAAAAAATGTAAACATAGTACTGTGAACTGTAGTAATTCTGTAGTTTACACAATTTCAGAAATTATAACCCCAAAATGGTTGTTGTTCATTATATTTAGAACATTCAAGAGATACTATTTGTGGACTCTTTTTTCTGAAACCTTTAATGTTCACTGCATTTTCAGCAGAGTTATTTTGAGTTTCCTGAGCTCAGCATTTTCAAACCCTCTCTTTTAGACAACACATCTAATTTGTGTTTTAAATACCACAAGGGAAAAAATTATGAAAACTAGAACGCACTAATATATACAGAAATGCATTGTTAATTTTATCTACAAACAGGCCACTCCATCTGTTCAAACATAATGCTCCAAAGCAAGGAATATGTTCCAAACCAAAGAGCATGATATTTGACAGATGGAGATGTCCATACGCCTGTCTGGAGCCTGGGTTCTATAGAGAGCATAGCAAGGTCCAATATTCCACACTAACTAAAACCTAATAGAAAAATTTTCTCAATAAACATCAAAGTCAGCAGAAATTTTACTAATTGATATGCACCATACAGCAACTCATTTCATCTACTTCTTTTCTCTCCATATTCACCTTCAGAGTTAATTTTATCTTCATGCTTGATCTCATCCATAAATAAGCACAAATGTCAAATATACTTCATACATAATAAAGACAACTAATGAGCCAAAGTTAATATACTTTATTCTTTAGCACAAACATCATTTGAGCACTGTTTTTGAAATAATTAATCATTTAAAAATGGTGTCACAGTATATAAGACTTCAAGTCTATGATACGTTTTGAGACAACCCCTTTGGTTTCTCTCACATAAGAAACAAGTTTTGCTACTGTGAAAGCAAACAGGCAGTACAGAGGTGAACAAGATTTCCTAGATTCCATTCTAAAATATGAATTCTGATGTTCAATGAAAGGTATGATAATCTCATTGCTGGCATTCAAAAGAAAAATAAAACAGAACTGCACAGAAGTTTGTACAAAATGTAAAACATGAATTGTCAGGAACTCATAATAGTATTTCAATCTATATAAATTTAATGTAGACTTATCAAACAGAGCATGAGTATACCCAGTAAAAATGAATAAATAATACATATAAGCACTGGTGGTAATCACATGACATCTCTGATCTGAAAATTACTATACAGTTAAATAAATACTTGTAATATTTCAAATTGTGTATTCATATTACAATGTTCCATATCAATAAACTTGCTTTTTAAAAAGTGATTGCTTCCAAATGGGAGTAGCAGTGTTTCTACCCATCACTAATGGCTTTCCTTACATCAAACTTACAAAATTACAATTTAGGAGAAAGTCCATGAGACAAACCATAGGCTGAGCTAAGTTCTGCATACGTAAATACTATAATTGTACACACACACACACACACACACATATATATATATATATATATATATATATATATATATATACCTGTATTTCATTTTCCATGATATTTTCTTTTATTTAGATGCAAAGGAGTAAAATTTCCAAGTGACTTGGACACAGATTTAAGTACTGTGATACTTGTTCCTAACTTTTCAGGAATAAAAGGTCTGGTATCATAGAAACTTTAGATAAAAATCAACATTTCATACCTAAACATGAGTTCTTTCAAACGGCTTATTCACTAACCATGCAAAAATTTATTCTTGATTTTAAGTCAGATATTCTACCAGGGAGTAAATATGCAGCCTGTCAAATTTGCATGCATTTATTAGACGTGTAAACATGAACTGTACAATGGCAAACCTGAAAATTTGGTTCTGAGCTTATTTCCCAATTATGTGAACCTTTCCTGGACTTTTATCTGTCCTCACCAATAAAAATTAATTGAGCTTCTCTCTGGAGTGTCCAAGTAGGTCTTCAAATTTTTTTTACATCATTATAAATCCACCTCCTCTTCTTAGTAACTGCATATTACTATGCATTCCTAATCTAGTCACCTTTTTTACCCTTGAGCTTTGGCTTTCTTTTTTATTTGTTAATAGTCTATAAAGTGTTTTCTTTTAGGTAGACCTGGGTGTCCTGGATCTCATTCTGTAGACCAGGTTGACCTCAGAACTAATAGAGATCCACTTGCCACTTCCTCCAGAGTGCTGCAACTAAAAGCATGTACCACCTTCAGCTTCCCTAAGATTTCTTGCCTGTTATATATTTTGTAGATTTGAAACTACTGTAGCCAGTGCTCTCTCTCTCTCTCTCTCTCTCTCTCTCTCTCTCTCTCTCTCTCTTTCTCTCTCCTCTCTCTCTAAGTGTGTGTGTGTGCACTCAATTCACACTGTGGGGGAAGCTCTGTATATTTATTTGTGTTTACATGGCATGTGTTCATGTGTGAAACTCAAATCACTCATGCATTATAGAGTACAAAGCACACTTAAAAATTAAAGACAAGCTTTCCTTTCATTGAAATAATCTTATTTTTACCTATTCCATCAAACTATCCTAGTGTGGAGCTTTCCAAATTGTAGATCTATGTCTTTGGTCTTACTTAATGTGCATACCTATACATCTAATAAGCAGAACATTCCTAATAAATACAAATAAAATATTTTATTTCCTCACCATTATAAAAATGACAAAGAGATATGAAGGAGGGAGGAATATTACTGGCAAGAAAATCCACATTTTAGAGGTGTAGAATGAAGGGGAAATACATTTGTATTAAGTTGTTACATTGCAATTCATGTCAGTAATGAAATTATAGTTATAAAATAGAAACAAAAGCTGGGTGTGGTGGCACATGCCTTTAATCCCAGCACTCGAGAGGCAGAGGCAGGCGAATTTCTGAGGTCGAGTCCAGCCTGGTCTACAGAGTGAGTTCCAGGACAGCCAGGGCTACACAGAGAAACCCTGTCTCAAAAGAAAGAAAGAAAGAAAGAAAGAAAGAAAGAAAGAAAGAAAGAAAGAAAGAAAGAAAGAAAGAAAGAAAGAAAGAAAGAAAGGAAAAAGAAAAAGGAAAAGGAAAAGGAAAAGGAAAAGGAAAAGGAAAAGGAAAAGGAAAAGGAAAAGGAAAAGGAAAAGGAAAAGGAAAAGGAAAAGGAAAAGGAAAAGGAAAAGGAAACAAAATCATTTTATTGTTGGGATCACAACCTGAGGAACTATACTGAAGGACTGCAGCATTGGGAAGGTTGAGGACCACTGTGTCTGAGGAATCTGACTCCTCCCTGTCCTGACTTATCCATTACACTTGCTCTCAGAGTACTTCAGCTTCAGCTCAGTTTCACCTCAAACTCTATCCTTGGCCTTTGATCTTCCTCAACAACTTTCATTGTGTCCATAGCTTGCAATGCTTTTACATTCTTCAGTGTTGAAATGTTCCATCACCAGAGAAAAATGCTACATGCATGCCTTAGCCACAGTTATTCCTTGTTCCACTAAGGCAAGTGCCCTCTATGGTTGCTGTTGCTAGTTTCTAAGATTCAGGGTTTTAATTGAAGCTCATTCCTGGTATGTCTTGGAGGGTGCTTTAGGATGAAATTTTCATGTGAATCTATGGAATACTTAAAGCAGGCTGTCCTCAGGTCCTTCTCAAATGCATTTAGTCTGAGTGAAGGACTGAGTAAGAAAGAATTGGCTCTATACTGGCAACTGTCTGGGATCGACAACATGTTTTTACCTTCATTTCTGGACCCAGACTTAAACTTGCACCATACACTCATGTTCTGTTACTTAAAAGTTCACTGTCAGATTGACATCTTACTTTTCTAAATTTCTCAAACCCTAGAATATCATGGGCTACTCCTTTCATATCATAATCACCATTTACCAGCATGTGCCTCAAACCTCTTAACTCTGATCCATTATTCTGTTCCCAAACTACTCCCATTTCTTTTCAGTGTGAAATCCACACTATACTGCACATGCTGCCATTACAAAATACCACAGACTGGAGAGCCTATAGAATGAAAATTTCTTAATATTTCCACATTCCAGAATTGACATTTTGCTGTGGAAAAAATACTGACCTTTGAATGCCCTTAAATAATAAAATATATCCAAATAACATGATGCCTTTTTCTATATACAGAAATATGCATATATAACCAAGATGCATACATACACATAGATAGATAGATCGATAGATAGATAGATTGATAGATAGAAGATAGATGATAGATGATAGATAATTTTCATAAGCACCTCATTTTAATTTTAAAAATCTTCATTCAAACTTTAAAAAGAGTGGCAAGAACAAGCATTCTTACCTTCTTTCTTCTTCTTCTTTTTTTTTTTTAGGTATCATCTTTATTTACATTTTAAATATTATCCCCTTTCCTGGTTTTCCCTCTGAAAATCCCCAATCCACTCCCCTTTCCCTCTGTTCACCAACCCATCCACTCCCACTTCCTGGTCCTTGCAGTTCCCTACACTGGGGCATTGAGCCTTCACAGGCCTCTCCCCAATTGATGCCTGTCAAGGCTATCCTCTGCTACATATGCAGTTGGAGGCATGGATTCCTCCATGTGTATTCCCTGATTGGTGTTTTAGTCCCTAGGAGCTGTTGGGATGCTGGTTGGTTCATATTGTTCTTCCTATGGGGCTGCAAACCCCTTCAGCTCCTTGGGGCATTTCTCTAGCTCCTCCATTGGGGACTCTGTGCTCAGTCCAATGGTTGGTTGGACCACCTCTACACTACAGAGCATCCACCTCTGTAGTTGCCAGGCACTGGCACAAGGTATGCACTCACTGATAAGTGGATATAAGCCCAGAAGCTCAGAATACCCAAGATATAATTCACAGACTGCATGAAGCTCGAGAAGGAAGACCAAAGAGTGGGTGCTTCAGTCTTTCTTAGAAGTGAGAACAAAATACCGATGGGAGGAGACACAGAGACAAAGTGTGGAGCAGAGAGAGAAGGAAAGGCCATCCAAAGACTGCCCTATCCTGAGCTTTTGTCCCCGCCGGCAAGAACACACTCAGGACAACCGGAATCTTCTGCGGCAAAGCTTTATTGCTTACTTCTCAGGAAGATCCCGACCCCAGAAAATGGAGTCCCTTATATAGTGCTCAGCCATGACCTTTCAGCACCTGATGTGGCGTGACAGCTCTTGATTCATTGCTCTCCCATCACACCACTATTACACCCCGAGAATGGGCAGTGACTAGGAGTGAGTTCACTCTCGCACTTGTGCACAAGGCTTGTTTACTAGTTTGTCACAGCAGAGGCCAGCGCCATCTTATAATGGTGATTGCTCACGGCACGCGCACGGCTCTCCACATCTCCCCCTTTTTATTTTATTAAATTGAGGCTGGACTAGGTCTGTGTAATTATGCCCATCCGCTGTGGCTCCTGTCTTAGGTCGTTCCTCCAATGTCACAGCCTTTCCTGTCATAGGGTAACCCTATCGCCACTGGGCCCCGTGTCTTAGGATGATCTGTGCATGAGGAAAGTTGCCCGTCCCTGGATACCGCAGTGCTATGTGACAGTAACTACTAAATGACCTATGGCGAACTCTACAAAAGAGACCAGCCACCAATGTCAACTAATTTTTGAGCATAGATAGCCAGATTTCGGGGGAGGCGCCTTGCTCAATGGCAGCACGGTACTAGCCATAGCATACCCTGCAGCTGTAGCAGCAGCTGCACTGGCTGAAATTGCTATGATCACGGCAGCGGTAATTCCAAAATCTCTTTTTTGTTGAAACAGGGATAAGGTGGAGGGTGTTTCCACCGGAACAGGGATCCAATGTGGGATCCGTGCTACCATGGCACGGGTGTTCTTTGTTATGTCCCAACATTGAGAAATCCAACAAGAATCATTGGAACAGACTTTAAATGAATCATTTGAAAGAATAAACAAGAAAGGGGGTAAACACAGACTGGGGTAGATGGATAATTAATCTGGTTTACCAAAGTTTTATTGAACCCAGTGATCTCTACACTGGTATTAGTATATCCATAAGAATCCTGGGAGGCAGCATGTATTCCCCAATACTGAGCAAATCTTGAGATGCCAGTAAAAGAAGCCTTTCCAACTGCTCCTCCCGGGATAAAGATCAAAGGATTGAGTTCTGTACAACTGCCATTGACTCCACAAAGCACCCACTTGTGAAAGGGATGCATTCTAAAGTCCTGTATGAAAAGTCCCTCTTTCATAACAAATTCCTTCTCTGGATCATCTATCATGTTGGGAGAAAAGGAAAAGGTTTTACTCTGATCTGCCCAACGAGTGATGGAGGATTGACAATCAGACCAAGGCAGTATCAGCCCTTCATCTTCCAAGCTACAATGAGGGGCTATTTTTGGTTGGTGGGGATGTTCTTTGTCTGAAAAGTTAGGTGGTAGAAATGTACCATTAACCCAAATTGCCTCCTGCCAAAAGGTCCGATTTGTAAAGGTTATATCTGCGTTGGAAGTATCTTGGGTTGTGCTTACCCAACCTCCTCGGTGCTCATTAAACTTCCCCAAAGCTCGAGCTGTGAGGTTGATACATTTTCCTGGTCCATTAATTTGAAAACATAAAGAACCCTGTTCTAATAAAGAGCGATTTTTCCCCTAATGGTGCTCGGGTGGGATCATAGGGTAGATATGGCAAATCTAATGTTTTATTAGTAGTAAAGAATTTTGGAAAAACTATAGCATTATGGCGAACTGGCATTGGTTTAGGGAAAGTCGAGAGAATGGCCCATCTCTGTTTGCCCCTCATACTAGGAACCTGAGACAAGTTCAGCATTGTCAGGATCAGGAGCAGTCCTCGGGAGGTCAGCCTCTTCTGCATCATCCTTGATGAATATCTTGTGGGTGAGTCATTCCGGCAGCCAAAATGGGTTGTCTTCACTCTGTGGAAAAACACAAACAGCTCCCCTGGATCTTATCAAAATAGGATCCGGGCCTTTCCACAGACCAGTTAAGACATCCTTCCATTTGGCCATTTCTTTTGGTCTATCAGGGTCTGAGTTATGTTGATCAGCTGCAGAGCGACCTTGCTCATCAAGATTCAAAAAATTAAGTGTAAAGAGTGCCATAGATACAGCTACTCTTGGCACTGAGGGCAGAGTCTCATCAACTCCCCCTTTTTGTTTTATAAGATAAGACTTAAGTGTACGGTGGGCACGTTCCACAATGCCTTGTCCTTGAGGATTATAAGGAAGGCCAGTCAAGTGAGTGACATCCATTTGATGACAAAATTGCTGAAATTTAGTAGAGGTATATGCTGGCCCATTATCAGTTTTAAAAATTGTGGGCTTGCCCCAAGCACTCCATGCTTCTAAACAGTGCTGTATAACATGAGAGGCTTTCTCACCTGTTAAAGGTGTAGCAAACATAACACCAGAGCAGGTGTCAATGGAAACATGTAAATATTGATTTCTTCCAAAGGAGGAAATATGAGTGACATCCATTTGCCAGACCTGTAATGGTCTGATGCCTCGGGGATTTACCCCTACATGAGGAGTAGGCAGAAATTGACAACAGTTTTGACATTGGGTGGCAATGTCACGAGCTTCTTTCCTAGTTAAAGTGAAACGGCAGCATAATGTTTCAGCCGTCACGTGGAAGCGTTTATGAAACTCCCTTGCAGCCTCTGACTATGAGGACAAAGCAGCAGCCACGATTCTAGTAGCTTTGTCTGCCAAGTCATTTCCATGAGACATGGGGCCAGGAAGGCCAGAATGAGCCCTAACATGAGTAATATACAGAAGATGTCTTCTATGTAACAAGGCTGACTGAATTTGCTGAAAAATGTGAGCAAGCTTGCTAGAGGGTCTAATTAAGCTAGCAACTTCAAGCATATTAACTGCATTGACCACATATGAAGAGTCAGATACAATATTGAGCGGTCCCGGAAAAGTTTCAAGGACTTCTAGAACTACCAAACACTCTACAACCTGGGGTGATGTCTCATATTGTTTAGATGTTACTTGGCCATTTACTACATATGCACCTATGCCAGATTTGGATCCATCTGTATACACTACTACCCCATCCGAAGTGGATGTTTGGCTGTTATTACTGGAAACACTATGGCTTGGCTTAAGGAAAATTGTAAAATTGGATGTTTTGGATAATGATTATCAATTTGTCCTGAATAAGAGGCAACAAAGACTGCCCAATCGTTAGTTGTTGCTGCCAGGGTTTGAACTTGAGCAGAAGTATAAGGTATGATTAGCATATGAGGTTCTTTCCCAAAATAAGTAATAGCTGCTTTTATCCCCCTAAGTGCAAGTTGAGCAATTGCATTAGGATACCACTCAATGATTTTTGCAGGGGAAGCATTAGGATGGACCCACAATAAGGGTCCTTTTTGCCATAAGTCTGCTGTTGGAAACTGTGCAGTTTTTAATATGCACAATTCAAATGACTTTGACTCCTCAATGCGTTGTAATTGAGCATCTTGTAAGGCCTTTTCTATCGTTTGTAAAGCTTGACATACAGCTGGGGTAAGTGATCTGTGGGAGGAGATGTGGGTATCTCCCTCTAATATGTCAAATAAGGGCTTTAATTCTGCTGATGGAATTTTCAAAAATGGTCTTAGCCAATTAATATCTCCTAGCAATTTTTGGAAATCATTCAAGGTATGTAGTTGATCTTTGCGAATCTCTAATTTTTGAGGAACAATTTTGTCAGGATAAATGAGTGACCCTAGGAAGGCTCCCATTTGAGCAACTTGCACCTTTTCAGTGGCCACCTGCAATCCCCATTGCCCTAACGTTTTTATTAATATAGGGTATGCATCTTGCAATAATTGTGAATTTTTATGGCAAATCAGAATGTCATCTATATAAATTATCACCTGTAATGATGGAAAATGCTCTCTAACTGACTTAAGTGCCAATTGTACATACAGTTGACACATGGTGGGACTATTCGCCATCCCCTGAGGTAGGACTTTCCATTGGTATCTTTGATCCGGCTCTAAATGATTAATGGCTGGGATGGTAAATGCAAATCTTTGCCTATCTTGAGGGCATAAAGGTATAGAGAAAAAGCAATCTTTAATATCTATAATTATAATTTCCCAATTTTTGGGTAAGGCAGAAAGCAATGGTAGACCTCGCTGAACTGGTCCAAATAGACGCATTTGTGCATTAATAGCTCTAAGATCATGTAATAAGCGCCATTTGCCAGATTTTTTCTTAATTACGAAAATAGGTATATTCCAGGGTGAGGTAGAGGGCTCTAAATGACCCAAGCATAGCTGTTCAGAAATTAGTTTTGTAGCTGCTTCTAACTTTTCAGAGGAGAGAGGCCATTGAGGAACCCATACAACGTCCTCTGTAAGCCATGGTATGGGCATGGAGCCCTCAACGGTCCCTAGAAAAAACCCAAACCTTGTCTCCCATTATTACCATTTTGAGGGATAGGTTCAAGTTTTCCCTGCTCTCCTTTCCCTAATCCCCTTCCTTCTTTATAGCCCATTTTCTTCATTATTTGAACAGCTTGTGGCGAGTATTCATTAGTCAAGGTCAGTCCTAGTGCCTGTAAGATGTCTCTCCCCCAGAGATTTACTGGGAGTGGTAAAACATAGGGAGTGAATCGTCCTGTTTGACCTTCAGGAGCTGTCCAGCTCAAAGAACGGGAACTAATAGTGGGACAGGACTGATAACCTAAACCTTGCAAAGAACATGATGACTGAGTAATGGGCCAAGTTTTTGGCCACCATTGGGAAGAAAGGATACTTTTATCTGCTCCTGTGTCTAAAATCCCTTTAAATTGTTTTCCTTCTATAACTAATTCTAAGAATGGCCTGGAGTCAAGAGGCATCACTAAGTAAGCAGAATCATTTCCAGTAGAACCAATCCCTCTGGTAGCTCGAGGGACACCAGAGGAAGGAAAACCAGCCATGTAGGCTTGGCAAAATTATTAACTGAGCTATTCTATCCCCTTGTAAAATAGAAAAGACACCCTGAGGACAGGAACAGAGAACTTGAAGTTCCCCTTCATAGTCTTGATCTACGACTCCAGGGTGAACAATAAGACCTTGTAAGGTAAGGGAGGCCCGGCCCAATATTAGGCCAACACTCCCGGATGGCAGAGGTCCTTTATAGTCAGTAGGAATAGGCTGTACCCCCATTTGGGGCATTAGCATGAATCGGGTGGTGGTACGGAGGTCCAACCCAGCTGATCCTTCTGTTGCCCTGCGGACTGTGGGGTCCACCTTTTGCCTGTCGAGGTCCCATATGTTTTCGGGCCCTGAGACCTGAGGGCCCTGTACTGGTTTTTTGGAATGGCCTCATAATCTACTGCTTGAGGGAATCCTGGCTGCAGGGGCCTGCCTCGAATGTCCCTGACTGAACGACAATCTCTAGCCCAATGATATCCTTTTCCACACTTAGTACACAGTCCTGGTGCTCTCCTTTTGACAAGGGCTCTACAGTCCTTTTTTAAGTGTCCCGGTTTGCCACAATTATAGCAGAGTTTGAACTCAGCCATGTCAGGGCGTTTTTGCCCTTGTAGAATGGCAGCTGCTAAACCTGCATTAGTGAGTGGCCCTCTAAGCTCACGGCAAACCTTCAACCAGTCCTGCAGTCCCTTGCTCTTTCTAGGTGTAATAGCTGCCCTGCATTCCTGGGTAGCCTGTTCATAGATCAACTGTTCAATTAAAGGCATAGCTGTCTCTGGGTCCCCAAAAATTCTCCCTGCGGCTTCTGTCATTCTAGCCACAAAATCTGAGAATGACTCCTGTGCGCCCTGGGTGATCTTGGTCAAATGCCCACTTGCCTCTCCCTTCTTAGAGAGTGCCTTACATGCCTTAACTGCAGCAGCTGAGATCTGAGCATAAGCTCCCCAATGGTAATTTGTCTGGTTATTAGCGTGTTGTCCCTGACCTGTAAGCAACTCAAAAGTCCATGTTCCTTGGTCCCCTTCAACATTGGCATTGGCCCTTGCCTGTGCTTGGCAGGAGTCTTGCCACAAAGCTTTCCATTCTAAATACTGGGAGATGAGACTTTTACTACGGTCATCCAATCACTGGGGGTCATTGCCAGAGTCGCAAGCCTTTTGACTTGGGCTACAGTAAAGTTGGCATTGACTCCATAGTTACAAACTGACTCTGCTAGTTCTTTTTTTTTTTTTCTGTATTTATTTATTTATTTATTTTAATTTTTAATATTTTTATTACATATTTTCCTCAATTACATTTCCATTGCTATCCCAAAAGTCCCCCATAGCGCCCCCCACTTCCCTACCCACCCATTCCCATTCTTTTGGCCCTGGCATTCCCCTATATTGGGGCATATAAAGTTTGCAAGTCCAATGGGCCTCTCTTTCCATTGATGGCCGACTAGGTCATCTTTCGATACATATGCAGCTAGAGACAAGAGCTCCGGGGTTCTGGTTAGTACATCATGTTGTTCCAACAATAGGGTTGCAGATCCCTTTAGCTCCTTGGGTACTTTCTCTAGCTTCTCCATTGGGAGCCCTGTGATACATCCAATAGCTGACTGTGAACATCCACTCCTGTGTTTGCTAGGCCCCGGCATCGTCTCACAAGAGACAGCTATATTTGGGTCCTTTCAGCAAAATCTTGCTAGTGTATGCAATGGTGTCAGCGTTTAGAAGCTGATTATGGGATGGATCCCTGGATACGGCAGTCTCTAAATGGTCCATCCTTTCATCACAGCTCCGAACTTTGTCTCTGTAACTCCTTCCCTGGGTGTTTTGTTCCTAATTCTAAGAAGGTGCACAGTGTCCACACTTTGGTCTTCATTCTTCTTGAGTTTCATGCGTTTAGCAAATTGTATCTTATATCTTGGGTTTCCTAAGTTTTGGGCTAATATCCACTTATCAGTGAATACATATTGTGTGAGTTCTTTTGTGATTGTGTTACTTCACTCAAGATGATGCCCTCCAGGTCCATCCATTTGGCTAGGAATTTCATAAATTCATTCTTTTTAATAGCTGAGTAGTACTCCATTGTGTAAATGTACCATAATTTCTGTATCCATTCCTCTGTTGAGGGACATCTGCTAGTTCTTTAATCTGTATATACTCCACTGGGGCATGAACGCGTCCGCCCTCTGCGCCTTCAAAGACTGGGAACGCTTGCTGCACTTTTCTCTGTTCCTCTTTTGAAATGAATGAGTCTGATTGATACCTCTGCACGTAGGGCGGAGGTGTACTAGGACCCAGAGGTTGCGGATCTGAAGATCGCATAGTGATTTGACATTTGTCTCTAGCTACTTTTGCTTTCTTTATGTTATTCTGTGACTGATTAGCTCATCTTTCATCTAGCTGGTATATTTTTTCCTCTAAGTCTGTTTCCTCAGAGGAGCTAAGTTCCTTATCCAATTCTGAGCTACTGACAGCTAGTGCCTTAAACTCATCTAATGGTGGGTACAGGCTCCTTTCCTTATGTGCCTCTCCAGTTCTTTCTCTCTTCTTCTCTCCCTTTCCATCCCTTTTTCTAATCTCTCCCAAGGCATTCTTTCCTTTATATCTCTTTTCCTCGGGCTCAAGGCCCGTGGAAAGGCCTAAATTCTTCGGTGCACCTTGTTTCATCCCAACTTTCAATCTCTCTCCCCACTCTGCCTCTGATAGACTGTCTTGAATTTCGTCCATAATCTTCTGCCCCGCTTCTACCATTTGCTGACAATCCTCATCTGTTAAGCACGATCTGACCAATTTCCATAATGGCATGATCCCTGCTTTAAGTTTGCCGTTCTGCTGTTCCCTAACTAGATCTCCTTTCAGTTTGTCCCAAGAAGTGACAGTTAACGAACCTGAGCAAGCATACCATGGTGCCACATGGTCTACCTCCCTGACAAATGCCTCTATACTCTTAGTGGCGATTTTTAGGCCACACTGCTTCAGGACCAATCTTAACGCCACTACTACAGAGTGAGAAATTCCCATACTGCAGCTATCCAGTCCTGACCGTGACTGAAACTAATCGCTGTCCAGGCACTGTCCAGGTGCTGTCCAAGCCTGACTGCGACTGGGAACCAGTCAGCAGTTCCAGCGGTGGAAGCAAAACGAAACCGAAAGGGAAAGTGCAATCACCGTGCAAACAATAAAAAGGGCCTCTAACTCTGAGAAATTTCAAGACTATACTTACCTTGCAGAGCTTTAATGTCCCGCAGTTCTGGTTCCACCCCGCGAACGAGGGATCTTCCTTGCGCCGGTGTGATGGTATAAAGTCCCCGGGTCTTCGGTGCCACGTATCCTGAGCTTTTGTCCCCGCCGGCAAGAACACACTCAGGACAACCGGAATCTTCTGCGGCAAAGCTTTATTGCTTACTTCTCAGGAAGATCCCGACCCCAGAAAATGGAGTCCCTTCTATAGTGCTCAGCCATGACCTTTCAGCACCTGATGTGGCGTGACAGCTCTTGATTCTTTGCTTGCCCATCACACCACTATTACACCCCGAGAATGGGCAGTGACTAGGAGTGAGTTCACACTCGCACTTGCGCACAAGACTTGTTTACTAGTTTGTCACAGTGGAGGCCAGCGCCATCTCATAATGGTGATTGCTCGCAGCACACGCATGGCTCTCCACACTGCCCCACCTGGGAATCCAGCCCATATACAGTCACCAAACCGAGACGCTATTGTGGATGCCTACAAGTGCTTGCTGACAGGAGCCTGATAGAGCTGTCTCCTGAGAGGCTTTGCCAATGCCTTGCCTTATTTCTAAGTATAAGAAGAGTGTTTAGCTGTACATTTTTCATGATAATTTCTTTTAGTGTGCTCAATGTGACTATCTGTTGTTTGGCGAAGATATTTTTATGATATATATGACCTGAAATTTGCCAAATTTTGTATCTTTTAAGATGATCATGGGTTATTTACATATGATTATGATTTTACTGTTCAAAATTACATTAATTCAGTTTGGAAAGTTGAAAATTTATCCTATAAAATTATATCTTGAAATGATTCATTTGTGAGAATGGATTCAGGTGAAGAGGGTGAGGAGGATGTGATGTGGTGAATCAAGGACGATGATGATGGAGGAGGAGATGAGACGAGGTCAGTGGTAGACTATTTTTCGCTCTCTGAGATGCATGCTACTCTCTAGTTTTCTTAGTAAAGCTAACTGTATTTTTCATGTCAGTTCTATTGCTATTAAGACTTTATGAGTTCAGCAGTGTACCTTCCTATTTTATTTTCTATTAGTACTTCTATTTTATTTTCTATTAATAATTCTAATACTGTGAAATTAACTTTGCTATTTTGTTAAATGATTTCTGCAGTATAGTGATCTTTGCATCAAATTTATTTGTTAGAAGTTTTCAACTAGCAATCTAATATATTTAGTAAATATAGTGCTACTTAGAATCCCATTCCAAATTAGTTTGTTCATTTTGGTTTTGATGTTCCAGTTCTCATGTACTTACTATATCCTATTATCAATGTTGTCCATAACACCCCTATATTGTTCTGATAGTGTGTATGAACTCTCCTGTAATTCTCTGTTTATGTTATTTTACAGGTAGATGTCATCCTTGCTTTTCTTTCTGCTTTTGTTGATCCTTCTCAGTGTAAGTTAATAAATTTCAGTGTTATTCTCTCAAAAGACAATTTTATTCTTACATCACTAATATTTAATATTAAGTTAAATTTGCTTTTCTCTTTTGCTACTATCTTTACTCAAATTTCTTTTAAAAAATTTTATAGGATATTTTAATTATTTACATTTCAACTGTTATCCCCTTTCCTGGTTTCCCCTCTGCAACAGCTTCCCCATCTCCTCCTCCTCCCTCTGCTTCTATTAGGGTGCTCCCCAAAGCACCTTTGCACACCCACTTCACTGCTCTAACATTCCCCTACACTGTGGCATCAAGGCATCACAGGATCAAGGGCCTTCCCTCCCAGTGATGCCAGATCAGGCCATCCTTTGCTACATAGGCAGCTGGAGCCATGAGGCCCTCCATGCGTAGTCTTTGGTTGGTGGTTTAGTCCCTAGGAGCTCTGGGGCTTCTGGTTGGTTGATATTGTTGTTCTTCCTATGGAGTTTCAAACTCCTTCAGCTCCTTCAGTCCTTTCTCTAACTCCTCCTCTGCACAGCAGAGTACATAGCCAAAACAGTTCTCAATAGACATCAATAAATATAAAAACTACTCAACTTCAAAATTCAAAATCATCAGAAAGATTAAAAAAAAACCCTTCATTTTGATTCTCAGATTTCCTATTTGTAAAAAATAAACAATCACAAATAATAGGAAGGTACAATAAAAAGTCATCTTTACATAAAAGTCTGTTTGAATTATAACTGTTCAAGATACATGGAAATCAGCATAGAGGTTCTCAGGAAAAAAGTCCTGGCTATATACTAAAATGACACTAAGTCTGGATTCTACAGAGATGCTTGCATGTCAACATTTATTGAAGCAATATTCACAGCAGCCAAGATATTAAATCAGTCTAGAAGTCCATCAACAGATAAATGAATAAAGAAAATGTGGTGCATGTATACAATGTAGTTTTATTCAGCCATAAAGATGGATGCAATTATTCCATTTGCTGAAAAAAATGATTGTAATTAAAGGTCATTATGTTAGCAGTTATAAACCAGACACCAACAAATGTGATCCTAAATTGGATGTAGGCATATATAATAATATATTGTGAAAATAAAGAATGACCAGGGAAGGAAGGAAATTATTGGAAAAGGACTGAAAAGATGTCACAGGAGATGAACATCATCAAATAATCACATACATAAAAGAAATATCTTTAGTCAACCCCTTCCCTGTGTAGAATGAATGTATGTCAATTCAAATTTTGAATAAAGCATACAGAGATAATATATTACACAGTTTAGCCAGCTTTGTAACCTAACTCAGAATTATTTCCTATTCTTCCCAAAGTACAGCATTATCTTGGGCTAAAGATTTTCACAATAGTATGAATCAATTTTCTCAGAGTGTGACTAATAGAGATGTGAAATTAGCTATATCATTTAGATATGTCAGTCTGTGTTCTAACTGATAAAGTGGAAATGACAATCAACCCCCACACAGTTAAAGAGAGGCCACAATAATATGACAGTTGCAAATTCCAGTGTAGTGCTTGTCATAAACACTAATAATTATTAACTCATGCTATTAAGTGTCCATTATTATAGTTATTATTTGAGTTTCTAACTTAGACATAAATGTACATCCCAGAATTATAATGCATAATTTCTAAAAACTGAGTATGATTATTGATGACTAGTTCACATCTTACATATAGGTTGAGGGCAGTGCTGGTATTGCTCTATGGGATAATTTTATATGTTTTATTGAAACCTATTATTGATTATTGTCTTTCTCATGATAAAAACATTTAGTACATCTAAGTCTCTTCTATACAAATAATGTTCCTGGATTTTCTGAAATTCTCAAACTGAAAGTAGTTGGACTGTTAAAGCTGACATATATGACAAAGGTTATGGTGTTCACCACAAAAGCAGTACCTAGGAGATAGAATCCATATTGCTTGGGTCAAAGGTCCTATCAAAATGTACAAAGGAATGATTAAGAAATAAATTGACCCTGAGATCTCTCAAACACTGGACCACCAGACATGTAGCATACACTAGCTGACATGAAGCCCCCAACACACATACAGTAGAAGACTGCCAGGTCTGTGTTCATTCAGAGATGATGGAACTAAACCTCAAGAGACTAGAGGCCCCAGGGATTTTAGGGGTCATGTGGGGTGAGGGTGTGGACATCCATGTGGAGATTAGGGGGTAGGGTGGGGAGGAAGTATATGGGATATGGGTCAGTCTGAAAGTGGACAGGGGTAATAAATTATGGAGTGTGAAGAGTGTAAAAAAATAAACTAATTAATTAAAAAGGAAGGAAGGAAGGAAGGAAGGAAGGAAGGAAGGAAGGAAGGAAGGAAGGAAGGAAGGAAGGAAGGAAAGAAATAGAGCTCTGGGTATGAAGCATAAATTTCAATGAACAAAAAAGAAATTAACAGACACTTTCAGGTTTATTTCATAATTTGCAAACTGTAGTTAAGCATCTCTGAGTTTAGTTATAATGGTTTCATGTCTACTGCTGGTTTTGGTGTTGTTTTCTGCCCTTCTAGACTTTCATTGTCATGAGACTATTGGGCTTTGTTCAATTATCCTGTGCTTTTATGTAAGAAGATCCTAGAAATAAACCATGGAGAATACAGCAGAGTCACCATCTCTTCATTAGTTAGCTTGAACTAGACTGGTTAACAAACCTTTAAATTCCCTGAGGTTGCTTGTTTACATTCTTTCTGCTGGCCCACAGGGCTTCAGTCCTTTTCTCTCACCCAATTCCAGATCAGGTTCTCCTACTCCCTCCACCCCCATTACCACGCCCTGTCCACTTTCCCTACCAGTTCCCTCCCTCCCTTCCCACTTGTGATTGTTTTCTTCTCTCTCCCAAGTGAGACTGAGGCTTCCTCACTTGGACATTTCAGCTTGTTGAACTTTTTGAGTTCAGTGGACCATATCTTGTGTATTCTGTATTATTAATTTCTTTTTGGTTAATATCCACTTATTAGTGAGTACATATCATGCATATCCTTTTGGGTCTGAGTTACCTCACTCAGGATGATATTTTCCATTTCCAAAAATTTGCCTGCAAAACTCAGGGTAGCCTCGTTCTTAGTTGCTGCGTAATATTCCATTGTATAAATGGACCATATTTTCTGTATCCATTCTTCTGTCCTGGGACATCTAGGTTGTTTCCAGCTTCTGGCTATCACAGATAAGGCTGCTGTGAACATAGTGGAACAAACACCCCTGTGGCATGGTGGGGCATCTTTTGGGTATATTCCCAAGAGTGGTATAGCTGCGTCTTCAGGTAGATCTATTTTGCACCAGAGACCTGGAAGGTGAGAGACTCCCTGGACTCAAAGGGAAAGACCTTAGATGAAATAACTGACTGTAGAGAGAGGGAACTTACAGAGCCCACCTCCAGCATGAAGACAGGACATGAAGTGAGGGATAGAGTTGCCATGCCACAGTCACAACTCTGATCCATATTTGTTCCTTTCTGAAAGAATTACAGGGATGGAAATGGAGAGGAGCCTGAGGAAAAGAAGGTCCAGGAATAGGCCCAAGGTGGGATCCAGCTCAAGGGAAGGTCCCAAGGCCTAACACTATTACTGAGGCTATGGAGCACTCACAAAAGGGGACCTAGCATGACCGCACTTCAGAAGACTCAACAAGCAGCTGAAAGAGTCAGATGGAGATATGTACACCTAACCAATGGACAGAAGCAGCTGACTTCTTTTGTTGAATTAGGGAAGGCTGAACGAAGCCAAGGAGAAGGGCGACCCTGTATGAAGACCAGCAGTCTTAATTAATCTGGACCTCTGAGATCTTTCAAACATTGGATCACCAAACAGACAGCATACACCAACTGTTATGAAACCCCCCCCCCAACAAACATACAATAGAGGACTTCCAGGTTTGTGTTCACTCAGAGATGATTCACCTAACCCTCAAGAGACTGGAGGCCCTAGGGAGTTTAGAGGTCATGTGGGGTGTGGTAGGGAGTGTCCACCTGAAGAAAGGGTAGGGTAGGGAGGAGGTGTGGGAGATGGAGCAGTCAGAGGGTGGATGGGGGGCAAGGAATGGAATATGGAGTGTAAAAATGAATTAAAAATAAAATAATTTACAACAATAAAATAAAACCAGAGGGCGGGGGAATAAATAAAATCAGAACATAGCAAAGTTGAAAAAAAAAAAAAAAGAATCTAGTATTACTCTGATGCCCAAACAACATTATAAGAAAATAATAAAACAAGCTTCCTGATAAACTTGAAAAAGAAAAACCTTTAAATTTGCTACCTGATATGTATTTCAGAGGTGCCTTAGATGTGTTTTAAGATTATGGCACATAAAATTTAAAAAAATAATAATTTTCCACATTTAATGCAAAATTTTATTATTTGTATGCAGATAATGTTTTTTTAACATTACTAAAAGAAGAGAGAAATAATTAGTATGGGTGCATGGTATAGGATTTTTTATTCATATAAAACACATAAATATCCTTAAGACCTTCGTTACTGTAAACATTGAATAAAGCTGATCACAGGAGTAAAGAGGGCTAAGCAGTCTCCCAGGAAGGAGATTTTATTTTATCTGTACATATGTGAAATCCAGCAATTTTTCTGCTTGACTGATTATTAGCCTTGCCCTATCAGAAGAGCCCTATTTGTGTCTCAGCAGAATGAAAAGTAGAAATTTTTGTGACTCAAGAATACCCCCTTTCCGAGGTACAAGTGTATAAGTCATAGTTCCAGCCCCCTTCTTATATGTTGCTGATACCCATTCTAGTATAATACCACATATTCAATATAAAATTCTTTTAACACCTACTATTATTGGCTAAAATGATTTTATTTTTCTAATCGTGCCCATAGTAATTAATATATGTGTATTATATTTTATTAATTTGGTAATATGTACTGTTACTGGCTAAGCATCCATATGTAGTTACATATCTGTACTCGGTTCTAAAAAAATAATATTTACTCTATATTTGGGGAAAAGTGATATTGGTTTCCTTTATTGCTCCAAAATGAAAACACTAGACATTTTCTAAGATGTTAATTAATTTAGTATTTATATGTGCCTCCCAAGGAAAACTATCTTACTCACTCTGAAATTCTATGTGAAAGAATTCAACAAAGTAGGTGTCTGTTGAATTTGAGCTGAACAAAATTTTACTCAGTTCCAAAAAGATTAATTATAAGTGCCATGGGTATTCAAATTCTGCATCTCATCTTTCGGTGTCAGCTCATCTAACAGTGGGCCAGTGAGTAGTAAAGAGATCTGTGAATTCATTCTTAGAGACAGCAAAAGTGACATTGATTTACCCCTATATCTCATGTAAGTACCTGAAATATATATACAATGCATGCTTAAAGACTGAATACAGAATAAATGCTTGACATAAATAGAGCTAAACCAATAAAAAATTCAGATAAAAATTAATACACCTTTGAGTTATGGCCCACTGTGTTCAAAAAGTATCTTGCTTAGATTTAATTACTTTTCTTCATAGGAGACACTGGGAAGTTATGTTTTATTCAGCAGGAATAACCAATTTCCAATCCAATAGACACATACCAGACTCTAGGACTACAAAAGACATTAATAAATAAGGTGTATACAGAATTATTTTGCAAGAATTCAATGTTAAATAACATTGAAAGAGATAAGCACAGATAAATTTACAGTAATACATTTATGAAGTTTATATATTTCTTGACTATAATAGTAATAATAAGAGTCTTTAAAAAGAAGACCTACGTTAGCTTAGGGACATTTAGATAGGAACATATGAGGAGCATTTTTACCTTTATTATAAACAAGTTAGTTGGGGAGAAGGTGAGGAGGCTGATAAGCAATATTGGAAAAAATGTTTATTACCTGAACCTCAAATTTAAATGGATATTCTGTACCTTTGACTTTGAAACAGAGCTAAGTACTCTTTGTACAAGGGAGAGAGTTCTGCATGCCATTTAACAGTGTATCTGGCCTGAAGAAATTAAACTAGTGAACAGTTTGATTAAGTAGTAATATCAAAAAAAAGTAAATTCACTTATCTAGAAACCCATCCTAAGAATGCAATCAAGCAAAATAGAACATTTTTACATAAAATATACAAAAACTATGCCAGAATATTTTTAAGTGAAAGAAGAAAGTAATTTTATCACTCATCCACAAAGAATGTACTATTTGAAAGATTTCCTGTCCTGTGCTTTCCTAATGAAAAAAAAAAATCAAAATTCATTGACTTCTAGATTTCCTTTGACTAGTATGAGTTTTTAAAAGACAACTAATTTTGATATTTGAAAATAAAAGTTTTATTAAGACCAATGGAAAATGTTGGAGGCATCTGGTGGGAACTTGTCTTAGGTATCGAAGATCAGGAAACCATACACATACCAGGAACCGGTGAGAACTTCAAAATGACAGTGATGGTGGACAGTATATGTTGTATGACTGAACATGTAAGATCTCTAATAGAATAGGTAGTTACCTCTGTGATCATGTAGACTGCATAAAAACATTTGTAGTACAAGTTAAGTGGAATGAGGTTCATTCTCTGGTGTCTTCATGATACAAAAGCGTAGTTACAGAATCATCTGATTACAGACTTTTTTCTGAAGTTCCTCAGGCTAATATACAGGCTCTTCCCAAGTGCACAGAATTCTTAACTGCAAATATTTTCCTAGAACAGATTGAAAACCTTTAATCTAATGGAAAAGCACTGTAGCATAAACAAAATTGTTTGTTGATTTCTGATGCGTTGATCTCATTGTTTGGGGGATGATGAGATGTCGTCATGGATCACGGACCATATGCCATGCTATCGTTCTAGTCTGAATGTGATCCTCAGACCCAAAATAGAAGGTGAGAACAAAGTCTGAAAGTTTTCTCTGACCCCCACAAGTTCTCAGTGGCATATGTGGCATGTACATATTAAATATTCACACAAATAAAAATAATGAATATAATAAATAATGCATTGCTCTATTTGTAAACTTCTTGATATCCTTCTTCTCAAGTTCTTCTAGTACATAAATCTATACATTAGATTTCATCATCTAACACATTTTATAATTATATGATGTTGTGATCTATTTGACTTATGAAAAGATTATACAACCTTAGGTAACTCATCATGTTAATTCTATTTCCATATGAACAAGTAGAAATTTAGTAATATGAACTATTCTGTACAGGTAATCATTAAGCAAAAACTTTAAAAATATGAATTATTTTCCCCACTTATTTTCAACTCCCTGGATAATTCTGTCTCCTAAATGCCAATTCACTAACTCAAAAATCGGTTCCTCTCCCATCTGTACAGTACAATTCCCCAGCCACTATCTTAAGTTGGATGCTTCAGAGTTTAGAGTTTTCTCATTAATATGGCTAACAAGTCATAGTCTGAGGTTCAGAATCTCCAAAGTGTGAAGACATATAAATCACTTCAATTTTCTATGGGCAATGAAAATGGATTTTCATGCACATAAAGTTTAGAAGTTTATGAATAGGGAAACTAAAAAGGAAGTGATAAGGGGAAAAGCATTAACTTTAACAGAAGTTAAATGCATCTTCTATGTGATAACTGAGATGTAGGGATTTTAGAGTAGTGACTATCAAACTACTTAAGACACTCAAGCTAGGAGCAATATTAAATGGTTAAATACTTAGGCAAAAGACCTTATGTTGTTATATATAGGATGTTGTAATATTCAAATGTCATTTTCATGAATAAGCTTGTATTACAATGCCTTAAAGTGGAGGAGCGCTTGTGTATGTATTACATTGCCAACATAGGTGTCACCATGGTGGGCATATTGGTTGACTATTTTTAGTGAAACAAAATGGCCCACAAATTCTAAACTGCTCCTAAATTGGTCCTAAATCAAAACTGTCTAAACTTGCAATTAGAGAACAGTTTCAAAGTACCAGCCACCCTGCCATAAGTTATGGTACCTGGGCCAGTATGAGAATTGATGGACAACTACCTACAGAAAAAAAAAATGGGACCCAATTTAAACTTGTGCTCTCTCATGTAGTTGATTTATATTCTTATTAAAGCCTTTTCTCTTTCTGTTAATGTTGACCTAACACTTTCAGTCATTTTATGAATAAAAGAATGACATTTTAGTATCACTATTTCAAATTTTGACATATATAACACAATTGGATAACCAGTTAATCAGAAGAACTTTTATACATAATATACATATTGATAATATACATTCTAATATTAAATGGTTAAAAGTAGCAGTGGATGCTCACAGTCAGCTATTGGATGGATCACAGGGCCCCCAATGGAGGAGCTAGAGAAAGTACCCAAGGAGCTGAGGGGATCTGCAACTCTATGGTGGAACAACAATATATGAACTAACCAGTACCCCCCAGAGCTCATGTCTCTAGCTGCATATGTATCAGAGGATGGCCTGGTCGGCCATCAATGGAAAGAGAGGCCCATTGGTTGTGCAGACTTTATATGCCTCAGTGCAGGGGAATGCCAGGGCGGGGAAGTGGGAGTGGGAGGGCAGGGGGGACTTTTGGGATAGCACTGGAGAACTGAATGAAGAAAGTACCTAATTTTAAAAAAGTAGCATTAGGTAAAGCATAATTACAATGTCATGTTTTTGGTCTATGGAAAAGTATTGGTATTTAAAATGTAGAAATAAACTTCTAGGTCTGTTTATTTTATAAAAGAAATTCTAAGAAATCCATTGCGATGTAGTTTGATCTTGTCTCAATTAAATAAGAAAGAAAGAAAGAAAGAGAGGGAGAGAGAGAGAGAGAGAGAGAGAGAGAGAGAGAGAGAGAGAGAGAGCAAGAAAGAAGCAAGAAAGCAAGCAAGCAAGCAAGCAAGCAAGCAAGAAAGAAATAAAGAAAGAAAGAAAGAAAGAAAGAAAGAAAGAAAGAGAGAAAGAAAGGAAGAAAGAAAGAAAAGAAATGAAGAAAGAAAAGAGAAAAGAAAGGAAGGAAGGTTAGGAAGAAAGGAAGGAAGGAAAGAAGGAAGGAAGGAAGACATGTTGGAATAGAAGGTAGACAATATAACATTTGTAAATATTGAAACTTTTTTGTCTAAAGACAAGAAAATTCAGAAATTATACACTGTTATTAAATTGTCTAAATGGGGTTTTCAAGGAGATGTCAGTCAACTAACTAATTGACTCTGGGATAGTGTGTTAGAGAGTGAAAACGAAAACTACATGCTTCTAAACTACTACTGAGGGCTTCGCTACCTTCAGAGTAACGTGTTCTAAGATGTCTTTTATTTTATTTCACACATGTATGTGTGTTTTACCTGTGCCTGTAAAACACATGTGTGCCTAGTGTCTGTAGAGCACAGAGAATATGAGATTCATTGCAACTGAAGTTACAAATGGTTGCCATGAAGTGCTGGGAATTGAACTCGGGTGTCTTGGAAGAATAGTAAGAGCTCATAAGAGTTAAGGCATTTCTCCAGCCCATAACACAGTCTTTTAAAAATAAATTTGTGTTTCTTTACATAGCAGAAGTATTCAGTTTGAAAAAAATACTAATATTTTGAATCATTAATGTTACCAACTCTCATTGTTCTAATGTTTTGCTATTTCTAACAGGATAAAGATCTATAGATTCAGAGATTGATAACATTGAAGAGTAATGTAATTTTAAAATATATCATTTAGGAATCTAAGTATCAACTTTATAATACCAACTCCATGACATTATCTACTAATTTCAATCAGTTATTTAAGTTTCTCAAATATAGTTTATTTGAAAATTATTCATTGATTTTAATCATCCTAAACCATATTATCATATTATTTTTTTTAATTAAGAGAGCATGTTACCTGTGTTATTTTAGTAATTCTGCTTCCTCTTGTAAAGTGAAAATATAAAAGTAACTCCTTTTCATGGTGTTTAATTCTATCCTTGGAGGGTTAATAACAGTACTATTGTATCTCTAAACAGACACAATTATTTAGCATGTTATATTACTACATACTACTTCATTTCATCTATATTATTAATCTTAGTGAAGCCGTTTAAATCACGTGGTTAAAGGATACTCTCAGAATAAAAAGATTATCACTGAAAGACAAATAGGAAGGAGCCAGATTAACAAGTATATATGCTAAATATACAAGAGATAAAACACCATCAGCCCTGGCTTTTTACTATGAAAGACTGCTACAGATCTGGTGAAAGGAGACAAATTGGCTGGATTGGCAGTGTCTGCCTCAGGAAGTGCTTTAGTGATGTACTTCTCAGAAGATAGATACAGAATATGACCCTCTGCTATTTTTTTTTTTTGCACATGTTCTGTGAATAATGCAACTTTTTGAATTGCATGCTAAAAGATATATTTTAACATATCTTGGATGTTAAACATATCTTGGATGATAGAAGCCACTGTGCAATTCAATTTATCTTTAGTTACAAAACAAATAGAAGTCTCCTGTGAGAAACATATTTTTCAGAGTGACCTTATCTTCAACTGGTGACCCATTTATAAAAAGAAACATCTTGAGGAGATTAAAATAGTCTTCATATCAATAAGGGTGTGGCTAAGTGAATGACTACATTCTCAAAAATACATCAATATATTTTTTAAAGATCTGTGGTTTGGCACTTGTAAGACATCTACTTCAGAAAAGAAAAATAACTAGAAAGCTGCATGTCAAGAAATCTCGGTGACTTGAATTTAATCCCTGGGACCAAATAAAAAGCCCAGATGCAGTCTCTGTATGGTCCTTCCTCCAGTCTCAGTACCTAACTTCGTCTCTGTAACTCCTTCCATGAGTATTTTGTCCCCCCCCCCGTTTTTAAAGGCATTTTTATTATATATTTTCTTCATTTACATTTCAAATGCTATCCCCAAAGACCCCTATACCGTCCACCGTCCCTGTTCCCCAACCCATCCACTTCCTGACCCTGGCATTCCCTTGTACTGGGGAATATGATCTTGGCAATACCAAGGGCCTCTCCTCCCATTGATGGCTGACTAGGCCATCCTCTGCTACATATGTAACTAGAGACACAGCTCTAGGGAGTACTGGTTAGTTAATATTGTTACTCCTCCTATAGGGTTGCAGACACCTTTAGCTCCTTGGGTACTTTCTCTAGCTTCTTCATTAGGGGCCCTATGTTCCATCCAATAGATGACTGTGAGCATCCACTTCTATATTTCCCAGGCAGTGGCATAGCCTCACAAGGAAGAGCTATATCAGGGTCCTTTCAGCAAAATCTTTCTGGAATATGCAATAGTGTCTCGGTTTGATGGTTGTTTATGGGATGGTCCTTCCTTCCTTCTTAGCTCTGAACTGTGTCTCTGTAACTCCTTCCATGGGTATTTTGTTCTCCATTCTAAGAAGGAGGGAAGTATACACACTTGGCTCTTCCTTCTTCTTGAGTTTCTTGTGTTTTACAAATTGTATCTTTGGTATTCTATGTTTCTGGGCTAATATCCACTTATCGGTGAGTGCATATCATGTGTGTTCTTTTGTGATTGGGTTACGTCACTCAGGATGACATCCTCCAGATGCATCCATTCGCCTAAGAATTTCATGAATTCAATGTTTTTAATAGCTGAGTAGCACTCCGTTGTGTAAATGTGCCACATTTTCTGTTTCCATTCCTCTGTTGAGGGACATCTGGGTTCTTTCCAACTTCTGGCTATTATAAATAAGGCTGCTATGAATACAGTGGAGTATTTGTCCTTATTACAAGTTGGAACATCATCTGGGTATATGCCCAGGAGAGGAATTGCTGAATCTTCTGGTAGTACTATGTCCAATTTTCTGAGGAACCACCAGACTGATTTCCAGAGTGGTTGTACCAGCTTGTAATCCCACCACCAATGGAGGAGTGTCTCTCTTTCTCCACATCCTCGCCAGCATCTGCTGCCACCTGAATTTTTGATCTTAGCCATACTCATTGGTATGAGGTGAAATCTCGGGGTTGTGAAAAAAATTGAAAAACTTGAAAAAAATAAAAAGCCCAAATACTGTGGTACACAGTTATCATCCCAGAATTTCCACTGTGCAATTAGAGGGAAACAGGAGTATTACTCAGACATTCATAGATCAGCTAGCTTGCACTATGTAACCCACTAGGAATAACAAAACAGACCTAGCCTCAAAAATGTCAAAGAACTAACTCTCAAAAGTTGTCCTTTACAGAGCTGCATAAAGAATTCTCAACTTAGGAATATCAAATGCCTGAGAAGCACCTAAAGAAATGTTCAACATCTGTAGTCATCAGGAAAAAGCAAATCAAAAAGACCCTGATATTAATCCTTATACCAATCAGAATGCTTAAGATAAAAACTCAATGGCAGCCAAGGATGTGGAGAAAGGGAATATTCTTCTGTTGCTGGTGGGATTGTAATTTGGTACAACCTCTCTGAAAATCAATCAGAAAACTGGAAACAGTTCTACTTTAAGACATAGCTATAACAAAATGTGGCATATACTCAAAAGATGATCCAATATATAACAAGGACACATGACCCACTATGTTCATAGCAGCTGTATTTATAATAGCCAGAAGCTGGAAACAACCCAGATGTCCCTTAATGGAAGAATGGATGCAAAAATTTTTTTACATTTACACATTGGAGTACTATTCAACTATTAAAAAAGATGACTTCATGAATTTTGTAGGCAAATGGATGGAATTAGAAAATAGCACCCCGAGTGAGACCCCCAAGGACATACGTGGAAACGCAGGAGCAAATACATGAGCAGAGACTGAAGGAAGGGTCATCCAGATACCACCCCACCTTGGGATCGATTCTATCAGCAGATACTTTTGCTGATGCCAAGAAGAGCTTGCAGACAAGAGCCTGTCCTCTGAGTCTTTGCCAGCACCAGACTAAGACAGATGCAGACACTTACAGCCAACCATTGGACTGAGACCAGGAACTCCAATGAAAGAGTCAGGATAAGGACTGAAGGAGCTGAAGGGGATTGCAGTCCCATAAGAAAAAAGTTAATGTTAACTAATAGTATCCATAGAGCTACCAGGTACTAAACCACCAACCAAAGAGTATACAAAGGTGGTTCAATGGCTCCTTCCACATTTGTAGCAGAGGATTACCTTATCTGGTATCATCAATAGGAAGGAATGCCCTTGGGCCTGTGGAGGATTGTTGCCTCAACAAAGGGGAATGCTGGAAGGGTGATCTGGGAGTGGGTAGGTGGGTGGGTGGATGAGCATGCTTTAAGAGGCAATGGGTGGGGGACTTTGCAGAGGGGACACCAGGAAGTGAGACATTTGAAATGTATATTAATAAAATAATTCATAAAAAATATAAAAGTCATCCTTTGACATTCAGAGATCTGTTAGATGGAGTCTCAAACCACAACATAAATGATAAACACACACATACACATGCACACATGCACGCATGCACACGCACACACACATACACTAAGGAGAGTGGTCATAAAGATCTGCACTTTTTATTCTGTGATATTTATCTAAAAGTTCAAAGTATGAATCACTGTTGAGCTGTAATGATTAGATTTGGTTTTTCTGTATACGGCATAAAGATTCATAATCCTTATGCTAAAACCTGAATATTTCTATCCTCAATAAACGACTGAGCTTTAATGATAGTGAAAAGGAGTTCTTGTGATACAAAGCAGCATGGTGGGAGGTGGAGGGTTGGTCACTGGAGTCTAGCTTGCAACAGATATCACTGAGTCACAGCTGGAGGAGAAGTGATGATTCTTAGAGCCATGTGCATGAATCATGTCAAGCTTGTGGTTTCTTAGTACCACTTGCCATTAAATAAATTAGAATTTTCTTTTTAAAAAGAAAAATACTGATGATGCCCAATAACAAGAAAGTCAGATATTAGAGAGATATTCTTTAACATCTCAGAAAATGCCATTTAACCTGAGAAAAGAAGACAAAAATAAGTCATATACATATCTAGTAAAATGTCCCAAGTTAAAAGCAAATGCCATTCAAAGAGTTTGGTTTCTGGGTCCATTTTTCTAATAGTCTAAAGCCATTGATTCTGGACTCATCTCACTGTATCAAAGGTGTCACAGGGTAATAAATAGTGCCTAACTCAGTTCAAATAGGAACTAAACTATTTTTGTTGAACATAAAACATATTAATATAGGTGTTTGAAGAGTTGGCCTTTCATGTGTGTTTTAATTTAAAAAAAAGCAATTCCGATGATAATGCATAGATATTTACAAAATGCTAACAACCTGACAAGCATTGCCTTCATCCCAGTATTAAGACTGGGACCATGGAACCTAGGTAGATTAATTAGCTTATTCATAGGTGCAAGGGGAATGGCTTCTGCAGAGTTGAGTTAAATTTGTTGGTGTCTATTTTTTTAAAATAATATGATAGCCTTTCTTGACTGGTACAAAATATCAAGGCATAGAATTATCTTCATTTCTACTGACTGTCAATAAAAATGTCTCTGGGTCATTCTTCCTTGTTTCAACTTTTATTTATGTCCTCAAATGGATTGGAAGCTCATCTACCACTAACATAAGCCAATACTGCAGCTATGATACTTACCTTGTGGACTTATCATTTCTTTTTTTTTCCTTTTCTCTTCCTTTTTCTTGCTTTCTTTTATTATTATAACACATGCCCCAGTTTCTCTTTAAAAAAAAAGTCCTTTGACTGTACTGTTAAGATCTGGCATTATAAGGAAAGAATCAATTTACTCAAAAATGAAATCATATAAGAATTAAGAAAAAAAAAGAGTCTTTGGAGAAATGGAGTTCTGGAGAAATGTGTCATCAGTTAAGTGCACTTACTATTTTCTGGAGGATGAGAGTTCAGTTCTAAGCATCCACATCAGTTGACTCCTAACTGCCTGTAACTATAGCTCCAGGTGTCCTTCTGGCCTGTTTGTATACCCATATCCATGAAGAAACACACACACACACACACACACACACACATGAATAGCATTAATTGGATAAGTGAGGTACATAGGAATCCCTGGAGGAAACATGGGAAGGGTAAATGCTGTAAATGCAGTATAAGTTATACGTATACATTCAAAATAATATATTAAAATATTTTAAATAAAATTATCAAATCATAAAAATTAAACCTTTAAAATAATAACACTTTCCTAATTATCTCCCTTGCCCCTTGCATCACTCATAATGAATATGTGACTTGACACATTTTCTTAATATCTCTAGATTAGATTAATTTTTAATGTAAAAAATTAGCCTTAAAATAAATTCATATTGCAAAACACATGACTTGCTTTTTCCTGAATACTTAATATATCTAGATATTTGTTTACTTTGAGAATCATCAGGTATTTTTAAGAAAATAATTCACAAGTGTTAATGTTAAGAAACTAGTTTTCCAGTCTTTTTCCTGCACACAGATTTTTGAGGGTAGTTAAACTGATCACTCCGTGGCTGTAATTTTGAGCTCCAGTGAGCTGCTATGGATGTTCCATTCTGAAATGGAACATATGTGAACAGAACTGTTCTTGTCATGCTTGACTGATGCCCCTGATTGTGTTCTAAATTCACAGCTATGCCTCTAGTTATGAACTAATAACTTCCATTATTAAGGGAAAGCCAAATCTCGAAGTCTAATTCTGTTTGTCTAATTGAAACAACTAAATTGCAGCTGCCATTTTGCAATTTGTTTGCATTCTTTTGGTTTAGAAAGATCTAGCAATGAAGGCAGCATGAACCTCTTGACTTTAACATAATAGTATTATTCCTTGGCAGCTGTGTACTGATGATCAATATAAGAAATTCTGAGGTTTCTTTCTTGAAATAATAATATTGCTTAAATAAAGTTGAAGAGGTTTAGTAGCACTTTCTTTGCAAGTACAGAGTATCTTAACCCATAATACAAAACCAACTTTATTATTGGTTTATTTCCTACTATATACCTAATAAGCATTAAAATTGTATTATGTAAATAAAGGATGCTTTTAAAACCACATGGGTGATATGACCTTAGCTCAAGTAATAACTCAACTATATACTGACTCTTACTTGAAAACTAATGTGATATTTGAATATTGGTTAACATATATGGAAAAATTGGAAATAATATAATTTAAACATCACACTTAAAATTTTTATAAGGTTCAATAAATCCATGTTATCAAATCTGACATTTTTTAAAATTTGGTAGATGAATCCTTGATTCAATAAATAAAAGACAATAGAATCAGATAAGCTTTATTAATCTTTGTCATTTTCTGGTTAGGAGCTAAACCAGAAATATGTTTATATTGTAATCAGATCTTTGTGGAAAGTTTTAAATTCTGTGGAGATATTAATTTTGACATTCACACAAAGATCATCTGATACCTATTTCTAGGTGCTATTCAAAGCACAACTAAACATATAATTAGAGAATATGATTCTTAGAATCAAAAGAAATATTATTTAGTAGAGCTCCATGGGAGGATGAATTTAGATGTAGGAGAGTGTCAAATCATTCCAATTCTACAGGAAAGGAAACTCAGTTTTACTGCTCTCTCTTCCTCTTATTCCCAACCCAGATTCCTTATTGGCTCAACTCAGTTGGAAGCCACAAGTTACAAATTACAGTTTTTTAGACTGTCCAAACCAGTCAATTAGAACATAGGGGAAATATAAAAAAGGCAGTTAAACAATGCCTAACATGGTTTGTGTTGTCCCTGTGCAGTCTTCCTACATGACCTCATATCTGAGCTACTGTGAAATGAGCTCAACTAAGTCAGTTGCCTTCCAGAACCTAATACAATAGTTATTACTGATGTTCTTCTTAGAATGGTGGAAGAAAGGAAGACTGATTTAAAAAAAAATGCTACAGTTAACTATGGCCCACATTTACAATGATGGTTATTTGACTCAGATTTATTCATTAGTCTTTACTCCATGTGTTGTGTGCCCTCGTTCAGATACACAGGGACCATTGCCCAAACCTCAAAGCATCCGCACCATGAGTCTGTCAGCATAGTCTCATGTATTCCATTCACCAGCACATTTGAGAAATATGACAAATCTTGGTTCCAAATATAATTCTCTTTACTTTCACTTTGGGAAAGCCAACAAATTTGCCACTTGTATTTGGAATTTGTCACTCCAAATAATTGAATGATACTCCTTTCCAATGTCTGTTGGATCAAGGGCATGAAGATATAAAATAGTCAGTAACAGATTGTGTTGTCTGGTATCATCTGTGTCCTTTGGACAATACCATAGTGGCAAACCTGCCATTCTAAAAATCAGCTATGAATAATGGAGCTGGCAGTGTGCTCTGTACAGGGTGTAACACAATATGAAGAAGACACAGCTAAGTCTATAAAGAGGAAAGTTTTGTACTTCATTTCTGAAGGACAATAATGGAATGGATTTGTTCCCAGGAAAGCCATCTGACTGTCACCAGGAAATCAGAAAATGCAAGCATTTAAGTTTTGGTGAAGTCTGTAGAACATGGCCTGTTGATCCCATGCTTATAAATTTTATTTCACTAAAGCCACTTTTGCTAAAATTCCTTCCAGGGAGGTTTATAAACAACATGTAGCCCTTTTCATAAGGTCCTAACCCACCCCCCCAAAAAAAAATCAAGGCACAATTCCACTGAAATTCCCTTTGAAGAAGCACTGTGCTTATTGAGCTTTCTTATACAGCACAGGTGAAGGGTTGTGTATTGGAGAGGGGTTACTCCACTGGAACCAACATCACCTAGAATCCTTCTGCACTATGACTTCCCCATAGCCTCATATGATGAGCTCCCCTCTCCTGGTCTTCCCTAGTTTATGTACTCTAACCCTCCAAAGAGCACATACAGCAGGTGATAGGGAGCACAATAATATTCAGGTGAGTTCCATGTGGTCCTCTCTACCTGACCATGAACACAAAGAGCAGTCAACAAGGCAACCTGGTATGACCCATTAGAATGGGAAAATTTGAACTCCTGAGATAATGGTTGCTTGTCTAGGAGGACAGCAACTGACAACAGCAGTTGTTTACCTCTCATTGTTGCAGGCAAACCTTTTAAGAGGCAACTCCATCAGAAAAATACAAAAACAAGTGATAGAAAGGAACTCAAATTAACCAGCAGACATTCTCTTATGGGTGTAGCTAGCTGTAACATGTAAACCTGTCTTTTGAAAATCTCCTGTGGTCTTCATCCTACAATCAAACCATTTCTGCCTGCTGACTAGAAAACCGTCATATCACAGCAAGTGGAATATGCAGGAGTAAACTATCTTTAAGAGAATTTTGTGCATGGGAGTGATACTTATGAAAGTGCTGATAACAGGCAGATAAATAATAAAGCAGAGTTCATACAAGTAGAATGCATAAGAAGATGCCGTTCTTCAACATCAGCATGGAAGACATTCATCAGAACTATACATCCTCAAACATCTTAAAGAGGGCAGTTAAAATCAAATCAATAACAACAAAACATATTCAAAAGATATCCAATTGCTAATAAATAATATGTGAACCAATCCTTTAACAAAGACAAAGAGTTCAATGACCTTCAGATGAGGAAGGTCCTGGGAATGTTGTTTTTCAAAGACAAAAGGATATATTTTAGGAATTCTATAAAATATTTGGAACACAGCTTCTGTATGAAGTTTCCTTACTACCCTTTGTGTTTAAGAAGAGAGAATTGTTTTTAAAATTGAATATTAGTCTATGGCAACAAATGTCTCAGCAATATCAAGGAACTTATTTAGGACTGTCAAACTTACCAATAAATACCATTAATAACAAACATTTTTGGGATGAAATGTTTACTTGTTCTTTGACTTATGGAAGAGGTCATTTGAGTGGATCAATAGATGCAATCCACAGAACATAAGATAATTCTTGGAAGAACATGAATGTGGGGATCAAGTGTCCATTGATTGCTAGCAAGAAAATGACAACAATTAATGACTGGATATATCCTTGAAATAACAATTGTTCAGCTTCAAGTGCATTTTCCCATATCTGTCCCAAGTTTCATCCTGTCAACCCATGTGTCTGTGTCCTTTTAGAAGTCCTCATCATCTAAGGAAACATGCAAATTCCATTTCCTCAAAACCCAAGTGAGCCTAAGGTTAAAGTGAAGTAATCCTAATTCTATTTAACTTCAAAATTAATACTTACTATATATGTAAATTTTATTATGATATTGCCACTTTATCTGCCAGTTCTGTTTTGTTTTTTGTTTGTTTTTGTTTTTGTTTGTTTGTTTCATTTTTGTGGCTACTGCTCCATCCTTGGGAAAAACTCAGCCATAGTTATCCAGTGATAATGACCAACTCCTTGTGGAATTTCCTCCTCCTACGAGAGGATTGGTTGCTATAGTGTTGTACTCCATTGACAATATACATCATGTCAAAATACACCAGACACAGGAATAATTGGATACAAAATGGCTAGAAATAAGATAGAGTGGAGAAGTTTTTCTATATTTTAAGAGAAACAGAATGTATTTATTCCTGAGAATAAAAATATAACACCTGGGAAACATGCAATATTGAATAAGGTGTGTGTGTGTGTGTGTCTTCTATAACACTGCAGAATAAATTACCTTTATGCTTTTAAAAAACCCTGTGGATCCCACTCCCCACTGGCCATATTATATACAACTTGCCTACATGTTTGATGTTTTAGCCATACGATTTATGTTGTTTGGAAAAAGTACTGTGAAGAAACTTCACTAATGATAGCCTTATGTCTATGTATTTAAACATCTTATTTGATGTTTGTGCATTTAGAAATATTCAAAATGTGAAACTGGCAAAAGAATCTACTTAATAATGCCACTATAAGTTTCTTATAGTGTTGTCAGTTCTGCCTAGAAAAAAAATGAAACAAAATTACCTAGTGCACATGTTCAGCAATAAATTTTGATGTTTAAATATATGGACAGATTTTACAGGCCCTTTCTATTCAATACATCCAACATTAAAAATCAAATATATACAAAATTGGTTTTTTCACAGACTATACCCTACCTAGAGGATACTAAAAATCAGCTAAAAACATGAGGTTTCACTTTATTGATCTCTAAATCAAAATCAGACACATATATTTAAATAATTTGTAAATAAAATATACATAAAGTTTAAGCTCCTGAGCCATGTTTTAAGCTGAACAACCTGAAATAAGCCAGATAACAACCTAAAACTTTGCTATGTATAACATGAAGATGAATCTATTACCTCCAACCTCAGGAATAGCATTTCAATGTTGGCTCTCACTAAGGATTTAAATTGGCTGTATATTAGAAGTTGGTGAGTTCCCATACAGACTTTTAAAAGCCTCAAAATTCTGTGTCTTCTCTGGCTTGCTTCTCTCTGGATTCCACCCACACTTTATAAATTGTTCACTTCATGTCATCACCTCCGTCTTCATAAATTTTCTTTAGAACATTCATTAATCCCTCACTAGGGTCTGCCTCAGTGTCCTAGGAAGGTTTTTCTTTCTTCTTGCGTTCCTTTTCCACCTGTGTTAAGTAGTCCCGTCTTTTGTTTTCTACTTTCTTTCCACATAGAATAATAACTGTATCAGTCTTAACTTATTTTGAACTGCTTTCCACAGAGATAGGTTTCAAAAGATTGTTCAAAATCATGGAGCAATTCTTGCCATTGAGGTTTTTTACCAAAAGATCAAATGACCTCTCTGTGAAGTGTACCTGCACATTTTCAGTGGGAACCTGATGGACTCCTTGTTAAGGTAATGTATATTTTCCCACACTTATCTGACTGATCCCACCCATAAATACTGATTGTCACCATGTATCCTGTTGTAAAGGGAGCAACCACAGCAGCTGGCTTTTCATTATCAAGTTCTGGTTTCTTCTGAGACTTCTGTTGCATCTTGTTCTTGAGTTGTGTCTCAATCTTGGATTTTTCACTTGTAAGAGTATTACCATGTGTTACATATACTACTAATTGATTTAAGTATACTTAGGCACATAAAATTAAACAAACTACAAATAACAAAAATAGACAAACATCTTGTGTTGATAAGTACTGTCATGGTTCAGATGGCTTAAAAATAACCATGATGCGAAAACTTGAAAATACCCATTTATTCCTTTGTTCAATAAACTTGGAGGGTTTTTTTTTTTTTTGTCGTTTTTTTTTTTTTTTGGATTTTTGGGTTTTTTTTTTTTTTGTTTTTGTTTTTTTTTTTTTTTGGTTTGGTTTGGTTTTTTTGTTTGTTTGTTTTTTAAGAGGCCAGGGCAGTGGTGGCTCACGTCTTCAATCCTAGCACTCAGGAGGCAGAGGCAGGCAGATTTCTAAGTTAGAGGCCAGCCTGGTCTACAGAGTGAGTTACAGGACAGCCAGGACTACACAGAGAAACCCTGTCTTGAAAAACAAAACAAAACAAACAAAAAACAACAAACAAACAAACAAAAAAGTTGGTGAGTTGGTGAGTTATGTACGTAATCAGGAATACTAGCAGAACCATTATAGTTTCGCCATAATTACAGGAGTCTAGAAGTTTCAAATGCACATTCTTCACATTGTTTGCATCTTGGGTAATTTACAGAATAGCTCCCCAAATCTCTGTCACCAATTGCTTTGAATTTTGTTACACAGGAGGTGCTAATCATTGCATACTAAGAACATCGTAATACTGGACATAGACAAGGAAACTAAAAAGGAACAAATCTAGTTCCTCAAGACTAGCAGATTTTCCAGACTTTGTTGTTGTTGTTGTTGTTTTGAAGCACAGGATGTCTAAATAAGAAGGAAGTATTTCAGTATAACAGTAGCATCAAAAGGTTCACCTTTGTGTCAAACCTGTAGCAGGTCTTTGAAATTTTATCTTCAATGTTACTTATTTGATTTCTTAAATTATTAAATTAAATTATTTGTATAATAACTGGTATAGTATCCTGATCTAAGAACAACACAATATAACAATAACATACTGCTTAGTAATTACTACACAATAATTTATGCATGCTGCGAACTCTCATCAGATTACCTTTAAATGTGCTGTAGAATGTACAGTTATGGAGAAAATGGTGAAGATTGATTTCATAGAAGAGGAAATTGAACCAGAGACATAAACCTTGTAGAGGTTAGAAGCGTCATGAAATTTGTGCTAAGAATCGGTAGTCACAAATGGGTATGAAAAACACAAATATGATCAGAAGGCAGCAATTAGTTTCTAGTTACAGTCCAAAAGCTTGATAAGTTTATATACATATCCTTATAATCCTACTTGATATGCAAAGCTTAAGAATTAGGTTGCTGTTGAGTTTGAATTGTGTGTCTGGAAAAGAGTCATCAGTTTGCTAGATAACCTGGTACTTCAAGTCAAAAGGATGTTTGTGTAAATACTGCTATATGTACAGAAACTCCAGAACAGTGTGAATTATGGATTACTTGTTTTAAATTACCTTCGTATAATGTTGTAAAATTGTATGAATAGCTATGTGCACATCTCTGTGTTTATAATTTTTCTGTGAAGGAAACAGAAACCTGCTTAAGCAAGTATTTTTAAAGAATACAAGTGCATAATCCTTATGTATAAATCAGAAAAAGGGATTGCATTTCCTTCCTATAACAGCTGGAATCACTGACATTTGCATTGATTTGCAGTGAGCCCCTCTATCCTACATAATCCATGGTAATCCCTTGATGATTAGTGTGTTTTATTATCATATTTAGAAACTGAAGGGAAAAGTTGGGGAAAAAAAACTGAAAATTGAAGAAAAGACATACTTCATGAACTTAGAACCAGAGGAGAAATTTTAGTTAGAAAAATAACGTAACAACCAAGCAGTCTATTGAAAGAATATTATAATCAATTCATAAATATTTATTTTAAATCGATTAGCAACTGTATATGAAAGCCAACACTTTTAAAGAAAGCATGCTCATATACACAAAATTCTGAAACTTGAATCAAGCTTAAGAAATAAAAGACAGATACATTAAATATCAAGGCAGATTTGATAATATTTTCTTCCTCAAGGATTTTTTAATCCCAGAACACATTCTAGTTGTTTGGCATAGATTATTTGCCTCTGTCATTTATTTTAAAGGAAAATTGGCATTTTTTAGTTTCTCTCCTGAGAAACACCTTCCTCAGAGGCCAGTCTGTTCCTTGGCATCCTCTCCTCAAATTGAGTGCCCTATGCCTCAGGTGTGTTAAATTAGCTCCCACTAATCCATATGCTTTTGAATTTCCAAAATAGTGAGGATAAAAATTCTTTCTTTGATCATTTTCGTACTTAACATTACATTATTTATTCATGTAAACACTTTACTGTCATTTTGTGGAAAATTAGGTGGAAGTTGTAGAAAATGCATGTGTTTAATTTCTTATCTTTAGCAGGATGTCAATTCAATTATTTATTTCAATCTTAAACCTCAATGTTTAAAAATTAATGATTGAACAAAATGAACACTTATGTGCTTTCAATGTTTCTTGCTTAATATTATTCTGTATACTATTTCCTGGGAAGTGTTATGAATTATAAACATTGCAGGTTTAAATTAGAATTTGGTTCAAATTATAGCAATGGGAAGATTGGTGTTAAAACTATACATGTAAAATATTGCTTATTAAAATAATAATATGAAATAGCTGTGAATCCCTAGGAATCATTTATCTGCAAGCACTGATTGTAAACATACAAAACATTTTGAATTGTGAATAGAAATAATATATTTCTATAATTTAATTAGTTAAGAGTAATTAAATTATGTGAATTTATGTTAATTAGATTATAAAGTTTATTAAACTGTCCTATGAATTTAGGATGATAATTATGCCACAAAATATTTTCCTCAATTGCATTTAATATTAAAATTTAAGTTAAACTTAAGTAATATGCATAAATCTAAAAATTGTATTTGGGAAATATATAATATATATAATATACAGAATATATGCAATATGTGTGTGTGCATGTGTGTGTGTGCGTGTGTGTGTGTGTGTGTATGTGTGTGTGTGTGCATGGGTGTGTGCGTGTAATGATAGTTCATGCAAAAAGAAGCAGCCATGAATTTGAAATACAGCAAAAAGAAAACAAAGGGAGTTTTGGAGAAAGAGTAAGGGGAAAATATTGTAATTATAATCTTAAGAAATTAATGATTAAGATAAAAGAAAGTGAAAATCTTACAAGTCATTGGGGTACTACCTATGCACTGTTTTCAGACATGTATACATTTTGTAATATCTAAATTAGGTTGGACATATCTGTGGGGAATTGCAGGCTGGTATCCAGTTGAGCTGAGGTCTGAACCCCCGATGGTCATAATTCACCTACATGACATGGTAGGCGTTCCCTCATGCTCCTTGGAACTCAGGCCCCTGCCTAAGGTACCACCTCCCACAGCCCCCACAAGAGAAGCATGGTCAGTAGTCATGTAAGCAATGGCCCAAGTTTCTGACTTTCAGGATAAAATCATCCCCAGTTACCTAACAACAGTGAAGTCCATAAAAGGGGCTGTTAGGCCCCCACCTCTCTCTCACTCCTTTGTCCTCTCACCTCTCACTTCTCTCTCCTCTTCCCTTTCTCTTTGTCTTTCCTCTCCTCTCTTCCTCTCTCTCTCTCTCTCTCTCTCTCTCTCTCTCTCTCTCTCTCTCTCTCTCTCTCTCCCTCTCCCTCTCCCTCTCCCTCTCCCTCTCCCTCTCCCTCTCCCTCTCCCTCTCCCTCTCCCTCTCCCTCTCCCTCTCCCTCTCCCTCTCTCTCTCTCTCTCTCTCTCTCTCTCTCTCTCTCTCTCTCTCTCTCCCCCTCCCACTCTTTACCTTCTCTCTTTCCCCTGCATTTCTGTAATAAAGCACTTAAACCATAGAGAGTCTCTGCTCCATTAAGACCCGCTGTGCACTCTGGTCAGTGTTGGGACCTTTTCCCCATTTCCTCTGTCCTGCAATCCTGGGACTTTAGCACCTGGGGGGTCCCCAGTCGCGGGCTGCCCCTTTCTCTACCCCCTGCCGAATGGGTCAGGCATGTTTACCTGGGCCAAGTGGAAAAGAGCCTGGCAGTCTCTCCCCTCCCCCTGTATCTTCCTGCACAGAGTACAGGAACTCTGGCTGGACATGGCATATTTTTCCTCCCCACTTCTACCCCTTCGTCCCTCCCCCCCCCCTTTTTTTTTGTTCCCAACACATATCTATATTTTCAAAGATTTATAATTTTATGAAATCAAATGTTCGGTACACAACTGCAATATCTATAGCCCCACTAATGTGCAACACCTGAACTTCTTGCTAACTGACTGTAACTTAGTTACAGTGATTTTTGTTGTCAAAAAAGTAATAATAGGCTTCAATAAACAAACATGAAATACGTCAAAATGTTCTTGATATACATCAGAAACAAAACATGAAATTCATTTGTAGAAGACAACATATTGAAAGCCATCATTCCTCCGTGAGTTAACCTTCCAATAATACACACACAGATAAACACACAAGCACACACATCTTTGTGTGTGTTATGTACTTCAAGATCAATTAAAAGGTGCTCCCTGAATATGTGTGCTACAGTTAGGAATATCTCTAAACAGCCAGACTGTCTGGAAATAATTGAACTCTTGGCTGTGTAAATTTCTCCTACTTAATATTGATTATATTAAGATATTGTAAACATAATATTGCTCTAAGGAAAACGCATTGTTTAGCATTAGTATACTCACTTGTGTAATAGAACATTGAATATGTGACACTCTTCTCATTTTAGACTGGTCATTCACTTAGTTTATGCAAGGTGGCACGGAAATTTAAAGTAGATAAAATGCATTCAAATTAAACTATTTATTCCTTTTGTTCAGAATTTAATTTAAAATTATATTGAACTTATAATATTACTGACCTCATCTTAAATATAGAATGATCATGCTTTAAAGAATAAATAGTAGACATTTACAATGCAGGCACATTGGAAAGTTCAAAGGAGATGTGGGAAAAGTTTTAGACATTGTTATTTCAGTGACTGTTGCACTTGCTGCTGTGCAGCTGACTACTCCTAATTCCTAGTTACCTGAAATTTTTTTCATGTTTTATGACATCATTCTATTCCCCTTATCTCTTAATTGTAGATAACTGAGGCTTCCAAAATTTATGCAGTTGCCCCATTTCCATTTTTCTTTTTTTAATATTTATTTTTAATTGGATATTTTCTTTTTTTACATTTCAAATTTTATCCCCTTTCCTTATTTCCCCTCTGAAAATCCCAATATCCCCTCTCCTCTCCCCCTGTTCACTAACCCACCCACTCCTGCTTCCCTGTCCTGGCATTCACCTACACTGGGGCATTGAGCCTTCATAAGATCAAGGGATGTCTTGTGATCTGGCATACTCTTAGTATGTCTAGCATTATTACCATTCATGTAACAGCCTGAGCAGTAGAATTGGTTTTGCATTCCACAGCATACTTGGATATTTTACCTTCCTTGAAGAAAAGAATGTTCTTTCTCATAAATTATTTCTTTTTAGTCTACATGTGTAGAGTCTGGGGTAACTTTAACTCAAAATTCTCTTTTCTAAAATAAAACTCATTGTCATTTTATTCACATCCATATTCCAGTGGGTCAATGATATATTTTTTTCGATATCTTTCTATGAACTTTCGTTCTGCTAAATCAGGTGTTTTGAGTCTGATAGTGTTGCAACTGAATGAATTAACAATATCCAACTAAAATACTTGAGTAGACAAATTTATATAATATATAAAACAGTATTTTCACAAGTAGAACATTTAAAGTAGATTAAAGGGAATTAAGTCAATCCTAATAGGATTCAAACAGTTACTGTATAAAGGTAAAAAATTCTGTGTCAATTACCATTTAGTTTCATTTTATTAATGTGCTTGATTTTATATGAAATTAGAGCATGTCTGTTTTTATATATTTTTATTACGTATTTTCCTCAATTACATTTCCAAAATATCCCAAAAGTCCCCCATACCCTCCCCCCCACTCCCCTACCCACCCATTCCCATTTATTTTGGCCCTGGCGTTCCCCTGTACTGGGGCATATAAAGTTTGCATGTCCAATGGGCCTCTCTTTCCAGTGATGGCCGACTAGGCCATCTTTTGATACATATGCAGCTAGAGTCAAGAGCTCCGGGGTACTGGTTAGTTCATAATGTTGTTCCACCTATAGGGTTGCAGATCCCTTTAGCTCCTTGTGTACTTTCTCTAGCTCCTCCATTGGGAGCCCTGTTATCCATCCAATAGCTGACTGTGAGCATCCACTTCTGTGTTTGCTAGGCCCTGGCATAGTCTCACAAGAGACAGCTATATCTGGGTCCTTTCAGCAAATTCTTGCTAGTTTATGCAATGTTCTTATTGGTCAAAATTAAACCTAAGTAAGAAACAGTGAAATACAAACAAATAAATGATTTAGAATATTGATATCTAAGCCTGAATTTGAGGAAGATGGTTACTTTTTACCACATAGTCTATGAAGAGATACAGATGCATCTAATTTTCATTAATTTTATTACTATTTCCCACTCTATTCTCTGACTCATCGGGACTTTTAATAATACTGCATAATTATATTTAGTGAAAAAATGCTGTCTCATAATTTTCTAAAAGTAATTATTTGTCAGCTGGTGCTTTACAAAGGCTTACAAATTTTTCCTTTAATTAATTTGTTTATTCGCTTTACATCCTGATCACTGTCCTGCCTCCAGCTTCCCCTCACACAGTCCCTCCCCCTAACCCTGCTGGATATCCTGTCACCCTAGAATATCAAGTCTCTGCATGGCTAGATGCATCTTCTCCTACTGAGGTCAGACAAAGCAACCCAGTTAGGGGAACATATTCTACAGAAAGGCATCAGCACAGGGACAGCCCCTGATCCAGGTATTGTGGAACCTGCTACATGTGTGCAAGGGTGTGCTGGGGTGGAGGCAGCTAGGTCAAGCTCATAAATACACTTTTGATTGGTGGTTCAGTCTCTGAGGTTCCTCCAAGAGTCCAGGTAGTTGACTCTTTGTTCTTTCTACGGTGTGCCTATCCCCTTCGGGGCCCTCAGTGTTTCCCCTAACTCTTAGGTCTGGGCCTCTGCATCTGTCTCAGTCAGCTGCCGACTGGAGCCTCTGAGAAGACAGTTATTCTAGGATCCTGTCTGGAAGTGTAACAGAATATCAGTAATAGTGTCAGAGATTGGTGCTTGGCCACGTGATGGGTCTCAAGTTGGGCCTGTTGTTGGTTGGTCATTCGTCAGTCTCTGTTCCATCTTTGACCACGCATTTCTCACAGACAGGACAAGTTTTGGTACAAAAGTTTTTTGTTTTTGTTTTTGTTTTTGTTTTTTTTTTTTGTGGTTTTTTGAGACAGGGTTTCTCTGTGTAGCTCTGGCTGTCCTGGAACTCACTTTGTAGACCAAGCTGGCCTCGAACTCAGAAATCCGCCTGCCTCTGCCTCCCGAGTGCTGGGATTAAAGGCGTGCGCCACCACGCCCGGCTGGTACAAAAGTTTTGTGGGTGGGTTGTTATCCTTATATCTTTAATGAGAGTCCTGTATGGCTACAAGAGGTGGCCACTTCAGGTTGCATATCCCTACTGATATGAAACTCAGCTAAAGTCACCCCTATAGCTTCCTGAGAGCATTCCCATTCAAAGCCTCTGACACTCTCTTGAGATGTCCCCTACCCCCATCCCCACTCCTTTCAGCTGCAGATTGCCATTCATTCTCCTGGCCTTCTGATCCTATCTTTCTTGAGTCTTTCTTCTAGTATAGCATCTTTGGTTCCGTGGAGTAGATCCCAAGAATCTTGGACTTTATGGCTAATATCCACTTATAAGTGAGTACTTACCATGCATGTCCTTTTGGGTCTCAGTTACCTCATTAGGCATGTTATTTTCCAGTTCCATCCATTTGCCTTCAAAAATTTATGATGCCCTTCTTTTTTTTGTGTGTGTATTTTTAATTTATTTATTTATTTATTTATTTATTTATTTATTTATTTATTTTTTATATTTTTATTACATATTTTCCTCAATTACATTTCCAATACTATCCCAAAAGTCCCCCATAGCGCCCCCCACTTCCCTACCCACCCATTCCCATTCTTTTGGCCCTGGCATTCCCCTATATTGGGGCATATAAAGTTTGCAAGTCCAATGGGCCTCTCTTTCCATTGATGGCCGACTAGGCCATCTTTCGATACATATGCAGCTAGAGACAAGAGCTCCAGGGTTCTGGTTAGTACATCATGTTGTTCCAACAATAGGGTTGCAGATCCCTTTAGCTCCTTGGGTACTTTCTCTAGCTTCTCCATTGGGAGCCCTGTGATACATCCAATAGCTGACTGTGAACATCCACTCCTGTGTTTGCTAGGCCCCGGCATCATCTCACAAGAGACAGCTATATTTGGGTCCTTTCAGCAAAATCTTGCTAGTGTATGCAATGGTGTCAGCGTTTAGAAGCTGATTATGGGACGGATCCCTGGATACAGCAGTCTCTAAATGGTCCATCCTTTCATCACAGCTACGAACTTTGTCTCTGTAACTCCTTCCCTGGGTGTTTTGTTCCCAATTCTAAGAAGGTGCACAGTGTCCACACTTTGGTCTTCATTCTTCTTGAGTTTCATGCATTTATCAAATTGTATCTTATATCTTGGGTATCCTAAGTTTTGGGCTAATATCCACTTATCAATGAATACATATTGTGTGAGTTCTTTTGTGATTGTGTTACTTCACTCAAGATGATGCCCTCCAGGTCCATCCATTTGGCTAGGAATTTCATAAATTCATTCTTTTTAATAGCTGAGTAGTACTCCATTGTGTAAATGTACCATAATTTCTGTATCCATTCCTCTGTTGAGGGACATCTGGGTTCTTTCCAGCTTCTGGCTATTATAAATAGGGCTGCTATGAACATAGTGGAGCATGTGTCCTTTTTACCGGTTGGGACATCTTCTGGATATATGCCCAGGAGAGGTATTGCTGGATCCTCCGGTAGTACTATGTCCAATTTTCTGAGGAACCGCCAGACTGATTTCCAGAGTGGTTGTACAAGCTTGCAATCCCACCAACAATGGAGGAGTGTTCCTCTTTCTCCACATCCTCACCAGCATCTGCTGTCACCTGAATTTTTGATCTTAGCCATTCTGACTGGTGTGAGGTGGAATCTCAGGGTTGTTTTGATTTGCATTTCCCTGATGATTAAGGATGTTGAACATTTTTTCAGGTGCTTCTCTGCCATTCGGTATTCCGCAGGTGAGAATTCTTTGTTCAGTTCTGAGCCCCATTTTTTAATGGGGTTATTTGACTTTCTGGAGTCCACCTTCTTGAGTTCTTTATATATATTGGATATTAGTCCCTTATCTGATTTAGGATAGGTGAAGATCCTTTCCCAATCTGTTGGTGGATTTTTTGTCTTATTGATGGTGTCTTTAGCCTTGCAGAAGCTTTGTAGTTTCATGAGGTCCCACTTGTCAATTCTCGATCTTACAGCACAAGCCATTACTGTTCTATTCAGGAATTTTTCCCCTGTGCCCATATCTTCAAGGCTTTTCCCCACTTTCTCCTCTATAAGTTTCAGTGTCTCTGGTTTTATGTGAAGTTCCTTGATCCACTTAGACTTGACCTTAGTACAAGGAGATAGGAATGGATCGATTCGCATTCTTCTACATGTTAACAACCAGTTGTGCCAGCACCATTTGTTGAAAATGCTGTCTTTCTTCCACTGGATGTTTTTAGCTCCCTTGTCAAAGATCAAGTGACCATAGGTGTGTGGGTTCATTTCTGGGTCTTCAATTCTATTCCATTGGTCTATTTGTCTGTCACTATACCAGTACCATGCAGTTTTTATCACAATTGCTCTGTAGTAGAGCTTTAGGTCCGGCCTGGTGATTCCACCAGAGGTTCTTTTATCCTTGAGAAGAGTTTTTGCTATCCTAGGTTTTTTGTTATTCCACATGAATTTGCAGATTGCACTTTCTAATTCGTTGAAGAATTGATTTGGAATTTTGATGGGGATTGCATTGAATCTGTAGATTGCTTTTGGCAAGATAGCCATTTTTACAATGTTGATCCTGCCAATCCATGAGCATGGGAGATCTTTCCATCTTCTGAGATCTTCTATAATTTCTTTCTTCAGAGACTTGAAGTTTTTATTATACAGATGTTTCACTTCCTTAGTTAGAGTCACGCCAAGATATTTTATATTATTTGTGACTATTGAGAAGGGTGTTGTTTCCCTTATTTCTTTCTCAGCCTGTTTATTCTTTGTGTAGAGAAAGGCCATTGATTTGTTTGAGTTAATTTTATATCCAGCTACTTCACCGAAGCTGTTTATCAGGCTTAGGAGTTCTCTGGTGGAATTTTTAGGGTCACTTATATATACTATCATATCATCTGCAAAAAGTGATATTTTGACTTCATCTTTTCCAATTTGTATCCCTTTGATCTCCTTTTGTTGTCGAATTGCTCTGGCTAGGACTTCAAGTACAATGTTGAATAGGTATGGAGAAAGTGGACAGCCTTGTCTAGTCCCTGATTTTAGAGGGATTGCTTCAAGCTTCTCACCATTTACTTTGATGTTGGCTACTGGTTTGCTGTAGATTGCTTTTATCATGTTTAGGTATGGGCCTTGAATTCCTGATCTTTCCAAGACTTTTATCATGAATGGGTGTTGGATCTTGTCAAATGCTTTTTCCGCATCTAAGGAGATGACCATGTGGTTTTTGTCTTTGAGTTTGTTTATATACTGGATTACGTTGATGGATTTCCGTATATTGAACCATCCCTGCATCCCTGGGATGAAACCTACTTGGTCAGGATGGATGATTGTTTTGATGTGTTCTTGGATTCGGTTAGCAAGAACTTTATTGAGGATTTTTGCATCCATATTCATAAGGGATATTGGTCTGAAGTTTTCTATCTTTGTTGGGTCTTTTTGTGGTTTAGGTATCAGAGTAATTGTGGCTTCATAGAATGAGTTGGGTAGAGTACCTTCTGTTTCTATTTTGTGGAATAGTTTGTGAAGAACTGGGATTAGATCTTCTTTGAAGGTCTGATAGAACTCTGCACTAAACCCATCTGGTCCTGGGCTTTTTTTAGTTGGGAGACTATTAATGACTGCTTCTATTTCTTTGGGGGATATAGGGCTGTTTAGATCATTAACCTGATCTTGATTCAACTTTGGTACCTGGTATCTGTCTAGGAACTTCTCCATTTCATCCAGGTTCTCCAGTTTTGTTGAGTATAGCCTTTGGTAGAAGGATCTGATGGTGTTTTGGATGTCTTCAGGATCTGTTGTTATGTCTCCTTTTTCATTTCTGATTTTGTTAATTAGGATGCTTTCCCTGTGCCCTCTAGTGAGTCTGGCTAAGGGTTTATCTATCTTGTTGATTTTCTCAAAGAACCAGCTCCTTGATTGGTTGATTCTTTGAATAGTTTTTCTTGTTTCCACTTGGTTGATTTCACCCCTGAGTTTGATTATTTCCTGCCGTCTACTCCTCTTGGGTGAATTTGCTTCCTTTTGTTCTAGTGCTTTTAGGTGTGTTGTCAAGCTGCTAATGTGTGCTCTCTCTAGTTTCCTTTTGGAGGCACTCATAGCTATGAGTTTTCCTCTTAGAAATGCTTTCATTGCGTCCCATAAGTTTGGGTATGTTGTGGCTTCATTTTCATTGAACTCTAAAAAGTCCTTAATTTCTTTCTTTATTCCTTCCTTGACCAAGGTATCATTGAGAAGAGTGTTGTTCAGTTTCCACGTGAAGGTTGGCTTTCTATTATTTATTTTGTTATTGAAGATCAGCCTTAGTCCATGGTGATCTGATAGGATGCATGGGACAATTTCAATATTTTTATATCTGTTGAGGCCTGCTTTGTGACCAATTATGTGGTCAATTTTGGAGAAGGTACCATGAGGTGCTGAGAAGAAGGTATATCCTTTTGTTTTAGGATAGAATGTTCTGTAGATATCTGCCAGATCCATTTGATTCATAATTTCTCTTAGTTTCTCTGTGTCCCTGTTTAGTTTCTGTTTCCATGATCTGTCCATTGGTGAAAGTGGTGTGTTGAAGTCTCCCACTATTATTGTATGAGGTGCAATGTGTGCTTTGAGCTTTACTAAAGTTTCTTTAATGAATGTGGCTGCCTTTGTATTTGGAGCATAGATATTCAGGATTGATAGTTCCTCTTGGAGGATTTTACCTTTGATAAGTATGAAGTGTCCCTCCCTGTCTTTTGTAATGACTTTGGGTTGGAAGTCAATCTTATCAGATATTAGAATGGCTACTCCAGCTTGTTTCTTCATGCCATTTGCTTGGAAAATTGTTTTCCAGCCTTTCATTCTGAGGTAGTGTCTATCCTTTTCTCTGAGATGAGTTTCCTGTAAGCAGCAAAATGTTGGTTCTTGTTTGTGTAGCGAGTTTGTTAGTCTATGTCTTTTTATCGGGGAGTTGAGTCCATTGATATTAAGAGATATTAAGGAAAAGTAATTGTTGTTTCCTGTTATTTTTGTTGATAAAGTTGGCATTTTGTTCTGGTGGCTGTCTTCTTTTAGGTTTGTTGAGGGATTACCTTCTTGTTGTTTCTAGGGCGTGGTTCCTGTCCTTGTATTGGTTTTTTTCTGTTATTATCCTTTGAAGGGCTGGATTCGTGGAGAGATAATGTGTGAATTTGGTTTTGTCGTGGAATACTTTGGTTTCTCCATCTATGTTAATTGAGAGTTTGGCTGGGTATAGTAGCCTGGGCTGGAATTTGTGTTCTTTTAGTGTCTGTATAACATCCGTCCAGGATCTTCTGGCTTTCATAGTCTCTGGTGAAAAATCTGGTGTAATTCTGATAGGCTTGCCTTTATATGTTACTTGGCCTTTTTCTCTTACTGCTTTTAGTATTCTATCTTTATTTAGAGCATTTGTTGCTCTGATTATTATGTGTCGGGAGGTATTTCTTTTCTGGTCCAGTCTATTTGGAGTTCTGTAGGCTTCTTGTATGTTCATGGGCATCTCTTTCTTTAGATTTGGGAAGTTTTCTTCTATAATTTTGTTGAAGATGTTTGCTGGTCCTTTGAGTTGAAAATCTTCATTCTCATCCACTCCTATTATCCGTAGGTTTGGTCTTCTCATTGCGTCCTGTATTTCTTGGATGTTTTGAGTTAGGATCTTTTTGCATTTTACATTTTCCTTGATTGTTGTGCCGATGTTCTCTATGGAATCTTCTGCACCTGAGATTCTCTCTTCCATCTCTTGTATTCTGTTGCTGATGCTCGTATCTATGGTTCCAGATTTCTTTCCTAGGGTTTCTATCTCCAGTGTTGCCTCATTTTGGGTTTTCTTTATTGTGTCTACTTCCCTTTTTAGGTCTAGTATGGTTTTGTTCATTTCCATCATCTGTTTGGATGTGTTTTCCTGTTTTTCTGTAAGGACTTCTACCTGTTTGATTATGTTATCGTGTTTTTCTTTAAGGATTTGTAACTCTTTAGCAGTGTTCTCCTGAAATTCTTTAAGGGATTTTTGTGCTTTCTCTTTATTGTCTTCTGCCCGTTTAGCAGTGTTCTCCTGCATTTCTTTAAGTGTGTTATTAAAGTCCTTCTTGAAGTTCTCTATCATCATCAGGAGATATGCTTTTAAATCCGTGTCTAGCTTTTCAAGTGTGTTGGGGTGCCCTGGACTGGGCGAAGTGGGGGTGCTGGGTTCTGATGATGGTGAGTGGTCTTGGTTTCTGTTAGTAAGATTATTACGTTTACCTTTCGCCATCTGGTAATCTCTGGGGTTAGTTGTTATCGTTGTCACTGTTTAAAGATTGGAGCAGAAGCTGTGTTCCACTCACCAGCAGTCTCAAAATCCTGCGGTGGGGGTCGTGGGTAGCTGACGGTACCCCGGTGCTGGTCCAGCCGGAAGAGGCCTGTGGTCCTACACAGGCCGTTTTTTCTGCTTCCCTAACTAATGCAGTCTCTGGTCCCGCGTGCAATTGGATTGGAGCAGAAGCTGTGTTCCACTCTCCAGAAGTCTTAAGATCCTGTGGTGGGTGTTGTGGGTAGCTGGTGAGTGTCAGCCGACCCTGCGCCCCAGCTGTCCCGGTGCTTTTCTGACCGGAAGAGGGTTGTGGCCCTATGTAGGCCGGATTTCTCTCTCCCCAACCAGAGCAGTCTCAGGTCCTGCGTGATTGGACTGGAACAGAAGCTGTGTTCCACTCACCAGCAGTCCCAAAATCCTGTGGCGGGGGTCGTGGGTAGCTGGCGGGTGTCAGGCAACCCTGCGCTCCTGCTACCCCGGCGCTGATCCAGCTGGATGAGGCCTGTGGCCCTACTCAGGCCGGTTTCTGCTTCCCTAACTAATGCAGTCTCAGGTCCCGCGCAATTGGATTGGAGCAGAAGCTGTGTTCCACTCACCAGCAGTCCCAAAGTCCTGTGGCGGGGGTCGTGGGTAGCTGGCGGGTGTCAGGCAACCCTGCGCTCCTGCTACCCCGGCGCTGATCCGCCGGATGAGGCCTGTGGCCCTACTCAGGCCAGTTTCTGCTTCCCTAACTAATGCAGTCTCAGGTCCCGCGCAATTGGATTGGAGCAGAAGCTGTGTTCCACTCACCAGCAGTCCCAAAGTCCTGCGGCGGGGGTCGTGGGTAGCTGGAGGGTGTCAGGCAACCCTGCGCTCCCGCTAGCCCGGCGCTGATCCGGCAGGATGAGGCCTGTGGCCCTACTCAGGCCGGTTTCTGCTTCCCTAACTAGTGCAGTCTCAGGTCCCGCGCAATTGGATTGGAGCAGAAGCTGTGTTCCACTCACCAGCAGTCCCAAAATCCTGCGGCGGGGGTCGTGGGTAGCTGGCGGGTGTCAGGCAACCCTGCGCTCCTGCTACCCCGGCGCTGATCCGCAGGATGAGGCCTGTGGCCCTACTCAGGCCGGTTTCTGCTTCCCTAACTAATGCAGTCTCAGGTCCCGCGCAATTGGATTGGAGCAGAAGCTGTGTTCCACTCACCAGCAGTCCCAAAATCCTGCGGCGGGGGTCGTGGGTAGCTGGCAGGTGTCAGGCAACCCTGCGCTCCCGCTACCCAGGCGCTGATCAGGCTGGATGAGGCCTGTGGCCCTACTCAGGCCGGTTTCTGCTTCCCTAACTAATGCAGTCTCAGGTCCCGCGCAATTGGATTGGAGCAGAAGCTGTGTTCCACTCACCAGCAGTCCCAAAGTCCTGCGGCGGGGGTCGTGGGTAGCTGGCGGGTGTCAGGCAACCCTGCGCTCCCGCTAGCCTGGCGCTGATCCGGCCGGATGAGGCCTGTGGCCCTCGATGCCCTTCTTTTTAATAGCCTAATAGTATTCCATTGTGTAAATGAACCACATTTTCAGTATCCATTCTTCAGCTTAGGGACATCTGGGTTGTTTCTGATTTCTGGCTATTATGAATAAAGCTGCTATAAGCATAGTGGAACATTTGGCTTTGTAGGTTAGTGAAGCATCCTTTGAGTAGCTGGCTCTTCAGGTAGACCTATTTCCAATTTTCAGGAAAAGTGCCAAATGGATTTCCTGAGAGGCTGTACAAGTCTGCAATCCCACTAGCAATGCAGGAATGTTTCCTTTGCTCCATATCCATGCCAACATGTGCTGTTGCTTGAATTTTTGATCTTAAAATTTTGATGGGTATAAGATGGAATCTCAAGGTTGTTTTTATTTGTGTTTCCCTGATGAGTAAGGTTGTTTAACTTTTAATTAAGTACTTCTTGACCAATAGAGATTACTCTGTTAAGAATCCTGTATTTAGCTCTATACCCATTTTAATTGGGTTATTTGGTGTGTTTGTGTCTAACTTCTTGAGTTTTTACTGTTTTTAAATGTACTAACAAGCAGCTTAATAAGCAGAAAATTTCAGATAAAATATAATATAAACTTTGTCTTGTTTGCTTAGTGTTTCATGTTTTAGCGGATGTTTTATTTATTTACATTTCAAATGTTATCCTTTTCCAATACCCCCCTGAAACCCTCGTATCTCATGCCCCCTCCCCCTGCTTCTATGAGGGTGGGCCCCAACTGACCCCCTTCACTGGGGCATCGAGCCTTCATGGGACCAAGGGCCTCGTCTCCCATTGATGCCTGACAAGGCCACCTTCTGCTCCATATATGGCTGGAGCCAGGGTTCCCTCCATGTGTACTCTTTGGTTGGTGGTTTAGACACTGGGAGCTCTGGTTTGTTGATGTTGTTTTTCCTGTGGGGTTGCAAAACCCATCAGCTCTTTAGTCCTTTTTCTAACTACTCCATTAGGAACCCTGTGATCACTTCAATGGTTGTCTTTGAGCATCCACTTCTGTATATGTCAGACTATGGCAGAGCCTCTCAGAAGACAGCTATAACAGGTTCTTGTCAGCATGCACCTCTTGTGTGTTTGGTGGCTATCTATGTGATGGATCTCCATGTGGGGTAGCTTCTGGATGGCCTTTCCTTTAGCCTCTGCACCACACACCTCCATATTTGCGCCCATAAGTATTTTGTTCCCCCTTCTAAAAAGGACCAAAGCACCACAGGTAGTCTTCCTTCTTCAGCTTCATGTGGTCTGTGAATTGTGTCTTGGGTATTCCGAGCTTTTAGGCTAATATTCACATATTAGTGAGTGTGTATCATGTGTGTTCTTTTGTGACTTCACTCAAGATGGTATTTCCTAGTTCCAACCATTTGCCTAAGAATTTCATGAATTCATTGATTTTAATAGCTGAGTAGTACTCCATTGTGTAAATGTACTACATTGTCTGTATCCATTCCTTTGTTGAAGGACATCTGGGTTCTTTCCAGATTCTGGCTATTATAAATAAGGTTTCTAGGAACATAGTAGAGTATGTGTACTTGCTATATGTTGGAGCAGGAAAGGTATAGCTGGGTCCTCAAGTAATACTATTTCCAATTTTCTGATGAACCACCAGACTGATTTCCAGAATGGTTATACCAGCTTGCAATCCCACCAACAAAGGAAGAGTGTACATCTTTCTCTACATCCTTGCCAGCATCTGCTGTCACCTGAATTTTTGATATTAGCCATTCTGACTGGTGTGACATTGAGTCTCAGAGTTCTTTTGATCTGCATTTCCCTGATGACTAAGGATGTTGAACATTTTTTAGCCTTTTCTCCAACATCCGAGTTTCTTCAGTTGAGAATTTTTTTATTTAAATCTCTACCCCAATTTAATAGGGTTGTTTTATTGTCTAGAGTCTATTTTCTTTAATTCTTTGTATATATTGGATATTAGCTTTCTACTGGATGTAGGGTTGGTAAAGACCTTTTCCCAATCTGTTGGTTGACATTTTCTCCTATTGACCTTGTCCTTTGCCTTACAGAAGCTTTGCAATTTTATGAAGTCCCATTTGTCAGTTCTTGATCTTAGAGCATTAGCCATTGGTGTTTGGTTCAGGAATTTTCCCCCTGTTCCCATGTATTCAAGACTCTTCCCCACTTTGTTTTCTATTAGTTTTAGTGTATCTGGTTTTATGTGGAGGTTCTTGATCTACTTGGACTTGATCTTTGTACAAGGAGATAAAAATGGATCAATTTGCAATTGTCTGCATGCTGACAACCAGTTGAACCAGCACCATTTGTTGAAAAGGCTGTCTTTTTTCCACTGGGTGGTTTTAGCTCCTTTGTCAAAGATCAAGTGACTATTGGTGTGTGGGTTCACTTCTATTCCATTGATCTTCCTGCCATTATCAGTACCAGTACCATGCAGTTTTTATCACAATTGTTCTGTAGTACAGCTTGAGGTCAGAGATGGTGATTCCCCCAGAAGTATTTTTATTGTTAAGAATAGTTTTTGCTACCCTGGGTTTTTTGTTATTCCAAATGAATTTGCAAATTGCTCTTTCTAACTCTATGAAGCACTGAGTTGGAATTTTGATGGGGATTGCATTGAATCTGTAGATTGCTTTTGGCAAGATAGCCATTTTTACAATGTTAATCCTGCCAATCCATGAGCATGGGAGATCTTTCCATCTTCCGAGATCTTCTTTGATTTCTTTCTTCAGAGATTCATATAGATCTTTTAATTGCTTGGTTAGGGTCACACAAAGGCATTTCATATTATTTGTGACTATTGTAAAGGGTGTCGTTTCCCTAATTTCTTTCTCAGCCTCTTTATCCTTTGAGTAGAGGAAGGCTACTGATTGGTTTGAGGTAATTTTATATCCAGTCAATTTGCTGAAGTTGTTTATAAGGTTTAGGAGTTCTCTGGTGGAATTTTTAGGGTCACTTAAGTATACCATCCTATCATCTGCAAATAGTGATATTTTTACTTCTTCCTTTCCAATTTGTGTCCCTTTGACCTCCTTTTGTGGTCTAATTTCTCTGGCTAGGACTTTAAGTACTATATTGAATAAATAGGAAGAGATTGGACAGCCTCGTCTAGCCCTGATTTTAGTGGGATTGCTTCAAATTTCTATTTAGTTTGATGTTGGCTACTGGTTTGCTGTATATTGCTTTTACTATGATTAGGTATGAGCCTTGAATTCCTGAACTTTCCAAGACTTTTATCATGAAGGGGTGTTGTATTTTGTCAAATGCTTTCTTATTATATAATGAGATAATCATGTGTTTTTTTTCTTTGAGTTTGTTAATATAGTGGATTATGTTGATGTATTTCCATATATTGAACCCTCCCTGCATCCCTGGGTGAAGCTTACTTGATCATGATGATGATCATTTTGATGTGTTCTTAGATTTGGTTTGTGAGGATTTTATTGAGTATTTTTGCATTGATATTCACAAGAGAAATTGGTCTGCAGTTCTCTTTCTTCGCTGAATCTTTGTGTGGTTTTGGTATCAGAGTAATTGTGGCATCACAGAATGAATTGGGTAGTGTTCCTTCTGTTTCTGTTTTGTGAAAATGTGAAAAGAATTGGTATTAGGTCTTCTTTAGCATATATTATATAATATATCATGCTACATTACTTTAGAAGTCTTCTAATGTATTCCATTATATAATACAACAGAATGGGCTTAAATTACATATAGTATCATGACCAGTACTGCCATAAGACTAATTTGTAAGTTCTTCTCTTCTGCTTTCCACACATCTCTCACCTAATTTGCATTCTGGATGGTTAATTCCTCTATTCTTTTTTTTTTTTCAACCATGCAAGCTCTTTATTGATGGAGCCATTTTCCCTGACCTGAATTATAATAATTATTAATTTTTATTAGATATTTTTGTTATTTACATTTCAAATGCTATCCCAAACATTCCATGTACCCTCCCCCTGCCATGCTCCCCTACTATTCAATAAAATCCTCACAAACCAAATCCAAGAACACATCAAAACAATTATCCATCATAACCAAGTAGGCTTCATCCCAGGGATGCGGGAATGGTTTATTATATGGAAATCCATCAACGTAATCTACTATATAAACAAACTCAAAGAAAAAACCACATGATCATCTCGTTAGATGCTGAGAAAGCATTTGACAAAATCCAACATCCCTTCATGAAAAAGTCTTGGAAAGATCAGGATTTCAAGGCCCATATCTAAACATAATAAAAGGAATCTACAGCAAACCAGTAGCCAACATCAAACTAAATGGAGAGAAACTCGAAGCAATCCCACTAAAATCAGGGACTAGACAAGACTGCCCACTTTCTCCCTACCTATTCAGTATAGTAATTCCTCTATTCTTTACCTCACATATCCTTGTTCTCTGACTTCAAATTAAAACTGGCTATTGCATGCTACTCCCAGGTATTAAGAAAATATGGGATATAGGTCACAATATTAACATTTGTATTTTCTCTAGTATTATTGACAGGCTATGTCTTTTCTGATCTATTTCCTATTTTTTCCTGCCTACAACCTAAATGATGCATCTTAGAAGGTCTACAGTATATCAGAAATCTTAATATATTTGTTAAATAAGTAATTCAAATTTTGCATTCAGAATCAAATTTGACAGTAAATACATATCTTCTTTCATTAGTAACTTGACAAATACAAGTCATTATTATACTTGTGTACCTTTACATTGTAAGAACAAATATTTTTCTGTATCCAATGGAGCATGTCTGGATTTTGGTAATTTGGTTCAGAAGCAGGTCCAATACAATGGTTGAGCTCACTAAGGTATGAACGGATCCTTTGAAATAGTGCTGAGAAGAGTTCATGGACTCACATCTGAAGAAAATTCCCCATCATCTTTTCTGTGAAATTTTGACATATAAACATAGTTCCCTCATTTTTAATCATAGACTCTCCAGGTTTAATCCATCCCTACATAATTTATATTACACCAAATTCACATCTAATTTCCCCTTCCCCTATTAGATTTTCTATCCAATTTCCTTTAATAAGAAGATGAAAATTGACTTAGTGTAACAAATTAACCAGGATTCCAAACATAAAGAGTCATTTGCTTGGAACAAATACCTTTATCAATTGCATGAGTGTTAGAGTCATTATATAATGTACTGAATGTAAAGTGGAACAAGTTCCAAGCCAGAATGCTATAAAAGAAAATAAGATATATGTTGTTACAGTGAAAGGAAATTCATTGAATAACAACCAACGAGTGTCACAATTCAAAGTATGGTGACGGGAATATGAAATTGAGATCTGTGACAGAGCAGAAACAACCCCACATGCACCATTAAAGGGAAAGTAGAAATGAAAGTGACAGTGATAGTCTGCAATTGATGTACTTTATGTTTCCTTGAACTTGGCTTATGACATCTTTTATAAAACTATTCATAGACATACCCAACTGAAAAAAAACAAAACAAAAAACAAAAAACTTATGAACCAGAAACAGTGACAGACCTAGGAAGATATTTCCAGTAGTGCCATAACAGCACTAATAATCAATAGAAATCTAAATAGGTTTAAGTCCTACTCTAGAGGAGGAAATTCAGGTCTGATACTGAAATATAGCTGAATGCTTTTGTCTGAAGAGGGTATTTATTCTACAGGTAACACTACTATAGTCACGTCCTACATCAGTACAATATCTGACTGCATTTTAAATATTTATCTTTATACCCATATGCAGTATGGCCCTCATTAAGCATCAGTGATGGTTCTTTCTGACACAGATAACCATTAAAGAATTCCACAATATGTCAATATGATGAGGACTACATGGCTGTGAAGTGCTGAACCCCAACTGAAAAATCTATAGTACAATACAGATCTAAGTCTAGGGTAAATTTGAGAAAGAGAATGTGAAAAGACTCTAAGAGCCAGGATTAGGATTCCTGATGTTTAATAATGTCTTATATATGGTAAGGAAGTTACACCCATTAAGCATTGACAATAAGATCACCTATACAAGACAAGGACAATAACACTGTTACACAAGTTGACGTGTAATCAAAGATTGGAGAAGCATCATAAGAACCCCCCACTAGATGAAAAGCTTCAGGAAGTTAATGGCAGCTGAGAAAAAGAGAAACAATCTTCTCCAGTCCTAAGTTAGTATTCAGAAGCACAAATGCATATGTCCAGCAATAAATGGACTCTGAAACGTGTGTGAAGGTGTTTCATGTGTGCTTACATGAGTACATGAGTGCATGCATATGTGTGTGTGTGTGTGTGTGTGTGTGTGTGTGTGTAAAACAATGCTAATTAGAAGATGTCAAATATTTTAGAGGTAGTAGGGAGCACTGATGGAGTTTAAGGGGTGAAGGAGGGATGGAAATTATGTGAGTACAAGTTCTATGCATAAAATTATATATATATATGCACAATACCTTACTCTAAATAACTTGAGGATAGTTATGCAATTTAATTCAATTTTATGAAGTTGTTTAATGGGTTTTTTATCATATAATGATATATATGCAACCTTTTAACTGTTTAACAGTCTCTGAACAGAATTTTTAAGCAAAGGTTTTTCAAGAATTTCAGGTATGAGATGCATACGATTATATCCATGGGATAGCAGCTTTTCTCCAATGCTAACTGTAACAGTTAATTTTGTGTCAATCTTAACACATTCCATTGCCTAGAAATTTGCTATACAAATATTCACTAGAAAGATGTTTTTACATCTGCTTAAACTTTCACTAGAAATGGAATATCCACTGAAAAACAAATCTCTACTTTAACCACTTAATAATTTAAAAAGGAGTATTCCTTGGAAGACAGCCTCCAGACTGTCTTCAGACCGGCCTTCAATATTCATCTCTTTTCTACCAGCTTGCACAACAGAATTCACAGTTCAACTTTCCTTTCCAGGTGCCACAAGGACACATTCTCAGTCCCTATGTGTATGTGTCTGTCTCTCCTCTGTCTCTATCTCTGTCTCTCTGTCAGTCTCCTCTCTCTCTCTTCTCTCTCTCTCTCTCTCTCTCTCTCTCTATATATATATATATATATATATATACACACAAATATGTGTGTGTTGATAGATAAATAAGATAGATAGATAGATAGATAGATAGATAGATAGATAGATAGATAGATAGATATCTTCTCTCTTCTTTTGATTCCCTCAGTTTAGGTTTATAGGTCACATGCCATGGTCAGAAAAACTTCCTCCTCTTCCTCCTCCTCCTCCTCCTCCTCCTCCTTCATCCTCCTTTTCCTCTTTTTCTTTCTCTTCTTCTCCCTCTTCTCTTTTTTTTCATTACATTGCATTTCCCAAAGTATATCATTGGAGCTATAAGCTGACTCCCTTTCTGGTTTTTGAGAATATTCTCTCCCTCTCATTCCTACTCCTACTATAGCAAATATATAGCGTCTAACTTAATGAAAATATTCTCAGTGGATTCTTGAAGTTCTCTATGACTAAGATTGGCCTCTCTCTCAGAACCATGTGCATATTTTAATATTCTCTTATAACCTTTCCTCCTTCATACTTACTAGAATTTCATATTTTCTGAAGTTCGTATCAACTAAAGAAAATATATACTTTAAAAACTCCACCTAAATAAAAGTTGCGGCACATAACCAAAATTTTGTTGTAAAACAGTAACAAACATAATTTTGATCTATGCTTAAGTGAAATTGCCTAATTTCAAAAAAATTTGCAAAACTATCACAGTTTCTGAAGTGCTGATTGCTCTATGTGTAAATAAATGGATTCATGAATAAAAATGAATTTGTGTAACTTATGAGGGATTGATAATTTTTCCAAAATGGTGATATATTTGAAATATAAATTATCTTCCCTAAGCATCAGGTTCTCCACATATGATTTCACCATGGACATCCAAGTAAGGCCAACACTCATCTACTTTCCTCTGCCTGCTAGTATGAGAATAACTTCCTTTTTAACCATTTCACCTTTCGCTGTTTTTGTTTGATTTTGTTACTTGTTTGTTTTCAATTCAAAACTAGTATGAATCTACTGAGTTCCTAGGTCTCAATAGCATTGACAAATTAACATTTTTGTGAATAATTCCATTACTTACATGGCCAGTGGCTCAACAAAGTACAACCACTTAGTACAGTGTAAAAATGAACCAATAAATATGAGCTTGTTATGGACCTGAAATTGAACCCAAATAGAATGAACGCCTTTCAAAGACATTATGACTGGCTTCATAAAATACTTTGGAAAAAAATAATTTTAATCTTACAACTAATTACTTTTGACTTAACAGAATACTGATTTTAATTACTTAAATGCAAAAATGATCCTAATTTTTCAGAATGTTTAAATAGAAAACTGCCTTATTGGTATCCACTTAATTAGTGAATATTTCCATATCAGGACAAGCTTTGCCTCTCTGAATGCACTCATAATTACAAATTAGTATGATTGTAAAGAATTTGGCTGTGTTCAAAAACACAATAACTATTTGGCATACAAACAGTATTGTTTTACTGAAAAGCAATTAAGACAACAGTAAATTATATATGTGTGTATGTGTATAATATATATATATATATGTGCATATATATATATATATATATATATATAGTTATGGAAATGAACATGAACATCAGGGATATTACTTTGTACAATTTGAGTTTGAAAGTTTTTCTGACTAGTAATATGAATGTGTTCTCAAAGAAGAGTGATTCAGCAACTCTTCATAGAGATCAGAAATTATAGAGATGATGTGGATACACATAACGTGCATGTATCTTTTAGTTTGCTGTTACAAAGGTTTGTCAAAGTGGAAAAATATTCTGACTTACGTTTTTATTTAATTTTGTGATTTGAGTGTAATAAACTTGAGTTTAAACAGGATGATTAGCAATAAAATGTCTATAAATTTGGGATGATTTGTTTCTTTCATTAAGGATAAATTTAGTTACTAGATCAATTTAAAGAGAAAAATCTCTTGGATTAAAATACCTTGGAATAACTGGGCAGTGTGGTACATGCCTTTAATCCCAGCACTTGGGAGGCAGAGGTAGGCAGATTTCTGAGTTCGAGGCCAGCCTGGTCTACAAAGTGAGTTCCAGGACAGCCAGTGCTATACAGAGAAACCCTGTCTCGAAAAAATCAAAACGAAAAAAAAAAAGTTCAAATGGATATTGAATATATCTGCCATCCTACTAAAATCTTCCTTTAAGTTTTTATGATTTTATATTAGTGAGAACATCAAATTACCATCATATAAAAAATAAATTTCTAAATAGAATGACTGTAAAATGATATTGTATTGACATAATATTTTCTTATGTTCACCTCAAGCCATCTCTACAGTGACTAAATTAAATACACAGTCTTTATTTTATTAGATACTTTCTTTATTTATATTTCAAATGTTATCCCATTTCCTAGTTTCTTCTCTGAAAATCCCCTATCCCCTCCCCCCTTCCCCACACCCCCTGCTCCTCAACCCACGCATTAAGGCTTCCTGGCCCTGGCATTATAGTTGTAGATCTCAGAATTCTGCAAGATTTAGGGACTTAAAATCAAAATGTGGCAAGGTTGCCTTGCTTTTGGAAGATTTTAATAATACCACATTTCCATTTTAAAGTACAACTTTACCCATTGATCCTTGTCCATGATCTAATCTCACAACAATTTTCATGATGTTTACATACATTGAAATACAATGTATGATCATTGTCTTTGTCATTACCCTTTTTTCACAAATATACTCAGATGAGCACATATACATAATTAAAGCAAACTCTTTAAAAACTAGTGTAATTTTCAATTACAATACTGCATTGTCCTATCTTTCTTTGATAGAAACAACTCAAATATGTCCCATGCATGTGTCCATAATTTAAATTTTGACAAAAAAAAAACCCTTTACTTTTGAGTCCTAATTCTTTAAATAATGTTTTAATATAAGTGATTTGTGTGAAACATTTTATTTGTTAATAGGTTGTATTATTTGTCAAATGGATAAAAGATGGAATGTGGACAGAATATAACATAATTTTCTATTCATTTCTCAGCCTTTAGAAAGAGGATATGATATGACAGGTGTGATGAGTTTAAGCCTATGATCAAATTAACACTCTATTAAAATTCTAAACAAATACTTCTGTTCAGTTGATTGCCACTGCTTTGACCAGAAAGAAAATACATTTCTAGCTGTTACTATAACCCATGTGATAGGGCTTACTGTGGCATGTTATAAATAAAACCCCATGAAATCCATAACAGCTCTGTTATCATGAACAATTGGGAGATTGCATGATTTCTAGGAGATAGCATACCCTGGAAGAGAGAAAAGTAAAAGTAAAAGTAGGTCACCAGGATAATAACCTGAAACAATGGGAGCATGAGGAGCCGAGATGAATAACACATTAAATAAAGAAAAGAAAAGAGATGCCACATTTGTGTCAAAGCAGGGAACTTCATCACATAATGTACACAAACCCTTCTTACCTCTTAATTATTTATGTATATGTATCTGACATATATTTGTTGAGGCAACACTTAACTAAATTGTGTACGAATATGTGTAATTCAGAAAACGTGTAAATCACATTAGTGGTTCCTAAATAACCCATTTCTTCTTATGATTTCCCAGCCCAACACCTGGTGAGACAGAGCAGTGTGAACACTTCTGCATAGTGGCCTGTAGTATAAGTCTTTCCATTTTGTAGCAAGAAAAAAGGCATGCATGCTTCTGCTCCTTTCTCATGCTGTTAACAACGAGAAGCCTTTAGAAGGCAACAGCTGCAACCCATGCTTCCATGACAAAAGTAGGTAAAGGCTTTGCCAACCATCATCTTGAACTCCAAATAACTGTGAACATTGAACCGTGCAAAATATAAAAAAAAAATTTCAGGTTTGTTATAAGAAATTGTATTTGTTGTACCTGTGTGTGAAAGTTTTGGAAGGGGTGCATGTAGGTGCATGAGCGATTATAATCACACGCATGTGAAAGTCAATGGTCAGTGTTCTTTATCTTATTTTATCACTCTCTCCCTATGTGTTGACATCACCACTGAACCTTCCTCTATACGATTCAGCTAGACTAGCATGCTAGCTAGCTAGCTAGCTAATGAACTCTAAGACTCCTTGTTTCTCATGCTCAAGAGTTCCGGCTGATACTGGGGAGCCCTACATAGGTACTCAGAACCTATAACCAGGTTCTAACTGTTGTATGACAAGCACTTTAACCATTGAGCTATCTTACCAACTCCTAAACAAATGTTTTTATTTGGTTTTGGTTTGTAATAAGAAGTAATAAAAGGTCCAAGCTACGATCACATCTGTAGACCACATGACTCATTTGCCCAACTTTATAGCATGCCATTTTTCTACTCTAAATTTTCCACCCTGATATTTGGGTTAAATTGATGAAAGATCATTGATTTCCTCCTAATTATGTTTCTCAGCTCTTTGAGTTACTGAGTTTTATTATATATTTATGTTGTTGCTGTTTTTTTTTTTTTTTTACATTCATGCTACATTGCACACCAGAATTCTATTGAATATGAACACATTTTAGAGTCTCACTGGAACTTTATCATCAAGAAGGATAAAAGTGAAGCAGTGGAGTATAAATTGATTTTCAACAGTGAAACATCATCTCTTTGAGATTATACTACTGGGGAAGAGAAAAAAAACAGTACTTTTAATATGATGCTCAAAATAATAAATTAATTTATATAACTGTCTCTTGTAACTCAAACGCAAAGATAAAAGGTTCAACTACAAAAATTAGTTCATGCTGGGTGGTGGTGGTGCACGCCTTTAATCCCAGCATTGGAAGACAGAGGCAGGCAGATTTCTGAGTTCAAGGCCAGCCTGATCTACAAAGTGAGTTCCAGGACAGCCAGGGCTATACAGATAACCCTGTCTCACCACCCCCCTCCCCACACACACACAAAGGAAGAAAAAGGTTCAACTACATATTTTGTTTTAATATTTAGTACATTTCCCAAATCAATATTTTTATAACCAAATACATGTTGCTTACTTTGGAGAAGAACATCTGCCTGTAATAGGATATTTTGTGAAGAAGTAGCAACGATATATACAGACCTTATCATTCCTTAGCTTAAAATTGACTTAGAAAAGGTTGAAACTGCTGAACTCAGGATGCTAGTCTATAAGCTATAGTGCCAAGTGACCTGGTTGTAGACTTTATTAAAATGTGTGGAAGATGACCATAGCAGTTCACTGCACTCCCTGGGGTATTTGTCTCATTTAAAAGCTGAATTGGGATGAGTACAGAGCAGCAAGAGAAAGAGAAACCAAAATTTAATTTTTTAAACTTACTCATTTTTTCCATTTGAGATTATAATACCATTACATCCCACCCCCTGCCTTTTCTCTCTTCAAAGTTTCCCATAAATACATTTTATTAAGATCATAGTTTATTTTTTCATTACTTGTTCACACATTCACAGACACATATATTCACACACACACACACACACACACACACACACACATACACACACACACGATAAATGTCAGCATATTTTTAATTAAACAAAAATGCAACAACAGGCTTTAGTTTTAATTATTTAGTGTGATCTCATGTGAAGTCATACAAACAAAATATTATGAGTGATTGTCCTTGGATATTTCTTGAGAGGGACATGAAAGACAAGTTCTTGGATAATTGAAAGGCATGCTTAAGGATGGTCAGACAGGATTTCTGGGTGAGACTGGACACTCCAAATACCATGAAAGAGAAACGAGATGTTAGCCACTCTCCAAAATGTCAGGGAGAAAAATGAGTGGAACTTGTATACTGTGGTTACTATAAAAAGCTGTTGGTATGAGGATTTATAAAAGAAAATAAATAAAACAGAAGAGACTAAAGACTTATTAACTATGATTTTTAAATTTTTAAAGAAGTAGGAATGAGGGCATCAAGTTTGTCATTTTTCAAGTAGACAGTCTATGAAACTGGTTTGCAAATAGCATCAGGCCAAACATCAATATGCAGATACACAGACGGTGTTATTACTTAGTATCTTAAAACAGTACATTCTTCATAGTCTTTAAATAATGATAGGAAAGAATTGCACCAAAAGGAGCAAGAGAATGCATAGGTGTGAGTAGGAGAATTGAGCCTCCAAAGAGCATTTAGAACTTCTCTTCAATCAGCCTCCTATATGCTAGCTGCAAAGTTTAGTCTACAGCCCTAACCCATCCTAAAGGTTTCCTAGAGACCAGTGCTTAACAACCACCTCTGTGAGCTGATCCTAAAATCCACATCTCTCAGTCTAATATACCTAGTTTAAATTTCAACCCTGGATCTGGGATTGCCTGCTAGGCATTTCTATTTCAAATTCAACACATCTAAAAGCTGTTTATTCTTCTGGGGAAAAAATTCAAACCTTGTTTTCATACTCCTGTTTCTACAAATTGAAGTCTACATTTACAACTATTTCCTCCTACCCATCACCTTGATACAGCACTCAAATATTGCATCAACCCTAAACTGAACACTGTTTGATTAATCACTAAACACACAGAATGTTTTCTTATCGGTTTGGAGTACATGACCTTTAAATTTTCTTCTAAAACTAATTCTGCTTGATGCTAGACACTGATATAAATATAAAGCTGACTGGAAACATTGCAGTAAAGACTGTCTGATTCTGTAGGTCTACTTTATGAATGTTAAGAAAAAAAAAAAAAAGGTAATTAAACTGGTGACAGAATTTTCCCTAAGGGAATTTAAAAGAATTTTCATTTCCTTTTCTGTGTACCTCTTGAGCGTTGTTGGGTATGCTACATATAGATTGCATTTAATACAAAAAAATTCCACTTATAATTTAGCCATGTAAAGCTAGAGAAGTCAGTTAATCATGCACAGTATGTTCCCTTAAGGACAAGTTTCCTGCTGGATTGAATCATTTAATAAAGTATCCCAAAGCAATTAAAATAACTATGATGAAAATATGAAGTTAGTAGAGATTATGACGAAAAAGACCTCAAAGCGATTTTCATTTAATTAAGAAAAGACAGTATGTTAATTATGTCAGCAATGAGGTAAAAATAAGGCCTAGCCTCTGCAGTCCATTCTAGGGAGCATTTTGCTGCCTGATGGTGCCCTGAAATACAAGACTGAATGTTCAATTGTCAACACTTGTCAGAAGATCATTATGGGAATAAATTGATCATCATGTTTGTGTTGGTGTAAGCTCTTTTAATACTTGCGTGTGAGAACTAATATAAAATCACCTACTGATGGATGGAATAGGAAAAATTAAACAAGCATAGTGATCGTTACTATCTTAACAGTGGTCCAGCTTCAGTAATGCCAAGTGACTTGAAATGGAGTGACCACAATCTCCTCTTTTCCTTTAGTTAGCTGTACATAAAATTGAATTTTTCTATCATATTCTAAAGAAATGCAAACTTGGAGGGTAAATTAGTGTCTTTGCTAATTACATCTTCTAAGATCCCTGTCAGATAAGAGTATAAGATTGTTTTTTAATTGCTGGTATTCTGCTTGTAGAAAGAATGCTTTCATGGAGTTCAATCTAATAGATGTGTTATGAATAGCCATAGCCAACACTGAAGGCAGTGATGTTTTTTTTGAGCAGGATGTAATTGTAACTATTTGATGACAACTGTTTGAGTCTCTCTCATCGCTAATGATGGAACAATCTTTGCAAGTTAAATCAGAATTCTGCATTGTGAGACAAGATATACCTATACCTACACCTACACCTACACCTATATCTATATCTACATCTATATCTATCTATATGTATTCCTTGGATGAATAATAAATAAAAATTAATACTTTTACCTAGAGTTCTTAAAGGCTTAATTCATTATTATATTATCTATTCTTCTCTTGTTTTAAAATCCAACTAAATATCAGAAACACTGGTATATATTAGTTACATTTAGGCAGTTTTTGATATAATATAGAACACATTTTCTAAGGTATCTTTTAGATAATAATAATTTATACATTATCTCAAAAATTTTAAATTCCATATAATTGTTCTGCATATATATTTTTATTGTCTATATTTATTCATACTTTTATTAAGTAATTGTATAATTAGTTTTTTCTAATCATAAATGGAAAAACAGTGAACTATATGTTTGAGTACTTAAATTTATATTCTGGAGGGAAGAGAAATAAATAATACCATTTCACAAAAATATAAGAGGATTTTTACTTACTGTCACATAATAATTATTGTGTATAACATGCTGATTTGGCCTATGAGAATTAAGAGAGAGCAAAAACAAATTAGCCCAAACAGGTAAGATATAGAGTAGTGTTCCTCCAAAATTAATATATTATTTGGAAGTACTCACATACATAAAAGCAGAAATAAAAGTTTTTCTCACTTAAGAAGAACCATGGTTAACTGCATCTTCCTTTATATAAAACTCAGTGAAGCTAAGGATGACTCTCATAGAATCATCTCTTTTATAAAAAATATTTTTATAAATAATAATTTATTGACTTTTTGAGAATTTCCGGTAAGAGGTGGGAATTTCATATATGTACACATATATCCAGCCCCAGTAACTATGGCTAACACCTCCTGAAACCCATGAAATCAACTCTTCCCTAACTGCATTTCATCATCATCATATCATCATCATCACCATCAACACCATCTTCATCATTGCCACCATCATTATCATCATCACCTTCACCAGCACTAATATAATGATGATGTTGATGATGATGATGGTGATGGTGATAGTGATGACAATGATGATGATGTCAGAATCAAATAATGATCAGGTCCAATTATCTTCACTGGGCTATTAGAATCATCTGTGATGTTTTGTTTCAAAGTGACTTTTTTTTAAAGGAAAACTAGTAAGCTAAAGACAGAAGAAGGGAGAAGGGGAAGTAGAAAGAAAGAAAGAAAGAAAGAAAGAAAGAAAGAAAGAAAGAAAGAAAGAAAGAAAGAAAGAAAGAAAGAAAGAAAGAAAGGAAAGAAGGAAGAGAAAGAAAGAAAGAAAGAAAGAAAGAAAGAAAGAAAGAAAGAAAGAAAGAAAGAGGAGGAGAAGAGAAAAGAGAAGAGAAAGGGAAAGAGAAAGAGAAAGAAAAGAGAAAGAGAAAGAAAGAGAAAGAGAAAAACAAAGAGAGAGAAAGAGAAAGAAAGAAAAACCAAAGAAACAAATAAAGAAACAAAGAGAAGAAAGGAATACAGGGAGGGAGGGAGCTCTGTGATGTTGGATTAGGAAGGGCAATAGACAAGCATGACTTTGACCTTTCATTGGTCAGGACAAAATATCAGAAATATTTGTCCTCACCATCCATGTCATTGATTTAGAACAACCTCCTGGCATAATAAGATGTAAGATACAATTTGCTAAACGCATTAAACTCAAGAGAACGAAGACCAAAGTGTGGACACTTTGCCCCTTCTTAGAATTGGGAACAAAACACACATGGAAGGAGATACAGAGACAAAATTTGGAGCTGTGACGAAAGGATGGACCATCTAGTGATTGCCATATCCAGAGATCCATGCCATGATCAGCTTCCAAACGCTGACACCATTGCATACACTAGCAAGATTTTGCTGAAAGGACCCAGATATAGCTGTCTCTTGTGAGACTATGCCGGGGCCTAGCAAACACAGAAGTGGATGCTCACAGTCAGCTATTGAATGGATCACAGGGCCCCCAATGGAGGAGCTAGAGAAAGCACCCAAGGAACTAAAGGGAACTGCAACCCTATAAGTGGAACAACAATATGAACTAACCAGTACCCCCGAGCTCTTATCTCTAGCTGCATATGTGTCAAAAGATGGCCTAATAGGCCATCACTTGAAAGAGAGGCCCATTGGACTTGCAAACTTTATATGCCCCAGTACAGGGGAATGACAGGGCCAAAAAGGGGGAGTGGGTGGGTAGGGGAGTGGGCGGGGTGGGTATGGGGGACTTGTGGCATAGCATTGGAAATGTAAATGAGCTAAATACCTAATTAAAAATGGAAAAAAAAGAAAATTAAAAAAGAAAAAAGAATATTCTTGATATTATTTTGCTCTCCTTTTGAGCTATGACTGCTTAGAAAAAACTTTCAAAAATGCAAGATGCTTTGGTAGCTGTTGAGATTTACGTCATCGTGATAAAGGACTCTATGGCTACATATGTCAGGGCAGTGTATCAACTGTTACAAAAAATGAATGAGCTGCTGTGCGTTCTGCTATATGGGATCAATGGATACAAACATTAAAGTCAAATAGAAGTGAGAGAAACGACATGAGTATAGCATTAATATAATTGAACCAATACATTAATAGAACAGACACCACACACATACATACAGAGAGAGAGAGAGAGAGAGAGAGAGAGAGAGAGAGAGAGAGAGAGAGAGAGGAGAAAGGAGTGAAATTTCTGAATGTCAGGGACATTAGAGGAATAGGAATTACTTTTGTTGTGTGTGCTATGGTGATTTTTAACAATGTGTTTAAAATATATTTGAAGCAAGACATGTGACTGCATCGTCTAAGTTCAATAAAAAATGTACTTTTCCTTATGCAAAACCAACCCAATGTTCAGGCTTAATAATATGCATCAATTATTATTATGTTTGTCCAAAACTTTGAAATCCTTTTGATTACAAGTATGTCTTGGTAACTTTAAAAACTCTTAGGAAAAGGAAGCTGGACATATTCTGTAAGAGCAGTAAACTTGAAAATAAATGAAGAGATTATTAACAATAATTTATTTCTTATAAGAGGTTTATTAAATAGACTATTTCTTCTGATTTACTTTAAAGATAATCCTCAAGTATATGCCTCCTAAATCAATAACTCCCACTCTAAAAAAGTTTAGTGCTTCTAATGAAGGCAGAAATTAGATGTAGTTCCTATTATATTCAGTTAATTTGGTCTCACTATTGACTTTTGAAACCCTTTGAACAGTTTCAGTTCTCTCTTTCATCTTGTTAATCATGATTACTTCAGATAAAAGAAACAACAACAATCTAAAATCTATTCAAACCGAAACCTGTTGTGGTAATCCTCTACAAGGAAATATGGTGTTGCAGAGTTGACTAGAATTTTACCCTAAATAAATGTTTGACAAGAATCTAAATTTTGAAAATGAAACCATGCTCAAATCTGGGTTCTACCCTATGCATTAATATGCTCCATTATGAAATTATGAACTAATAATTTCATGTCATAAATAAATTAGATTGGTAACTCTGTTAATGAGGATAAATGATCTTTTGTTTGAGTTATAAAATGTGTGTTACGTTTTAAAGAATACCAATCCATAAAGAACCTTCATAACTGGACTTTAATGCTAAATAAAAACCTTGCTTTCATTGTAACATAGTTTTCTCATATATTAACTAATAACATAAAACATTCCTATTTAGATCTGTTTAGAATAATAAAAAAAAAAGTCTTAGCTCCACTTCAGACCAATCTGATGACTTCAACTTTTTCATTTTCAACATTTACATGCATGGCAGTTTATTCAGTTGCAACAAATAACATAATTCCTGTTTTTCATATAGTTATAAATTTGACCAGTACAGGTATCATAATACCAGGGGGATACAGTTTCTAAGTATCAATCATAATGAGAAGTTTGAGAATAACTTAAATATCAAATATATTAATATTCCATAATCATCATTTGTTAATTAATGAATAGATTTACCATTTAGTAAGAAATCGCTTTTTTAATGTATTCAGAACTTGGGAATAAACGATTGGTGATTGAGTTCTAAATTAGGTCTACTTATTTGAAATAATTTATCCTTGAATTCAGATATAACTCATGAAATCTAAATTGTTTCTTTTGTCATCTGTAGATATAAAAATATAGAGTAACTTTTGAGTATTTTTCTTTTCTTGTCATTTATCATCAAAGTGTATGTATGATTAATTACACATTCCTTGTCTGGGAAAGAAACTGGAGACACCTAGTGTATGTCAGTAACATTGCAGAAGCTTTTGTTGTTAACACCTGGAATTCTTTCTTTTTTCTTTTTTATTAATTAGGTATTTTCTTCATTTACATTTCCAATGCTACCCCATAAGTCCCCCAAACCCTCTCCCCAACTCCTCTCTCCCCCCACTCCCACTTCTTAGCCCTGGCGTTCCCCTGTATTGAGGCATATAAAGTTTGCAAGACCAATGGGTCTCTCTTTCCACTGATGGCCAACTAGGCCATCTTTTGATACATATGCAGCTAGAGACACGAGCTCCAGGGGTACTGGTTAGTTCATATTGTTGTTCCACCTATAGGGTTGAAGATCCCTTTAGCTCCTTGAGTACTTTCTCTAGCTCCTCCATTGGGGGCCCTGTGTTCAAACAAATAGCTGACTGTGAGCATCCACTTCTGTGTTTGCTAGGCCCCAGCATAGCCTCACAAGAGACAGCTATATCTGGGTCTTTTCAGCAAAATCTTGCTAGTGTATGCAATGGTGTCAGCGTTTGGGGCTGATTATGGGATGAATCCCCGAGTATGGCAGTCTCTAGTTGGTCCATCCTTTCGTCTCAGCTCCAAACTTTGTCTCTGTAACTCCTTCCATGGGTGTTTTGTTCCCAATTCTAAGAAGGAGCAAAGTGTCCACACTTTGGTCTTTGATCTTCTTGAGTTTCATGTATTATGCAAATTGTATCTTGTATCTTGGGTATTCTAAGTTTCTGGGCTAATATCCACTTATCAGTGAGTACATATCATGTGAGTTCTTTTGTGATTGAGTTCAGGTCCATCCATTTGCCTATGAATTTCATAAATTCATTTTTTTAATAGCTGAGTAGTACTCCATTGTGTAAATGTACCACATTTTCTGTATCTATTCCTCTGTTGAGGGGCATCTGGGTTCTTTCCAGCTTCTGGCTATCACAAATAAGGCTGCTATGAACATAGGTGAGCATGTGTCCTTCTTACTGGTTGGAACATCTTCTGGATATATGCGCAGGAGAGGTATTGTGGGATCCTCCCGTAGTACTATGTCCAATTTTCTGAGGAATCACCAGACTGATTTCCAGAGTGGTTGTACCAGCTTGCAATCCCACCAACAATGGAGGAGTGTTCCTCTTTCTCCACATCCTCACCAGCATCTACTGTCACCTGCATTTTTTAATCTTAGCCATTCTGACTGGTAACACCTTGAATTCTATTTCTTGTATTTTGGATTCACTAGGTCCAACAAACTCATATCAACATATAAACAGATGGTATTATACTTCATGCAAATTGAAACCACATTAAGTTGTCAAACACATAACTATTAGGCATAACTACCTACTCAGATACCAGAACTTAAATTTACACACACACACACACACGCACACACACACGCACATGCCCATGCACATACACTTTCCCCAGATCCTTCAAAGTGTGCATGCTTAAGTGAAAAATAATAATTTTAAAGTCATGTGCTTAAGAAGATTCCTTTGGATGTAAACAGTAAAGTCTTTGCTTCTGAGATTCTTATTCTGCCCTACAAGGCTCGTGAATATTTAACTCAGTTCTATGTACTGGGGTCAGCCCAAATGGGTTTAATAACAAATCTCACAAAATTGAAGTAGTTGCAAATTCTTAGAAAATTGAGACACTATCTATACAAAAGGAATGTGACGAATATGTTTAATGTATAAAGAAAGTATATTGATTAAAATTAAGGTAAAATAAAATAAATTGAAGACAAATGTCAAAGGATTGTTATCATATTTTATTTATGGACTGCACAATGTCCAAAGGAATATTCTTCAACTGTAGTTAAAATTATATCAGATGAAAGCTTAAAATTATTATAACAAAAATGTTTATATGCCATGAATGTCTATAAAAGAAATATTCTTCTGATGTGATTCTAAAAATGTTGGTGGAGTTATCATAACATCAGATGCAAAAGCAGAAAAGTACAAAAATGGAGAAAGAAAATGTTGTTTGTTCTTTAAAATTATTATTATAAGTCAAGATTTACTGATTCAGACAACGCTTAAAATATTAATATAATCACCAATGTTTTAATGTATATTCACATACTTGTTCACACACTCACATATAGCAAAAGAACCAATAAGTGACATAAACAGGAAATTAAAGGTATTAATTTTGATAAAACATAGAAAGAGAAATAGAATTAGTGACATTAAAACGATATTGAAAATATAGGAGTGTCCTTCAGTGGAAGAAGACAATATGAAAGGAAAGGGGCTTTTACTCACTATTAGAAGGTGGGTTAGCAAATGAGATGCTTGCTCAAAAAAGTTACGAAGTAGAGCTTTTATAACACTGCCTTATACCACTGCAAAAACATGTTAATTACAGTGCAGTTCACCATAGCGATGAAGTCAGCCTATTATAAATTATACATGTGTAACTATATATTTTAAAAAGTGAAGGATATTTTTCAATTATAAATAACACCTTTTTTGGCTATTAGGAAAATGCAACTGGAGATGATCACCATAGTGAAACAGATCCACGAAGCCCAGTGTCATGTGTGTTTTGTTTTCATCTATGTGTGGACTGTCTGGATAAATAGTGTGTACAAGTAAAAAACAAAACAAAACAACAACAAAGAATAGTCAGGACAGGGGTGGGAAGGAAGGACAGAAATAAGAAACAGTGATAAGGAGTGAGTTGTACAGTAATTTCCTCTGAGTAGAAACATTGCCCATTGCCTTATGGAGAGAAAAGGCAGGTTCATGAGACTCACGATGTGAACAAAACTTAAAACTTCAGCAAGCCTGAAACAAAGCCTCTCTAGAAGGTTACACACTATAATGACTCATTGCTGTGGAAAGGAAATTCTCTAACTTGCACACTGAAGGAGCTGACAGCATGCCATGCCAGTAGCTCTACAGAGATGGCTTTAGCAAGTCATCAAACATACTGGGATAGGCTTTGCAGGGGAGCAGCTGCCCTTTAGTTATTCATGCTCCTACTGTAAGTAACCTCAATAAACCCCTGGTTCACTGAGCTGGACATTAGGGAAATGATTTTGGTCTGTAAGAGGCATGCTATTGGGGGTATGTAACCATTTGTGTTGTTTCTCCAAATCACACAAGAAAATGTTTATGATAGACTTGTATTATATGTGTTGATGGACAGTTTTAATGAAATTTCTTATTTTGTACATTAATGTGTGATAATAAACATAAAATAAGATGGTAATGTATTTTTACAAAGAAAACCTTGAAGGAGAGTGTGGTAAAGCCAAACACCAGGCTGACATGCAAACTTACTCAATGATTTTACTCATGAAGGACATGAGGATTAACACACATATACAAACAAAACAGGAATGTTTTGCAATTCCTTGTAAGAGAAATGGAATTTCTTCTTAAATTTGCATGATTCTATGTGTATAGTAATTCAAAGATCTAGTTGATGGTTTTACAATGCAAATAAAAGGCAGTATGCCACTGAAAAAATGTTTATTAGTATAATCTATAATAATAAAATGAAGCCAAATTCTTAAAATACTGTTTCACAGTAACTCACTATATTTTTATGGCAAATTTAGTGTTAAAAAAAGAAGGCAAATAATTTTCTCATCAATGTAATCCAGAAGAAACTCTGGTAATTTCACAGAGACGTCTCTGCACCCATATATGCTCTATGATATGAAAAAGTCTTGATGAATGCTCTCTGGGCCATATTAATCAAATCCCTCTGTGCTTCAGCTCTGTCACACTGTTATGAAAAATAAGAGTAATAAAGAAAATCTGAACATTATATGCACTGTTTCACTCAAAGGGCAGACAGAAAAGAGTCTTACATCAACATTGATGTGTGAGAAACCAAGACAACTAGAAGTCACACTGTATCAGCAAAAAGACCAAACATACAGGTCTGAGAACTAAATAACCTCTTATTTAAAATTATACAAGTATTGAAATAGATGAAGCAGCTTGTAAAAGTGCTATCCACACAAGTTTGTGGACTTAGTTTAAATCTCTAGAGCCTGAGTAAAAGCCCAGCATATATACTGGGGAATAAATGGTAGAGAACAGAAAATCCATTTTAGTCTGGGGCACATCTAACCCAATGTATTTAGAGAAAGAACAACAGAGACTCCTTCTGAAACCTGGTGGGAGATAAGACCCAACCCCTAAGTTTGCCTCCAGACTTTCATATGCACATTGTGGCATACATGCACCCATATTTTTATACACGAATTATGGAGAGATAGATAGATAGATAGATAGATAGATAGATAGATAGATAGATAGATAGATAGATAGATAGATAGATAGATAGATGAGGAGGAGGAGGAGGAAGAGGAGGAGGAGGAGGAGGAGGAGCAGGAATAAATCAAAATGCAAAGTAGCCAGTTTTAGAAAATATTCAACAAGTTCCATTGTCTACTCTGATCCCTTTCTAAACTGCAAAGTTATTTAGATACAGCGAAGTCTGGTGTCTTTGAAATGAACTAAGGATAATCATGGCATTAACTAAATAAAGCTTGAAATAAAATTGAGAGCAAAATAATGTGATTTCTTCCCACAGATTATTTAGAGACACGGCTTTAATAGGATCTGTGGAACTTCCAACTGTTTTCATGTCACTTCTCAAAAACAGATTGTTGAATGGATTTACTCATTAACGGAATTCTCCACAGGCCAGCTCCACACAATGATAAATATGCAGAGGAGAAAAGAATGGGAGAGTAAATTGAGTTTAAAACTTTAATGATATGCATATCAAAATCAAGAGATAGTTACCCATATGTCCAAAACAACCCTGTGTTTCATGACAACATTAATAAATTTCCACTCATTCAACATCTCATTGAAACAGTCACTGTGTCTGTCTTTTCTTTGCATCATTATATTTTAGAGCTTATATTAATGCCCTCATTATGGTTCTTATAACATATATTACATTGTGATGAGTAGGCTAAATAACAAAGGACTGAGAACCACATGCCAGCCACTCTCTTTGAGTTGGTAGGGGAAAACACTAGGATTACCTTTTTTTGACTTTTGTCAAACATGTGTCATATTAGTTAAGCTTCTCCAATTGTAAATTTTATTTCAATGCATATGAAAAAATACTCATGGTGCAAATTACTAACTCTCCTTGAGACAGAGTCTACAGCTAAGAATCTTACTCCTTCTTAGTGTCAATAACACCACAGTCAGTTTGGGTAACATAAAAATATTATAAAATATACATAAGGTAGTTTCCTGAAAGTTTTGGCTCCTTTTTCCCCAGATATTTCTTCCGTGAGTTAACACTAGAACATGCTACGCATTTTTGGCCTTTTATTTATAGATTTGCTTTGCTCTATTCCCAAATACAAACTGGAATAAGCCACCTGCTACCAACATTAACCACACTCTACTTGTACCTTATGTACCAGAACTTGTAACCCTGACACAATCAATCCCAACTGCCTTTTTCATTATCTAAGTCAGCATTGAAAAGTATCTGATTTCATCCATGTGAAAAAGGAATATAGTAGAAAATAACTCAGGCAAATGCATGTGCAAAAGACTCTTGCACATGCGAGGTGTATTGAATCTTAAAGGGCTACTCATTTAGTAATACATATTTTTTTTCAAAACTTACATTATATACATTGAGATATCAAGATATATTATTAAACTATAGTGTTAAAACAATAAGGTAATGGTACAAAAACATACAGATGGAGAATAGAACAAAATAAAAGACATACATAATCACAACTTGTAAATAGAGTCATTTAATACTTGACAAAAGTCAAAACACACACATTGGATAAAATAAAGCATCTACCATAAATTATGCTGAGAAAACTGGATGTTTAGATGCAGAAGGAAATTCAGCTTATATTTATCACCCTGTATAAAAATTAAATCATATCAAGGAATTCAATTTGAAACCTAAAATGCTAAACTATCTAGGGAAAAAATGTACCCTACAAAATACAGATGTTGTAGGAAAGATATTTATGAATGGGGGTCCAGTTGCTCAAGAATAAAGGCCAAAAATTAACATAAATTTCAAAGTTCATGTATGACTAAGAACATAATCAATAGAATTAAGGAGAAATACACAGAATGGGAGAAAATCCTTGCCAGGCTTTGTCAGAGAGCCTCTAGCTGAGGATTAATATCCAGAGATAAAAAAGAGTAAAACAGTCAAATAAATCAATGACCCCAAATGATGTAAATGAAGAATTCTTAATATAAGGATAAAAATTCCCAAGAAACACCTAAAAAGTGTTCACCTTCCTTAGCAATTAGAAAAATTCAAATTGAAACAGCTTTGAGATGTCATAACATCCCATTCTGCATGTCTAAGGTCAGCAAAACAGCTGTCGACAAATGCTGTGGAGGTTGGGAGGACAAGAGAACCCTCAATCATTGTTCACCGGAATGCAAACTGGCACAGCTACTTTTAAAATCAGTAAAAAGAATCTTTAAATAACTAAAGTTATATCTATCCTATGACCCAAGTACACCACTACTTAGCATATGCACAAAGAAATTTTTGTATACAAGTTCTTGTTATGGTTTGATTTTCATTGGAACAAAAATAAAACCAAAACTATACAGTACCACTGTGCATATCTAAATGAGAGGTCATCATGAATACCATGAATAAGCTATGCACTTCGTTAAAGTGTATTAACATTTTCTTAGAAGCAATGGAAAAAGAACACAAGAGGTATAAATTGTTTTTCATTTCTATTATATGATAAAACAAGCAATCAAATTCTTAAATCTCACTCCATGAAACCAGAGATTATAACTCTAATTCTGGGTCATATATTATTCCTTCCAGAACCATGTCACAATCACAAGTCCCACTTATATCAAACTATGAGTTTATTTGGAAAGAACTTCATCACAGATGGGATTAGAAAAGGCAGTTTCATGTGGCAGTCAACTGACCTCCTACCCCAGTTGGATTAGTAGCTAGAGAAGTAGACGGCTGTAGGAAAAGTAGTTGCACTTAGTGAAAGCATGTGATAATGAAGATAGGGATTAAAATTATGTGCTGAAATCCAAGGAATAATTATAATTGGTGCAAACATGAAGAAAACAGAGGAGCCAAAGAATAAATCCCTTTGTTTTTGTTAATATCAATTTATCAAACATTTAGTCTCTACAGCTATAATTATTTTATATGGTTTTGAGCCATTGAATTTGTGATACTGTGTCATAGCACCCTCTAAGAATTGAGTACACTAATGCCAACATTCATTTTTTTAAAAAATGATACACATTGTTCAACAGGTAAAAAAAAAAAAATCAGTAAAGCAACAGCATGTAAAGCATGGAATCATAGAGCTCTGCTTCCCTACAAAGATAAATTGCACTTAGCTTTCAAAGAAGTCCACGTTAAGGATGTCGATGGGAGCCTTTCAGTCAATTTCATCACATATGGTAATATTTAACTGTCCCAAGATATTTTTCTAGTAGCAACAGCCCATTTCATTAATCTTGGGTGTATTTAGTACACCCAATTTATCTAGAGAGTTGTGCTCGATCTAGCAGTGGCACTGCACAGACAAAGAATCACTGCCTGAGAATATGTTAAAACATTCGAGATCAGTCATCTGCAGGTCTTTAAATTGAAATGATTTCCACAAGTTGAAGAGAAAATAGAAACTATAGTCCAAATGCTTAGTTATTCGTCTATATTACTATTATCTTTTGCATTTATTGATAAGATCAGTATAAGTTTTAGGATATGCTTTGGTCTAGTAAGTGGTGGTGCATGCCTTTAATCTCAAATTTCTGTGAGGCAGAAGCAAGCAGATCTCAAAGTATAAGGCCAGCCTGGTCCAAAGAGTGAGTTCTTGAACAACCAGGGCTCCATGCAGAAACCTACCCTCAAAAACACCCAGTATACTATTCTATACATCTATACATACTTACATACATACAAACATGCATACATACACACATACATGAATACAAACATACATACATGCATACATAGATACATTTTTAAAAATAAAATAAGACATTAGGGTGAAGCTACTTATGTGTGGGATGACTTGTGTTTATGTTCCTTGAATGATAAAGTCATGTAAATTCTTTATACTTTTTCTTAGATTTTGCCATTCTTTATTTAGTCATCTCGAACAACTTAGATAATCATTTTAAAATGAAACTTGGTTTATATAAAATTGGAATTACCCAGCTCCAGTTAAACTTTAAGATTTAAGTGAAGCATTTTCAATCTCCCCGTGTGTTTTGTAGATGATTCTTTCTTTATTATCCTGGGTAACGTCTTGAGTCTTCATGCTGATTTCCCTCTCCTACTGTTTTATTTATTTCAAGGCATGGTTACCTGATGGCAATTGCATTTTCAATGTAGGAGATTCAAACTTTAATTAAGTTATGCTTTCTTTTTCCCAAGAATAATGGTCCATCATGATTTAAGTTAAAAAAATAATTATAAAGGCCTTCTTAACATAAATAGGTAAGCATCATTAGAATGAAACTATCAAAAAAATAAAAAACATTATAAAATTACACAGGAATGTAATTTTAACATTGAAGGATATGTAATAACTACATAGCATGTATTCCATCCTAAAAAAATACAAAAAACAAAACAAAAATAACAACAGAGGGCTTTTGCTGTGGTTAAATTAACCACTACATACATATTTATAATTAATATTTTATGAGTTTCAAAATCTATGGTCAAAAAGATGTTCTAAAATTTGAAACAAAGAATCCCAGAAATAAGCATTCATGCATTTTTAAATGTCCTACCACGATGAACAATACAGCCAAAGGTCATAGTATCTTATTGTACCCTGTCCTAGATCACTTCTTGATACAATGTATCTACACTGTATATATTACCCAGTAGCACATACAGTTATATATGTTTTATATACAGTGTTACTCATGAAGTAGTCATCTTGGTTATCAACTTGACTACAGTGCTTCTACATGAACCTGCTTAGTCACAGGGTTCACTACCAGCTTTAGTTTCAGTAGGTAAGAGTGGAATAGAAAAGATGTCATATTTGAGGGAAAAACTGTTATATATATATTTGTAGTCTGTAATTTATAGCTTTCTATCAAAATTTGAAAATTACGGAGAAGAAAATTCTATTTTCTATGCCAAAATCCTATCTATTTTGAAGGTACATAAAATGGGAGCCTCTATTTGTTATTAAAAATACAACTAAAAATTAAAGTATAGTCTGTATGTAGAGTACACACAGATACAGTGTTCATGTAATGGTGTGTGAGTCTTGTCACTTTTACAAGTTTACACTCACTGAGAAGTTAAAACCTTGAAATACCTCCTCATATGGTCTCTGTTTTTTTGGTTTAAAATGTTTGCCTAGGTTCTTTCCATCCCAAACTTATTTAGTTCCTTATGAAAACATTGCATTTTTCATTGGGGACTGTGTAATATCCCTTTCCATCCCTTTATGTAAATATTTTTCTTCACTTAATATTTCAGGCAATCTTATTATATATTTTGGATTTGAGAATAGTGAGAAGTGTATTGAGTATAATTCATAAGGAATTGCAGTTATTTTAAACTTTATGCTATATCTTTAAGTATACTGCCAGTGAAAACAAAAAAACCCTTTAATAATTTTTATGCAATACTTTTAAGAGTAAGAGCCTCTTTCTCTGAGAGAGAGAGGTCTTTCCTTCCGGTATGCAGGTTTCTCGGTATTGAGACTCATCATACTTGGCAGTAGTCCCCTTTTCCTGTTGAGTCGTATGACTGGCTTCTGATCTCCATCATTAAAAGTATAAGTAGTTGCAGAGAGGAAGAATAAAATGGCCTTCCAAAATATTGACACTAGTGTATCTCTTTGTCTGGGTACTGAGTGGACAGAGTACCATGTAGTACTTCTTTACACTGTGAATTGAAGATTTGTGCTATGTTTCCAATGTGTATCATACGGTATAATTTTTAAAAACTTGATTCTCATATATAAAACCCCTATAATTTTCCTTGCTTGAATTATATTGTCTCCTTTATATTATATTTCCACTGAAAATATCTTTAACACATTTATAAACATATATTTAAATATACGAAGAGTTGTGACATCCTCGTGGCACCCTGCTTACCTAATTCCAGGTCTAGGTTTGCATTTGCCTAACCACATATACCCTTGAAAGAGTTAAAGGGCTTTACCTTGACTTAGAAGCTGGAGAACTTAATAGTATTCAAATTCATATAAAATCATCCAAATCTTATATTTTAAAAAACGACAGTCTAATTAGAGCTCCAAAAAGAACTGGAAAATCCCTTATGTCTCAGAATAGCTTATGTTTCAGCCTCTAGCAAGTTTATAAACATCCTTTGAATATTTTCACACTATGTAATTGTGTTATGTGGGAAAAGCAGTTCCTTTTACCCTTAATTGTCTTCATATGTATGTGAACCATATGGTAAGCTACAGAGGATCACTAAACAGTGCTGCTAATGTTCTTTTATTTATATACATCTCCTGGAGAGTAAAACAAAGTAGTTTCAATATTTTGGAGTAGCTTTGAGTCCAGTTACCCTCAGTTCAGAAGGAGACCTGAGGAACCACTGGCCAATAGAAGATCAGCTCACAGCTTAGTACCATAGAGAATGGCTTCTTGGAACCAAGGATAAAGCAAAGGTATGTATCCAGTTTCATAGTCTGATTTGGGTGAGTCACTCTGTCAGAGAGCCTGTTTGAAAACAGTTCATGTCTGTGGAATGTCTCATCATTGTGGCACTCCTTGTGATGAGCTTGTCAAAATAAGCTTTGATAAGTGGGTGGACTTGAACAGTTGAAGAATAGTCTAGGAGATCTACAGCAATCTGTTTGATTCCCACATCATTCTCAGAATCATGTCTTTTGTAACTTTATTTCCAGGAAGCATAGACTGTTAGTGAATCACTTTTAATTACAAGACTTACAAATACCACAGAGTTTTAGTTCTTAAGTTTTTAAGAACCATACATTGAGAAATAATCTGACCAATTATTGAAGTCATAACAATTTTTCACTCCTAACAAATCATAATCAGTTCTAGAACTTCCATATTTGTAAGAGGAAGAGCCATGTAAAACAGTTGCTTAGAAAATTAGGTAGAGTCATAATTGGAAGACTAAAATATAAAAAGGGTCTAAGTGTGAACAAAAAGAAAGAGGAGAATCAGCAAAATATTCCTTATAAAGAAATCCACAAGTTTCTTCTTTCAACATTTCAGAACTTTTTCCACATTAATTTTAATAGACTTCTCTTCTGGCTTATTTCTGTAACTGTGAAGACTATTGCCTGTATATTGTTTATTTGTACAAAATGTTTCCATACTTAGTTTTCCTAATAGCAATGCATATAACAAGTGATAATATTTCACTTCATGATTTATGTATTGTCTCTCTGACTCTGTCTCTTTCTTTGTTTCTCTCTCTCTCTCTCTCTCTCTCTCTCTCTCTCTCTCTCTCTCTCTCGTGTGTGTGTGTGTGTGTGTGTGTGTGTGTGTGTGTGTGTGCATGCAATGGTCTCAAGCAGCAGTCAGAGGACACACCTGAATGCTGGGTGATTTCCAGTTTCTCTGACTCCCATCTCTTGACTGATTGATGAACTAATGAAAGCTACTGCATCTAGCTTTTTGCATCTGTTCTTTGGATCTGAACTCAGTTCCTCAGGTTTGCCTGGGAACAATCTTGAAATTATTATTAATCTAGTGGTATGTATAAAAAACTTCAAACTCCCAACAATGTTGATATTACTGAATTTGTGGGGAAAATGCATATTTATTTCAATAGTAATTATTTCAATACTCAATACTAGATAAAATTTGAGAGTATTAATTGTTAATTTGTAGATATGAAATTTCAAATATAAATCATTCATTACAGTAGTACAAAATATATTACTATATATTTACACATTAAAATTAACCATTTAAAATATTAGAACACAAATATTTTATTATAAATAAAATATGATTTTCAATTTTAATTTTGCTTATTAAGTTGGTCTACAGCTTTAATGAGATTATGTTAGTGTTAAATGCTAGACTACTTCAAATTATATACTTAAAGATGTTTTCATGTTAAATGCTTATTAGAAGTTGGACATCTATTGTAGAGAAGTTATGATTTCTAAACTTTCTCCAAAAAATTGTCATTCAAATTTCACTGTTCAAATTACTTATCATTCATATTTTTATGCCTGTGTAACTTTTGCCTCCATTCTTTAGTTGAAAGAATTATTTTACTTTAAGTCAAAGAATTTAAATATATCTATGAGAAAAGAAAAATGCCTAAATTAGTTTTCTTACATGAGTGTTCTGTATCTACCTAAAGTTAAGTCTCTCCAGTTCCACACAGAAAAGGCTCTTAAACATGATCAAATGCCTGTCATAATATTTCATGCTCCTTTAGGTATGTCTTTCCCATCTATAATGGTTTTTATAATATCCATATTCAAGTCTAAAAGTAAGGCTTACTCATCTTCTCTCATATGAAGCCACTTTGGCTATTATTTATATCTACTGGTGTATTATTAGTATTATGCAGTGGTTCTCAGTGTTAATGTTCATTTTCTTATGACTTATCAGTGCTCTTGATTTTCATAAAGAAAGTAGCTCAAGTAAGTAAGCAGATATCTAAAATTAAATTTTAGACTCACAGGAAGAGCTCAGAAACTCAAGTGGCAGTCATGGGGCCTACATGAGTCTGTGCTAGGCCCTTTGCATATGTTATGGTTTCTTAGCTTGGAGCTTTGTGGGATTACTAAATGGGAATGAGACTGTCTCTAATTCTTTCACTCACTCTTGGGTACCTTTTCCTCCTACTGTGTGGTCTCATCTAGCTTTGATATGAGGGTTTATGCCCAGTTTTATTGCATCTTGTTATGTTGAGTTTGTTGTTATTTCTGGGAAGTCTGCTTTTTCCTGAAGAGAAATGGAGGAGCATTGTTTCTGGGAGAGAGGGGAGGTTGAGGGAGTAGAAGGAGCTGGCAGAGGCAGGGCTAAGCTCGGAGGAGTTGGGGGAGGCAAGGCTGTGTCTGGGATGTGTTGTATGAGAGAATAATAAATTTAAAAATAACTTTAGCTCCATCTTATTGGAAGACAGACTTCTGGGAGTGGGTAGGGAAGCTCATTGGATCTTTTTCCTCTTCCCAGTGGGCCCGGACAAGAGTGGAGAAGAGCCTGAGGAAAAGAAGCTCCATTAACAGGCGCAAATTGGGATCTGGCTCAAGGGGAGGCTCCAAGGCCTGACGTTGTTGCTGATGCTATGGTGAGCTTACAATCAGGGGCCTATCATGACTGTCCTCTGAGAGGCCGGACAAGCAGCTAAAAGAGTCAGATGCAGATATTTACACCCAACCAATTGACAGAAGTTGCTGCCTGTGGTTGGATTAGAGAAAAGCTGGAAGACGCTGACGAGGAGGATGAAGAGGAGGAAGACCAGCAGTCTCAACTAACCTGGACCTTGAGATCTCTCAGACACTGAGCTACCAACCAGGCAGCATACACTAGCTGATAGGAGTCCCCAAACACATATACAGCAGAGGACTGGCATGTCTGAACTCAATCAGAAAATCTGTACCTAACCCTCAAGAGACTTGAAGCCCCAGGGAGTGGGGACATCTGGTAGAGTGGGGATCGGGGTAGGGACATCCTCTTTGAGATGGGGTGGGGGGGAAAGGGAGGAGTTATGGGATGTGGGTCAGTGGGTAGACCCCGGAAAGGGAAAAAACATTCAGGACTGTAAAAGCAAACAAACAAACAAACAAAAAACATTAAGGAATAATTTTTAAATAGAACCTTTATAAATATCATATGTAAGTATTATATAGATTTTTAAAATTTGTATGTGTTTACGTGTTTGCTCACATAGGTTTATTTGCACTATAAGTGTGCCTAGAGCCCACAGATGTAAGAAGGAGTTGTTGGATGACCTGGACTGGAGCTGCGAGGTGTTGATTCACCACACCAGTATTGGAAACGAAGCTCAGGTTCTTTGCAAGAGCAACAAGTACTTTAAACTGGTGATTGGTCTCTTCAATGCCTACATGTAATTTTAAAAAATAATTTATTTTATTTTTCGACCTTATAATATTTTTCCCTTCCCTTTAACCTGTCTAAGCTCTAAACTCTCCCTTATACCTAACATTTTCTCATCAGTCTCATGGCTTCTCTTTTTCATTTATTGTTGTTATATTCATATATGTGAATATCTTTAATAAATACAAAGTAATCTACTGCTTTCTCTGTTTATGACAATCTGATACAAATGCTCTACCCAGTACTTTCTAGGCACATTGTCTCACTATATTATCTGGCTTGCCTGAATCTCACCCTCCCCTTTCAGCCTTCCATGTGCTGAATTACAGTTGTGCTCAACCATATGATTTGTATTTGAATAGTTCTTTGAAAAACACATTATAGATTAATTAAATATCAGGAAAAGCATGTTCTTTATCTAACCAAATATCCTAACACATTTCAAATACCAGATGTACAAAAATACTGCTGGCAAAAAAAAGAAGCACACTAGTAATTAAAAACACAAAAAGGCAGTTATCATGAACCTTTTAGGCTTATTTCCCAGCTGATGGGACTTTGATAAAGTGTTGAGTTTGCTTTCTGTTGCTCTGAGAAATGTCATGACTCAAAGTAATTTAGGGACCATCTTATACAAACCATTATCATGTAAGTCTAAAAGCAATGCAATTTCTGTTTTAAGCTTCTGCCTTGGATTACAACATGAAAACTAAAATAAACCCTCCCCTCCCACAAGCTTCTCTTTTTCTTTTTTGGGGGGATGGGGTGGGGTGGGGTGGGGGTCATGGTGTTTGTCACAGCAACATACAACAAACTAGAACAGGAAGTGGTTGCACTATGAAAGCAATGATTTCATCAATGGATTAGCCAATTGAAAGATAACTTAGTTTTCTGGCACTATGTGGAAGTCATAGTATTTAAAGGGGTGAGGATGGATGGGAACAAATATGTCTGACCTTGGAATAGCACAATTGTTTCTGGACAATACAGGTCTCTCTGTGTTCTCTTTTCCAATATGAGCTGAGCCACTGTAATCTACCATGTATGTCCTACCCTGACACCCTGACGCACAGTATTTGGGTATATAAACACATGAACATTGATTTAAACCACTGAAAATGTTAGAAAAATCAAACATATCTTCTCTCATGTTGTTTATTCATACATTTGTCAGTGTGAATAGTCGCTCACACTGTAATACCTGAAGATTGCACTTTTCAAACCTACAATATCAAGACCTTTGAAAGATTATTACAATGGCTTCCCAAACTGATTATATCTCTTTAGCACATTTTATACACTACTAATTGAAAAGGTACTTGCATTGTTGCTACTTGGTTGCACTCAAATCACAAAAAAAAAAAAAAAAAAAAAAAAAAAAAAAAAAAATCTGTGCAGCCATCTATGAAAACATTTTATAAGTATTTTAGAATATATTTCTTTGTAATATATTCTTGCATATATATTATTTGGACTCAAGTTCTCTTATATGTTTCATTCAACAAACATCCTTAAGCTCTGCAGGCATAATATTTTTGTGTAACACAAAGTAGTTTGTCTCAGTCTTGGGACAGGACAAGTAAAATCCATCCCAGACTTCACTCACTATCTCACTTACATGTTCATGATACAAATGTATTGAGTGATGTTTATGTGACTGGAACCATAGTATGTTCTGAGGACAAATGGTTAGCAAAATAGTCAAAGAAACTTTCCTCATAAGAAAAATATGGGACGGTGTTGGCGCACACCTTTAATTCCAGCACTTGGGAGGCAGACACAGGCAGATTTCTGAGTTTGAGGCCAACCTGGTCTACAAAGTGAGTTCCAACACAGCCAGGGCTACACAGAGAAACCCTGTCTTGAAAAACCAAAAAAAAAAAAAAAAAAAAAAAAACCAAAAACAAAAACAAAAATATGTGGGCCAATGTACTTGCCAATGGACTCAAGTAATAAATAATAATGGTGGTAAATAAGTGAAAAATAATTGCTTTAAAATTTGTAAGAGATTAAAGTGTAATTATTGGGATGGATATCTGAGACACAGAGGACATAGACAGAAATATTGAGTAGAATATTCAGAAAATGTGTCAATGGAAATCAGACATGAAAAAATGGAAAAGAAAATGGAAATTTTAGACATAGGGAGAGCAGGGCAAATTTAGGAAGAAGTGTTATTGAAAGTCACAAAACTTAGGTGGAGACATGTATAACTGAAATTAAACCAATTCTATAGAGTTCTAGGTGAGGAGGTAAGTCAGAAAAGAAGATATGCAAATTCTATAGGCAGTGAAAAAATAAGGACAGAGGAATAGTTTGTTCAAAATAGCAGCATATCGCTGGGTGTGGTGGCACACGCCTTTAATCCCAGCACTTGGGAGGCAGACACAGGCAGATTTCTGAGTTTGAGGCCAGGTTGGTCTACAGAGTGAGTTCCAGGACACCCAGGGCTACAAGAGAAACCCTGTCTCAAAAAACCAAAAAACCAAAAAAAAAAAAAAAAAAGAGCAGCATATCTGAATTGTATGGTTAAAGAACCATGCAGGCATAGGTGTGATTCCTTTTGGGTAAAGGAGGGAAGTCAGAGGAAGCAAAATTGGAGAAGTTATGATTTATTATCATTTCATTCAGCTAGATCCCAACAACCATCACTGTGAAAAGAAAAGATTTTCTCATATATGTATTTGTACATTATGTGTGTGTATATACATATATCACATATTCATATACATACTTACAAATATACAACCCCAGAGGTAGAAACTTTTCTCCAGAAACAAAGAAAAAAGATATAAAAGGAAAATATTGGAGGAAAAGATTAGAATATTTCTTTCTTAAACCTACTAATGCACACACAGAGCACTAGCAGCCTGTTCTTTTCTGTTTCCTCTTTCAATCCCTCCTTCCCTCTCTCCCTCCCTCCATTCCTCTCCACCCTCCCTCATGTCCCACTTCATTTTCCAAAAGCACATCTCCCTTTATAGCACATAGTGCCTACCTATTCTTGTGCTGCCTTAGTTCCCAATTTCCTGTGAATGGGTGCCTCCAAATTAGTACAAATTCATATCTGCATATTATGCTCTTTTGCACAAAATAAACTCACATAAGTGACTCTAGACTCCCATCTTGAGGCTGCCAGGCTGGAGACTTCAATGTGGTATCCCTGAAGCACATCTCAACAGGCACTGTGATGGTTGTTCAAATGTGTAGGAACATTTAGCACAAATTCGGGATTTCAGCCGTAGCTTTGACAATGATAAATGGCATCAAATTTGGGACTACATTCTTTTGAACTCCAAATTTCAAAATTTGTGACCTTCAAACCTATCTTAGTGAGTGAGTCCTAGACACATGGGTATTCATGAATATTTAATGATTGTTTATGAAGTCTACACTTTTCTCTAGACTGCTACAGACAAATGTCTGCTGTGTGGCCTGCACTATTCAAATAAGCATGAAAATTTTTCACCTAGTAAGTAGATGCTATGTACATGCAGAGCTATAAAAACACACAAGTGTTCATGAAGGCTAATATATTAAGAGAGTAAGGACTTCCTGCTCCCAGGCTGTGAAAGCAAACTCATCTAAGCTTGTCATTCCATAAATATTCAATCTTGTGTTCTATTTTATATTACAACCAAGGCAGTATTAACTTTTACTGATAATCTCAACACGAGATGATTATAAAACACTTGACTTCAAGTATAACCTTCATTGTCTTATATTAAGAGTATTTCTAGGATAAGAACCTGTGTTTTTTAGCCAGGCAATGATGGCATATGACTTTCATCCCAGCAGTTTGGAGGCAGAGGCAGGTCAGTTTCTGAGTTCGAGGCCAGCCTGGTCTACAGAGTGAGTTCCAGAACAGCCAGAGCTATACAGAGAAACCATGTCACAAAAAATAAATAAATAAAATTAAATTAAATAAACAAATAAATAAAAATAATATTTTTTTAAAAACCTGTGTTTGTGTTACATCCCTTAGAAGATCTGTCATGCTTCAAGATTTCCTGCTTATATTAAAATATATAGGTAACCCAAACACAAAGGAACTCACACAATATGTACTCACTGATAAGTGGATGTTAGCCCAGAAACTTAGAATACCCAACATATAAGATACAATTTGCTAAACGCATGAAACTCAAGAAGAATGAAGACCAAAGTGTGGACACTTTGCCCCTTCTTAGAACTGGGAACAAAACACCCATGGAAGGAGTTACAGAGACAAGTTTGGAGCTGAGACAAAAGGATGGACCATCTAGAGACTTCCATATCCGGGGATCCATCCCACGATCAGTTTCCAAACGCTAACACCATTGCATACACTAGCAAGATTTTGCTGAAAGGACCCAGATATAGCTGTCTCTTGTGAGACTATTCCATGACCTAGCAAACACAGAAGTGGATGCTCACAGTCAGCTATTGGATGGATCACAGGGCTCCCAATGGAGGAGCTAGAGAAAGTACCCAAGGAGCTAAAGGGATCCGCAATCCTATAGGTGGAACAACAATATGAACTAACTAGTACCCCCCTGGAGCTCGTGTCTCTAGATGCATATGAATCAGAAGATGGCCTAGTTGGCCATCAGTGGAAAGAGAGGCCCATTGGTGGTGCAAACTTCATATGCCTCAGTACAGGGGAACGACAGGGCCAAGAAGTGGGAGTGGGAGTGTGGGGGAGTGGGTGGGGGAGCATGTGGGGAACTTTTGGGATAACATTGGAAATGTAAATGAAATAAACACCCAATAAAAATAAATAAATAAATAAAATATATAAATTCTAAGTTTGAATTATTTGCATGCCTATTGCTTTACAAGTTTGCAGTTTCCTTGAACTCAACTTCTTAGCAAAAGCATGTGCTACTTTTGGGTTATTTTATCACTGTGTTGTCAAAATTAATGATTAAAAAGAAAGTCTCAGTCTTGTATCCCGGGTCGCTCAGAGGCCACTCTGCTCAGGAGAGCTCACAACTCTGGCAGAAGCAGCATAGCTTCTGGGACAGGGTCCCTTTCAGGCCTACATCTTCAGCCAGGAGGTAGAGCTGAGCTCCAGACCTCTGTGTACTTTCCCTGCTAGAGGAGAGCTTGCCTGCAGAGAGTACTCTGACCACTGAGATACAGGAGAGGGTTTGATACAGGCATGCTGACAGAGGCTAACAGAATCACAGGAAGAACAAGCTCCACCCAGAGACATCTATAACTACTAACACTAGAGATTACCAGATGGCAAAAGGCAAACTTAAGAGTCTTACTAAGAGAAACCAAGACCACTCAGTATCATGAGAACCCAGCACTCCCACCACAACGAGTCCTGGATACCCCAACACACCGGAAAAGCAAGATTCAGATTTAAAATCATATCTCATGATGCTGGTAGAGGATTTTAAGAAGGACATTAATAACTCACTTAAAGACATACAGGAGAAGATGGCTAAACAGGTAGAAGCCCTTAAAGTGGAAACACAAAAATCTCTTAAAGATTACAGAAAAACACAACCAAACAGGTGATGGAATTGAACAAAATCATCCAAGATATAAAAATGGAAGTAGAAACAATAAAGAAAACCCAAAGGGAGACAACTCTGGAAATAGAAACCCTAGAAAGGAAATCAGGAACCATGGATGCAAGCATCAGCAACTGAATACAAGAGATGGAACAGAGAATCTCAGGTGCAGAAGATTTCATAGAGAACAACAATCAAAGAAAAGGCAAAATGCAAAAAGATCCTAACTCAAAACATCTAGCAACTCCAGGACACAAGGAGGAGGCCAAACCTACAGATAATAGGAGTAGAGAAGAATGAATATTTTCAACTTAAAGGGTCAGCAAATATCTTCAACAAAATTATAGAAGAAAACTTTCCTAAGCTAAAGAAAGAGATGCCCATGAATGTACGAGAAGCATACAGAACTCCAAATAGATTGGACCAGAAAAGAAATTCCTCCTGGCACATAATAATCAGAACAACAAATGCACTAAATAAAGATAGAATATTAAAAGCAGATAGAAAAAAAGTTCAAGTAACAAAAATGCAGACCTAATAGAATTACACCATACTTCTCACCAGAGACTATGAAAGCCAGAAGATCCTGGACAGATGTTATACAGACCCTAAGAAAACAAAAATGCCAGCCCAGGCTACTATACCCATCAAAACTCTCAATTACCATAGGTGGAGAAACCAAAGTATTCCATGACAAAACCAGAATCACACAATATCTTTACACGAATCCAGCCCTTCAAAGGGTTATAAAGGGAAAACACCAACACAAGGACAGAAATTATGTCCTAGAGAAAGCAAGAAAGTAATCCTTCAACAAACCTAAAAGAAGACAGCCACAAAAATATAATCCCAACTCTATCAACAAAAATAACAGGAAGCAACAATTACTTTTCTTTAATTTCTCTTAACATCAATGGACTTAATTCCCAAATAAAAAGACATAGACTAACAGACTGGCTACACAAACAGGACCCAACATTTTGCTGCTTATAGGAAACCCACCCACGGGAAAAGACAGACACTACCTCAGAGTAAAAGTCTGAAAAACAATTTTCCAAAAAAATGGTCCAAGAAACAAGCTGGATTACCCATTCTAATTTTGAATAAAATGGACTTCAAACCCAAAGTTATCAAAAAAGACAAGGTGAGGCACTTCATACTCATCAAAGATAAAATTTTCCAAGATGAACTCTAAATTCTGAATATCTATGCTCCAAATGCAAGCACAGCCACATTCATTAAAGAAACTTTAGTAAAGCTCAAAGCATACATTGTACCTCACACAATAATAGTTGGAGACTTCAACACCCCACTCTCATCAAAACAGAGACACATGGAAATTAACAGAAGTTATAAAAGAAATGGATTTAACAGATATCTACAGAACATTTTATCATAAAACAAAAGGATATACCTTCATCTCAGCACCTCATGGTACTTTCTCTAAACCTGACCATATAATTGATCAGAAAAGAGGCCTCAATAGACACAAAAATTTTTGAAATTATCCCATGCATCCTATCAAATCATCTCGGAGAAAGGCTGATCTTCAATAACAACATGAATAATAGAAAGTCAACATTAATGTAGAAGCTGAAGAACACTCTACTCAATGATACCTTGGTCAAGGAAGATATAAAGAAAGAAATTAGAGACTTTTTGGAGTTTAATGAAAATGAAGCCAAAACATACCCAGACTTATGGGACACAATGAAAGCATTTCTAAGAGGAAAACTCATAGCTCTGAGTGCCTCCAAAAAGAAACTAGAGAGAGCATACACTAGCAGCTTGACAGCATACCTAAAAGCTCTAGAACAAAAGGAAGCAAATACACTCAAGAGGAGTAGACAGCAGGAAATAATCAAACTCAGAGCTGAAATCAACCAAGTGGAAACAAAAAGAACTATACAAAGAATCAACCAAACCAGGAGCTGGTTCTTTGAGAAAATCAATAAGATAGATAAACCCTTAGCCAGACTCACTAGAGGACACAGGAACAGTATCCTAATTAACAAAATCACAAATGAAAAGGGAGACATAACAACAGAAAAGGAGGAAATTCAAAACATCATCAGATCCTACTACCAAAGGCTATACTCAATAAAACTGGAAAACCTGGATGAAATGGACAAGTTTCTAGACAGATACCAGGTACCAAAATTAAATCAGGATCAGATTAATGACCTAAACTGTCACATATACCCTAAAGATATAAAAGTAGTCATTAACAGTCTCCCAACCAAAACAGCCCAGGACCAGAAGGGTTTAGTTCTGAGTTCTATCAGACCTTCAAAGAATACCTAATTCTAACTCTCCTCCAACTATTCCACAAAATAGAAAGAGAAGGTACTCTACCCAATTCATTCTATGAAACCCCAAATACTCTGATACCCAAACCACACAAAGGCCCAACAAAGAAAGAGAACTTCAGACCACTTTCCCTTATGAATATCAATGCAAAAATACTCAAAAAATTCTTGCTAACTGAATTGAAGAATACATCAAAATGACCATTCATCATGATCAAATAGGCTTCATTCCAGGGATGCAGGAATGGTTTAATATATGGAAATCCATCAACGTAATCCACTATATAAACAAACTCAAAGACAAAAACCATCAAAAATCGACAAATGGGACCTCATAAAATTGCAAAGCTTCTGTAAGGCAAAGGAAACTGTCAGTAAGACAAAAAGGCCACCAACAAATTGGGAAAGGATCTTTACCAATCCTAAATCTGATAGTGGACTAATATCCAATATATACAAAAAACTCAAGAAGCTGAACTTTATCAAATCAAATAAGCTCATTAAAAATGGGGTACAGAACTAATCAAAGAATTCTCAATTGAGGAATACTGAATGGCTGAAAAACACCTGAAACAATGTTCAACATCCTTAATCATCAGGGAAATGCAAATCAAAACAACCCTGAGATTCCACCTCACAACAGTCAGAATGGCTAAGATCAAAAATTCAGGTGACAGCAGATGCTGATAAGGATGTGGAGAAAGAGGAACACTCCTCCATTGTTGGTGGGATTGCAAGCTTGTACAACCACTCTGGAATTCAGTCTGGCAGTTCCTCAGAAAGTTGGACAAAGTACTACTGGAAGAACCAGCAATACCACTCCTAAGCATATACCCAGAAGATGTTCCAACTTGTAATAAGGACACATGATCCTCTATATTCATAGCAGCCTTATTTATAATAGCCAGAATCTGGAAAGAGAAGAATAGACACAGAAAATGTGGTACATTTACACAATGGAACTACTCAGCTATTAAAAACAATGCATTTATGAAATTCTTAGGGAAATGGATAGATCTGAAGGGTTTCATCCTGAGTGAGGTAACCCAATCACAAAAGAACACACATGATATGCGCTCACTGATAAGCGGAAACTTAGACTACCCAAGTTACAATTTGCAAAACATGTGAAACTCATGAAGAAGGAATACCGAAGTGTGGATACTTTGTTCCTTTTTAGAGTAGGGAACAAAATACCCAGGGAGTCACAGAGACAAAGTTCGGAGCTGAGAAGTAAGAAAGGACCATCCGGAGACTGCCCCACCCAGGGATCCATCCCATATATAACCACCAAACCCAGACACTATTGCATATGCCAGCAAGATTTAGCTGACAGGACACTGATATAGCTATACCTTGAGAGGCATTAGAGGCCATTGGTATTGCAAACATTATATGCCCTAGTACAGGGAATTGCCAGGGCCAGGAAGTGGGAGTGGGTAGGTTGGGGAGTAGGGCAGGGGGAGGGTATAGGCAACTTTCAAGATAGCATTTGAAATGTAAATGAAGAAAATATCTAATAAAAAGAAAAGAAAAGAAAAGAAAAGAAAAGAAAAGAAAAGAAAAGAAAAAGAAGTCTCACTGACTAGTTGTGAAGATATACTTTACAATTTAAAAACCTCTTTGTAAATACTAGAAAAATCATTTTTCTTAATATCCTAAGAGGTTTTCCACGATCAATCATAATAGTGGGGAAGAAGAGAGATGGTACTTTGCAAAAGAAAATGAAAATGAACTAAAATTAAAACAGTAAGAACAAATAGAAAATGTAGTCTAAGATAACTTATAAATTCTTGAATTACTTGCTAATTGCAGGTCTTGGCTATTATTGCCACTATTCCTGTGGAAGCAGCAAACTCTATTCACCTCAGAGAAGATGACAAGTGACCCAAGTATACAGATTACACCAAAGTCACACTTGTATCAATGAGTATTTTGGGATTACTTACAGGAATATGTGTGAGGAATTATTTATAGATTTATTTGAAGAAAGCTATATGACATAGCATCATTCCAATGGGGATGACACTTACCAAAAGCTGGAAACTTTTAGTGACTACCCAACGTGTAGGAAGCTGAACAGCATAGTAAGTGTTCTCCCCATGGACCTGAGCTGGTCTGAGCAGATACCTTTTCTCTTGTATTTCTAGGAAGCTCATTTCCCAGTATCTCCAAGACATCAATTGCTCATATATACTTGGAGATAAAGGAGAGAGAGGCCAGTGACTTTGCTCAGTTTCATTGACTTCCCACAATTATTGAATTGCTTGTTTTTGTGCTGAAAAAAAAAAAAAAAAAACCTTACATAGTCTCCCTGGTTACACTATTGAGATGTGTGGTGAAGTGGTTCAGCTCCTCACTCAGAGCACCCTCTTCTTATGACCTTGTATCCAATGTGGTTTCCTTATAAAACAGAAGGTTTTTCTTTAATATTTAGAAGTTATAATTAAATCTACCTTAGTTCTGTTCTTTCCTCCTTACCCTCCTGTGTGGTCCTCATTCCTCTCTCTTAACTTCATGGCCTCATTTTTTCTTAATTCTTTTAAAATGGGAGGTTTTAATCTCTAAGGGGACTGCTGCACAACAGTATACCAAGAGCATTTATTGAGGATATTTGTTTTAAAAGACTCATGATAGTGCATTGTCTCTCTCTTTAAGATATGAATCTTTTATAAGTTTCTTGGTGGTCTATAACAAGAATATCTTCCATATAATTTGTAAGACAAAGGAACCATCCACGAAAAAAAAAGCATATATTGACTTTAGAGAAACATGATTAGCAAATATAGATGATGTCTTGTCATGTAATACAAACTTCTGGAAACTTCTAAACCCTTTTGTTTCAACTGCATCAAATTCATGAGTGTGGCCTTTTTCCAATTGCAACTATGCTGAGAAATTATCTGCAGATTCTTTTCAATTTTATATTTTGTAATATTTAGTTTATAAATTTGAAAAATATTTTCCTGCTATCAGTGAAAGAAATTACAGGTAGGACAAAGAACTCCAGGAAACATTTTCTCAGGTTGTTAATGAAATAGCATATTTTGGTTCATATTTAGATTTTAAGGACAAAGAAATAATAACCAAGGAAGAAAATGTTAGGGTTTTGGGGGCACGAGGGCATCTTGGCAACTGGGAGCCAAAGAGTATCATGAAGTCATACCATGCATCAAAACTCACACAAGGGTTTTATCCAGGAGAACAGGCTCACAGCTGGCTCTAAACTGGAAGAGAGAAAGCAGAGAAGTAGGTGAGTGAGAGGACCTTTAGGACCATTCTTATTTAAACCACAACACTTGTCCATGGACTTGATTAAAACTTTCAAAATGGTTTTGTGATTTTAATAAGGTGCTGGTTGCACTGAGTCTTCAGCCATAAGAAAATTTACCTGGACTGGTGGCATGACCCATAGTCATGATGGGACACATGATATAGCACTCCCTCAGTTCAACCCTGAAACCAACCAACTCGAATTACCCTTGGGATAGAAACATTTCAACTAGACCATCATCAGACCTGCCCAGCTTAGCTCAGACTGATTCAGTAGACTGGCAGTTATTAAACAGAGACATGAAAAATGACTGTTTAATGTGGTGTGCCAGTGAGACTTAGAGGTGGTTGGTTACAAAACAGAAGTTAATGGATCCAGCAAGTCTTAATGATCAAAATTAGTGAAGTGACTCAAGACTCCTAAGGGAAGAAAGAATTTTAGATGCAAACAATGTGCCTATAACAACTGTATATAAATGACTCTGAATGTGATATCATAGAAATGCTGTCGAGCTAAGCTGTTATAAGAAAACAACTTGTGAGAGACTTGTAAACACTCAAGCAAAACTACAGACATTGTGCCAAAAGGAAATCCAGAGAGAAGTTATTGTATTTAACTGAATAATCTATTAAAAAAGTAAAGTGATTGAACTAAAAATAGAATATAGACAAAATACATGTTGGTAGTGTTGAGTTGACATATAAAAAGTAAGAAAATGGAAGAAATATAGGGAAAAAATGCCTAATTAAATACCCAAGTCAAAGCTGATGTGTGGTGCAAATCTAAGCTTCTCTGAGAATAAAAAATACAGAAATGTTAGGCATTAAATCTTACTTTCTTGCTTGTATTGTGAGGAACTGTGGGCGTACAATATTAATCTTAACACTAAAGGTATGGATTATCCTCTCATCCTGTCTCATACTTTCTGAGTTCACTGTTGCCAAGGACCACCCTTGGCATGGAGAGGGGTCCTGAGACAAGGGTTGTCTGGCAGTAGTGAAAAGAATGACTCCCAATTAAATCTTGAATCCAAGCTGACAATCTGTGTTCTGTGTGCTATATTCTAAGAGATTTCTCTATCCATGTCCTGCTTGCATGTGTGTGTGTGTGTGTGTGTGTGTGTGTGTGTGTGTGTGTGTGTGTGTAGTTCTCCAAGTAGTACTCTTCTTTTTATCCTAAAACTATTCTCTGGACAGCTCAAGTCCCACAGAACACAGGTCCAGTCTTTTATTTTGCATATCAATGCAGTCTTTTACTCCAGGTTTGATTATTTATAAATATTATCCTATAAATCAGTATCCAGTGACCCCAGTTGTTTGATTCTTAAGAGACAGCAAGCACACAATTTTTTTCCTAGCATTGCAAAAGAATTCAGAGATCTGTCTACCTTTGTTAAGCACAGAGGGTAAACTAGGCGAATGGGACTCTGCCCTGAAATTACCACTTCTACTGTACCTGAGCCTAATCTCTCTATGTTCTAGGCTGACCTTGAACTCAAGAATCTGCCTGCCTTTGTATCTTTCTGACAAGCTGGCTCATTAGTGTAGCTGCCTTTGTTTATGAAGCTCCTCATTTAAGTCATACTGCATCCTTACCTTTCTCATAGTTGAGTAATTATATATATTTCAAACTCATGTATTTAGAGCTCTTTCCCATAGCCTTAAGGGCTGTCCTGAAGATACCAGTGTTTACTCTTTTGCTGAGATATTAGCCACAACTTTGCTTCCTGGACTCATGCTGTCTCAGATTATCATGGAGTCATTAAATTTAAGAGTGAGTACAGTCCTTGGAGGAATTTGAAATATGTATATCATTATATAAACAAGCTTTACGTACATAGTAGCCATTGACACTAGATGAGGCTCACACACAGGCCCTGTCCAAGGGGTAGGAACCATGTTACACTGTGCACAGCAGGGCTACTATTTTCTCCAATCATTTCCAAGATGTCTATGTTTCAGATGAAACATGCTGGTAAGACCTTTCCTGTTCATGGATAGTGTCTGCTTTTTGTTATAGAGTTCTCTCAAACCCATGGGTAAGCATCTGGAACAAAGCCACAGAGCCTGTCCCTCATAGACAATGGCAATATGGAGGGGATACACTGTTAGATAGCTGAGTGCTATGGAATTTGGTGAATCTCTCATCCAATACTCGTGTTGAGCTGGGCACTATTGCTCACAGGAAGTATAACTCTTGTTCTCTGTGTTAGTAAAGGAAAAAAAAAAAAAGATCAGCATGAAACAGTGTGCTTTGGGGTCAGGAGGAAACCTAAGGCCAAAAGTTGAGGGCATAGGGGAAACATGGAGGACAGAGGAAGAAAGAAGAACAAAGCAAACAAAACAAAACAAAAACAAATAAATAAAAATAAGCTTTAAACACATATATAAACAAGAACTGAAATTTTTGAAATATCATATATTTTATAGGAAAATGTCATCACTGCTTCTACTACCATAGTTTGTTGCTCACATTTATAATGTTCAGTGTTAGCTAGTATGTATGCAAAACTAAAAAGAATTTATTTTCATCCAGTTTTCATGGACCTACTGAATTCCATCCATGGGTTCTTGAGCTATAAAATCCCATGTATATTCACGTTTTGATGCTTATAGAAAACTAACTTACATGTTCATATCAATTTAATCCTTTATAGGAATAAGCACTAAGAATTCCAATGCATTTTAAAATAAAAATTGTATTTATTTGATCTTTTTAATGTCATTGATGACAAATAAAAACCTATCAATGTAGTTAGCTCGGTGTATAGATCTATAAAACTTATTCAGGAAAAGTAAGATCATTTATTATTTACAGAGGAGTGAAACATTCCACAGGAATTCAAGTTCTACTTGAACTCATCTGAGTCATGTGAAGAAAGCTGGCCCTTACACAGTTGGCAGCATTTCTTTTCAGAATAGGGTGAATCTCACATAGTAGATGATCAACACAACTATGGTAATGCTCAGTTTACATATAAAACAAAGACTATAGGCTGGATGACTGAAACAAAGTTACTTATTGCCTTAGTATTCTCTGATGCCTAGAGAAGACTCAAGCAGGGTTTGAGTTTTTCTCTTGGCAAATGGATGATTTTCTTGTCACTACATAGCTGGTCAGGTCCTTGAGTGTCACTTCTAAAAACCATGCCAATTGCAACAGATTAGAGCTTCTTGTATATAACCTCATTTCAGACATGCCCATACATCCAAACTGAGAACTGGGCACCAATACACCCACATATGCTAATGCATATACTCATTAAGCCCTATTTGTAAACTAAATGATTTAACCATTCTACAAATTTTCACAAGTAAGTGAAAGAAGGGACTTATCAAAGTGCTTGATCATTAAAGCCACTGAAATGAATAATGAAAATGGATAATGAAATGGATAATGAAAAGCATAGTCACTGATCTAAAGAAAAAGCAAGGTTATAGTTCTCATGATATAAGAAGTCTTCATAGAACCAAAAGGGTGGCTATAATTTGTTCATTAACCTCCTGTGAAAAACAAGGATATCTGAACTTTTATACATGAAAACAAAAGTGAAGTTAGTGTTGGAGAGAATCCATAAATTTCTGTAAGCCTGCCCATGTGCTACTGAAAAAAAAGAAAAGAAAAGAAAAGAAAAGAAAAGAAAAGAAAAGAAAAGAAAAGAAAAGAAAAGAAAAGAAGAAAACCAGTGATTAATATGAAGTATAGCTTGGTTGATATCAAATATTCTTAGTATTAATATATTTATATATGTCTTAGACTGATATACCAAAATGGATAAGCAGTACAATGCTTACATATTTGAAAGATTTACATAACTAGTCATACTTAAATGGAGTCAACCAAAGTGGTTTCAAGTGGATGTTTCTGATTTCTTTGGAGACTCAGTTTTGTCATGTTATATTTTTCTAGAAACTCTCTTATGAGAGGATAATTTTGCTGATGCAGACACATGCGATGTTTGATGAGAACAGAATCATGGTGGGATTTTTTGGTTTGTTTGTTTGTTTGTTTGTTTGTTTGTTGTTTTGGAAAAAGGGCATGTGATGTTTGGCTAGAGGAGATGTTTGAAAGAACATATAATGTTTGGAAAGGATATAAATATAACCCAATAGTCAGTGGATGACACTGTGTGGCATTAGTTCTCCTTGCTGCTCTTTGCTGGTCTTCATTGGGCTTGGCTGATGCAGGTCTTCACCAATAACACTGGGTGGTATTGGTGCACCTTGGATATGCTGATAATCATTTGTTGTGACTTTGTAAGGAGAGATGCACCAAAGAACTTCTAGTGAGATTCTGGTGGGTTCTTGCCACTTCTACATACTCAGGCCCATGGGCAAAGCCTTGTGGTTTCTTTTGGTTTTAACTGACAGCTGCTTTGTGAATGTGTTTTGCAAGTGGATCACACTACAGCAGCTGTTTTATGTGAACTGAACTGCTGATATAGTTTCTAAACAGGTCCACATCCTCCTTTCTACTACCTCTGGTGGGTAGTGAGCTAGAAAGGGGGTTAAAGCATTTAAGTACACTTATTTAAGTAGGTCTTAAAAAATACAAGCCTACTGTGCTCCATGTGTATACCTCCACAAAAGTTAATAATTAGAAAGAAAGAAAGAAAGAAAGAAAGAAAGAAAGAAAGAAAGAAAGAAAGAAAGAGAAAGAGAGAAAGAAAGAAAAAGGAAAGAAGGAAGGAAGGAGGGAAGGAAGAAAGGAAGGAAGGAGAAAATGTCCTTGATGACAGAAAGTGGATATACATACCTCCAAATAAAGTCATTTATAACCCAATACAAAGTTCTCCTATGTCCTCTAATCAAAATGGCTGTTCCTTGTCTCATGAAAAAGATTCCATTTAGTGAATCACTTCTCACATAAAATAAAGTGCTGGAGAAGGGGACCAGTCAGCCAAGTAGCAGAGTATTTCCTTGCTTTCCCACATATTAAGATTTAATTTATTACTATGAAAGGAAACAAAACAGGTGAACCATTTTTATCGTGGATAATTCCTAAGTCTTAGCACTTAAGGAAAAATTTAAATGCATTTCTCAGTCAAAAAGAGATAGCATTTGTTTCTATTCCTCTTGGTGATTTTAGCACGCAATAGAGATTAGAATATTGTTTTTAAAACTAAATGTCAAATCTGTGAGATTTTAATGTTGAATTGGGAAGTCAGACAACAAATGGCCTAAACCTAGCCTCCAAGAGTTTAATATGTACAAGTCTAATGAGAAACAGCAATGTTTCTAACAGAAACAGCATTGCCACTAACAGACAAAAGAAAAAAAAGAGGTCCTTTTAAACTTGTAATTTTAACATTGAGAAATTGTTGTTAGCATTTTCTGTGAGGGTTGAAATGATACATATTTAAAGATAGGTTGCACAGAAGGAAGCAAACACCTTTTATTACTCAAAAACACTGCATGTATAATTTAAATCAAAGAGCTTCAGAAATAGAAGTGCCTTAAAGGGCATATCCAAGTCCTGTTTATGCAGTCCTGACTCTTAAGTTAAAAGAAGAGCATTGTGAACTGATGTCTAGAAGGAGGGCAATAATGAAAACCTTTAGTACAATAAAATATGTTCAGAATTATGTTTATATCTTGCCTTAGCTAGAGGATCTCTAGTCAACACATACAAAGGACTGGTGGTAACTTTTCATGCTTTTTGTTTAGTTTAGTTTTGTAAATTGAATGACATCTCAAATTTATTTTGATAAAATTTTAATTACCTGATTAAGTACTTTAAATCTTCCATAAAATAAAATATTACTCTTCACCAACTTATTAACATATTAGCGTCAAGCCATGTCTATTAAAATTGGGTTAAGTTAGCTATTCTCTGACAAGACATTTGACTGTAATCTATACTTATACATCCACCAAAATAAACTGAGCAATCTTCAACTATATTTGAAATATTTTCTTTAAAATGAAAAAGTACTTCATTATTATGAAAATTTGTGCTTTCATAATTTAACCATAAATATTATTGCCTGATTATAATTATTTAATTATTTAATAGACAAAATGTGACATAAGGTACATGCTTCAAATCTCAGGATTTAAGGAGGTTAATACAAGATGGTTTTTGAGTTCAAGGGCAGTCTGTGTTACATTCCAAAACACTCAGAAAAACAAAGAAAGCAACATCTATATTCATTATATATTTTACAATACAATATAAATCTTATCTGATTTTTATCACTGGCACAGATCTTCAAAACTCTGGATATTTCCCCTAAGTTAAAGGGCATCTTATTATTCAGAAGGGAACTGTTTGTACTATACCTTGAGTCACTTATGGCAATACCCTTTAAATTTTTAAAGGAAGAGATTGGCCTTATTAGTAAGACTCAGAACTTGCTGGGGAGTGGGCAATTACATGCAATGACCTCATCACCAGACAGAAGCAAACAGAAGAAAAAGCTTCACAATGAATATGAGTAGAAGACAAGGTTAGTGAATATTTTGACATGTAGGATGGTGTCTGTTAAAATCTCAAGGAACAAGCAAGAAGCTTGGAGCTACTCTGGTTCCCATCAGAACTTGATGTTCTAATTGCCATCTTTTGATTATTTAGAAGCCTAACTTTAATAATAAATTTTTAATTAAAATACTTCCATGAATTCTGAGTTATTAAACAGAGTTTATTAAAGCAGAAAGAAAGTCTCACCAATAGAACTTCTGAATTTGTAACCAAATTAAGAGACGTGAAAGGAACTGTTTGGTTGCTGGAGAGGGAAAGGGGGAGAGGGAGAGGGGGAGGGGGCGGGAAGGAGGAGGGAGAAGGAGGGGGGCAGGGGAGGGGGAGGGGAAGGGGAGGGAGAGGTAGTAAGCAGGTGGAAAAGGAGGAGGAGCCTGGAGAGTTTGGGATTAAGTAGGAGATAGAATTTGAACAGACTTTGAGAGATATTACTCAAAATATAAAGGGAATTAAATATGTGAGAGGAAGGTGAGTAACATCAAATGTATCCCTGGAAAAGAACTGAGGGAAAGTAAAAACTAAGTGAAAATTTTAGAGTCAGGATATTCGTGATTAAGCTGAGACAAAAGGTTTTTCTGGAGTAGTAAGAAAAATAGAAAATAGCCTAATTGCATTTGATTTATAAATTTCTGGACACAATAATGAAGGTACAAACTAATTTATCAATATTCTTTAAATTGTTCTATGAAATTGTTATAAACTAACTATTCTAGACTATTTTCATTTTCCATAGTGTTCTATTTCATTTCCTAATTCTTACTTTTCTTTGGAGTTAAAAATACATATATCCAAAAAGGAAACATATTCAAAGAAACTTTTCAGAGTTTTAAGAAGAAATTTGTAACTCTGTAAACAATTCTTGTTGTCAATTTTGTTTTTCTCAATGAAAGAAATAATAACAGCAACTACAGTAAAATTAAGCTTTCTTAAACTGAAGGAACACTTAATTAGTTGTGTTGTATGAATAGTGAAATAATTAGGGAAATTTTCATTTATTACTTAATTATATTTACTTAATAAGTTTGTCATACTAATTAGAGTTACCAAGATATACATCACAAGGAATTGCCAGAGCATCTGAAAGAGACATCTTGGTTCCAGGACTCTACCAAGACTAGTCTGCACAGGTGAGAGTGTGTACTACAGAAGCTAACAGCTTCTGGGACAGGCGGGAGCCACAGAACTTCTGACACAATCCCTGTTTCTGGCTCCAGACATCCGGGCACCTTCCCTGCCAGAGGAGAGGTATCCTACCAGCCTGGGATGGGGTTGCCAGAGAATCTGCGGGAGACATCTTGGTTCCCGGATTCCACCTAGACTAGTCTGCACAGGTAAGAGTGTAGACTACAAAAGCTTACAGCATCTGGGACAGACAGGAGCCACAGAGCAGAATAGAGGTGTCTGCCCTGTCCCTGAGGGCTTTGCCGGAGTACCTGAGGGAGCCATCTTGGTCCCTGGATCCCCCTGAGACTAATCTGCACAGGTGTGAGTGTGGACTACAGAAGCTAACAGCTTCAAGGTCAGGTCCTGTTTCGGGCCTTCACCTTTTGCCAGGAGGCAAGTCTGGACGCCAGATATCTGTGAACCTTCCCTGAAAGAGGAGAGCCTGCCTGCAGAGAGTGCTCTGACCACTGAAACTCAGAAGAGAGCTAGTCTCCAGGTCTTCTGGTAGAGAATAACAGAATTAGGAGAAGAACAAGCTCTAACCAGGGACAACTATAACAACTAACTCCAGAGATTACCAGATGGCAAAAGTCAGACGTAAGAATCTTACTAACAGAAACCAGGACCACTCACCATCATCAGAAACCAGCACTCCTAACTCAGCCAGTCCTGGGCACCCTAACAGAACTGAAAACTTAGACCCAGATTTAAAGGCATATCTCAGGATGATGGTAGAAGACATCAAGAAGGACTTTAATAACTTACTTAAAGAAATACAGGAGAACACTGCTAAACAGTTGCCAGTCCTTAAAGAAAAACAGGAAAACACATCCAAACAGGTGATAGAAATGAGCAAAACCATATGAGAACTAAAAAGGGAAGAAGACACAATAAAGAAAACCCAAAGTGAGGCAACACTGGAGATAGAAATCCTAGGAAAGAAATCTGGAACCATAGATCTGAGCATCAGCAACAGAATGCAAGAGATGGAAGAGAGGATCTCAGGTGCAGAAGATTCCATAGAGAACATTGGCACAACAATCAAAGAAAATGAAAAATGAAAAAAGATCCTAAATCAAAACATCCAAGAAATCAAGGACACAATGAGAAGAACAAACCTACAGATAATAGGAGTAGATGAGAATGAAGATTTTCAAATTAAAGAGCCTGCAAATATCTTCAACAAAATTATAGAAGAAAACTTCCCAAACCTAAAGAAAGAGATGCCCATGAACATACAAGAAGCCTACAGAACTCCAAATAGACTGGACCAGAAAAGAAATCCCTGGGACACATAATAATAAGAACAACAAATGCACTAAATAAAGATGGAATATTAAAAGCAGTAAGGGAAAAAGGTCAAGTAACATATAAAGGCAGGCCTATCAGAATTACACGAGACTTTTCATCACACACTATGAAAGCCAGAAGATCCTGGACAGATGTTATACAGACACTAAGAGAACACAAATGCCAGCCCAGGCTACTATACCCAGCCAAACTTTCAATTACCATAGATAGAAAACCCAAAGTATTCCAGGAAAAAACCAAATTCACACATTATCTTTCCATGAATCCAGCCCTTCAAAGGATAATAACAGAAAAAAACCAATACAAGGACAGAAACCACATCCTAGAAAAAGCAAGAAAGTAATCCTTCAACAAACCTAAAAGAAGACAGCCACAAGAACAGAATGCCAACTTTAAAAAAATAATAATAGGAAGCAACAATTACTTTTCCTTAATATCTCTTAATATCAATGGACTCAACTCCCCAATAAAAAGACATAGACTAACAGACTAGCTACACAAACAGGGCCCAACGTTTTGCTGCTTACAGGAAACCTAACTTAGGAAAAAAATACAGACACTACTTCAGAATGAAAGGTTGGAAAACAATTTTCCAAGCAAATGGTCTGAAGAAACACACTGGAGTAGTCATTTTAATATCTAATAAAATCAACTTCCAACTCTAAGTCATCATAAAAGACAAGGAGGGGCACTTCATACTCATCAAAGGTAAAATCTTCCAACAGGAACTCTCAATTCTGAATATCTATGCTCCAAATACAAGTGAAGCCACATTCATTAAAGAAAAATTAGCAAAGCTCAAAGCACACATTGCACCTCAAACAATAATAGTGGGAGACTTCAAAACACCACTTTCATCAATGGACAGATCATGGAAACAGAAACTAAACAGGGACACAGTGAAACTAACAGAAGTTATGGAACAAAAGGATCTAACAGATACCTACAGAACATTTTATCCTAAAACAAAAGGATATACCTTCTTCTCAGTACCTCATGGTACCTTCTCCAAAACTGACCACATAATTCATCACAAAACAAGCCTCAACAGATACAAAAATATTGAAATTTCCCATGCATTCAAACAGATCACCATGGACTAAGGCTGATATTCAATAACAAAATGAATAATAGAAAGCCAACATTCACGTGAAAACTGAACAACACTCTTCTCAATGATACCTTGGTCAAGGAAGGACTAAAGAAAGAAATTAAGGACTTTTTACCGTTTAATGAAAATGAAACCACAACATACCCAAACTTATGGGACACAATGAAAGCATTTCTAAGAGGAAAACTCATAGCTCTGAGTGCCTCCAAAAAGAAACTAGAGAGAGCACACACTGAGCACACACTTGCAGCTCGAAAACACACCTAAAAGCTCTAGAACAAAAGAAAGCAAATTGACCGAAGAGGAGTAGGCAGCAGGAAATAATCAAACTCAGGGGTGAAATCAACCAAGTGGAAACAAGAAGAACTATTCAAAGAATCAAACAAATGAGGAGTTGGTTCTTTGAGAAAATCAACAAGATAGATAAACCCTTAGCCAGACTCACTAGAGGGCACAGGGGCAGCATCCTAATTAACAAAATCAGAAATGTAAAGGAAGACATAACAACAGATCCTGAAAGAATCCAAAGCACCATCAGATCCTTCTACAAAAGGCTATACTCAAGAAAACTGGAAAACCTGGACGAAATGGACAAGTTTATAGACAGATACCAGGCACCAAAGTTAAATCAGGATCAAGTTAACAATCTAAGCAGTCCCATATCCCCTAAAGAAATAGAAGCAGTCATTAATAGTTTCCCAACCAAAAAAAAAAAAAAGCGCAGGACCCGATGGGTTTAGTGCAGAGTTCTATCAGACCTTCAAAGAAGATCTAATTCCAGTTCTTCACAAACTACTCCACAAAATATAACCAGAAGGTACTCTACCCAATTCATTCTATGAAGCTTCAATTACTCTGATACCTAAACCACAGAAAGATCCAACAAAGAGAGAGAACTTCAGACCAATTTCCCTTATGAATATAGATGCAAAAATCCTCAATAAAATTCTCGCTAACCAAATCCAAGAACACACCAAAACAATCATCCATCCTGACCAAGGGGGTTTCATTCCAGGGATGCAGGGATGGTTTAATATGTGGAGATCCAGCAACGTAATCCATTATATAAACAAACTCAAAGACAAAAACCACATGACCATCTCCTTAGATGCTGAAAAAGCATTTGAAAATATCCACCACCAATTCATGATAAAAGTCTTGGAAAGATCAGGAATTCAAGGCCCATATGTAAACATGACTAAAGGAATCTAAAGCAAACCAGTAGCCAACATCAAAGTAAGTTGTGAGAAGCTGAAAGCAATCCCACTAAAATCAGGGACTAGAAAAGGCTTCCCACTTTCTTCCTACCTATTCAGCATTGTGCTTGAAGTCGTAGCCAGAGCAATTAAAAAACAAAAGGAGATCAAGGGAATACAAAATGGAAAGGAAGAAATCAAAATATCACTTTTTGCAGATGATGTGATAGTATATATAAGTGACCCTCGAAATTCCACCAGAGAACTCCTAAACTCAATAAACACCTTCAATGAAGTAGCTGGATATAACATTAACTCAAACAAGTCAATGGCCTTTCTGTACACAGAGGATAAACAGACTGAGAAAGAAATTAGGGAAACAACACCCTTCTCAATAGTCATAAATAATATAAAATACCTTGGTGTGACTCTAACTAAGGAAGTGAAAGATCTGTATGATAAGAACTTCAAGTCTCTGAAGAAAGAAATTAAAGAAGATGTTAGAAGATGGAAAGATCTCCCATGCTCATGGATGGGCAGGATCAATATAGTAAAAATGGCTATCTTGCCAAAAGCACTGTACAGATTCAATGCAATCCCCATCAAAATCCCAACTCAATTCTTCAAGGAATTGCAAAGGGCAATCTCCAAATTCATCTGGAATAACAAAAAACCTAGGATAGCAAAAACTCTTCTCAAGGATAAAAGAACCTCTGATGGAATCACCATGCCTGACCTAAAGCTGTACTACAGAGCAATTGTGATTAAAACCTGCACGGTACTGGTATAGTGACAGGCATGTAGACCAATGGAATAGAATTGAAGACCCAGAAATGAACCCTCACACCTATGGACACTTGATCTTTGACAAGGGAGCTAAAGCCATCCAGTGGAAAAAAAGACACCATTTTCAACAAGTGGTGCTAGCAAAACGGTCAGTTATCATGTAAAAGAATGCAAATTGATCCATTCCTATCTCCTTGTAATAAGGTCAAATCTAAGTGGATTAAGGAACTCCACATAAAACCAGAGACACTGAAACTTATAGAGGAGAAATTGGGGAAAACCCTCGAAGATATGGGCACAGGGGAAAAATTCCTGAAAAAAAACAGCAATGGCTTGTGCTGTAAGATCGAGAATTGACAAATGGGACCTCATCAAATTGCAAAGCTTCTGTAAGGCAAAGACACAGTCAATAAGACAAAAAGGCCATTAACAGATTGGGAAAAGATCTTTACCTATCCTAAATCAGATAGGGGACTAATATCCAATATATATATAAAGAACTCAAGAAGGTGTACTCCAAAAATCAAATAATCCCATTAAAAAATGGGGCTGAGAGCTAAACAAAGCATTCTCACCGGAGGAATACCGAATGGCTGAGAAGCACCTAAAAAAAATGTTAAACATCATTTATGTTAATCATCAGGGAAATGCAAATCAAAACAACCCTGAGATTCCACCTCACACCAGTCTGAATGGCTAAGATAAAAAATTCAGGTGACAGCAGATGCTGGTGAGGATGTAGAGAAAGAGGAACACTCCTCCATTGTTGGTGGAATTGCAAGCTTGTACAACCACTCTGGAAATCAGTCTGGCATTTCCTCAGAAAATTGGACATAGTACTACCGGAGGATCCCGCAATACCTCTCCTGGGCAAATATCCAGAAGATGTTCCAACCAGTAAGAAGGACACATGCTCCACTATGTTCATAGCAGCCTTATTTATAATAGCCAGAAGCTGGAAAGAATCCAGATGCCCCTCAACAGAGGAATGGATACATAAAATGTGGTACATTTACACAATGGAGTACTACTCAGCTATTAAAAAGAATGAATTTATGAAGTTCCTAGGCAAATGGATGGACCTGGAGGGCATCATCCTGAGTGAGGTAACACAATCACAAAAGAACTCACATGATATATACTCACTAATAAGTGGATATTAGCCCAGAAACTTAGAATACCCAAGATACAAGATACAATTTGCGAAACACATGAAATTCAAGAAGAACCAAGACCAAAGTGTGGACCCTTTGCCCCTTTTTAGTATTGGGAACACAGCACCCATGGAAGGAGTTACAGAGACAAAGTTTGGAGCTGAGACGAAAGGATGGACCATCTAGAGACTGCCGTATCTGGGGATCCATCCCATAATCAGCCTCCAAATGCTGACACCATTGCATACATTAGCAAGATTTTGCTGAAAGGTCCCAGATATAGCTGTCTCTTGTGAAACTATGCAGCGGCCTAGCAAACACAGAAGTGGATGCTCACAGTTAGCTATTGCATGGATCATGGGGCCCCCAGTGGAGGAGCTAGAGAAAGTACCCAAGGAGCTGGGGGGATCTGCAACCCTATAGGTGGAACAACAGTATGAACTAACCAGTACCCCTGGAGCTCGTGTCTCTAGCTGCATATGTAGAGTAGGTGAGAAATTTAACATAGCCCCTTAGAAGAGTGTAAAATGGGCTTGTAAAGAAAGCATGGCACCCATAGAACCAGTTGAATAGAAAATGGGATTATTTAGCCACCTATAGGACAAAGCAGTTGCAGATGCTGAGAGTAAGCCTGGGCATCCTTAATGAGCAGTGAGCATTGAACAGCATGAAGGAGCATGCGTTTTCAATGGTGTTTCCAATTGAATGAGTGCCATATAACAATTTTCATGGCTCATTTGGTAAGACATCCTAGCTGATTTAATTATCTACCCCCCTGATCATTTATTTTTCAGTTATATTTTTATGAGAAAAGAAGATAGTTAATTGTGGATAAATGAACCATTTCATCAATAGATTATATATTAAAGGTGAAGGCTAGGTTGTTATAAAAGTAAAACATTAGGATTGTTACCATTAATCAGGCTTGTGTTCATCTAAAAGCATCATACCCAGTACTCTTCATACAGACTCACACGTAAATTAATCTACTTTTAGTATTAATACAATCCATATCAATATTAATTAATGTTACATTTTGCTCAACTTGCCATTCATTGTATTCTATAAGAAGCAGAAAAGCCTTAACTACATTATATGTAAATAAATTATCAATATTAATATATAATTGCAGTAAGTATGATGGGATGGAGGCTGAAGAGAATAAATGTGAGTAGCTATATGCACCCGTGGATGAGTAAAATGTCTGCAAACTCTCACCAAATGAGCATGAGGGATGTGCATTGACTTGCGGCACACCTGCCAGATGCCCACTACCTTCCACACAACCAAAATAGGGAATGTTCATTATAAAGTTATAGCAAATGAGACTCTCTAGCGAATGTAGACTATACAAAACAATTTCATACCAAAAACTAAAACAACAAATTTTTATTATCATGTATTTTTAAAGTTATATATTTATTTTACCACTAGAAAGATTAAGTTAGTATTCATTTTTAAGCAACACAATCTGTCTTAAAATTTTAAGAAATGGATTTATATATTTTGTAATTTAGAAAATATGGAAAAAATAAAATGATTTGCTATGCGAGTTTCATAAAGTAAATGATGAAACTTACATGATACCACTAAAATTATTTGTCAAATCTTAAAAATATTCTTGTCAAAAAATAGTTTGAGGGGTTTTATGTAATAAAAGTCTTAAAACACAAGTCCCTAGCTAACATCACAAATATTTTTCTGCTAGGATCAAGAAATAACCAAATATGTGAATTCAGGTCAGTTTTCTTTATAACTTTAGAAGGCTTTACCAGAGCAGTAGAGTATGGAAACCAACTGAAAAAAAAATCCCTCATTGCATGAAAATCTTCTGTGATATATTTAGAGAACACACATGAACACACATGAACACACACACACCATTTATCGTTAGAGTAGAAGAAAGCTACTGATTGGTTTGAGTCAATTTTATATCCAGCCACTTTGCTGAAGCTGCTTATCAGCTGACGTAACGCTCTGGTAGAATTTTTGGGGTCACTTAAGTATGCTGATGCTTGCAGCCATTGGACTGAGCTCAAGACCCCAAAGAAGAAATTAGGAGAAGGACTGAAGGAGCTGAAGGGGTTTGCAGCCCCATAAGAAGAACAACAATATCAACCAACCAGACCCTCCAAAGCACCCAGTGACTAAACCTCCAACCAAACAATACACATGGAGGGACCCATGGCTCAAGCTGCATATGTAGCAGAGGATGGTCTTATCTGGCATCAATGGAAGGGGAGTTCCCTGGTCCTATAAAGGCTCAATGTCCCAGAGTAGGAGAATGTTAGGGTGTTGAGACAGGAGTGGGAGGGTGGGTAGGGGAGCTCTCTCATAGAAGCACAGGGAAACTAATAGGTGGTTTATGGAGGGGAAACTTGGAAGGGGGTTTACATTTGAAATGTAAATAAATAAAATAAGCAATAAAAAATACAATTGCTGAAGTCGCCAAATTAAAAAAGAAAAAGAAAATAATTTCTATTAGTATGTATCTCCTTGGGAACAAAAAAAGAAATGTTCAACATTCTAGCACACCAAAATGACCTTGAGAGTCCATATTATACCTGTCAGGATGGCTAATATTCAGTCATAAATGACAGTTCATACTGGCAAGGATGTGGAGCAAGTGGAACATCTTTGCTGGTGGGAGTGCACATTTGCATACACAATTTGGAAATATGGTGGTTCTTCAGAAAATTGGGAATCAATATACAAGACTAACTACACCACCCCTGCCACATACCCAAAGGATGCTCCATCCTACCAGAGTCACTTTTTAAATTACAGTCATAGCATCCTTTTTCATAATAGCCAGAAACTGTAAACAAACCAGATGTCCCTCAACCAAAGAATGGATAAAGAAATGTGGTACATTTATACAATTGGAGTTTTACTCACCTGTTTAAAAAACATGACAGTACGAAATTTGCAGGCAGGTGGATAAAAAAAATTATCCTGAGTGAGGAAACCAGACTCAGGAAGAAAACATGATATGTATTCACTTATAAGTGAATAATACCTGTTAAGTACAGGATAATCATGCTATTATCCACTGACCCAGAGAGCTTTAATAACAAAGACAGATCAGGATGAGAGGGTGCATTGATTCCCCTGGGAAGGGTAGATTTTTGTGGGTGTACTGTGGGCTGGTGGAGATGGGAACCGAAGGGATCAGGCAGCACAGATAAAGGAAGAAAAATACTGGGAGAAACAAATGGAATTGGGCAGCATTTCAGGGGTGATGTGGAAACCTAGTGCAATACCAACTCCCTGAAATCTATGAGGAAAACCTAACAAAGACTCCTACTAGTTGAAGAGATATGGAGCCTGAACCAGTCATCTTCGGTAACCCGACAAGGCATTCCAGTAATTCACAAAACCTTTACCCTATCGTTTGTCCTGGATGCAAGATAGGCTGAGATAAATGTAGTACAGAACTTGCAGAGTGAAAAACCAATGACTCCCCAACTTGAGGCTCACGCTGGAAAAAGAAGAAGGAGGAAGAGGAGGAGGAGGAGGAGGAGCAGGAGGAGGAGCAGGAGAAGAGGAGAAGGAGAAGGAGAAAGAGAAAGAGAAGGAGAAGGAAAAGAGAAGGAGAAAGAAGAAAGAAGGAAGAAGGAAGGAAGAAAAAAAGAAGGAAGAAGGAAGAAGGAAGAAGGAAGAAGGAAGAAGGAAGAAGGAAGAAGAAGAAGAAGAAGAAGAAGAAGAAGAAGAAGAAGAAGAAGAAGAAGAAGAAGAAGAAGAAGAAGAAGAGAAAGAAGAAGCCGCTCATACCTAACATTGATTGAATGGCCAAGAGCCAGAAGCTGGATAGCATAGAGAGCAAGGATAGTACCAAACATGACTGACCAAAAACAAGAAAAGAGAAAGGAAGGAAGGGAGGGAGGGAGGGAGGGAGGGAGGGAGGGAGGGAGGGAGGGAGGGAGGGAGGGAGGAAGGAAAGAAAGAAGGAAAGAAGGAAAGAAGAAAAGAAGGAAAGAAAACAAAGCCTAGCCCAATGGTCATCAGAGTGGTTGCATCCAGCAACAGGTGGGAACAGATGCAGAGATCCACAACCAAACATTAGGTGGAGCTGTGGAACCCTGAGAGAAAGGATGATGAACTGTAGGAACCAGAGGGGTCTAGGACAACATGAGAAAACCCACAGACTCAACTAACCAGGGCCCATATGGGTTCCCAGAAATTTAGGCAACAATCAGGGAGCCTATATGGGTCTCAGCTAAGTCCTCTACATATATGTCATGGTTTTGAAGCTTGGTGTTCTTAGAGAATTCCTAGCAGAGAAATAGGAGTGTCTTTGACTCTTTGCTTGCCCTTGGGACACTTTTCCTTCTACTGGGTCACCTTATCCAACTTTGGTATGAGGGTTTGTGCCCAGTCTTATCTTTTCTTGTTATGCCATGTCTGTTTGAGGCCAATTCTTTCCTGGAGGGAAACAACAGGGAGAATTCCCTTATACAAAAAGTATATATATATATATATATATGTGTGTGTGTGTGTGTGTGTGTGTGTGTGTGTGTGTGTGTGAATAGTTATGATAAATATTTTGATGCCAGCTATATTTTAGATTTTGTTTCTTAATTACTTTGTTCTAGAATACTTGCGTAGTACCAATAGCAATGAACTTGAATAATAGCATTTATTAAAGAGAAGATAAAAGTAGATTTTTTTTCATTCCCAATCTTTAAAAATAAATCTAGTATTCCTGGAAAAGTGGGCAGTCCGTTTTAGAAAAAAATAAAATAAAAAAAAAAACAGAATTGCAATAATAGAAATAAGCATATACTAAAATCTGTCTTAATGGTAATTATAAATGCCAAAGTATAAAATTTTCATCTTTCTTTAAATGATATTAACATTAGATGTAACCAATTAACAGAGAAATGCAGTTTATCAGTAATCAAGAAATTGTTAGGATCTCTTTCACAGTTGAGAAATTAATCTGCCATGATTTTACATGCCAATTTAGACCATTCTTGATAAAATATGCATGTATCTCTGAAAAGTATTCCCACCTTACTATATCGTACACATTTTCAATTTATAATCTCTGGACCTTTCACAATTTTTTAGCTGTTGACAGAAAAAAAAATGAAGTTCATAACATTAATCCTTTCTCCTCTGCTCTTTGATTTCAGTTTAGGGCATGTGTCCGTCCCCAAGGGACACATTGGTGTTCAGACTCATTGACAAGCTAAACTTGACCTCCTTGTAATGACACATGTCGTCATTCAGGCTGCAGAAGTCATTAAAGCTTGACAGCATCTCCTCCTGTCAGCTTTCTCCAAATCCCCACTGAGCAAAATGTCCAGGAGAATTATGACTTTGTTACACTACTTTTCTTTCCAATGCCATCTTAACTAATTAAATGTAACCTGGTGGATTTCAGTGTTCGCTATCCACAAGCAAAGGCCGGTACTTCATAGATTTACTTATTGACAAGGTAGTTTTGTATCTTAGGGCAACAACTTCATAGACAAAGATGGAAGGGGAAAACATTTCAGCATAAACTTTGTTATTATCTTATTAATTTTATCCAGTCTTGTGGTTTGAGGCCAGTACCCATTAAACCTGAAGGGAAACAGAGACAAGCAAATAAAAGCCAAAATAAGAATCCAGACAAATCTTTTAAACTAACTTCAATACTGTTGCAATGAAATTTATGAAATTATCTACATTCATGCATAATCAAAATACAATGCTTTAGGTTTGATCTTGACTCTAATTTTAAGAATGTGTATTCTTATGTGTATCAAAGAAGAAAAGACAAGCCAGAAAGATAAAATGAATTTCACAAGACACAATTTAAGTAAATAATCCATTCTTTGGGATCACAGGGAAATGAAGGAGGTCACAGTGCACATCTGAGAATGCAGTAAGCTGTACTTTCCCCCATTAGCTGTTCTTATATTTTTGAATATGAGAGGATTAGGGTAAAGCAAAGGACCATTTAAATTAATTCTCCCAGTAACACTTTAAAACGTTTTCTTTCCAGTTCATATTACAAATTTTACTTAACACTCTCTGTGATTTGCCTATGGATAAACCTAAAGGGTAACAGAAAAATAAAAGGGGTAAAAAGAATATTAAATGGAAATGTGTCATTTCTAACAATGAATATAGAAAAAAAGAATGAAGCTATGGTTACTTAATCAAACCATTAATCCTGAAAACTCTTTTACATTCCCAGCAAAGGACAGACGTTTAAAGATTAGGTGGTTTTAAATAATGCCACTTTTGATGAAAACTGGTAAGTGAGAGCTATTTTAATACACAAATAAAGAAAATGTGTTTCTTTTGAAAGCAAGTGATATACTCGATTTGCTGGGGATGAGATTATAAACCCTCACAAATTCAGCAATAAGATTAGAGGTTCTGTTGATTACCTATTGTGCACTTGCTTTTCTAACAACCAAGGCTTTAAGAAGGTCCTTGATGATATTAAAATAATTTATTATCTAACTTCACTTTAAAATGGAATTTCTGGTTTTAAAAAAGAAACACTTTAGTGTTACCTGCTAATTGTCTATGAACCCAAAGGTCCTGTGCAGAGCGCAGTAGCATGGGAAAGATCTGGCCTACTGCAGAGTGGAATCAATGAAGACTGGAAATGAGAATTTGACCCAGGCTCACCAGAGGATAAATGTTCAAAGCTATTGAATTGAAAGAAAAATGTTGAAAGTACTCTTGAGATCCTGAGAGAAAAAAATCTAAACCAGGAGAGAGAATCAGTGGGGAGTTCTGCCTAGAATAAAGTGTCTAGATCATAAATAAGTGAGTATATTTGCTTCAGGTGCGAGTGAGGGAAAACGCAGGGCTAATTATACCTCCAATATCAGGACTGTTGAGGTTGGGAGCTTCCAGGATCTTACCAGTAAAGCATTACAAGGAAATACACTGGTCGCTACAAATCATTGGGCTGAGAATTTTTGTGTCATCAAAAATGAGACAAATAAGACATTATGAACAATGCAGGGAGTTAAGAATTTTGGCTAATTATGAAATATAATTACAGATTCTCGAGAAACACATTTTTTCTCTTCTCATACATTACATCCCAATCACAGTTTTCCCTCGCTCCCCTCCTCCAAATCACCACCTACCTCCCCTGTCCCCACATCACTGCTGTTTTAACACATTATTTCAGTGCTGTTTTCTTTTTAGCTTCCTATTCTTATACTTGATAAAAGTCTTAGAAAATTCAGTTTTCTGTAAGAATGAGTACAATTGTTTATTTTGTTTAGGTTTCAGATACTATACAAACCAACAATGTTAAAATATGCAATATCCAATTTGCAAAGATTTACAACTCTACCAATAGAGCACCACATTGACTTTAGCTCCAGACTGATGTAGGCATGTTTAAGTCACAAAGCACTTATGAAACCTCGAATCTGTTTTGAAATCCCTCTCTCTCAGCATCCTCTGGAAAGGCAAGCTTCCAGGTGAGCAAATGAGTAGATTTCAGTTAACAATTAATCTCTCTTTTTGAGTCATCGCCCCGTGCTGTACCCCAAGATCAGGTTTGATTATGTTGAAGTGGGGTGGGGATAAGGGGAGGGATGCTTTCCCACGCATGGATTTCCTGGTGGTTCAGACCATATTATTTGACCCAAAGCCAAAGTCTGAGGCCCTTGTTGGGACTGCAACAAGAAATATTTATGGTTAAAGAATGTTGCAGCAGTATAGCATAGATAGAGCAATATCTCAGTAGAGAAAATCTATGGATTTGAATGCATTACTTTGGTGGCAGATCACTTCAAAATATTTATCATTTTCCTGGACCATTGTCTGAATTACAAATAGCCTGTCTGCAAACAGACCTTAGAGGGTCTTGCCTATTTGCATACTAAAGGCAAAATGCATATAGCTATCAAAGGTGCAAATATCTTATGAAAGAGCCATGAAGATGTAAAATTAGCTGATTCTTGTGTGGTTGTATAAATAACAGCTACTATTGCAAAGAGGAGCTACTGAGCAACAGACGATAGAGAGAAAATGAGTGAGCTGGGAGCCAGATTTGTGAGTGCGGTGCAGTGGAGTTGAGTTCTTTTCTGAGTTCACACAGATCAGTGCAGATCAGAAGAGGCAGGTGGAGGGATAATAAGAAAGAGCCAGAAGGTGGGGAGGTAAGAATGGGTGGGTGGAGGCACTCCCTCATAGAAGCATGAGGAAGGCATGGGATAAGGGGTTTCTGTGGGGTGAGAATCAGGAAAGGGGATAACATTTGAAATGTAAATAAATAAAATATCCAATAAAAAAGGAACAAAAGAAAGAAAGAAGAAGGAAAGAGAGAGAGAGAGAGAGAGAGAGAGAGAGAGAGAAGTTTAGAACAAATAGAGTTAGTCTGAGGCCAAGCAGACCTATTCAGAGAGAAGCCTAGAGAAACCAGTTTTAATCAGTCAGCCTGGAGAGGTGTTTGGATCAAAACAACTGAGTTGAACCAGCCAGCCAGAATTCAAAAAGGAGCTAGAAGGGGTGTGTTTACTCAGCAGTAAGCCTCAGAGATGACAATTACATCTGATGAATAAAAATTGCTTTTATCCACCTTAGGTATTACTTAAGTACACTTTAGAAGAAAGGCTTGCCTGAAGCCAAATATTCTGGTGTCTTTAGCTTCTGTCCATATCATCCAATGGAAACATAACTATCCACCCTCTTACGTTCTTTACCACCAGTTTATCTTTGCTCTTTACTGTCACGTTTCCATTAGGACACAATAGCACAATCAGTTAGTCCAGTGAGAGGAGGTAGACCATACAAATATCTTTCTGAAGAATGACTAATAGACTTTCTGGAGATTATTTTGCAATAAAATATTTAGATGTTAACATAAGACTTTTAAAGTATTCAAACTGTATGCTATCTGTATTATTAACTGGACACTTGCCAAATGCTAGATTTCTGTTAAAAATTTACTACAAAATATGTGACATTTATGCTTCCCAGAAATTTTTAAAACATTTGTTTTATTACTAATAACTAATGACTAAAAAAACAAGTTGATCTGCATCACAGTACAAATATTGTCTTGTGATCCTTAGATTTAAATTATATTTCCCTTAGATTTGAATTACATTTTACAGGGAAAGAATCTAAGCATTTTATCTAAAGCAAATGCAAAAGAAGTTTTAAAGTAAAACCATACATATTTAACTATTTTTCTTTAAAAACTTGATTCACATATTAAAATATGTGATATATTATAGTTCCATTTGCATCTTGTGAAAGTTGTCAATTATAGAACAATTGGTTTTAAAACTGAAATTTATATGAGCTTTGACTTTCTTCATTTCAACATATATATTTTAAAAATGGAATTCATGATAGAGCCAATAATTTCACAGTAAATTTATACTTTTCAGTTTGAAGAACTTTTGGGTTGTAAATCATTTAATATACATATAAATTACTTTCATAAAACATCAATTAGAAATATAAAATTGGGCTGCCTAGCTGAGAGCCATTCTATAAATATCACTTTTTTCTATTCATAATTGAAGTTTATGATTCACTTGGAAATTCTTTTATGTAAGCTGAGTGTATGAGCCCAGTTACCCTTTTCCTGATGGTATCATAGAGTAGTAATTCCAGTCCATAATTGTATAGTACACAGAACTTAGTCTATGTTTTGAAATTTATTTCTTCTGTAGTGTAAAAGTCTTATTGGGTAGAAAGTGGGTAGAAAGATGGCACAGTGATTAAGAACACTGGTTGCAGAGGCTGGAGAGATGGATCAGCACTTAAGAGCACTGACTGCTCTTGAGTTCAATTCCCAGCAACCACATGGTGGCTCATAACCATCTATAATGATATCTGGTGTCCTCTTCTGGACTGCAGGCATACATGAAAGCAGATCATGTATTCATAATAAATAAATCCAAAAAAAAGAATCATGGGTGGCCTTTCCTGAGAGACTTGGGTTGAATTCTTAGCTATATGTAGTATTTCATAACTTTCTATAACTCCAGTTTCAGTAGATCTAACACCCATTTTCTAGCCTTCAGACATAATGTTCATTCACACAAACCCAAAGCCATACACATAATTAATAAAATTAAATCTTTAAAAGCAGTCAAGAAATATCAACAAAAATAAAAAGGGGTCAATAAGGTAATAAATATAACAACAAAATGAACATACACCCATGACTGGAAACTCAGAGTATATAAAGTGGGTATGAATAGACATAAAATTATGGGTGTAATGATAACTGGGTATTTTCAGAGCCCATTTTCAACAATAAGCAAATTGAACAGAAGGATAAAATGGAGATATTTGAGTTAAATAGCACCCAATGAAACTGTACCTGAAAAAACATCTAAAGAGCATTCCATCTAAATGTGGAATACACATTCCTTTCATCATCACATAGAACATTCTTCCTGATGACGCTATGATAGAGCACTAAGCAAGCCAACAGTTCTTAAAAGATAGAAATTGAATCATCTGTTCTGAACACACTAATAAAAGTACAAATCAATAACAAGAAAAAACTTAGAGGAAAAAAATATATCTGAAATTAAACAAACTCATTTTGAAAAACTAACATTTAAAGAAGAACCCCTCCAAACATACTTACTGAACTATGTGAAAATAGAGACATGATGTGCATAGGTGATGGAATACATCAAGAGTGGTGCTGATATGACAGTAAGCCCTCCTGAGAAAGGTTCAATCTAACTCCCTTGGACCCTCCTTGTTATTTGGCTTCTTTGGGTCTATGGATTGTCATATAATTATTCTGTATTTTATGGCTAGTATCCAGTTTTAAGTGAGTACATACCATGAATGCCCTTTTGAGTCTGGGTTACCAGGGATGGATAGAAGGGAACTCAGTTGGGGGAAGAAATGGGAAGGGGATTAGGTGCAGGAAGAAGGAGGGAGAGAAAATGGAAATCATTGGTTGGCAGGTGGGGGATAGCTCTAGGACATGCCAGAGACCGGGAAGGGGGTAAGGTCCAGGGAGTCTAGGGGTGACTCTAGTTGAGACTGCTAGTAATGGGGGATATAGAGACTTAAGTGGCCACCTTCTGTAGCCAGACAGGACTTCCAGTGTATGGATAAGGACAGCAATCCACCCTCAAAGTATGTCGTGTCTACATGATGTGCAGGGGAAGAGATGGAGCAGAAATGGAGGAAATGGCCAATTAATGACTGAGACCCATCCTATGGGAAAGAAACAATCGTTAACACTATTAATGATACTCAGTTATGTTTGCAGACAGAAGTCTAGCACAGCTATCCTCTGAGAGGCTTCACCCAGCAGCCAAGGAAAACAGGCAGAGTACCACAGCCAAACATTTGATGGGACTTGCAGCATCTTGTAGAAGAGTTATAGGAAGGTTTGAGGGATCTGAAGAGAATTCCATATTAAGGCCAACAAAGTCAAATAACCCAGAACTTTTCAGGCTCCCACAGACTGAACCACAAACAAACTAGTGAGCATAGGTTGAACCTAGTTCCCCTGCACATATATAGCAGATGAGGAGTTTGGTCATCTTGTGGATCCCCTGACAACTAAAGTGGGACATGTCCCTGAATCTGTTGCCTGTGAGTCTCATTACCCTAACTATGCTACCTTGTTTGGCTTCAGTAGAAGAGGATGTGCCTAGTCCTGCAGAGACTAGATACACCAAGGTAGGGTGATACCCAGGGGTACTCCCCCTTCTCAGAGGAGAAAAGGAGGGGAAAATGGTGGGAGATAAGTTTATTGACATATGAGTGAAACACTACAGACAGGAAGCTGAATTTGTGAAAAGCCCATACCAGAATAAATGGCCACATGTGGAGCTTCATTTCTTGACTTTCTATTTGATTTGATGTAGTTCGGTAGGTCAGAGAGTCTCCTCCCAGGAGCACTCACTGACTGCTTCTTAAATTTCTTGTTTCCAGCTCCCCTGGACTACTAAGTTTTATCTGTGTTCTAGTTGTTATGACCATCCTGCATTCCTCCTGGAACAGATGCTTACACTAAGAAAAATTACTATATGAAAAGAAGTAATTAGATAGAGTAAGAATCTCTATAATAGATCAACAGAATGAGATGTTTTTTCCAAGGGGTAGATATGGCAAGCACTTAGATGAAATAAGAAAGAAATAATAGAACCTGGAAGAAAATGAGAGCTGAAAACGAGATGTTGCACCTCACTCTCTGGAAATACAAGGCTCTGGAGAGATTACTAGGAAGAAGGAAGATGTTGGTAAATTTGAGAATAAAAATAAAATAGACCAGTTACTGGACAATATACTTTATTAGGATTAAACAGAAAAAAAGACAGAAAACTTAAACACAAAAATAGCAATAAAATTGACTCTGTAATAATAGTAAAAATTTCTCCCATCATAATAAAGCCTAGGACCTGGATTTCTCCCAGCTGAGTCCTACCAAATACTTAAGGAAGATTAACACCAAGGTGTACTGTATTACTGCAAATGATCAATGTGATCAGTATTACTATAGAACCAAAGCACAGTAAGGACATGAAAATAAAAGAAAACTAAACATTAATATATTCAATAGTGAAAATTCAAAAATTCTCAAATATATACCGCCACTTGGATCCAACAGCATATAAAAAGGCCACGTGATTTGAGAAATAGTTAAGAGTAAGAATAGTCATCTAGCATGTGTGTAGACTTCGGTTTCTTCAACATTGAAAATCTACGCAAGCAAACATTATGCACCACGATCAAAAAATATTTACCAATAAAATAAAGGTATACTTAAAAGTATGCAAAGCAATGACACTTCACCATAGCTCTCCTAAAACTCCTCTTCCCTCTCCTTCCTTTTCCTCTTTAGCCTTCCTGTCCAGTAATTTAAAGTACCAATCAGAATTTAAGTTACCCTATTTGGGAGACAAGCCAAATTTCGGTTCTAAGATACTCATTTTTCTGCCAATGAGGAAATGTCACAGGGACAACCTAGCACACTGCAAACTGTTTCTTGCAACTTCCTGCATTCTGCAGGAATATGGATCTGATATCCCTAGATAAAAATCCTGCAGCAACATCATCCCAAATATTTACAGATTGAGTGCAATCACTATGAAAATACTGGTGGCATTTCTCAAAGTAATAACAAAAAACATCTAAAATTTACACGGAACCACAAACATTTAGAACAGTTTAAATAATCATGAATAGAAAAAATAATGCAAATTTGGCATGCTATAGACAGTATGATATTGCCATTAATAAAGACAGATTGACAGAAGGAAGTGTAGAACATGAATGAAATACCATATGTCCTCAGCCAACTAACTTTTAACAAAGGGACTAAGGTTCTATTAAAATATTTGTTTCAAAAAATAAGAGAATTATAGGGAAAGACACCAGATGCAAATCTGCCAATCTTTGACAAAGTACACACACTATACCTACAAAGAAACAAACAAACCAAAATAATAATAATAACAAATTTTAAAAAGCAAGAAATCTAACCAATTGCAAATTTATCATGTTACAGTAAGTCATTTTTTTTTCTCTAATTAGGAGCTTGTTATTTTCTTAGTAAAATTTCCAATCAAAGATAGTTGCTGTTCACACTTTGGAAATTTTGCAGATAGATTCTTTACAAATTACTTCATTAAAAGTTTTTATAATAACATAGATGCTTGTTACCAAAACCTTTAAAGAAGCATAAAATTATTCCCTGCAAGAGAACAACTGACATACACATGTATCCAAAGATGTAATTATTTATACACAAAAGAATAACTCAAGATTAAGACAATTGCTCACAATTTGAAGGTGTTTATATTCTTATGCCTTTTCCCATAATTAGGTTTTGGGAATATATATATATATATATATATATATATATATATATATATATATATATATATATATATATATATATGATTCTGCTTGTAGTTTTTCTTTATTTTTGGTTGGTTGACTTAGGCAATTCAATAAAAAATATATTCATGGGGGGAGGGAGTCTAAGCAGTTTGCAAAGGAGGCATAGAGATGCTGCAGGAAAGGCATGCTAAGTGAAAAACCAGGGCTGAAGGCTGAGCTGGTGTCTGGCGTTCAGTGATACAGAAGCCACACTGTCCAGTGTAGATGAAGTGGAATGTCATGCTTCCATTTATAGTACTTGCAGAGGTTCTCCTTCAACTAAACTCACCCAATTTCCATATGGCTCAGGAATATATTACTGTTACCTATATATTTCAATCCAAAAGTGAGGGGTAGGGTTGAGAACATGCAACCAAGGCTCAAGTGGAAGCATTATGGTAGAGTAAGAAGAACAAAAGTAAAACACCAAACATTATACTGAGACATAGATGCACAGACACACACATATACCCTCCCCCAACCAAAAACAACAAAATCAGAAAGACTATCAGTAAAAGGTATATTACCAATGTGTTTTGTGTCTGGGTTACCTCAATCTGGATATTTTCTAGTTCTATCCATTCCCCTGTGAATTTCATTAAGTCATTGTTTTTAATAGTAGAACATACTCCATTCTGTAAATGTACCACATTTTCTATATCCATTCTTCTGCTAAGGGATATTTGGGTTGTTTCTAACTTCTGGCTATTATAAATAGGGCTGCTATGTACATAGTGGACATGTGTCCTTGTGATATGTTGGAATATATTTTGGGTATATGCCCAGGAATCGTATAGCTGGGTCCTCGGGTAGAACGATTTCCAATTTACTAAGAATTGCCAGATTGATTTCCAAAGTGGTTTTTAACAGCCTGCAATCCCACCAGCAATGGAGAGTGTTCCTCTTTCTCCACATCCTTACCAGCATCTGCCATCACCTGAATATTTGATTTTTAAAATTTTTTTTATTATTTTCTTCATTTACATTTCAAATGCTACCCCTTTTCCAAGTTTCCTCTCCAAAAGTCCCCTATACCCTCCCCCTGCCCTGCTCCCCAACCCACCCACTCCTGCTTCCTGGCCCTGACATTTCCTTGTACTGGGACATATAATCTTCGAAAGACCAAGGGCCTCTTCTCCCATTGATGGCTGGCTAGGCCTTCCTGTGCTACATATGCAACTAGAGACACAAGCTCTTGGGGGAACTGGTTAGTTTATACTGTTGTTCCTCCTATAAGGTTGCAGACCCCGAAATTGTGATTGGTGCGAGGGAGAATCTCAGGGTCACTTTAATTTGCATTCCCCTGATGACTAAGCACATTGAACATTTCTTTTAAGTGCTTCTCAGCCATTCGAGATTCCTTCGTTGAAAATTCTGTTTAGCTCTGTTCCCCATTCTTAATAGTGTTATTTGTTTTCTGGAGTCTAACTTCTTGAGTTCTTTGTATATATTGGATATTAACCCTGTATCAGATGTACTATTGGTAAAGATATTTTCCCAATCTGCTGGTTTCTGTTTTGTAATATTAACAGTGTTCTTTGCCTTACAGAAGTTTTGCAATTTTATGAGATCCCATTTGTCAATTCTTGATCTTAGAGCATAAGCCACTGGTGTTCTGCTCAGGAACTTTTCCCTTGTGTGCAAGTATTCAAGGCTCTTCCCCACTTTTTCTTCTATTAGATTCAGTGTATCTGGTTTTATGTGAAGGTCTTTGATCTGCTCAGACTTTAGCTTTATACCTGGTGATAAGAATGGATCAATTTGCATTCTTATACATGCAGACCACCAGTTGAACCAGCACTATTTGTTGAAAATGCTGTCTTTTTTCCACTGGATGGTTTTAGTTCCCTTGTCAAAGATCAAGTGACCTTAGATGTGTGGGTTCATTCCTGGATCTTCAATGCTATTCCATTGCTCTACCTACATGTCACAGTACCAATAGCATGCAATTTGTTTTTTTTTCTTTTGTTTTGTTTTTGTTTTTGTTTTGTTTTGTTTTGTTTTGCTTTATCACTATTGCTCTGTAGTTCAGCTTGAGTTCCAGGTTGCTTATTCCATTAGAAGTTCTTTTATTGTTGAGAATAGTTTTCACTATGCTGGGATTTTTGTTATTCCAGATGAATTTGAGAATTGCTCTTTCTAAGTTTATGAAAAATTGAGTTGGAAATTTGATAAAGATTGCATTGAATCTGTAGATTACTTTCAGTAAGATGGCCTTTTACTATATTAATCCTGTCAATCCATTAGCATGGGAGATCTTTCCATCTTCTGAGGTCTTTTTCTATTTCTTTCTTCAGAGACTTGATGTTCTTTTCATACAGATCTTTCACTTGCTTGGTTAAAGTCACACCAAGATACTTTATTTTGTTTGTAATAATTATGAAGGGCATTATTTCCCTACTTTCTTTATCAGCCTTTTTATCCTTTGTGTAGAGGAAGGCCACTGATTTGTTTGATTTAATTTTATATCCAGCTACTTTCCTGAAGTTGTTTATCAGGTGGTAGAATTTTTGGGGTCACTTAAGTATATTATCATATCATCTGCAAATAGTGATATTTTGACTTCTTCCTTTCGAATTTGTATCTCTTTAACCTCCTTTTGTTGTCTAATTGTTCTTCTTAGAACTTTAGGTACTATATTGAATAGATATGGAGAGGGAGGCCAGCATTGTCTAGTCCCTGATTTTAGTGGGATTGTTTCAAATTTCTCTCCAGTTAGTGTGATGTTGGCTACTGGTTTGCTGTAAATTGCTTTTACTATGTTTAGGTATGGGCCTTGAATTCTTGAACTTTCCAAGACCTTTAACATGAAGAGATGTCAGATTTTGTCAAATGCTTTCTCAGCATCTAATAAAATTATCATGTGTTTTTTTTTTCTTTGTGGATTTCCTTATATTGAACCATCTCTGCATCCCTGGGATGAAACCTAGTTGATCATAATGGATGATCACTTTGATGTGTTCTTGGATTCCATTGGCAAGAATTTTATTGAGTATTTTTGCATCAATTTCCATAAGGGCAATTGGTGTGAAATTTTCGTTCTTGTATTGGGATTAGGTCTTCTTTGAATGTCTCATATAATTGTGCACTAAAACCATCTGGACCTGGGCATTTTTTGGTTGGAAGACTTTTTTTGATAACTGCTTCTACTTCTTTAGGGGTTATAGGACTGTTTATATGGTTTATCTGATCCTGATTTAACTTTGGTATTTGGTATCTGTCTGAGGTATTTTTCAATTTTTTTCCTCAGTGATTTGAAGTTCTTGTCATACAGATCTTTCACTTGCTTGGTTAGAATCACACCAAGATATTTTATGTTACTTGTGAATATTTTGAGAGGTGTTATTTTCCTAAATTCTTTCTCTGTCCCTTTATCATTTGAGTAGAGGAAGGCTACTGATTTATTAGAGTTAATTTTATATCCAGCCACTTTGCTTCAGTTATCATCTGTAGGAGGTCTCTGGTAGAATTTTGGGGGTAGCTTATTTAAATCTACAAATCGTTATATTTTGACTTCCTCTTTCCCAATTTGTATCCATTTGATTACCTCAAAAGCTCACAATGCCCATAAATCAACCCACAAACCATTATGGAGCCTTGGAAGAGGGAAGACCAGAAGGTGGATGCCTTGAGGGGGAACAGGATCATCACAGAGGTGGAGGGAGAGGGGGACATTGGAGGGAGAGAGAAGGAGAAAGAAGAAAAGGGGCAGTATCAGGTACTGGAGAATGTGGGAGAGAGGTACAGAGGGTTAGGAAATCAAATAAAAATATGTAGCAGGTAGGGATGAGGAACTGGGGATAGCCACTGTAGGATCCCAGACACCAGGAAAGAGAGAGGTGCCCAGGACCCAACTGGGATAACTTTAGCCAAAATACTCAGAGAAGGGAGAGATAGAACCTGTAGAGACCACCTTCAGCAAATAGACACAGCCCCTGTCAAGAGATGGGGTACCCACCCATCTCAAAATTTTTAATCCAGAAATGTTCCTGTCCAAAGAAAAACGAGACAAAAAATGAAGCTGAGACTGAAGGAAGGGCCAGCCAGGGACTGCCTCACCTGGGGATCCATCCTGTCTGCAGATACCAAACTGTACACTGTTGCTGTGGTCAAGAGGTGATTGCTGACATAGACCTGGTGTGGCTGCTTCTTGGGAGTTGTGGCCAGCAGCTGACCAATGCAGATGCGGATGCTTGGAGCCAACCCTTTGAAAAGCTCAGAAAAATAGTAGTGGAGCTGGCAGAAGAACTGGAGGAGTGGAGAGGGACTGTAACCCCATAGGAAGAACACTGGATGGCTAGACCACTCAGTGCTTCCAGAGACTAGACCACTAACCAAGGAGTGTATAGGGAGGGATCTAGGACTCCAGTTACATATGTAACAGAGGATAGTCTTGCCTGACATCAGTGGGAGGGCAGGGCCTTGGTCCTATGGAGGTTTGATGCTTCAGCATAGGGTAATGCTAGAGTAGTAGGGTGTTAGAGAGTGAGTGGTTGGGGAGCACTCTCATAGGGGAAAAGGGAAGGAGGGAAAGGCTGGATGTGGGATGGAATGTTTGTGAAGGGGTAACCGGGAAGTGGTATATCATTTGAGATGTAAACAAATGGAATGAGTAGTAGTAGTAGTAGTAGTAGTAGCAGTAGTAGTAGTAGTAGTTGTTGTTGTTGTAGTAATAAAGTTATATTAACTTTGGAGTTATTTTCTGCATTTAAAATATATTTGATGGCCCTCTCTTCTGTAGCTGAGCTCACAACTATTTTGATTGCTTTATATATTTGATTTTGCCAAAAGATATAATTCTTTTTCTAATTTGACAGAGATGATTTATAATATTGGTGATGATTAAGTAAATTTCTCAGCTTAATTATCTCAATTAAGGAATTTTGCACATCCCAGTCCAAAGCAAGGTCTGCCTTAAACTGCTCATGTTTGTGTGTTTAATTGTTTTTTTCATTTACATTATAAGTTTTGTTCCCCTTCCTGGTCCCCCCCTAAGAGTTCTTCACACTCCTTCCCCTTTGCCTCTGAGAGGGTGCTCCCCAATCCCCACCCCTCTTACTGACCCCAGTCCACCTTATCCTCTCACATCCCCCTTCCCTGGGCATTAAGTTTCTATGGGATTAGGCACATCCTCTCCCACTGAGACCAGAGCAGGCTGTCCTCTGATATATATGTGCCAGACCAGTCCATATATGCTCTTAGGTTGATGGCTTGGTCTCCAGGAGCCCCAGATAGTTGATATTGCTGGTCTTCCTATGGGGTTGCAATCATCTTCAGTTCCTTCAGTCCCTCCCGTAACTCTTCTGTACAGGTCCCCAACCTCAGTTCAATGGTTGGCTGTAAGTCTTTGCATCTGTCTTAGAAAGCTACTCACAGAGCCTCTCAGAGGAGAGCCATGCTAAGCTTTTGTCTGTAAACCCAGCATGGCATCAGTGATAGTGTCAGGGGTTGGTGCCTGTCCATGAGATGAACCCCAAGTAGGGTGAGACACTGGATGGCCTTTCCTTCCATCTCTGCTCCACTTTTGTCCTAGAATTTCTTTTAGACATGAACAATTCTAGGTCAAAATTTTGCAGGTAGTTTGGTGACCCCATTCCTCCACTCGGATTCCTGTCTATCTACTGGACGTGGTCTCTTTAGGTTCCATCTCCACACTGTTGGGCATTTCCACTAAGGTCATTCCCATTGAGTTGTGGGAGCCTCTCACATCCTAGTTCTCTGGGACTTCCTAGAGGTTCATCACCTTCATCCCCACAGCTGCATATTTCCATTGATTCTCCTGTCCCTCTGGGCTTCTCTCCTATCTCCCCTCACTACCTGATTAATACCCCTTAACTACTACATAACAAACCTTGAGGATGCTATGTAGAACCTATCAATGTTGGTTTGTTCTGATTTTTTGCAAATTAGTATTTTTTTTCTTTATTTTCCTGAAGTGAACATCCTTATTGTTGCTTTTGAAGGTCATCAGAATCCACAGCCTTTCAAAAGGCACCAATATATTCATCTAAAATATGAACCCGTGTAACATAGGAAAAATAATTGCCTGTAATTATGTAATAATTACATACCTGTGGTAATGCCTATTTTATGACACTATTTCTCTTTGTTAGTGATGCTCAAGATTTTTATTATTTATATTTAAAGTCAAGTTAAAATATCAGAAGTTAAAGTATTCCAAAAGTCAGTACATCCAAACATGACATAATGAAACATAATTCAAAGCCATATCAGATAAGTGTCTCAGTTTTTACTTCCAGATTGAAAATACAACATTTAGGATTCATTTTGTTATCCTTGAATCATCAATTCTGCTTCATATCAGCCTAAAATAGACAATATCAAGAGTAATTTTGATATAGCTGAGTTATACAAACTGTGTTTGTGTGTTGAGAGAGAGAGGAGAAAGAGATAGATAGGCAAGGACAAGAGACAGAAACCAAGACAGAAAGACAGAGACAGAGAAACAAAGACAGAGAGACAGAAGAAAATTCTAAGTTTTTCTCAGAGTTCAACCATGCATGAAGACAAATTGTATAACAAAGATCCCGAACTATGGCTATTTTATAATTCAAGCAAAAAAGAATCATGGAATTATAGTGTTTATTGTAGCTTTGCAGCTTCTTTTATATGATTCCAGCCTGACAGAATACATTTCCCATCACACACACACACACACACACACACACACACACACAGAGAGAGAGAGAGAGAGAGAGAGAGAGAATAGTTTAAGCATGTCAGCTCATAATCAATGCATGCCAGTCATGAACTGAATACAACAGAAAAACTTCTACTAAATATGAACTGAACAAAGAGTCTAGCAGATAGATAAAAAGCTGTCTTACTAACTATATATCAGACATTTATTAATGTATTAGAACCCCTCATATTCAGCAAAGAAATATTGTAGAATAATCAGAACAGACTAGAAGAAAACTCATAAAAATAAATTTAAGAGAAATGGTTTCTTTTAGCCTTAGAATATGAGGCTTTGGAGTTTAATAACAGTTTCATACTATAATATGTTTTGAAACGTAGCTGCATCTGATATTAATCGCCACAGGCATTTAAAACATTTCCCATATGCCCTCTGTTGCTATTTTTCATCATCTTATTAGTCCAGTTTATTAAAAATGTCTTAAAATTGCTTCAAAATGAACATCAAAGAATTCATCTGGTCTGAAACATTGCAAGTGCATGAGGAGGCTCTGACAGTAAAGAAGGCCCTGACGTTCAGTTCATTCATTATTTAATCAACTTATTTATTTACTTATATATGTTTATATATTTTTATCACTTTTTTGAAAATTATACAGCATATTTGAACAAGTTAACCCTTTCCCGGCTTGGCAATGGTGGCGCACGCCATTAATCCCAGCACTTGGGAGGCAAAGGCAGGCCGACGACTGGTCTACAGAGTGAGTTCCAGGGCTACACAAGGAAACTGTCTCAAAAACAACAACAACAACACACTCCCCCAGAATACTTCTAGGCCCACTCCCCTTTTACCTATGCAATTTGGTATTCTCTTTAAAAACACAAAACAATAAATAAAGAAACCTAACATTTACATAATAAACTATCTTAATCTAGGTAACTGGTGTAAAAATGAATTGAACAGAATTTTACTCTCCATAAATATAAGTTTTCTCTTTACAATGATCAAATTTATATGACATTTATGCTATATTTATTCTACAGGAAACAGTAGTATACAGCCTGCTGTGAAGGTATTTTTCTTACAGGTGATGTTATTTACATAGGGGTGCTCTGGATAAACAGGCTCATTCTCCATAACGTGAGAGGATTTTCCCAGTTTGTTGAAGCCCATAAAGAAAAGATTACAGTTCCCTGTGGTACTCACTACCAGACTTCCTTCAAATCCAGGACATCAAAGTCATCTCTTCCAAAGTCATTCTACACTGAAGGCTCTTGACTTCAAAGACAAAAAAAAAAAAAAAAAAAAACATTAAGAATCATTTAACATAGTAAATGTGACCTTTGATCTTTATGTAGATCTACATCTACTTTTGCAGTAGACAAGGTAATAGAGTTCTTCTTAAATTAAAACAAATTTTTCTGATACATACAAACAAAATAATGTATATAGTTATGTTCTACTCAGTAATATATAAGTACAAATATAGCTGAAATATTTAAATCAAAGTGTAAAAATCATCTACTGAGATCATCATATTAGTGAAGAGGCAGTCAATGAAGAGGGAAAAACTCTTTATCAGATATATATATATATATATATATATATATATATATATATATATATAACATAGGGGCTCTTGAAAAATTAGTCATCCACAAATCAAAGCACCTAATTAAAAATGAGTCATGGTGGAAAAAAAAAGAAAGGAAGGAAGAAAATCTAAAAGAGAAAAGAAAAAGAAAAAAACCCAAAGAAGTAGACTAAGACACATTTAAAATGTTCAATAACTTAAGACGTCTAAGAGATGAAGATGAAAATTAATTTGAGATTTAATATTACCTGAGTCATAAAGACTATGATTTAAAAAATACTGATAAATTCTGGTGTGACTGGGGAGAAAGGAAACACTTACGAAAAGCTGGCGGGTGCACAACATGGTGTAACCACTCTCCAAATCAGTATGGAGCCCCCAAAAAAGGTAGAAACACTCTACTACATGCCTTTTTTATGAAAATTTTGTATATATATATACAGAAAGGACTGTGAATCCTACTGCAGAAATAACCACCACCATGCACATTGCTGTAATGTTATAGCCTAGATGTCCATCAATTAACAAGTGGCTATTAAAAAATTAGTAAATTTGGGAATAAATATGTACATCAGATTATGTATCACAAGCCCCAAATTTTGTTTATGTAGCAAAATATGACCTTGAATTTCTTATACTCCTCTCCCAGTTTCCAAATATCAGCATAATAAGAATGGAACGTAAAGCCTGGTTTATACGGTGCTGAAAAATGGAACCAGGACTTGGCTCATGAGAGACAAGGACTTTATTTTCTCATCCTTGTACTAGCCCCCACTTCTCTGAGGGTAACAACCAAACATGTTTGCAAACAATGACATATGTCATCTTCAGAAAAACATAGAAAGTTGAGACCAAATGACATATTGAATGACAAACACATTAATGAACTCTGTACTAAACACAATGAAAAACTTCCTGAATTTTAAAATAGTTATTAATGTAAATTATACACACAAATGCATTTAGAAAATTTGTGCTTTAGTTTTTATGATGTCCAACAATCATGGACAACTATATGATTAAAAATAGTAACAAGTAAATTCATAATTTTTAATAGCTAAGCAGTACTCCATTGTGTAAATGTACCACATTTTCTGAACTCATTCCTCTGTTGAGGAACATCTGGGTTCTTTCCTGCTTCTGGCTATTATAAATAGGGCTGCTATGACACTATGAACATAGTTGAACATGTGTCCTTATTACATGTTGGAGCATATTCTGGGTATATGCCCAGGAGTGGTATTGCTGGGTCCTCCACTAGTACTATGTTCACTTTTCTGAGGAACCGCCAGACTGATTTCCAGAGTGGACATACCAGCTTGCAATCCAGCCAAAGATGGAGGAATGTTCCTCTTTCTCCATATCCTCACCAGTATCTGTTGTTACCTGAATTTTTTATCTTAGTCATTCTGACTAGAGTAAGGTGAATCTCATGGTTGTTTTGATTTTCATTTCCCTGATGACTAAGGATGTACAATGAATTTATGGAATTCTTAGGTAAATGCATGGATCTAGAGTATATCATCCTGAGAGACATAACCTAATCACAAAAGAACACACATGATATGCACTCACGAATAAGTGGATATTAGTCCAGAAGCCCAGAAGCTCAGAATACCCAAGATATAATTCACAAACCACATGAAACTCAAGAAGAAGGAAGACCATAGTCTAGAGACTGACTCACCTGGGGATCTATCCCATATACAGTCACTAAACCCAGACACCACTGTGGATGCCAACAAGTGCTTGTTGACAGGAGCCTGATATAACTCTCTCCTGAGAGGCTCTGCCAGTGCATCACAAATACAGAGGTGGATGCTCACAGCCAACCATTGAACTGAGCACAGGATCCCCAATGAAGGAGCTAGAGAAAGGACACAAGGAGCTGAAAGTGTTTGCAGCCCCTATAAAGGCGCCATGACCCAGTGTGAGGGAATGCCAGGGCCAGGAAGCTGGAGTGGGTGCATGGGTTGGTGAGCAGGGGGATAGGAGGAGGGTGTTGGGTGTTTTTCAGAGGGGAAACCAGGAAAGGGGATAATTGAAATGTAAATAAAGAAAATATCCAAATATAGTAATAAGTAATCAAGATTTTAAAGAAAAAAAAAACGAACCATTTGTCGAAAATATTTTCCTTTAGAGACATACAATAAAATATTTTCTAATATGATATTTCCTGAAGGAATTATTTTTGGTAACATTTTAGTATTTAACTTATTAACTTGTGAAAATATGTGAAGAAAGTCTGTTTTTAAATAATAACAAGCAATATTTACTTGTGCAGATAAAAATAGTAAGCCAGAATAACCAAATAATTGAGGCAGGAGATGGCCTTATTTTTATTAACCAAATCAACACATTGATTCTACTTCTAATTTTCTTTTTTTTAACTAATCATTTTATTAATTTACATTTCAAATGATATCCCCTTTCCTGGTTACTCTTCCACAAACCACCCATCCCATACCTCCACTGTGAGGGCCTCTATGAGAATGATCTTCCACTTACATACTCCAGCCTCGGCCACCAACATCCCCCTATGCTGGGGCATCAAACATCCCTCTCCTCCCATTGATGTCAGATAAGGCCTCCTCTGCTACATATGTATCTGGAGTCCTGGCTCCCTCCATGTGGTTGGTGGTTTAGTCCTTGGGAGCTCTGGTGGGGACAAGGGTGGGGTAGGGTTAGAGTTAGTTTATGTTGTTCTTCTTATGGGGTTGAAATCCCCTTCAAATTCTTCAGTCCTTCTCCTAGGTCTTCTATTGGGGTCCATGGGCTTAGTCCTATGGTTGGCTTTGAGTATCTGCATTGGTCAGATGCTGGTAAAAACTCTCAGGGAACAACTATACCAGCTCTTGTCAGCAAGTCCTTCTTGGCATCAGCAATAGTGCCAGGGTTTGGTGTCTGCAGACTAGGTGGGGCAGTCTCTGGTGGCCTTTCCTTTAGTCTCTGTTTCATTTTTTGTCTCTGTATTTCTTTTAGACAGGAATATTTCTGGGTTAAAAATTCTGAGATGCGTGGGTGGCCCCAGCCCTCAACTGAGGGCCATGCCTATCTACTGGATGTAGTCTCTACAGGTTGTTATATTCTCTTTGTTGGGTATTTCAGCTAAAGTTATTGCCATTGGGTCCTGGGAATCTCTAGCTTCCCTAGAGTCTGAGACTTTCGAGTGGCTATCCCTAGCTCCCATCTCTGACTGCTACATTTTCTTATGAGTGTTTGACTATTTACAAAGGTGAGGGCAAGTGCATATAATTGTTTGGCATCTACATAAATACTACTGCATTAAGTAAGCAACAGGCTTATCAGATTATCACTCACCAATATTGCTGAAAGTAAACAATAGGTGGGTGACAAAGAACAAAACTCAGAACTGTAAACAAATTGCTCGGTGCTGAGGTGGTCACTGGGGCACACTGGGCTAAAGGGTTTAACGTATAAAACGTTCCCTTACTCAAGTACATTAGAGGTAAATTGCAGATCACATGTGAACATTTTCATTTTAAATAGTGATGTCACTTATACTGCATAGAGTTGTTCTTTTTGAATCTCCCTAGCCATTTGTAGATGCCTCCTGCCATCATCATTTTTCATCCAATCACCTCTGATTGTCAACTGTGTTATATTCTCTATGAAAGTATGGACAATAAGATGAATGGTTATGCGAAATGTCTCTTGTTATTTAATGTTACAAAATAATTTTCTCCAAAACTTTTTATCTATTTTCATATACTGCAAGTGCTCATGGTTGGTGGTTACAATATGAATTTGAGGGAAACACAGCATATTGCACACTATTTCACATATATAACTTGGCATATTTACATGCTTAGCACCCTACTGGGAATGGTCTTCCACTGGGACAACTACTTACTGAGTAGTTTAGTAGTTCCAAACTACTCAGTTTGTAACTCTAGAGCTCCTTACCATAACAGATCATCTCTTTCTAATATTTCCAGGAAACTGGAGAGAGATCTACATGGGAGATGAGTGATGCCAGGTTTTAAATTTAGAACTGAAAATTACACAGCACCCCATCTATTTCATTTTATTATATAGATTAATTCATAGATTAAATCCAGATTTACTGAAAGAGATAATTTATTAATTTTGGAAAATTGGTTAAAATAAATGTGGTAGTCAAGACAGATCTCTGGGGTCTTTTGTTTCTTACACTGAATACAGTTTATTTAAAATTTCCAGGATAGACACATCCACCCACTCTTCCTTTCATGTTCCACCAACGGTCCAAATCCGGCTTGTGTCTGTGCTTCACTAGAGAAGTTCCCCTGGATTCTCATGGAGATGCCTTTCTTTGTTCTATAGTGTCTGCATCATACACATAGGGCTCCAAAGAACCTCTGGGACATGTTTTCCTCCAGAGAAAGTTGGTGACCTCAACTTTGCCCTTTTGCAGCATGCCACCTTGTGGGCTCTTAGAAACTCTTCTTTTAAAAAAGAATTCAGTTGGTTCGTTGAAAATGTTTCTCCTCACACTTGATAGAAGCCTATGCAATTAGCATACACAGTGATGTCACCTTGTGGCTCACCTGTCCAGGCAAATATGGGTCACAGATTAAGGTGGTTCACGTTTCTTCTGCTCTTAACAACCCTAAACTATCAAGATTTTCTAGGTTATTGAGATCCATGTTGCCAGACAATCTTTGCATATAAATGACACAACTCTTAGTCCCAATTTCGGTGAGGTACTACATTAAGATTATGGAGGCCAACTGGAAGTGCAGTCGCCATTCTATGACATTCCCCTCCCTCCAATCTTTTCTTATGCCTTTGCTACCAAATCCTCACTTCCTCTGCTCTGGTTCCTAGAGATATTCATGCTCTAATTCTCTTCTAGCCCGTCCTCTAGACTCCTTTCTATAAATATGCATGCCACTTGGGTAGACCTGGGAGTCTAAACTCTGCTGCCTACAGCTGCTGCTCTGAGCCTCCATAGATCTTGATTCATTAGCAGATAATACAACTGGGATGACATTTGTAAGTGGTAGCAGGCTGTTTACCATACCTGCTTGGTTGTCCATAGGCAGTCTATTGACAGGAAGTGCTGTGTTATATTCAGCTGTAAGGAAGAAGGCCTGGGAGAAGCACAGAATAGGGGCAGAGTTATTGGTTGCATGGTATAGCTTACAGGTATCTGATAATAAGTATGGTAATTCTTCTCATAGCCTGCATGTAGTTGTTTAGAAGCCCCTGTGCTAATGTGACATTGACTGGTCTCATCAGGTTTGTTACAACCCTGTGGTGTTTCAGATACAGTGACTGCTCATTGCAGCCAGGGAAGGCAGGATAATTGTCATTTGCAGACTGAGTTGGACAGGAGACTCAGGTAATGGTGGAGACTGTAGCTGAGGTGATACTATTAGCACTGGTGCCAATATTGAGCAGGAAGGTTTCACATTTGGAAGCTGGCTGGAGTGCTGTAAGCACTTTCAGGTTTTTCATAAGATGCTGTTTGCACACTCTGCTTGCAGGTGGCAGCTGAGAGCCTGGGTACAGCTGATATCAGTGGGCTATCTTTAGGTTGCATAGATTTGTTTCCCACATTCCTGGCAGGTCTCTGTACATTCTTGAGCTGGCTGGAGAGTGTAATCACCGTGGCCTGCTGGGCTGCATTCTGTCTGGAAATACCGACATTAGGAAGTGCTCCCTTTACTCCTCCTTCTCCTAACACCATGCTTTTGTCTCAAGGACAACTCTTAAAAGGAATAGTATTTAAATTGAGACACAAAATATTGGAAGGGAGCAAAAACCAAGCATTGGCACAAGACTGTTTTAGACAGAGTATGTGAACACAGGTTCCCCGGGTAAAACCAAAGCTGATATAGTAACAAACTGTAATGTTCTGACAATCTAGAAGAACAAAATAAAACCAGCTTTCAAATTGAGAAGTGAAAACTACTGATTATAGCAAACATTGGACAATAATTACATAAGTGCTACTTTTATTATGCTATGAGACAATTAGACATTACAATTTATGGTCTTGAGGAAATGAATGATTTATTCAGAGAATTGTTATCAAACTATGAGGTCCACCAGTTGCAACTTCAAACCTTGCAGAACAAAGAGTAGAAGTATTTGTTATAAATTTCACAACTTTCAGGTGATTCATTTGGCAGCAAACTCTTACCTGGAATCATGTGAAACTCTTCATAACCTTTACTCATCTCATTTTGTGTGAATATTTACACATATTCCTGAATAAGATGATGCACTTAAATCTGTATGTTGACTTAGACTCTTCTGGGAGTGTTAGATAAATTAAAATCTAAAAGCTCCTAAATTAAAAAGAACTACATATCACCTTAAGGTTCTCAGATAATGAGATGTAAACTTATAGTTACAGATTTTCCTAAAACATTAATTACATACTGTGAAATTAAACTAAGATGAAAAGTATGTTAAAAATAATAAGCAAAAAGTAAAGATTTGAAAATGTAATATGCTGAAATAAAAAGTCTCCTCCTTTTTCTCTTTGCAGAAACTCAGATTTAACAATCACATACAGACTAGAAATCATGTATGTGCTTCTCCAAATTTAGATAACAGTTTCTGTACTACAGACAGACAGCATAAAACTAACAGCAGCTATATCGAAATAGATAAGACTAGCTTACACACTTCAATTAAAGACATCAAGATGACTCCTCACTGGCATACTCCTTGGCTAGGCTCTATGGTGCTTCTAGACTCTGCCAAATTGACAATCAATAGAAATCAGCTAGCATATAAACAAGAATTTAGAAAATTGAGTGAAAGATTATCCTTTCATTATGTCTTGTGTTCTGTGTTGCATGGTGCTGTTATTTACCGTTACTTTTGAGAACTTAGTACGAAGAAAGTACTAAAGTGGTGCAATCAAGAATATCCATGGCGACAGATTGAAGCCTGTGCCTATTCAAAATAGGAACAAAGTAACTAAATTGTAACTGTCCTTAATAAATTGATTATTTGTAATTTCTTCAATAAAATGAATAGTTTTTTCACAATGTAGAAAACATCACGCAAACATTTATTATAATTTTTAGTTGTTATTTGTGTGTATTGTCTGCACGTATGTATATATGCACAATATGGTCACTTAATCCCAAAGAAATCAGAAGAGGGGTCAGATCCACTAGAACTGGAGTTGTGGATGGTTGTTAGCTACCATCCGAAGGATGAGAACTGAACATAAGTGCTCTGTAGAGCAACACACACTCTGAACTGTGAAGCCATCTCCATCCCTGCAAAAACTTATTTTAAACACCATATATGAATATACTATAGTCTTTGGTGTGCAAATATCCTTCAATCAACTGAACTCAATTGTAAAACAGAGCAATTTCAGTTGTCAAACATCCTCTGCTAGTGCTTCATTTCTTCCCACAATACTGGTGGGTCTTCACTCAAGCTGGTTCATTTACAGGAATCGGATAGTGAAGAGATCTCTTTAACTTGCATCACATGTACAATTTTTGACTTAAGGTATAAACTATATAAACAAAAGTCGTATAAAGAATGTGACTTTGATTTATATGATTTATATTGATTAGTGTTTTACTTAAATATATTAACTTAGAAATACTTTAAAATCCCGCTACTCATGGAAACTAATATTTTTAATATAAAAATTAATCTCAGTGAAAAGTTACATTAGATATGTATGCACAGCCTTTCTTCATACAAGTCACCTAGTCTTAGTGTAATAATGTAAACCTGACCATTTTCCTTAATCATGAAAGTAAAAATTATAAAATGAAGATCCCCCAACATAATTGTTCATAGTATGAAAACTACATAAATGCTGTTTAATACCTTCTATCTAAAAATGTATGTTCTAAAGACCCATTATAAGCTTACTTAGAATTGTTCACCTAGTGTGTAAGTGAGCAGCTGACCTTTCTCATGTTTACCCACACAGAGACATGAGATGAATTTTAAGAAGTAACGTATAGATTTGACTCCATTTATAGAATGTTAAGATTACATAGAGCAAATGTCTTTTAAGATATAAATCTCAAAGACTCCCTCAGTCTTTCAGGGATTATGTACTCAATATTTCATCTATTTATATCTGAGCAAATCTGCGACTCATGCTTGAGAGAAGAAAAGACAATAAAATTTAGGAACATATTTGACTGAAATACACTTTATATTTGCTAAAGTGTTCTCTGGGAACCTATGAATTTTAAGAAAAGCACTCTCAAGGAACCCTTTTATCTGTAGTTGTTGAGTAATAGTGTTTTGTGAGGTCTCTTTGTACAAATCCACCTATTTTTTTTAAAGATACTCAGCATACAAGGTGATATATTAGCTTGGGCCTGGGTGCTACTTGAAAATCATTGAGAAACCTTAAAAATTTCAAGCTTCAAATTTAATAGGAAAAGTTGCATAGGATAAGTAAATGCTCCAATTTAACAGAAAAAAATCATCACAATATATCTCAGGACAAGATCAACAATGCAATTGTCTTAATTTTGAAATAGAAATTATTTGTTTTTTCGTTGGCACATATAACTGAAATATTTTCAAAATGTTTCTGTTTTGATCTGGCCTTTAATCATAGCTTGTATTTTTTACTAGTTTCTTTCGCATAAGTATGTGTCTTGAATCATTTTAATAGAACTAGCTATCAATGTGCATCACAAATATGATTATTAACTGCTTGAAGAATATGGAATTTAAGTACACAATTCACTCTCTGAGTGTAAAATGGTAAGATTATAAGAGTCGTGAGAATGTAGCATGGACTTGGAAATAATGTAAAATACCTTTAGCTATATGATTTAAGTATAAGTTATTTGCTATTTCACATAAAGAATTTTTACTGAAATTATATATTTGAATTAAATGAAAATAAAAATTTCAAGGAATCCAATCACCATCTGTTGCATATATTTTCTAACCTTCTCTAGTTAATGGAATAAGGCAGTGGCCTGAGTATAGAAATATCAGTTGACTACAGCAAGCATGTCTAGCAAAGAGTCAACTGTAATGTGTCAGGTTCTCAGATTTAGCTATTGAGGTCACCATTCAGGGCCTAGATTATTCAATTTATCATAGTATATTTGAGCTTACTTAAATTGCTACAAATAACAAATATAAATATTTTAATTTATTAGTACTTAGTTTAAAAGTAAATAAACAATAAAACTATCAAATTGAAGGCAAATAATGAAAAACTCATTCAGAGAAATTCTATCCTTCCCCCCATGTAAACAAATTAACTATATCTGAAGTTAGACTCTTAGTTTGTACGCCTTTATAAAGCACCCATAGGGAGATATGGACGAACAAGGCAAGAGAAAGCAAGCAATTGTAAAGAAGACTAAAAACTTCCCTGTGCTGCCTTCAAGGTCCTGTTTTTATTATAGGTGGCTTACTGTAGCTTCAGTGATAGATCACCAACATAGATGGAACATTTCTAAGTTCCAGAAAAGTCTACAGAAGAGGATATCAGAGGATTTTTTTGCAAATCACTTTTCACATGGGTAAAACCAGGATCACATCCGTTAAATCAGAAATCATCTATTCATGTCTACTTCTTTGAAAAAAATGGAGAAATGCAGACAACAGATGGCCAATGGAAATTTGAATTTAAAAGAGCACATTATTAATGTTGCCAGGAATAACTCAATATTTTCATAATAATGACCAAAAACAATATTTTCAGGATCTATAGAAAAAAAGCATGAAAGTGTATCTTAAGATAATTCTATTTTTCAAACATGTAGAAGGTCACATGATAGAAATCTGAACCACATCCCATACCTCCTCCCCACTCACCCATCTCCACGTGGATGTTATCACTGCCCCCCCCCCAAAAAAAAAGGTAGAAAAAAAAAAGCAATCTGAAAGAGTGTCTTTAGTTTGAGCCCATAGTTCCTGAGGTTCTAAAGGTGCTAAAACTCTGGTCATAATAAGATCTGATAAAAATCATCAGTGTTAACCCTAACCCTAATCTTAACCACTAACTGTAACTGTAAACCTAACATATATTGAGATATAATCTAATATGATTCAGTAGTATTTCTCACAAAAAGCAATGGTATCCATCAAGTTTTTTATATCTTGCCTAGAAAAGGGGCAAAGTTGTATTTTTACTTGACTGTTTAGGGTAATTCCAGATTAAAATTATCAACCTAGAGAAAATAAAATGCATAAGATAAAGGAAACTAAAAATTAAGTCATTTAAAATAATGAATGTTGTGAGCCTAGCCTTTAATGGCAGAGCCAAGATGCTCACAGTCAGCTATTGGATAGATCACAGGGCCCCCAATGGAGGAGCTAGAGAAAATTCCCAAGGAGCTAAGGGGATCTGCAACCCTATAGGTGGAACAACATTATGAACTAACCAGTACCCCGGAGCTCTTGTCTCTAGCTGCATATGTATCAAAAGATGGCCTAGTCGGCCATCACTGGGAAGAGAGGCCCATTGGACTTGCAAACTTTATATGCCCCAGTACAGGGGAACACCAGGGCCAAAAAGTGGGAGTGGGTGGGTAGGGGGGTAGGGCAGAGGGTATGGGGGACTTTTGGGATAGGATTGGAAATGTAAATAAGGAAAATACCTAATAAAAAATAAAATAAATAAATAAAAAATAAATAAAATAATGAATGTTCTACATTTGACAAAGAACAATGAAGATCTAGGGAGTTTTGAGAGTGGAAGAAGTGGTCTTACCAAGAAAAGAACCTCTCCAATATATTATCTAATACCAAGTGCTCATTTCTAGCATCATGAACATACAGGCAATATTATACAAACTGAACAGGTTTTATTTATGTATGTAGGAGTGTGTGTTTGTGTGTGTGTGTGTGTGTGTGTGTGTGTGCATGTGACCAAAACTAAAGAAAAAGAGGCCATGAATTTCATTAGAGGACAAGAGAGGAAAAAAGAAAGGTCGGAAATGATATAAGTATATTATAATTGAAAAATAAACATATCTATAATAAAAAGCCCACATATAGCAAATACTACCAAAAAAAATTTATAGCTTTCTTTTCATTTAATCTTATAGCAACATTACTTAGCTTATCCCTTCATGTTCCCTCAGTTTCATTGAAGATTAATTTATACCCAATAATATTCAAACTTTAAGAGTATGGTTTGTTGAGTCTGAAATTACATCTTGCTGTGATGATACCATGGTGGAAATACAGATTTTCTATATTCTGGCAGAGTGCAGTTCCTTCTAGCTCTTCTCTGTTCTGCAGCCTTAAAAGTTACTGATGCACATTCTGTCATTAATGCTTGATATTTCCTGAAATCATATGCAAATGCATTCAGAGAGGATTTTTAGCATGAGGTCCTTAAGTTTAGCCTCCAAACACTGACATCATTGCATACACTAGCAAGATTTTGCTGAACGGACCCTGATATAGCTGTCTCTTGTGAGACTATGCCAGGGCCTATTAAACACAGAAGTGTATGCTCACAGTCAGCTATTGGATGGATCACAGGGCCCCTAGTGGAGGAGCTAGAGAAAGTACCCAAGGAGCTAAAGGGATCTGCAACCCTATAGGTGGAACAACAATATGAAATAACCAGTACCCCAGAGCTCTTGTCTCTACCTGCATATGTATCAAAAGATGGCCTAGTCTGCCATCACTGAAAGAGAGGCCCATTGGACATGCAAACTTTATATGCCCCAGTACAGGGGAACGCCAGGGCCAAAAAGTGGGAGTGGGTGGGTAGGGGAGTAGGGGGAGGGTATGGGGGATTTTTGGGATAGCATTGGAAATGTAAATGAGAAAAATAACTAATAAATAATATTTAAAAAGGAAAAAAAGATTCCTCCACATTACTGCATGTATTTGCTCATTCTCCTTTATTGCACAGTAGCATCCATTTTATAGATATAGCACAATCTATTCATCAGTTGGCAGACATCTGGGTCATTTTTATTTCTTGATTATTCTGTATAAAGCCGCTGTGTGAAGTTCACAATCACTGTTTATATTGACAGGGAGAAAACAGTCTTTAAGAATCAAGTTGATGAACTGAGTAGTTACCTCCTTACCTTTATAAAAAGTCCTTGCTTTGTAGAGTGAATGATCAATTTTAAGTTTCTAACACACCTACACCAACACTTGGCATTGCTGTCCATTTCATTGTTTGACATCCTGATGATTGTCTAATGCCTCCTTAATTTTAGAAAAAAATATATTTCCATGAGAAATGTTTAAAATGAAATTCATTTAGACCCTATTTTACTTTGAACCTCTCCAAATACACTAATTTATTAACTGTTACGCCTTTAAATTTTCTCAAGTAATTGGAGTAGCTGACTATAATTTTAGGGTAAGTAATAAAAAGAAACATCCATTTAAGTCATGGTCTTTTAATTATGTATAAAGATTTATACATTGAATAGATATGGCATTAATTAAATATCTTCGGGAAGTCTTTTGAGGTATAAGTCTCTCTCTCTCTCTCTCTCTCTCTCTCTCTCTCTCTCTCTCTGCAGTGTGTCTGTGAGTGTGTGTGTGTGCGCTTTCATGCATGCATGCACATGTTAAGAGTAATAGAATAAATACTTGTAATTGTTCATATCAATTACATGTCAGTCAGAAATGCTACATGAATGCCAAGTCATAAGTAATAAAAATATGAATTATATTTCAAATACAATTGGTCTGTAAAAAATGTTAAACATATACTTGAGTGTGTTTATATTATTTTTATTACTGAAATAGGTCTTTTGGCATAAACAATATAAGGAAATTTGGCAGAATTAATATAGTAAAAATGTCCATCTCACCAAAAGCATTCTATAGATTCAATGCAATCTCCATCAAAATTCCAACTCAATTCTTCATCGACTTAGAAAGAGCAATTCTCAAATTCATTTTGTATAACAAAAAACCTAGGATAGCAATAACTATTCTCACCAATGGAAAAACCTCTGGGGGTATCACCATCTCTGACCTCACGCTATTCTACTATAGAGCTATAGTGATTAAAAACTGCATTGTATTGGTACAGAAATAGGCAAGGGGATCAATAGAAGACCCAGAAATGAACCCACACACCTATGATCACTTGATCTTTGACAAAGAAGTTAAAACCATTCAGAGGAAGAAAGACAGCATTTCAACAAATGGCATTGGTTCAACTGGCTGTCTGCATGTAGGAGAATGCAATTGATCCATACCTATCTTCTTGCACAAAGTTCAAGTCTAAGTGGATCAAGGGCCTCCACATAAAACCAGAGACACTGAAACTAGCAGAAGAGAAAGTGGGGAAGAACCTCTAATACTTGGACACAGAGAAAACTTCCTGAGCAGAACACCAATGATTTATACTTTAAGAGCAGCTAAGGACAAACGGGACCTCATAAAATTGAAAATGCTTCTGTAAAGCAAGGGGCACTATTAATAGGACAAAATGACAACCTACAGTTTGGGAAAAGAACTTTATCAACCCTATATCAGGTAGAGGGTTAATATCCAAAATATACAAAGAATTCAGGAAGGCAGACTCCAGAGAGCCAAAAGTGGACCTCAGAGCTAAAAACTCTAATAGATGAGAAACACTTAAAGGAATGTTTAATATCCTTAGTCATTAGGGAAACACAAATCAAAACGACCCTGAGATTCCACCTCACACCAGTCAAAATGGATAAAATAAAACACACACACACACATACACACACACACACACAGCTGACAGGAGATGTTGGTGAGGTTGTGGAGAAAGATGCTCACTTCCCAATTTTTTCTGGGATTACAAGATGGTACAACAATTCTGGAAATCAGTCTGGGGGTACCTCAGAAACTGGACATAGTACTACCTGAGGACCCAGCTATACTACTCCTGGGCATATACCCAAAAGATGCTCCAACATATAACAAGGACACATTCTCCACTATGTTCATAGAAGCCTTATTTATAATAGCCAGAATCTGGAAACAACCAAGATGTCCCTCTACAGATGAATGGATACAAAAAATGTGGTACATATACACAATGGAGTACTACACAGCAATTACAACAATGATTTCATGAAATTCACAGGGAAATGGTTATAACTAGAAAACTCTTCTCAAGGATAAAAGAACCTCTGGTGGAATCACCATGCCGGACCTAAAGCTTTACTACAGAGCAATTGTGACAAAAACTGCGTGGAACTGGTATAGTGACAGACAAGTAGACCAATGGAATAGAATTGAAGACCCAGAAATGAACCCACACACCTACGGTCACTTGATCTTCGACAAGGGAGCTAAAACCATCCAGTGGAAGAAAGACAGCATTTTCAACAAATGGTGCTGGCACAACTGGTTGTTATCATGTAGAAGAATGCGAATCGATCCATTCCTATCTCCTTGTACTAAGGTCAAGTCTAAGTGGATCAAGGAACTTCACATAAAACCAGAGACACTGAAACTTATAGAGGAGAAAGTGGGGAAAAGCCTTGAAGATATGGGCACAGGGGAAAAATTCTTGAATAGAACAGCAAAGGCTTGTGCTGTAAGATCGAGAATTGACAAGTGGGACCTCATGAAACTGCAAAGCTTCTGCAAGGCTAAAGACACCATCAATAAGACAAAAAAAACACCATCAGATTGGGAAAGGATCTTTACCTATCCTAAATCAGAAAAGGGACTAATATCCAATATATATAAAGAACTCAAGAAGGTGGACTCCAGAAAATCAAATAACCCCATTAAAAAATGGGGCTCAGAACTGAACAAAGAATTCTCACCTGAGGAATACCGAATGGCAGAGAAGCACCTGAAAAAATGTTCAACATCCTTAATCATCAGGGAAATGCAAATCAAAACAACCCTGAGATTCCACCTCACACCAGTCAGAATGGCTAAGATCAAAAATTCAGGTGACAGCAGATGCTGGCGAGGATGTGGAGAAAGAGGAACACTCCTCCATTGTTGGTGGGATTGCAAGCTTGTACAAGCACTCTGGAAATCAGTCTGGCGGTTCCTCAGAAAATTGGACATAGTACTACCGGAGGATCCCACAATACCTCTCCTGTGCATATATCCAGAAGATGTCCCAACCGGTAAGAAGGACACATGCTCCACTATGTTCATAGCAGCCTTATTTATAATAGCCAGAAGCTGTAAAGAACCCAGATGCCCCTCAACAGAGGAATGGATACAGAAATTATGGTACATTTACACAATGGAGTACTACTCGGCTATTAAAAAGAATGAATTTATGAAATTCCTAGCCAAATGGATGGACCTGGAGGGCATCATCTTGAGTGAGGTAACACAATCACAAAGGAACTCACACAATATGTATTCACTGATAAGTGGATATCAGCCCAAAACTTAGGATACCCAAGATACAAGATACCATTTGCTAAAAGCATGAAACTCAAGAAGAATGAAGACCAAAGTGTGGACACTATGCCCCTTCTTAGAATTGGGAACAAAACACCCATGGAAGGAGTTACACAGACAAAGTTTGGAGCTGTGATGAAAGGATGGACCATCTAGAGACTGCCATATCCAGGGATCCATCCCATAACCAGCTTCTAAACGCTGACACCATTGCATACACTAGCAAGATTTTGCTGAAAGGACCCAGATAATGCTGTCTCTTGTGAGACTATGCCGGGGCCTAGCAAACACAGAAGGGGATGCTCACAGTCAGCTAGTGGATGGATTACAGGGCTCCCAATGGAGAAGCTAGAGAAAGTACCCAAGGAGTTAAAGGGATATGCAACCCTATAGGGGGAACAACATGATGAACTAACCAGTACCCCAGAGCTCTTGTCTCTAGCTGCATATGTATGGAAAGATGGCCTAGTCGGCCATCACTGGAAAGAGAGGCCCATTGGACTTGCAAACTTTATATGCCCCAATACAGGGGAATGCCAGGGCCAAAAGAATGGGAATGGGTGGGTAGGGAAGGAGAGGGGGTATGGGGGACTTTTGGGATAGCATTGGAAGTGTAATTGAGGAAAATATGTAATAAAAAAATATTAAAAATTTAAAAAAAAGAAAATATTATCCTGAGTGAGATAACCCAGACACAAAAGAACACACAGAGTATATACTTACTAATAAGTGGATACTAACCCAAAAGCTCACAATGCATATTGTATAACATACATACCATATGGAACATAGAAAGAAGGAATATCAGGGAGTGGATGCTTCAGTCTTCCATGGAGAGGGAACAGGACGATTGTGGGAGAGGGGGACAAGGGAGGGAGAAAGGAGGAGATGTGAGAGAGGTACATATGATCAGGAAACCGAATAAAAATAGGTAGAAGGGGGGATTAAGAACTGGGGATAGCCACTGGAGGGTCCCAGACACCGGAGAAACTTGAGGTTCACAAGGCCCAATGGAATTGACTTCAACCTTAATGAGCAGAGAAGGGGGAGATAGAACCTGTTAAGACTACCTCCCGTGGATAAGCATGGCCCCTGGATAAGGGATCTGCCACCCACCCATCTCAAAGTTCTTTTTAGCCTAGAAATGTTCCTCTCCAAAGGAAGAACAGGGGAAAAATGGAAAAGAGACTGACCATAGAATGGCTCCACCTGGGGATCCATCCTGTATGCAAACACCAAACCCAGCACTCATGCTGGGGTCAAGAGGCTCTTGTGGAGAGGAACCAAGGGTGGCAGTTCCTGGGGAGGTCTGGGCAGCAATTGACCAATGCAGGGGCAGATGCTTGGAGCCAACCATCAGGCAGAACTTGGGGAACCATGTCAGGGATCTGGCAGAAGGACTGGAGAAGTGGAGAGGTATTGCAACCCCATTGGATGAACACATACATGCAAACTAACAATAAAAATAAAATATGTTAAAAATACTTATCAAAACAAAACTTGAAAATTATTTCTTAGGTGATGAAATAAGATATATACACTATTTAATTTGAAAATAAAAATCAATCTCATTGTCAATATATTGCAAGTCCTTTAAAATCAGCAATGTTTGCTGCTATTCTTTCGAAATTTATATTTTATTTTCTCAAATTGAGTCTGCAATTGAAGTTACATGAGATAACAATTTTATTATGCATTTTTAATAGTCTAGCAGTGTGAAATATTCAGAATTTTACAAAACCTGGAATCATACTCAAAGTTCTTTTAAAAAATAGTGTACATCAGATATGAGGGTGGGGAGACAGGAGAGAAGCCCAGATGGTCAGGAGAATGAATAGAAATATGCAACAGTGTTGGATTGAGGCGGGGGACCCTTTAGAAAGTCCCAGACATCATGGATAAGAGATGCTTCCAGGACCCAATGGGGACAATCTTAGTCAAAGCGCACAACAGTAAATGGCCCTCATTTAAGGCATGGTGCCACCCACCATCTTCAAAATTTTTGACCAACAATTTTCCTGTCTAAAGGAAATTTACAGATAAAAATGGAGCAAGACTGAAGAAAAGGCCATCGAGGGACCAGACCAACTTGGGATCCAACCCATATGCAGACACCAATCCTACATCCAATACAGGGCTAATATACAAAATATACAAAGAACTCAAGAAGGTAGATGCCAGAGAACCAGATAATCCTATTAAAAATGGGATACAGAGATAAACAAAGAATTCTAAACTGGGAAATTTCCAATGGCTGAGAAGCACTTAAAGAAATGTACAACATCCATAGTCATCATGGAAATGTAAATCAAAATGACCCTGAGATTCCACCGCACACCAGTCAGATGGCTAAGATGAAAAATTCAGGTGACAGCAGATGCTGGTGAGGATGTGGAGAAAAGGAACACTCCTCCATTGCTGGTGAGATTGCAGGCTGGTACAACCACTTTGGATATCGATCTGGAGGTTCCTCAGAAAATGAAAATAGTTCTACCTGAAGCCCCAGCTGTACCATTCCTGGCCATGTACCCAAAAGATGCTCCAACATATAACAAGGACACATGCACCACTATGTTCATAGCATCCTTACTTATAATAGCCAGAAGCTGGAAAGAACCCAGATGCCCCTCAACAGACGAATGAATACAGAAAATGTGGTACATTTACACAATGGAGTACTACTCAGCTATTAAAAACAATGAATTCATGAAGTTCTTAGGCAAATGGTTGAAACTAGAAAATATCATCCTGAGTGAGGTAACCCAGACACAAAAGAACACCCATGGTATGCACTCACTGATAAGTAGATTTTAGCCCATACTAGTAGGAATTTTATGGTAGTCAGAATGTCTTGTGGCTGTGGTAATTGGAGGATACATACTACCAGACAAGCAGGCAGCAGAAAGATGAGTGCTGGCTATCATATGACTTTTCCCTCCCTATTTTAATCTACTCTGTGACTCCAGTGTAGAAGGTGTTGTGAGTAATTTTCAATCTAGAGCTTCCCAAGGCAATTAATTCTCAAAACACTGTCAATAAATGTCTAGAGCTCTGTTTCCTAGGTAATTCTAAATATCTATAGTCGAGTTCATCATGAACTTCTTAAATTTTAAAAAGGAATATTTCAAACTTTATTGGTAGCATTAACTGATATAGTGAGTGCAAATAAATTTATGACTAAAGAACATTAATTGAATATACATATACCAATAAGCTCTTCCCTGTCTTTACTCAAAGATTTCCAGGTGAGTGGACAAGTCAGACTAAGGCACAGGAAAGTAAATGAGATGATTACATAGAGCAATTTATGGTGTAAGAAAAGTATTCAGACAACTTATCTATGAGGAGATCAATGGTAATAATTTCTAAACCTAAACCAGCATGAATGATCTAAAACAGAATGGCAGGGGAAAGAAAGATGTATCTATTTGTATATATACGTGTGTGTGTGTATGTGTGTGTGTGTGTGTGTGTGAAAGAGAAAGAAAGAGAGAGTGAGAGAGAGAGAGAGAGAGAGAGAGAGAGAGAGAGAGAGAGAGAGAGAGTTATAGCAGGGCTTGCATTATTGCCTATGCTGTTCTCAAACTTGTAGATTCCTGCTTTGTCTTCCTAACTATATGGTACTGTAGATATTCAAAATCATTATTTTCCTTTGGCAGAATTTGGTACCAACTAAGTGACCAATGCATAAAACTGATTTTACATCAACTTTAATGCCCTAGCAAGTGACTGAAAATCATAAAAGACAAAATATTTCTTATGTAACCATAAAAATAATAGAAAACAACAATGCAAGCAATGGCAACCGTCAATCCATCTAGCATGCAGCACATATTTTGCTTCATGTTTACTGACATAGTATATTTTCAGTCTCAGAGATCTAAACAAGCTTCCCAAGCAACAAACAGGAAACCATTTAATGCAGTTCCCAAAGAGTACGACTACAAGCCATCAAGCACACACACACACACAAACACAAACACGAGAGAGAGAGAGAGACAGAGAGACAGAGAGACAGAGAGAGACAGAGAGAGAGAGACAGAAACAAAGAAAGATACAGAGACACACAGAGAAAGAGAGAGGTGAGAGATGGAGAGATGAAAAAAAGAGACAGAGAGAGACACAGACACAGAGAGGGTGTTCAATCATTCATGATAAACTGCAGCAAGGCCACATTCTAATCTCACATGCTTAATGAAAATTACTATGGCTGTAGGAAAGATAGAAAAATTCTCATTGTCTTTTTTTATATGTAAGGATTATCTAATTAACTTAATTTTCCAGGAAGGGAATTTGCATTGAAAGAAACATGTTTGGAAATTTTATATCTTAAGAATTATTTCCACCACAACAATTTGACTTTCAAGTTTTTACAATGGAACAAAAGTAAATCAATTTAGAAAAAGTTCTGCTTTGAATTGACATGTTAATCCTGGCTAGTGATAAGAATTAAGTATATCTCCAGATGCTCACTTTCAGTCAGGGCCATCACCATAAAGTAGGGATCCCACACTCTACAGTGTACTGCCTTGCTAAATGATACTGCTTAGTAGATTAGGTGTTTCACAGTACTTTTCAATTATGATTTCATTTAAATATAAGTCATCATATTTCAAAGACAACCTGCTATATTTACATTCATTTTATAGTCTCCCCTGTCCTTCTCTATGTCTAAAGCTATGACGAGTAGACCATTCAATGCGGTTATGTTAACCAACTTTTGGTTACACTTAGTCAATGAGAGGTACCAGCCAGAGACTGACATATTGAAGAACAGGACTACTTTGGTATAGTTTTTTTCATGCCAAGTAACAAGAACTAGCATTGCTAGCAGACTATTCTAGTTGACATACCTCTTCTATACAGGCTTGAATAATGGCTTCTCTTGTGCTCACTGTTCAAGAGATAGCAGTGGCTCCCTATTTTGTTATCTCTTTGGTATCAACACCCCATCTAATGGTCTTAACCCTAACCACATACTTATTAAGAGTTCTTTTTTTAAACATTTAAAATAATTAATATAGGCATATATATTAAAATGACCAGGCAAGTTCAAGTTTCTACCTCTTTAAGAAAACACTGATAATATATTTGTAATAGATACATTTATTTATGAATAACCATGGTTGTGTATGGCAACCATACACACTTATTAGTATGAGGTGACAACCAAACCCCTCTCATATTAGTGAGACCCATGCAGATATAGATCATTATAAAAATGAGTTATACTTGGTAAGTATTCAGCAAATGATGTGTGAACATAATTATTTTAGCTATTAACAAGGAAAATGAATTTAAGTAAACGTTTATATTCACAGGTATAAATAAGTTGGTATTTACATTATGAAGGGGTCACACGGTCTGTGTTGCTTAGTTCAAATATATGTATATAGAAGAGAAATTGTTCTGCAGATTACTTCATTCATCTCATAAAGTGGCCTTGTCATTGTAGGGAATAGTTGATTAATAAGAATTTTTAATATTCATCCATAGTTGGACTTCTAGTACCAATCTAATAGCAGTAGCGTTTTCTATGTAGTTCCTCTTTTGTGTCCCCCATGAAGTGTAGAATGACCAGTATCACTTCCAAGAGTGCAGCTAATGTGATGGTAAGAGACTCAAAGCTATCAATTACAATCCCTCCTTGTAGCTATTGCTAGATTGGTTCACTGCTATCCTCATTGTCACATGACTTGTGAACTAACAGAAAAATAAATAGGAAAACACCAGGTATGTTGAGTGGAGTGGAGGAACACAATTAGTGCACATGATGTGCATGTAAGAAAATGTCTCTGGAACACAGAGCTGTGTATAATGGATATAAAAACACAAGAAAGAAATTAAAGTGTGTGAGATTTCAGAAACAAAGACACTGGTGTAAGGAAAATTCCAATTCACAACACAAACCTGATTTTCTTCGACGCTTTTCTCTCTCATGGATATGTTGATTTGGGAGAGTCATAGAGAAGGCAAAACAAGTAAACAAAGAAACCATAAAGGAAAAAATTAAATAAGGTACTGGAAATATAAAATATTACAAAGGCGATAGATGCCTTGGCGGTTAAGATTGCTGACTGTTTTGGAGGTACTGGTTTGCTTTCTGAATTTCATTTCAAATTTTGTTAAATTTAGCTTTTCTTTGGAGGCTCTTTTTTTTAAATTTTACTCTCTTGTCTTGAATTGTTTTCATCAAATTGTTTGTTTGAATTATTGTAGTTATCACTGAGGCATTATTCATATCTTTAAAAGTGCTTGACCATAATTACTATTTTTAAATTCTTTTGTGCTTCAGCTACACTGTTTTTTTCCTCAGGACTTATTACAATAAAGGTATCGGTTTCTGGAGATGGGATGTTGTATTGGTTACTCATGATTGTATTTTTCAGATTGTATCTAGGCATCTGGGTTTGTGGCATTTGTGGTGTTTGCTGGTAAAGATATCTAGTAACACTTTGGTTAGGCAGGTGATTGGTTCTTTGGTTTCTGTTAGTCCACCTGTTGGACAGGTGCCAGAATAACAGAATGATGTTTAGCTTCAGTCTGGGAGCCACCCTGGGTTTTTGTTCAGAATCTAGTTGGTCCCAGATTTGAAGAACTGGTTGGAATTCTGGGTTAGACTTCTCGTAATCCAACTTCATTAGAGTGGGTGGGATGGGCTATCAGGCAGGAGAAGGGGACTGACTTTTGGGATTTCAAGTGAGACTTGGGGTATAGACCCATAACAGAGTCATAATAGGGGGTACCATGGATGCAGCCATGGATGGCAGTAAGTCCCATTGGAATGCAAAGGGACGGGGCATGGGGGAGGTTAAGGTATGTGTGTATCTGGGGCCCAATTATGGATCCCCTAAAGAGAAGAGAGTGGAGAAGGAAGACACAAGTGGTCTGGGTCCCAGAGTGGGTTCTCCTGTTAGAGAGCAGTGCTACAGTTAGTGGGACATCATAAAAATAATCGAAATGGGCTGTATGGAACGTCTAGGAGGCTGTTCAGAAAGACCTATGGGAATGCTGAGTTCACATGTAGAGTGGTAGCCAAGTACTCAGGATTTGGAAATTAGCTAGGAGGAGGGACTGAACCAAAGGCTATAATTAATAACAGTATCAAAATAGGTAGGCAGTTAATAGCTCAAAGCTGTCTCAATTATTATTAAAAGACAGATGCACACATTCAATTTTTGTGTTCAAATAAAAATTCCAGTTTGAGAGGTTGTTGTGGACAAGCAGTGTGAAACATTGATAGACAGTATATTATTTATCAGTCTTTGCACATAGCATGTTCCTGCTAGTGTACAGTACCCCAATAAGCCCTAGACTAAAATGGGCAGCATTGCCTTTCTCTTTAGCGACGGCCATTTCTCTACATTCTCTTTGTTTATTTTAATATTTCCTAGCATGTAATCAGACAACAATTACCTGGGTGAAGTGATGAGACATGCTGGTTATAAATACTCCTCAGCCATGGTGTGGTCCATAGGCGTCTACTCCTTGGTACAAAGATGTAATTTCTGTGCATTTTCATGTCAGTTGAAAATTTATATTGATGGAAGCATTAGACCTCAAAGTGGCTTCTATTCTAAAACTCTGTCATGGGTTATTGATTTAACTGACATTTAAACTATCATAGCATACCACAAACATACACAGATCCTTATATAACCTTGTCAAAATCAATAAAATACAGGTACAGATGGAAAACAAGCCCAAATAAGAAAATGGTATTGCATTAGTTGCTTTAAGAATTAAAAGAATTAATCAGAATTCCTTATTATTTCTGGCATCAAGCTTGGAAGCCTAATTGTGCACACTGGGGCATTGTCATCATCATCTTGATGTGAGGACTACTGAATTATGAACTATTCCCTCATCTTTCATATGCTACAATTTCTTTCAAGTTCATGGTGCCCATATTTGTGAAGATAATTAAGTTAATATACAAAAGATTTAGACCGTAGAAAAAGATGTATGTAAAATAAGAAAATTTATTTTTTCATTTATTGTGAATGTCAGACTGTTGGTCTGGAGATTATTATTTTGAAAAACAAAACCTCAAGGTGTCAAAGTAGTTTATTATTTAACGTGCTCAGCTACTTGTACTAAACTGTAACAATTACATTTTCTGGTTATTACGTAGAGATAGTAATATTTCAAAAGCAAATTGGTTGTCAAAGGAAATTAAGCATTCCTAAGTATATACATGTATCACCTGAAAGGAACGACTATTTCTTTCACATAAAAAGAAAACTAAAAGAGATGTGCTTTTTATGAAAAAGCAATATATTTCCACTTTCCATATTTAAGTGAAGCCAATTCCATTTACTTAGAAAAATTCCACTCACTTAAAAGTATCAGAAGTTATAACCCATTTCTGGAGAGGCTATGGGAATCAGAACAAGCAGACAAAATTTATTTGATCATAGAACTGAATAATTACAGACTCTGGAATTTTAAAACAAAAATTTAAAGTCAAATATTAGAGTTACTATATGACCCTTATATAACCTTTGTATAAAACAGAAATTGGAATAACACAGGTATTATAGTTCAACAGTTATTGACTACATACTTAAAGCAAAAGTAAATTCAAACACCACACACACATGCATGTTCTCTCTCTCTCTCACACACACACACACAACCAGGTGTTAGTAATAAGTGTAGCGACTTAGGAATGATGAATACTTGACAACTAAACAAATAGGCAACTGGAAAATAGAAACTCTTTAAAAAGATTGTGTCTAGTCATGCTACAAAGGTTTATGGGAATATAAGAAAGAAAATAAGACAGTCCAAATATACTTATTTCAGTTTCTGTATTATATTCCAGTTTCTTATAATAAGATTTATTAAACGTGGTAATTTCCCAAAATTATTTTATGAGAAGTATGAAAACATTAATATGAGTATGACATACCTATTAATTGGAAGATAAGTTTAAATTTCCTTTCAAACTGATGGACGATTTTAATATTTAATAACCACAAGCCACCATAGAGGTTTTTTTATGGCTAAATGACATCTTTTCCCATAATGTTGACAAAACAGATGCAATAGCATTTTTAAAGCAAATATAATATCTCAATACTGTGTAATATACAATTTCGATTTACAGCAGTTGCATTATGGGTATTAAAATTGGTTTTTTACTTTTTTATAATATACTAATCAATGTTTAAACTGACTCAGAGTAGGGTTTAGGCACAAGACCCTGTTCTAATTTCTTTTCTGGTGTTTTGATGAGATGCCCTAATACAAAGCAACTTAGGCGAAAAGAGGGTTTATTTTAACTTTACAATTTCTGATTGCAGTTGTGGTGTTTGTGTAAGAAGGTCCCACATAGGCTCATATATTTCACAATGTGCTACTCAAAAGTAGATACCCACAATACCATAATGAAAGTGAAACAACTTCAGGATTTCCTTGTCTGACTTACTGACATACAAAGAACATTTGGTTATGAACTGGTAAAATTATTTACAGTTCTGTGTATATTAGATATAATTCTGTAATCACGAATGTGTTTCTCCCCATTTATTTCACAACAGAATAAATGATTAGAGAAAGCTTTCAAAGATGCTAGAAAGTGTACATTTATTTGTGGGAATGGAACATGCAGATAGAAAGGAAGCAAAGATACTTGCTTTAAACGACAATAAAAAGTAGAAGAAAAAGAAAAAATGTTAGCTTCCACTAACTGATCTTTTAGTTAACAGTCCATGCTGGAGAGTGATGGCATAAATGAGTTACTGTATACATGCAGGTTTTGAAGAGTTTGAACAAATTTATGTCCAGTGAAAAGAACTAGTAGCAATAGTAAGTTCTCACCTGGCATTATTTATCACACACCTACATTATGTCCCTGGTTGGTTGAATAAAGAATTCAACCGCAAACAGCAAGGAGACTCACAGAGTCATATTTATTACAGCAGGGATTGTATAAATTGGCTTTGTGTGGATTTATGTTACATGTAGGGTATATGTGGGGCAGGTGACTGATAGTCCCCTCCCAAATCCTTCTTTTTTTTCTCTCTCTCTCTTTTTTTATTGGCCATTTTCTTTATTTACATTTCAAATATTATTCCCTTTCCCAGTTCCTCCCACCTTCTGGAAATCCTCTATCCCAACCTCCCTCCTCCTGCTTCTATGAGAGTGTTCCTCCACCCAACCATCCACTACCACCTCCTTGACCTCGATTTCCATACACTGTGGTATCTATCGAGCTTACATAGGACCAATGACCTCTCCTCCCAAGGCCATTCTCTGCTGTATGAGCAGCTGGAGCCATGTGTACTCAAAGCCTTCTTCAACATATCTCTTACCATAACCTTTTTGAAAAGCCTCCTGGTAGCAACTGCCAGTCAATGGTACTTTAGTAGTGCTGGAGTATTTGGGGAATACAACATTTTTACAGTATACACCTCATAGCTAGAAACATTTCTTGATATCTAGGAAGAGCCTAACTCGGGTTCAGGCTGTTTGAACACAAAGGAATGCTTTTATTGGTCATGAGATATTGTTAAAGTTTCCTTGGCTTCTCCATGTCTAACTCCTTGACAATTCAAATGCAAGCATAAATAAAAACACAAAGCTGAATTCCCTTTTGTTTCATTTCTAAAATAAATATACAATTACTTATCAGATGAGCACCAGGAATATATGTGCAATGAATGTGTATGAAAGGTGTATTAAATGTGTAATGTATAATGAATACTTGTTAAGTTAATAGATTCACCTATAATAAGTGGTGAAAAGAATCTAGCATGAAACAAATTGTTTTTGATGGGCATGAAAAATGAGAGAACTAAAAGTACAATTTATATTATTGGCACACAGTAATTTAAATCATAAAATTCTAGTTTCAATGTATAATATCAATTTAAAAATAATAGCAATGCCCCATTTTTCTTTTAATTTCATCATCATCCTGTATTAAGTGTGACTCACTAGCCAAGTATAAATCGCACTGTCAATCACTGTCACCATTTGACAAACAGATGTACATCACAATCAATGACCAACCACATTACTGCTGCCATAGTAGATCAGTTATTGACTATTTGATATGCTGCTAAATAGTTGGTCCACAGTCAGAGAAGGAGGATGGTGTGCTGACTTCTCTGTCAGTGTTAAGTAGCTTGACAGCTTCAAAAAGTCGATAATAGTCTGAGGAAATTGACTTGGAGAGATGAATATATTATGAAGAAATAAAAGTGACTTACGCTGTTAAAAAGTACAATTAAAATGCAGCTGAAGGGGGAATATAGGAGGAAGTGCTGGTTGTGAAGAGATAGATGCCACCACTCTTCTATACATTCATGAAATGCAACCATAAGACTCCAGAGAGAGCAACTGTGGAAACTGGAAGAGGAAAAAGACACTCCAGATGACAAAACACTGTAAAATCTTCACAGTAAGAGGAACCTGAGGAGAAATTTCAAAGCATTGAAAAGGTCAGATTCAGCCTTTGGCCTGTTTGTCTGTTACTTGTGAAACCAGAATTTATTTATTTTCCTTACATGCTTTGAAAAATATGTAAGAATAGGGCATGGAGGGAAGAGAGTGGCAAGTAAATTCTAAAATATTTACAATTTGGCCCTTTTTAGAAGTCTGAGAGCCTCTCACTGCAGCAGTGAAGTAGACAGAAAATAACTTAATATCAATCTAAAATAAGATTACAGAAACTTTGGATGGAAACAGAAACAACTTACATGCTTTAAGAGATGCTGAATTAAGAACTCTACAAGGACAAGTTACAGAGGGGATCAAGAGGCACAGAATATGGACGCCTCGATCACCCATCTCATGTCACAATTCATATGCTGTGATTATATTTTTCTTACATCTCATAATCTTTCATCTGGCTACAAACATTGCTCAGAGCCTGATATTCCCAATAAAACTGCATACAGTGAGGTGTCTGTCTCAATTTGAAAATCCTTGGCTTTATAAAGTGAGTACATTTCCAGGCTGATATATTATTTTCTAGGATATAAACACTGTATTTGGCAGGGGTGCTGCCAAAGGTCCAGAAACATAAAATTTAACTTGAAAAATTGTCACTTCCTTGGGAGTATCCATAAGCTTCAAAGAAAACAAATAAAGATTCAAAGGTGGGCTGCTCAACAACCCATAGAAAAATGAAGCATATTCAGCATATTTTACAATACTGTTATCTTCAGAGTAACTGGGGTACATGAAATGTAGTGGAATTTCATAAGCTGCCATAGCAGAACTAAGCAAGTGGATTCTGATGTATTGGTTTTGACAAGCCATTTATTCTTTTTAATAGTGATGATAATAATAAGGCACTAGACTATTAGCAACATCCCAACAAAGGAGAAACAACTTTTCTAAATTTAGATACACTTCAATTTTCATATGAACAGCTCTGTTATAAAGATCATTTGCTTCTCTTCTATAAATTTTATGAAATCCTGTCTTGAGGCACAGGCTTTAAACACTGACCAGGACACAGTACAGTACTGGTTAACCCCTAAGCTTGAGTCATTTCTCACAGAAGAATGTGGAGAATGGTGTCATTCAAGTGCACTGCCTCATTTTAATTCTTTAGTGATCATTAACTTCATTTATTAGTACATTTATTACATTTATCTAGAAAGACACACCGAGGGAGGGAGAAGGAGAGGAAGGGAGGAGATAGAGAAAGAAAGACTGTGAGGCAGGGAGAGAGAGAGAGAGAGAGAGAGAGAGAGAGAGAGAGAGAGAGAGAGAGAGAGAGAGAGAGAGAGAGAGAATTGCCAGGATTTGAAGGGCTCTTTTTTTTTCTGCTGCCTAGGAGCTGAGGGGTTGAACGCTCAGGTAGTGAGCTTGACAGCAAATGTCTGTCTGCTAATCCATTCCATGATGTCCTCAAAATCTAGGACATAATTAGCTAGAGTTGAAAATTTTTCAAACTTCTAGGGTGAGGAAAGGAATAAAAGAGTGCAGATATAAAGACTAAATAATTGTTATCTCAGAGATAAAATGTGCTAAGCTGATTGTACAACTTTGAAGAGAGAAAGCAGGGTATGATCCACATGATTGTATGAAATAACCATACCAGATATAGCTTGAATAGTAACATGATAGGGCTTATACATAGTTTGTTTGGAGTATATACAACAAAGGAAAATAAATAATTTATCATATCCAAGTAATTAGCATTGTCTTGTCAACTGCAGTATTTTATATTAAATACCATACCATCAAAGACTATGTTTTCCTTTTAAGTATTTTTATGTGAATTAAAATTCTTTTGGCACTATAACATTGTTTATTATTATAAAGTGCCCATTTTTATTTTAACATAAAACATAAGTCATTACAAATCAGCCAACGTTAATAATAAATGCGTTAATAGTAATAAATAATAAGAAAATCATCAGGCATTTTGATATGCTGACTTCAGAGCCCTCCAGAGTGAATTCCAAGAGCATGCAAGCCTTTCATTGTTTGGTGTTAATCTTGTAAAGCCTTTGTTTATGGGAAGCCTTGATTTCTGCTCCATTGTCTTGTCCCATTTAGATCCTCTCTCTGTTGACACACTGCCTCAGCAGCAACTAATGGTAGTCATTAAAATGTGCTCAAATTCTAGAAGATGTATACAGTAATATGATTCTAGAGGATTTTAATAATTGAAGAGGCAGCCACTTTCTCTGGTGCTTGAAATGATCTGGCTAAATTTCAAATGGGAAATTACATTCTGTCTGTCTATATTCCCTAGTATTTTCATTTGCTTGGGAGCATCTTAGGAACAAAGTAAACAAGCAAAATAAAAATAAAAATTGCAAATTTATCACCAAATAGAAAGAGACACCCAAATCACCCATATCATCCTCTTATCTCCAGACCCAAGCAGTTTGTGTTATAAACTTCAGCATCATGGCTATGGACAGTTAGAATCTGTGGCAGTGTTTATTGAGAAAATATTGAAATAAGTTTCTGGCAATCTCAAACTTTTCCTTTTTTATTTATCTATTTTCAAGTTGAAAGGGCACTAGAAACTAGAAACGCAGGCAAATCCAAAGCTTTAATAGAAAGTAAATGAAGGCCTCTGATGTCATATTGACATGTCACATAATTCAAAGGGGCTGTTACCACACATCACCCTCAGCAACAATTGTCACATATTAAGGTAGTTAGGCAGACCCCCATATATAACCATTATGCATCAAAGTTCTTTACCAGCTATTCTGTTAAGAATTTTTCCATACATTGGTGGGATATCAGAACATTATAAATGGTTATTTTGGAGACCGTGGAGCATGGTATTGGAATATTTCTCCTCTATGAAATATTGCCTCTAATGGTTTGCACACCATATGAAAAAGCAAGTGCATCAGCTTTTGCTTCATGACAATACAGCAGAACATTTTTTTTCTCCATTTCTCCTGAGGCATATTTTTAAGAGGTATTTCACTGAACTGTTAGAAATAAGTGGTATTACCTCCCTGTTGAAAAAATGATGGATAGTGGAATTGGGAGGTTAAATGGTTTGCCCACTATCTCATGCTAAGTTATTGGCAGAGGAAATACAGAATAGCCTCTGGACTTTAAATCTGTTGCTTAGATACTGATCCACAATAGCTCCCAAATGACTTAAACTACAGAGTACCACAGAATTTGAAGATTCAAAAAAGATCATGCCTTCACTGAAATGAAAAGTAGTCAATTCTATCACCATATTGTTCTATACAGAAGCCATTTGATCATTTTCATCAAATAGGTTTTTTTATTAACATATCCCATTTAGTTTTGAGTTATCACAATACCATAAATACATTCATACATGATACTCAATTGCAAATGTATACTGGAAAAATACTAGTCTAACTTAAATAATATCTTTGAAATATACATAGGTAAAAGAAATCACATTGTGATGGTTTGTATATTCTTGGACCACGGAGTGGCACCATATGAAGGTGTGGCCTTGTTGGAATAGGTGTGATCTGGTTGGAATAGGTGTGTCACCGTGGGTGTGGGCTTAAGACTCTCACACTAGTTGCCTGGAAGTCAGTCTTCCACTAGCAGCCTTTGGATGAAGATGTAGAACTCTCAGCTCTGCCTGCGCCATGCCTGCCTGGATGCTGCCATGCTCCCAACTTAATGATAATGGACTGAACCTCTGAACCTGTAAGCCAGCCCCAGTTAAATGTTGTTTTTTATAAGACTTGCCTTGGTCATGGTGTCTGTTCACAGCAGTAAAACCCTAACTAAGACACACATAAAGAGATTCAAAAGGAAAATGAATATATACTTACCTTATCTGAGTTAAAATGAGCATTCTAACACATTTTAGATAATATATGTTCTTAAGTAAACCATTTTACTAAATAGAAAATTAAAATTAATAATACTTTATTTTACCATATAAAATATATTTTAATTTAAAGTATACAAATTTGGTAAAATTTGATTTGGGTCAGAACAGTCTACCCAGAAAAAAAAAATTGATTTCTGTCAGTTTCCTACTGAAAGAAAAATGTGTCATTTCACATATTTAATGACTTTGTACCTTCTTATTCTACTGGAAATATTATAAAATAATAATATTTATGAGTTCCTTCTTGATGACCAGGAGGGGTAGAGCGAGGTAGATATCTTCCCCAGTTCCACGAATACATATTGTTTATCCATGGGGAATTTTGATTTCCTGCTCTGATACCTCTTATGACTATTACTTTAATTCCTGTGTAAACCCACCAATGTCTGAGGTGACAGTATAGACAAGAGGAGAGTATAAACCTGTAGGACTCAAATTCATGGAGAACCATGGGAGACAACTATGTCTAAAACCATAATTTCTTTAAATTGAAGAGAGTAGCAAATTGAACACAGGAGATAGCATCAGTATGCACTTGTATGATTCATTGTGTTACTTTGTTCACAATCAGTAATTTACAAAATTGTAGCACTTGAGAACACTCCAGAGCATTCAGATTCTGAGCAATATGTTTATACTGCAATCAAATGCTCCCCTTAAGATGGAATACATCTTAATCTATAATTTAAAAAAAAGTCCACTCTCCTTCCAAGTACTTCTTTGGATTTACAATTACACATTTGCAATTGTGTTTCTGAATATAATGCCAATATGTCTTTTAAAATAATTTTTGACATTATAATTACATCATTTCTCCCCCCATTCCCTACATCAAAATCTTCCCAAATACCTGCTGACCTCTGACACTCTTTCAAGTATATTTCCTCCCTTTAATTGTTGCTATATTCACACTCATATACTCAGTGTGTGTACACTTATATATTACTAAATATATAAATACAACCTGTTCTTCCTATATATTGTTAAAGGCCTGTATATGTTTGCAGTACTGACTATTTGATAAAGGTCAGTATTTTGTGGAACATCTGCTCCTTTGCATCATTTCTTTAATGAGTATCTAGTTTGTGGCTTCATCTTGATTATTTGCACCCATGTCAGCACAGTGATTATAAACATGAAAATACTGTATCATGTCTTCTTCACACTCGTAGTTCATCAGAGTTCAATGGTCCTACATGTTTTATAATCTCTCAACCTTTTACATACCCATGTATGTCTACAAACCCTTGGAGATTTTTACTGTGACATAATATCTCCTTTCCATTTTCCTTTCCCTTAGATGAATGCATATTGGTCTACACATTCTATAGGAAAGAACAACTCTACTGTAAATAGTGGTCTAAGGTTATAGTTACATAGAATCAAATATTCCGAGATAAATAATTTTGTGTATTATTGATAAAACTTTATGATTAAATGAAATACTATAACATTTATTTAATTTATTACTTCTCTATGGAAATCTGCCTTTTGTTTTAAGGTATCTATGTTGATTCCTTCATTATAAACACAAATGTAATTTAAATGGTAGTGTATCTTATACATAGAAGGCATTCTATAAACTCATAGGCAGATATCCTAATTTCTAAGTAAAATTATCTTCATGTTTTAATAAATGATACAGTGCTGAATTTTAAAAGCATACTTACTTATCTATATTACTTAATAATTTATAAATTAATAATGAAAATTAATGCACTGTTAAACTGTTGTATCCAAAATATGATAATTAAATTCAAACAACTTATGCAGTTTCTCTAAGTACTTATTACTTTTAATTTTTAATTTCTTAAAATTGAATTAAATACTACTGATCCATGAGCATGAAAGATTCTGTCTTCTGATATCGTCTTCAAAATTTTTCTTCAAAGACTTGATGTTTTAGTTATCCAGGTATTTCATTTGCTTGGTTAGAGATACTCCTACATATTTGATATTATTTAACTCTATTGTGAAAAGAGTTGTTTCCATGATTTCTTTCTTAGATCATTTGTATATGAGAGAGCTACTGAGTTTTGAGAGTTAATTTTGCAAACAGCTATGGTGCTGAAAGTATTTATCACCTGTAGTAATTCCCCAGTAGTATTTCTAGGGTCATTTATGAATACTATCAAATCATCTGCAAATAAATTATGCCTTTACAATTGGTATCTGCTCAGTCACTTTCAGTTCTCTTAATAAGCTTTAGCTTAGATTCCAAATACTATACTGAAAACAGATGGAAAAAGTAGACAACTTTGTCTTCTTCTTGATCTTTGTGGAATTGCTTTCAGTTTCTCTCCATTTAAGTTGATGTTGGCTATGGACTTGCTGTAAACTCCTTTTATTATGTTTAGATATGTACCTTGCATTCTTAATCACTCCATGACTTTATCACACTGGTTTTTGCATCCATCCTATGAAAATCAATCACATATTCAGAGTAAGTACCATCAATATTCCAACATAGTTCTTACAGGCTTTAATAGGACAGTTACCAGTTCCATATGGAAAGACACACACACACACACACACAAAGTATCTCTAACACAGTTCTGAAAATAAAAGAACTATTGGTCGTCTCCTGACCTCAAATTTCAAATTCTAATACAAAGTCATCATAATAAAAACAGCAAGATATTTGGGTAAAAACAGACATGTTGATCAATAGAATCGAACTGAAAACCTGTACACAAAGCCATATCCCCACAGACATGTGATTTTTAATAAAGACGGCAAAAAAAAATACACTGGAAATAAAGACAGCATCTTTAAAAAATCATGCTGGATGAAATAGATGTCTGCGTGTAGGAGAATGAAGATAGAATCATACTCACTAAAACTCCACTCCAGCTGGATCAAAAACCTCAACATGAAACCAGATACACCGGACCTGAAACAAAAGGAATTGGGGAATGGCCTGGAATCCTTGGCACAGGAGAAGACTGTGCCAGTCTGATTAGTATATTATTCATGCACATGCTAAGACTGGCAATGAATGGGACTCCATGGAACTAAAAGCAATTGCAAGGCTACTCACACCATCATTTAGTTAAAGCAGCAGCCTACAAAATGGGATAATATGTTTACCAATTCTATATCCTATACAGGACTAATATCCAAACTATATAAAGAATCCAATAAACCAGATATAAAAATACAAATAATCAACTTATAAATGAGGTAAATATTTAAGTAGACAGCTCTTAGAGGAAACCCATGTGATTGAGAAACACTTAAAGAAATGTTCAAAATCCTTTACCATCAAGGAAATGCAAATCAAAACCTCTCTGTGATCCTATCTTTCACCTGTCAGAATAGCTAAGACCAATAACATAAGTGACAGCTCATGCTGGTGAGGATGTGAAGTAAGAGGACTGCTCCTCTCTTTCTGGTGAGAGTGAAAACATGTACAGCTGCTATTGACATTAATATACTAGTTCCTCGGAAATTTGGCAATTGATCTATCACAAGACTCACCAAACCATTCATGGTCGTATAGCTAAAGGAGAGATACTCCACTCTACCCTCTACCGCAAGGATGCTTGCTCAACCACTTCCATTGTATTTTATTCATAATATCCAGAAACTGGACACAATATAGAATCCCCTCAACAGAATGAGTGAAAATGGGGGGGGGTTATATTTACACAATGGATTATTATTCAGCCATTAAATAAATTTGTAGACAAATGAAAGGAAATAGGAAAAAAACATCCTGAGTGAGGTAACCCAGACCTAAAAAGACACTTATAAGTAGATATTAGCCATTAAGCAAACCAAGCTAAAATTCATTTTATTATTAGATATTTTCTTCATTTACATTTCAAATGCTATCCCTAAAGTTTCCTATACCCTCCCCCTGCCCTGTTCCCCAAACTACCCACTCCCGCTTCCTTATCCTGGCATTCCCCTGTAGTGGGGCATATGATCTTCGCAAGACCAACGGCCTCTCTGCCCATTGATGGCCGACTAGGCCATCCTCTACTACATATGCAAATAGAGACACAGCTCTGGGGGGTACTGTAACTCAGAGAGGTTAGATAAAGAAGACAAGTATACTGGGGGTGCATGGATCTCTCTGGGAAATAGAAATAGAATATATTTTGTGGGCAAACTTGGTGCTGGTACAGAGACAAGAGAGGGACAGTTCAGGCGTGGGTGGGTAATCAGAATGAAAGGATGTGTGCAGAAACCACTAGAATTGGTAGCATTTGGTGGAGAGTGTGGAATCCTAATGCAATGGAAAGTTTCTGGAATCTACTAGGACTCCTAGTAATTAGGGATATGGCCTTTAAACTGTCTATCTCTTGTAGCAAGGTAAAGCTTCCTGTGGTGGAACTGGGATGTTTTTGGTTGAGTTCTTGTCAGAGAGGGTTTCATGGAGATCTCCTGTTAACACAGGTTGATGCTAGCTAGCAAAAAGTGTAGCTCTCTGCAAACTGAAAGTGGGAACTCATTACCATGGACAGCATCCACACAGCTCATTGAACATAAAGTGGTCTACCTGGTGCCTTCATTGAGCCTTCATCCATATATAGATACTAGTCATTAAATAAATGATAAACAAGTTACAATCTCTAAACCCAATAAGGTTAAGAATAGAGGAAGTGACTGAGGAGAGCACAAATCTCCATGAGTGGGGGAAATACAATAAATTTTATGGCTGGACTGGGACCATAGGGTCGGGATCAGGAGAATCAGGTTGGGAAAGGAGGAAAGATGGGATTGAGTGTGAGAATGTGATAAAAGACAGCTAGGCTCTTCCGGTCAGAAAAGCGCCAGGGCAGCTGGGGCGCAGGGTCGGCTGACACTCGCCAGCTACCCACAACACCCGCCACAGGATCTTAAGACTTCTGGTGAGTGGAGCACAGCTTCTGCTCCAATCCAATTGCGCGGGACCTGAGACTGCATTAGTTAGGGAAGCAGAAACCGGCCTGAGTAGGGCCACAGGCCTCATCCGGCCAGATCAGCGCCAGGGTAGCGGGAGAGCAGGGTTGCCTGACACCCGCCAGCTACCCACAACCCCCGCCGCAGGATTTTGGGACTGCTGGGGAGTGGAACACAGCTTCTGCTCCAATCTTTAAACAGTGACAACGATAACAACTAACCCCAGAGATTACCAGATGGCGAAAGGTAAAAGTAATAATCTTACTAACAGAAACCAAGACCACTCACCATCATCAGAACCCAGCACCCCCACTTCGCCCAGTCCAGGGCACCCCAACACACCGGAAAAGCTAGACACGGATTTAAAAGCATATCTCCTGATGATGATAGAGGACTTCAAGAAGGACTTTAATAACACACTTAAAGAAATGCAGGAGAACACTGCTAAACAGGCAGAAGACAATAAAGAGGAAGCACAAAAATCCCTTAAAGAACTGCAGGAGAACACTGCTAAAGAGTTACAAATCCTTAAAGAAAAACAGGATAACATAATCAAACAGGTAGAAGTCCTTACAGAAAAACAGGAAAACACATCCAAACAGATGATGGAAATGAACAAAACCATACTAGACCTAAAAAGGGAAGTAGACACAATAAAGAAAACCCAAAATGAGGCAACACTGGAGATAGAAACCCTAGGAAAGAAATCTGGAACCATAGATACGAGCATCAGCAACAGAATACAAGAGATGGAAGAGAGAATCTCAGGTGCAGAAGATTCCATAGAGAACATCGGCACAACAATCAAGGAAAATGTAAAATGCAAAAAGATCCTAACTCAAAACATCCAAGAAATACAGGACACAATGAGAAGACCAAACCTACGGATAGTAGGAGTGGATGAGAATGAAGATTTTCAACTCAAAGGACCAGCAAACATCTTCAACAAAATTATAGAAGTAAACTTCCCAAATCTAAAGAAAGAGATGCCCATGAACATACAAGAAGCCTACAGAACTCCAAATAGACTGGACCAGAAAAGAAATACCTCCCGACACATTATAATCAGAACAACAAATGCTCTAAATAAAGATAGAATACTAAAAGCAGTAAGAGAAAAAGGCCAAGTAACATATAAAGGCAAGCCTATCAGAATTACACCAGATTTTTCACCAGAGACTATGAAAGCCAGAAGATCCTGGACGGATGTTATACAGACACTAAAAGAACACAAATTCCAGCCCAGGCTACTATACCCAGCCAAACTCTCAATTAACATAGATGGAGAAACCAAAGTATTCCACGACAAAACCAAATTCACACATTATCTCTCCACGAATCCAGCCCTTCAAAGGATAATAACAGAAAAAAACCAATACAAGGACAGGAACCACGCCCTAGAAACAACAAGAATGTAATCCCTCAACAAACCTAAAAGAAGACAGCCACAAGAACAAAATGCCAACTTTAACAACAAAAATAACAGGAAACAACAATTACTTTTCCTTAATATCTCTTAATATCAATGGACTCAACTCCCCGAAAAAAAGACATAGACTAACAAACTGGCTACACAAACAAGACCCAACATTTTGCTGCTTACAGGAAACTCAACTCAGAGAAAAGGATAGACACTATCTCAGAATGAAAGGCTGGAAAACAATTTTCCAAGCAAATGGCATGAAGAAACAAGCTGGAGTAGCCATTCTAATATCTGATAAGATTGACTTCCAACCCAAAGTCATTAAAAAAGACATGGAGGGACACTTCATACTCATCAAAGGTAAAATCCTCCAAGAGGAACTATCAATCCTGAATATCTATGCTCCAAATACAAAGGCAGCCACATTCATTAAAGAAACTTTAGTAAAGCTCAAAGCACACATTGCACCTCATACAATAATAGTGGGAGACTTCAACACACCACTTTCACCAATGGACAGATCATGGAAACAGAAACTAAACAGGGACACAGTGAAACTAAGAGAAATTATGAATCAAATAGATCTGGCAGATATCTACAGAACATTCTATCCTAAAACAAAAGGATATACCTTCTTCTCAGCACCTCATGGTACCTTCTCCAAAATTGACCACATAATTGGTCACAAAGCAGGCCTCAACAGATACAAAAATATTGAAATTGTCCCATGCATCCTATCAGATCACCATGGACTAAGGCTGATCTTCAATAACAAAATAAATAATAGAAAGCCAACCTTCACGTGGAAACTGAACAACACTCTTCTCAATGATACCTTGGTCAAGGAAGGAATAAAGAAAGAAATTAAGGACTTTTTAGAGTTCAATGAAAATGAAGCCACAACATACCCAAACTTATGGGACACAATGAAAGCATTTCTAAGAGGAAAACTCATAGCTCTGAGTGCCTCCAAAAGGAAACTAGAGAGAGCACACATTAGCAGCTTGACAACACACCTAAAAGCACTAGAACAAAAGGAAGCAAATTCACCCAAGAGGAGTAGACAGCAGGAAATAATCAAACTCAGGGGTGAAATCAACCAAGTGGAAACAAGAAAAACTATTCAAAGAATCAACCAATCAAGGAGCTGGTTCTTTGAGAAAATCAACAAGATAGATAAACCCTTAGCCAGACTCACTCAAGGGGACAGGGAAAGCATCCTAATTAACAAAATCAGAAATGAAAAAGGAGACATAACAACAGATCCTGAAGACATCCAAAACACCATCAGATCCTTCTACCAAAGGCTATACTCAACAAAACTGGAGAACCTGGATGAAATGGAGAAGTTCCTAGACAGATACCAGGTACCAAAGTTGAATCAAGATCAGGTTAATGATCTAAACAGCCCTATATCCCCCAAAGAAATAGAAGCAGTCATTAATAGTCTCCCAACTAAAAAAAGCCCAGGACCAGATGGGTTTAGTGCAGAGTTCTATCAGACCTTCAAAGAAGATCTAATCCCAGTTCTTCACAAACTATTCCACAAAATAGAAACAGAAGGTACTCTACCCAACTCATTCTATGAAGCCACAATTACTCTGATACCTAAACCACAAAAAGACCCAACAAAGATAGAAAACTTCAGACCAATATCCCTTATGAATATTGATGCAAAAATCCTCAATAAAGTTCTTGCTAACCGAATCCAAGAACACATCAAAACAATCATCCATCCTAACCAAGTAGGTTTCATCCCAGGGATGCAGGGATGGTTCAATATACGGAAATCCATCAACGTAATCCAGTATATAAACAAACTCAAAGACAAAAACCACATGGTCATCTCGTTAGATGCGGAAAAAGCATTTGACAAGATCCAACACCCATTCATGATAAAAGTCTTGGAAAGATCAGGAATTCAAGGCCCATACCTAAACATGATAAAAGCAATCTACAGCAAACCAGTAGCCAACATCAAAGTAAATGGTCAGAAGCTTGAAGCAATCCCTCTAAAATCAGGGACTAGACAAGGCTGTCCACTTTCTCCATACCTATTCAACATTGTACTTGAAGTCCTAGCCAGAGCAATTCGACAACAAAAGGAGATCAAAGGGATACAAATTGGAAAAGATGAAGTCAAAATATCACTTTTTGCAGATGATATGATAGTATATATAAGTGACCCTAAAAATTCCACCAGAGAACTCCTAAGCCTGGTAAACAGCTTCAGTGAGGTAGCTGGATATAAAATTAACTCAAACAAATCAATGGCCTTTCTCTACACAAAGAATAAACAGGCTGAGAAAGAAATTAGGGAAACAACACCCTTCTCAATAGTCACAAATAATATAAAATATCTTGGCGTGACTCTAACTAAGGAAGTGAAAGATCTGTATAATAAAAACTTCAAGTCTCTGAAGAAAGAAATTATAGAAGATCTCAGAAGATGGAAAGATCTCCCATGCTCATGGATTGGCAGGATCAACATTGTAAAAATGGCTATCTTGCCAAAAGCAATCTACAGATTCAATGCAATCCCCATCAAAATTCCAAATCAATTCTTCAACGAATTAGAAAGTGCAATCTGCAAATTCATCTGGAATAACAAAAAAACCTAGGATAGCAAAAACTCTTCTCAAGGATAAAAGAACCTCTGGTGGAATCACCATGCCGGACCTAAAGCTCTACTACAGAGCAATTGTGATAAAAACTGCATGGTACTGGTATAGTGACAGACAAATAGACCAATGGAATAGAATTGAAGACCCAGAAATGAACCCACACACCTACGGTCACTTGATCTTCGACAAGGGAGCTAAAAACATCCAGTGGAAGAAAGACAGCATTTTCAACAAATGGTGCTGGCACAACTGGTTGTTAACATGTAGAAGAATGCGAATCGATCCATTCCTATCTCCTTGTACTAAGGTCAAGTCTAAGTGGATCAAGGAACTTCACATAAAACCAGAGACACTGAAACTTATAGAGGAGAAAGTGGGGAAAAGCCTTGAAGATATGGGCACAGGGGAAAAATTCCTGAATAGAACAGTAATGGCTTGTGCTGTAAGATCGAGAATTGACAAGTGGGACCTCATGAAACTACAAAGCTTCTGCAAGGCTAAAGACACCATCAATAAGACAAAAAAACCACCAACAGATTGGGAAAGGATCTTCACCTATCCTAAATCAGATAAGGGACTAATATCCAATATATATAAAGAACTCAAGAAGGTGGACTCCAGAAAGCCAAATAACCCCATTAAAAAATGGGGCTCAGAACTGAACAAAGAATTCTCACCTGAGGAATACCGAATGGCAGAGAAACACCTGAAAAAATGTTCAACATCCTTAATCATCAGGGAAATGCAAATCAAAACAACCCTGAGATTCCACCTCACACCAGTCAGAATGGCTAAGATCAAAAATTCAGGTGACAGCAGATGCTGGCGAGGATGTGGAGAAAGAGGAACACTCCTCCATTGTTGGTGGGATTGCAAGCTTGTTCAACCACTCTGGAAATCAGTCTGGCATTTCCTCAGAAAATTGGACATAGTACTACCGGAGGATCCCGCAGTACCTCTCCTGGGCATATATCCAGAAGATGTCCCAACCGGTATAAAGGACACATGCTCCACTATGTTCATAGCAGCCCTATTTATAATAGCCAGAAGCTGGAAAGAACCCAGATGTCCCTCAACAGAGGAATGGATACAGAAATTATGGTACATTTACACAATGGAGTACTACTCAGCTATTAAAAAGAATGAATTTATGAAATTCCTAGCCAAATGGATGGACCTGGAGGGCATCATCTTGAGTGAAGTAACACAATCACAAAAGAACTCACACAATATGTATTCATTGATAAGTGGATATTAGCCCAAAACTTAGGATACCCAAGATATAAGATACAATTTGATAAACGCATGAAACTCAAGAAGAATGAAGACCAAAGTGTGGACACTGTGCACCTTCTTAGAATTGGGAACAAAACACCCAGAGAAGGAGTTACAGAGACAAAGTTCGTAGCTGTGATGAAAGGATGGACCATTTAGAGACTGCCGTATCCAGGGATCCATCCCATAATCAGCTTCTAAACGCTGACACCATTGCATACACTAGCAAGATTTTGCTGAAAGGACCCAATTATAGCTGTCTCTTGTGAGACGATGCCGGGGCCTAGCAAACACAGGAGTGGATGTTCACAGTCAGCTATTGGATGTATCACAGGGCTCCCAATGGAGAAGCTAGAGAAAGTACCCAAGGGGCTAAAGGGATCTGCAACCCTATTGTTGGAACAACATGATGTACTAACCAGAACCCCGGAGCTCTTGTCTCTAGCTGCATATGTATGGAAAGATTGCCTAGTCGGCCATCAATGGAAAGAGAGGCCCATTGGACTTGCAAACTTTATATGCCCCAATATAGGGGAATGCCAGGGCCAAAAGAATGGGAATGGGTGGGTAGGGAAGTGGGGGGCGCTATGGGGGACTTTTGGGATAGCATTGGAAATGTAATTGAGGAAAATATGTAATAAAAATATTAAAAATAAAAAAAATGGGTTCTAAAGACTGAAAAAAAAAAAGACAGCTAGAATTGAAAGCCATTTGAGGGGTTGTAGGAAGACCTATAACAGTGAAAATGTCCTAAAGTATGTGAAGGCAAACCCAATGAAGTCTCAAAAGAAAAAAGGGAGATAGGCCCCAGCTTAACATCTATTGTCACCAATCAGGCTTCCAATACTAGGACTGGGTTATATTCTACTGAAAATTTTGCCAAAGGGATCCCATGGAAATACACAATTAAACTAATGTATTGCCAAGATAATAGATCACTTTCCACAAACTGACAGCAATGCCCCATTGCTAAAGACAACACCCACACAACTCATTGAATATGGAGAGAAAGAGATAGTGCTTACATAGAACTTTGTCCAAGTATTCTTATGTCTGCAGTATAGGACAGTAGTCCAAAGGCTACTAAAAGAGAAACATAGACGCCAATTCACCAACAAAACTTTCGATTTTCAAACTGTTCTCCCTGGAAAAAATATGCTAGTGCAATGGTAGGACAAACCTTGTAGGAGTAAACAAACAATATCTGATTTGACTTAAGGTCCATTCCACAAGACAGATTCCAAACTGATACTTCCTGGGTGACCAAGAACCAGAGACTACATAGCCCAGAGCCATCAAACCAAATACTCCTGGTCTGAAAAACAAACAAACAAACACACACACAAACAAACAAACAAACAAATGTAATAAGATAACCCCTAAAGATAGTCAGCTATATTCCTAGATCAGTACCTTATCTAAGCATCATTGAGGAGGCTTCCTCCTACAGCAGACAGGAACAAATAGAGAGAGAGAGAGAGAGAGACAGAGAGAGAGAGACAGAGAGAGAGAGACAGAGAGAGACAGAGAGACAGAGAGACAGAGAGACAGAGAGACAGAGAGAGACAGAGACAGAGACAGAGGCAGAGAGACAGAGAAAGACATAGAGACAGACAGAGAAGATTGACAAAGAAGGAGGAAGAGAAAGAGGAAACCATGGCATATACAAAACTGAATGAGTGGTCTTTATCAAATTTCTCCCCCTCAGAGCTCAGGAAACCTCATGGAGTAAAGGCAGGAAGAGTATGGGAGCCCAAGTGAATGGAGACCACAGGAAAAGAAGGCCCTCAAAAAAAAGTGGTACAGTTAATATGAACTCACAGAGACTAAAGCAGCAAGCTGAGAGCCTACACAGATTTGTATCATGTCCTCCATGTATATGTTACAGCTTTTAGCTTAGTACTCTTATGGGTCTCCTGAGTCTGTGAACTAGTGGGTCTCTGATTCTTATACCTTCTCTTGGGTTCTTTTTTTTCCTGTTGGTTTGCATTATCCAATTTTGATGTGATAGTTATTGTTTTATCTTGGGTTTTTTTGTTGTTAAAAACTTGAAAAAATAATTTTTATTTCAAATTTTCCTGGAATTATTAAAACGGCAAAGACATGTAATAAATGGCCATATGAGTCATGAAGATCATGGAAGTGCATGTGGGTAGCAAATTCTCATTTAAAAATGGCCTTACTTTGATATTTTTTTAAACAAAAGAGGAAGTAGGCAAAAGGGAAATAATATATGTATGGGACATATCTTAAAATAATTCAGCACATTAATTTTTATTAAGAGGGAGGTAAAAGTATCACCAGTAGCTGGATATATTGTATATGTATTATCCAGAGCTGGAGGGTGTTTTTTGATTAGAGTTTTTGTTTTTGTTTTTGTTTTTAATTCTTTGTCAGCCTCGGTTCTGAGGAGGTGATATCTATCAATCTGTCTCCATTAACATTTCTATCCCTAGTCATCCACTGGGTGTTTCAGAGCTTAGTGACTCTGTAATTCACCCTAAGACTGAGAATGAAATGACCCTTAAGGCAATGACTTTGTGTGTGCTCTGATCTTAAGAGTCTCTGTATATGGATATAAAGATTTTAGAAAAATATCATGATTTGTAACCTGTATCTAAGAAAAAGATAACAAAATCTATGACAAAGATAATCATATATATGCATAGGTAAGAAACTAAGTAATATATCTATGTTTTCATATCCAAGGATTAGCATTTGTATAATTTTCAATAATATAATACCATATTGATAAAATTATATTTACGTATTATTTTATAACAATGATAAAGACACTGACATTAATTAGTTGATAAAGTTAAATGCAATCTTGGATATTATCAGCAAATATTCAATACTATAAGTAGTTAATTGCTAAGTTAAACTGTTAAGCTTTATAACAATTGTGACTTGGGGTGTGCTGTGTATTCCCTTTCATAAAAATATTCACTTAAAATTATTCTTATCCATCCAACAGCAAATACAGGTCATTACTGGCATACAATGAGCTCTTAGACAGACATCCAGTGCAAGACCAGAGCCATTCTGACAGATTACACATCACTCACACAGGATGTATTGACATTCTGGTTTTGAGCAATTTAAAATCTGTTCTTGCAATACATTTTCTTTCCTGGTAATTTTTGAGAAACCATACTCTCATTTCAAAAAAAGGAGAAAAAAAAACTTCCACATTTACAGCAATGTTCCACAACACAAGTCTTGTGCTAACTACTGCTACCACAGTCTTTTTTAGGGTTTCTATGGTTGAAAACCTCTCGGAGAAGAAAAGGTTTATCTCAGCTTACAGGTCCATCATAGGCCAGCACTAAAAGAAGTAAGGACAGGGAATTGAGCAAGGTGGCTAGGTACGTAGAGGCATACACAAGCGGATGGTGCATGCTTGCTTATTCATGAAGGTTTGTTTAGCTTGTTTTCTTACAGAACCAAGGACCACCTTCCCAGGGATGGCACAGTCTAGTGAGCTGTGCCCTCACATAGCCATCATCAACCAAGAAAATGGACTGCAGGCTGTTTTGCTGCAGGAATCTTCTCAGTTGTGATTACCTTGTCCCAGATGACTCTAATACATGTCAAGTTGACATAAAAATGGTCAGTGCACTGAATGAGGTAATGTAGAGTATGAGAAGCAGTTAGGATGTTGGTAAGAATGGGAAATTTGTATGTAAGTAGTCATTACTAGTGTTCTATTGGTAACACAATATATATTGTCTATCCTCAAACAGCTGATTAAAGTTAATTTCTTAATGAATAATACCAAATCAGATGTAACATTTAAATTGTATGGTGTTACACATGCTCACTGCTAGTATATTAAATATGATCCTTTTTACTAGTGTTGATCTGCATCTTGAAAACAAACCCTCACTTCATGGCCATTTGTATTTTGATGTAAATTCTTTGAAGTCTTTTCTCTTTACCTTCCCTACCTAAAAACACTGACAGTTTCATGACATTTACTTAGTATACATACTTACTTAATAGTATGATTCTTATTTCTTTTCAATGTTAATTATGCTGGATAAGAATTTCAAAACAATGATGAATAGAATTATAAAGAATAGCTATGCTTGATGTTTGCCATGTATGAGAAGGAAATAAAATGTCCCCAGTATGATTTGTTGAACAAGTAAACTGTAAAACAAATAAATGAATAATAAATGATGATGTTGGAATGAAATTGTTCTTATAACAATTACATACTTATGCCATCATATTTTGTTCTTGTTCACACTCACTGTATTTCCTCATCACTTTCTACACACAGACACAAATGTATATATATATATATTATGTATATATATATAATATGTATATATATATATACATTTGTGTCTGTGTGTCTGTGTGTATATATATATGTGTGTGTGTGTGTATGTATAAATATATGTTTTTATATTTATATGTATAAAAATATGTATGTGCATGTGAATATATATACATATGTGCATATACTGATACATACACACATGTATTTTATACATATATATAGAGAGAGATGAATATATTTTTAATAATCATAATGAAATAAACATGATTTCTAATAGTATTTTAAATTGGTATCATTCACAGGGAGCAATGTCAGATTTTATAAAGTAGATTATTAATCTTAATAGCATAATAATCTATCTTCTTTGTGATGAACAGCTGACTACAGTGTTAATATTTAGTATCATCTTTTCATTTCCAGATCTTTACCCTAAATCTCAATAGTTCCAAACAAAATATGTACACTACAGCAAAAAACCCTATGACCCAGATGAATGTTTTTATTAACTTATAAGAAAAGGATTTGGGGATACTTTATTAATAAAACCTCATAGAATTTCATCTATACACTTCAAACACCTACAGATTTTATCTTATTGTAACTGAAGTGTACTGACATGACAGAAATCATCCTTTAAGCTCTTTCTCTTATGATACTAATAATCATTTGTTATTGTCTACTTTTCAACATTCCTTCTATCCCTCTACACAGTTAAGCTAATTATCTCTGTGCTACTAAACATGAAAAGTTCATGTTTGAAGTCATACTATATGTTCATGCTTATCTGAAACCAAACCTAGCTGTTCAGAGTTCATTATTATCAATGAAATTTAAGAATAAAAAGCATGCAATGTATTCAATCATTGTTACACTGTTATAAGCTGCTTGTAACTCAATCATGTATTAGAATAAAAAAGACATCCATGATGTGCCAATGTTATGAAAATTGTTGACAGCCACTAAGTTGACTCTTAACTCAATTGTATCATAGTTTTAATCTTACTTGTTCTCTGATAATGTTATTCTTGGAGTTATTTCTAATGTTTCATTAATATCTCAATGTTACCACAATGTAGAGTACAAAACCATATATCCAAGGATATGTTATTTAATTCTGTCAAAAAACCATAAACATGTACATGAATATATGTTAATTCCAAAACACAAGCTACTTACATATTTAAAAAATTCTATTGTATAATAAATACAGTCTCTTTTTTTTAATTGGATATTTTCTTTATATACATTTCAAATGCTATCCCAAAAGTTCCCTATACTCTCCCTCCTGCCCTGCTCCTCTACTCACCCACTCCCACTTTTTGGCCCTGGCATACCCCTGTACTGGGGCATATAAAGGTGGCATTACCAAGGGGCCTCTCTTCCCAGTGATGGTGGGCTAGGCCATCTTCTGCTACATATGCATCTAGAGACACAAGCTCTGGGGGAACTGGTTAGTTCATATTGTTGTCCCACCTAAAGGGTTGCAGACCCCTCCAGCTCCTTGGGTGCTTTCTCTGGATTCTCCATTGAGGGCCCTGTGTTTCCTCTTATAGATGGCAGTGAACATCCACTTCTGTATTTGCCAGGCACTGGCATAACATCCTACAAGACATCTATATCAGGGTCCCTTCAGGAAAATCTTGCTGGCATATGCAGTAGTGTTTGGGTTTAGTGGCAGATAATGGGATGGATCCCCGGGTGGGGTAGTCTCTGGATAGTCCATCCTTTCTTGTTAGCTCCAAACTTTGCCTCTGTAACTCCTTTCATGGGTATTTTGTTCCCTATTCTAAGGAGGAATGAAGTATCTAACCATTGGTCTTCTCTCCTCTTGATTTTCTTGTGTTTTGCAAATTGTATCTTGGGTGTTCTATGTTTCTGGGATAATATCCACTTATCATTGAGTGCATATCTAATGACTTTTTTGTGATTAGGTTACATCACTAACGATGATATCCTCCAGATATATCCATTTGTCCAAGAACTTCATAAACTCATTTTTAATAGCTGAGTAGTACTCCATTATGTAAATGTACCACATTTTCTGCATCCATTCTTCTGCTGAGGGACATCTGGGTTCTTTCCAGCTTCTGGATGTTATACATGAGGCTGCTATGAACATAGTGAGCATGTGTTCTTCTTAACAGTTGGAACTTCTTCTGGGTATATGTCCAGGAGAGGTATTGCTGGATCTTCTGGTAGTATTATGTCCAATTTTTCTAAGGAACCTCCAGACTCACTTCCAGAGTGGTTGCACAAGCTTGCAATCCCACCAGCAATGGAGGAATGTCCCTTTTTCTACACATCTTCGCCAGCATCTGCTGTCACCTGAATTTTTTATCTTAGCCATTCTGACTGGTGTGAGGTGGAATCTCAAGGTTGGTTTGATTTGCATTTCCCTGATGATTAAGGATGAGATATATATATATATATATATATATATATATATATATATATATATATATGGGAAATTGGTCTGAAGGTCTCTTTCTTTGTTTGTTGGATCTTTGTGTGGTTTAGGTATCAGAGTAATTGTGACTTCATAGAATGAATTGGGTAGAGGACCTTCTGTTTCTATTTTGTGAAACAGTTTGAGAAGATTTGGAATTAGGTCTTCTTTGAATGTCTGATAGAACTCTGCACTAAACCCATCTGGTCCTGGGCTTTTTTTGGTTGGGAGACTATTGATGAGTGCTTCTATTTCTTTAGGGGATATGGGACTGTTTAGATCATTAATCTGATTCTGATTTAACTTTGGTACCTGGTATCTGACTAGAAAGATGTCCATTTAATCCAGGTTTTCTTGTTTTCTTTAGTATAGCTTTTTGTAATAGGATCTGATGATGTTTTGGATTTCCTCAGGTTCTGTTGTTATGTCTCCTTTTTCATTTTTAATTTTGTTAATTAGGATACTGTCCCTGTGCCTTCTAGTTAGTCTGGCTAAGGGTTTATCTATCTTGTTGATTTTCTCAAAGAACCAGCTCCTGGTTTGGTTGATTCTTTGAATAGTTCTTTTGTTTCCACTTGGTTGAATTCAGCCCTGTGTTTGATTATTTCCTGCCATGTACTCCTCTTGAGTGAATTTGCTTCCTTTAGTTCTAGAGCTTCTAGGTATGCTGTAAGGCTGCTAGTGTATGCTCTCTCTAGTTTCTTTTTGGAGGCACTCAGGGCTATGAGTTTTCCTCTTAGGACTGCCTTCATTGTGTCCCATAAGTTTGGGTATGTTGTGACTTAATTTTAATTAAACTATAAAAAGTCTTTAATTTCTTTCTGTATTTCATCCTTGATCAAGGAATCATTGAGTAGAGTTTTGTTCAGTTTCCACATGAATGTTGGATTTCTATTATTTATGATGTTATTAAAGATCAACCTTAGTCCGCGGTGATCAATAGGATGCATGGGATAATTTCAATATTTTTGTATTTGTGGAGGCCTGTTTTGTGACCAATTATGGGTCAGTTTTGGAGAAGGTCCCATGAGGTGCTGAGAAGAAGGTATATCCTTTTGTTTTAGGATAAAATGTTCTGTAGATATCTGTTAAGTCCATTTGTTTCATAGCTTCTGTTAGTTTCACTGTGTCCCTGTTTAGTTTCTGTTTCCACGATCTGTCCATTGATGAAAGTGGTGTGTTGAAGTCTACCACTATTATTGTGTGAGGTGTAATGTGTGCTTTGAGCTTTACTAAAGTGTCTTTAATGAATGTGGCTGCCCTTGCATTTGGAGCATAGATATTTAGAATTGAGAGTTCATCTTGGTAGATTTTACCTTTGATGAGTATGAAGTGCCCCTCCTTGTCCTTTTGATAACTTTCGGTTGGAAGTCAATTTTATTTGATATTTGAATGACTACTTCAACTTGTTTCTTCAGACCATTTGCATGGAAATTAGTTTTCCTGCCTTTCACTCTGAGGTAGTGTCTGTCCTTTTTCCTGAGGTGGGTTTCCTCTAAGCAACAAAATGTTGGGTCCTGTTTTTGTAGCAAGTCTATTAGTCTATGTCGTTTTGGGGGGGGGGGGGGAATTGAGTCTATTGATGCTAAGAGAAATTAAAGTAATTGTTGCTTCCATTTAGTTTTGTTGTTAAAGTTGGGATTCTGTTCTTGTGGCTGTCTTCCTTTAAGTTTGTTGAAGGATTACATTCTTACTTTTTCTAGGGTGTAGCTTCTGTCATTGAGTTGGTTTTCCCTTTATTGTCCTTTGAAGGGCTAGGTTTGTGGAAAGTTATTGTGTGAATTTAGTTTTATCATGGAATACTTTGGTTTATCCATCTATGGTCATCGAGAGTTTTGCTGGGTATAGTAGCCTGGGCTGGCAAATTTGTCTTCTCTTAGGGTCTGTTTCACATCTGTCCAAGATCTTCTGGCTTTCATAGTATCTGGTGAGAAATCTGGTGTAATACAAATTGATCTGCCTTTATATGTTACTTGACCATTTTCCCTTACTGATTTTAATATTCTAATTCATTAGGTGCATTTATTGTTCTGATTATTATGTGTCGGGAAGAATTTCTTTTTCTGGTCCAGTCTATTTGGAGTTCTGTAGGCTTCATGGGCATCTCTTTCTTTAGGTTTGGGATGTTTTCTTCTATACTTCTGTTGACGATATTTGCTGGCCCTTTAAGTTGAAAATCTTCATTCTCATCTACTCCTATTATCTGTAGGTTTGGTCTTCTCATTGTGTCCTGGATTTCCTGGATGTTTTGAGTTAGGATCTTTTTGCATTTTGCATTTTCTTTGATTGTTGTGTGCATGTTCTCTATGGAATCTGCTGCACCTGAGATTCTCTCTTCCATCTCTTGTATTCTGTTGCTGAAGCTCGTATCTATGGTTCCAGATCTCTTTCCTAGGGTTTCTATCTCCAGCGTTGTCTCACTCTGGGTTTTCTTTATTGTGTCTACTTCCCCTTTTTGGTCTTGGGTGGTTTTGTTCAATTCCATCACCTGTTTGGTTGTGTTTTCTTTTATTTATTTAAGGACCTCTACCTCTTTAGCAGTGTTCTCCTGTATTTTTTAAGTGAGTTATTAAAACCCTTCTTTATGTCCTCTACCAGCATCATGAGATATGATTTTAAATCTGATTCTTGCTCTTCGGGTGTGTCAGGGTATCCAGGACTAGCTGAGGTGGGAGTGCTAGGTTCTGATGATGGTGAGTGGTTTGGGTTTCTGTTAGTAAGCTTCTTACGTTCGCCTTTCTCTATCTGGTAATCTCTGGAGTTAGTTGTTATAGTTGTCTCTTGTTGAAGCTTGTTCCTCCTGTGATTCTGTTAGCCTCTGTCAGCAGACCTGGGAGTCTAGCTCTCTCCTGAGTCTCAGTGGTCAGAGTTCTCTCTGCAGACAAGCTCTCCTATTGCAGTGAAGGAGCACAGGTATCTGGTGTTCAGACCTGCCTCCTGGCTGAAGATGAAGGTCTGAAACAGGGCCTGTCCCAGAAGATATGTTGCCTCTGTAGTCTACACTCTCACCTGTACAGACTAGTCTCTGAGGGACCCAGGACCCAAGATGGCTCCCTCACCTGCTCTGGTCTACAGAGTGAGTTACAGGACAGCCAGGGCTATACAGAGAAACCCTGTCTCAAAAAAAAAGCATTCAAATTAATTTTGATATGAAGACATAATTTCCAAATTTTTCAGGTGCTTCTCAGCCATTCCCTATTCCTCAATTGAGAATTCTTGTTTAGCTCTGTACCCCATTTTTCAATAGGGTTATTTGATTTCTGGAGTCCATCTTCTTGAGTTCTTTGTATATATTGGATATTAGTCCCCTATTAGATTTAGGATTGGTAAAGATCCTTTCAAAATCTATTGGTGGCCTTTTTGTGTTATTAACAGTGTCGTTTGCCTTGCAGAAGCTTTGCAATTTTATGAGATCCCATTTGTCAATTCTTGATCTTACAACTCAAACCATTGCTGTTCTGTTCAGAAAAATTTCCCCTATCTTTGCCCATATCTTTGAGGCTTCTCCCCACTTTCTCCTCTATAAGTTTCAATGTCTTTGGTTTTATGTGGAGTTCCTTGATCCACTTAGATTTGAGCTTTGTACAAGGAGATAAAAATGGATCAATTTGCATTCTTCTACGTGATAACCAACAGTTGTGCCAGCACAATTTGTTGAAAATGCTGTCTTTTTTCCACTGGATGGTTTTAGCTCCCTTGTCAAAGATCAAGTGACCATAGGTATGTGAGTTCATTTCTGGGTCTTCAATTCTATTCCATTGGTCTACCTGGCTGTTGCTGTACCAGTACCATGCAGTGTTTATCACAATTGCTCTGTAGTACAGCATGAGGTCAGGCATGATGAGTCCACCAGAGGTTCTTTTATCATTGAGAATAGTTTTTCCTATCCTAGGTTTTTTGTTTTTCCGGATGAATTTGCAAATTGCCCTTTCTAACTCAGGGAAGAATTGAGTTGAAATTTTGATGGGGATTGCATTGAATATGTAGACTGCTTTCAGCAAGATAGCCATTTTTACTATATTGATCCTTCCAATCCATGAGCATGGGAGATCTTTCCATCTTCTGAAATCTTCTAAAGAGGCCCTTGGTCTTGCGAAGATCATATGTCCCAGTACAGGGAAATGCCAGGGCTAGGAAGCAGAAGTGGGTGGGTTGGGGAGCAGAGTGGGAGGGGGGCATAGGGGGCTTTGGGGATAGCATTTGAAATGTAAATGAAGAAAATATTTAATAAAATTAAAAAAGAAAGAAAAGAACTCTGACTCAACAAACATAGTGGAGCATGTGTCCTTCTTACCGGTTGGGACATCTTCTGGATATATGCCCAGGAGCTGCAAAGCTTCTGCAAGGCAAAAGACACTGTCAATAAGACAAAAAGGCCACCAACAGATCGGGAAAGGATCTTTACCTATCTTAAATCAGATAGGGGACTAATATCTAATATATATATAAAGAACTCAAGAAGGTGTACTCCAGAAAATCAAATAACCCCATTAAAAAATGGGGCTCAGAACTAAACAAAGAATTCTCACCTGAGGAATACCAAATAGCTGAGAAACACCTGAAAAAATGTTCAACATCCTTAATCATCAGAGAAATGCAAATCAAAACAACCCTGAGATTTCATCTCACACCAGTCAGAATGGCTAAGGTAAAAAATTCAGGTGACAGCAGATGCTGGTGAGGATGTGGAGAAAGAGGAACACTCCTCCATTGTTGGTGGGATTGCAAGCTTGTACAACCACTCTGGAAATCAGTCTGGCGGTTCCTCAGAAAACTGGACATAGTACTACTGGAGGATCCCGCAATACCTCTAATAGAAGTTTTAAAAAATGTAATGTTTATGAGAAAAATAATTTTGCCCAAATTTCTCTAAACTTCCATGTGTTCATATTTACAGATACAACTGAGTTATTATATTAGTACCGTGCAGTTAATACTTTACCCATTACCTGTAAATGTATTTTTCTACATACATACAATGCTATCAGGGACTAAGTGGAGCAACTGTGCTAATAATTTCTGGAACTTTAAGTCCATCTGGTATTCAGGATATTGCTAGGAAACTAAATTAATTTATTCTGGATTAAAAACATGTTTTAACAAACACTTAGAGATAATTTTAATAAGGAAACGCCATTTATATTCACCCCCTCAGGGAAGTTGACAGAAATGCAACTCCTCTTGGGTGTAATATGGAAATTTATGCAGATATACCAAGGGTGTGAAGAGCACAGGATGAATTTTAGGCAATGAAAAGACAGGTAAAAGTTAAAATTCTCAGTGATTTGTGTTCTGGGAATTGTGTAGCTTCCTGATTGCATTAATTGAAGCATGGATGGAGCGGAGACCATGCCGATGTCACTGTGAGCACTGCACGGAGAAGCACAGCTGTGGGCAGCAGGAATGCCCAAGTATGCTTCATTTCTCCATCACATGCAAGGAGCAGCTTGAGAAATAAGATGCTACAATGGGGTAGGTGAGCATCGAATACAGTCCTGTCCTCCAAAAAATATGCATCTTAAAACTCAAATAAGACATCTATTCAAACAGTTTGACATTTTAATAAGGTACTCTCACCATGAATGGAGATTAAAAGAAAAATCAACATATTCATTTCTGTAATGTATTTAATATATTTAAAAAAAACTTAAACATAGGCTCAGTATTTAAAACACACCCACACACATGTATACATACATATATATATATATATGTATATATATACATATATATATATGTATGTATATATGATAAAAATTAAGATATTTTATCATACGATAAAATTGTGTGTGATATTATACTAAGTTTGGAGGAGGGTCTTGTTGTTTAAGATTATCTGTGGATTATCTCTCAAGAATTCAAAATGTCTCAGTGAAACACATATGCTTTGCCTGTGGGATTATTGTTGCTTGTATTCAGCTGTCTCTTAGATGCTCAAGATGACGAAAGCTTTTTAAATTACTCTTTAGAACCTTTGTAATCATCAGATAAACTGTAGTTCACATAAATACTGATTTAAAAAAATCTCATGATAATTAGCCTCCCTAGGGAGTAAGCCTTCTCATGGGTTGCCCATTGCAGCCTCTCACCCTTTAATGCATATCAACAAAAACAACAAAATCAGAGATTCAGCAGGTGCTATTAAGATACTTGTCCCCCCTTCTCCCCTCCTACACACACTCTATAATAACAATAAAGAGCTATTAACTTGAGGGTTGATGGAAGAGGATTGGGGGAGAGTAACTGGGAGGTGGAGAGGACAGAAGGGAAAAAAGAGAAGAGACACAGCTGTATTTCAATTAAAAATATCTAAGTGAGTGCTTGGAAATATCTTTACAAAACCAGCATTGTGCTCTCACCAATCAGTATCCACCACACTCTTCAGGCTCCTTGAGATAATGGGACATGCTTGGTGAAGTCACTGTGGCAAGGGGAATTTTCTAAGAAACACTACCTTTAAATCTTAATTTTTTAGTTTTTGTACTTGGAAACTTCAATGAAAATTGTCCTTAAATTATGATAAGTAACGAAAAAAAAACCACGAAATTTAAAGAATCACTAAATATAAGAAAGCACAGCCAATATAAGACAAAGTATTTGGTACATAGTTACTAAAAGACTTGTGAACGACCCTATATTACAATTTATTTTTTATTCTTATGGAAAATTCTTATAACATGAGAATTGCAATAGAATGACATGAAACCACAATCAAAAAAATACAGAGTTTGAAGCCCAGGAGCACTGGATGTGTTTATAAAACACTCTCACTCCTAAGGCTCAGAGAACAGTGCACAAGAGAAAAAAAAAAAAAAAGATTAGAAGAGTCTGACAACCAGTGATTTTGATATGAGATTGAGCCTCCTAGGAATCATAAAATCTATATCTGTAAAGTTGCATCAGTCTCATCATTATGACTACCTAAACATGAGCTAAACCAATGGACAAGCAGAAATAGATAGGAGAAAACCCAAGTCTCAACTCTACACAAAGAACTATTTGTAAGCAATTAAAGAAAATGGAGAACAGGAGAAACTGTCTTCTTCAGAAACATCAATTGGTTATCCAATGCCAAATGGTCAGCCCTGGAAACATACATACAAGTAATAAGACTAACCTGGTTATATTTAGGATATATATATGTATATGTATATATATATATATATATATATATATATATATATATATATATAATTTTAAATAGACAAAGGGGGCATATGAAAGTGTGTGGAAGAGAGAAAATGAAGGGAAAGTGATGTAAATTATAATCTCAAAAATAAAAATAATTACTTTTCAAAGACATTTAGTTTTAAATAGGGTACCTCTTTTTGTCTGTCTGTTGAGTTGTGGGGCTACAGAAACATACAATAATGACAAGCCCTCTAGAAATACTGACATCACTTTCTTAATTATACATTTAATGTCTGCTGTTGGATTATTTTTAAAGTTTTAACTGGAAATTTGAGGGTGTGTTAAAAAATTTAGCATTTCCTAGGGGTTTGGTCTATATTTTCAGTCTTTTTTTTTAAACTCGTAGATAATTTATTCAATTATGAAGTACTTTAATATGCTGGTAAAAGATTAGTCCTTAAGTAAAACCATCACATGATTCAGTGCAAAAAGAGATGCTGAGTTCATGAAAGCACAAGAGACAAATGACATTCTGCAGTGTTCATTGTTCTGCGACTGCACCGGAGCTAAGTGTGCTATTTTCAGGAGTGATTCTTTTTTTTTTCATTTGTATTCTAATCAGTGCTGAGGACTGAAGCCAACTCTCCAAGGATGCTCAGCAATCCAGGGACTAAGTGGCCACATCACAGAAGCAAGCCTTTTGCTTTTCCTCTGCCACTGTCATTGAAGTCTACCCTCATAGTCACCTCAAGGCTGTTATTTCCCAGCTAATCTTTCGAAACTACTGACATATAGGAATACTTTCCATGAAAATATTTCTTTGGTCATTTATAAAATTTTGGCTCATTTTACTGTAGGTCTGTAAAATTTACACCAAAACTAATTTTTAAAAAAAGGACCTTTCTTAACAAGACACTCATATAAAGAGAGCTCACAAGTTCATTACTTTGTTAAATTATCGGACCTCAGACTGTTGTTTCTCCAGCTTGCACATCCAGAAACCTTGATACTGTAAAATATGTCAATATAGCTCCATTACGATTCTCTCACACAAGCTGACATAGTAATCTATTTATTTTCAGTAATATAAATTGTACATCTCAGACTAATTTTTGACTAATTGTCAGTACATTGATTTTATACAGTTACATATCCTGAAAGAAAACTAAAATTCCAAAATGTTGGTGTGCTAATAAGTAATGGCTGATGCAGGCTATGTAATATATAGATAACTTTGATTCACAGTAGTAGACCAGTATCCTGAGATACCTTTAGATAAAGCTTATTACCCTGCTTTATTCTTTTTGGAAGTGCATTACTAATATTGCCATGATTGAGAATTCCTTTGAAACAATCTTCTGTGTCTGATACTAGCTGAGCAAATTCTCTGCTTTCCTTGATGATGTTTTGTTAGGTATTCATCACAATTTAAGAAAAAGTTTCATTAAACATTCCAAATACTGATAACACATAAAATAGATATGTCTCCCATAATGTATGTTTCTTAAGTTAATTGTTCACCTTTCTTTAATCCATCTATCTGAAGTTAAAATATGCACTTACATAGAAAGCTGGAGTTAAAATTATCCTATAAAACATGGGTTTTCTGGCAGAAAACTTCTTATAAACTATTGAAATGTATTCCAAGTCCAGTATTTTAGCATCAAAAATACATACATTTTCATAAGACAATCAAGTGATTATTTAGGTAAATTAGCCTTTGACTGCTATTTTCTTTTTTGTTTTCATTAAGTAACATGAAATTCCAGAATCCTTTGTTTTAGTATAAAGCACCTCGGTATTTACTTCGATTAATAAAAGTAAATTTGTTTGTACCCTTAAATAATGCTTGGTACAGTGCTCCTGTGCAGTTACTTTCTTCACTAGCCCTAGGCAAACTCCAATCCTCTATCACAGACAAGTGAGTGAACTTTTATTTTCCTATTACTTTTTGTTTCTCTTACGTTTTTATCAACATAAATTAGAGCCATTGAAACACCAAGCAGTGCTCTTCCCCATGCTATCACTTTCTCGTGTGTGCTATACTTGTGATATGTAGCTAACCAAGAGCTGGTTGGTTCCAACAGTGACATGAAGGCTTAAACATTTAATTTGCTTCATCAAATTGCTGTGAGCTATTGAAGTGTTGCTTGTACCTGTTTTCATTTATTGAGTTGTTGTTCATTAGAAACTGGAAGTCCAAATTCTATCAGGCCAATACTCTCCAATGAAGGAAGTATGAATGGTACCCAAAAAAGATCATTGACACAACCTGTTCTCTCACAGTAGACCAATACTGATATAGCAAGGCAACAAATTTCAGTGTTGCTTTCCTAAAGTGTATAAAGAACATTATTTTTAAAAATGCATCTAAATGATATAAATGTTAGGCATGTTGATTTATTCACCCCAAATCTCTTTAAGGCAAAAAAGAATATTTTAATTATTTTGTTTTAAAACATATAAAATAGGTTCTGAGATATATTTGTTCTTTTTAAACTGTGTTATGTTTATAACAACTGAAATATACAGATAATAACACTTTAGAAAAATAATAAGCCTAAATAAAACTATAAGAAATGTTCAACTGATAAGGTTTTTTCAGCTTTACTTATAGACTTATATTTGGAATTAACTATATGCTGTTATTAATTAATTTTCCTATCACAATAATAAAATACTTGAGAAATTGACATATATATGTATATGTATGTGTATGTATGTGTGTATATATATATATATATATATATATATATATATATATATTTATATATATATTTGGTGTGATGAGGCAAATCTCAACAGAAGCATGGCAGAGCACAATTGCTCAGTTCATCAGCTAGCAAGAGTTTTGGTCTTACAGGGTTCTCTTTGAAGGCATGCCATTAACCAACTGAAGACCTCTCACTAAAGACTACTTCTTAAACTTCCCACCTCATCCCAACAATGCCATTTTGGAACTAAGCCTTAAAACATGGACCTAGATGACTCTTATCCCAACCACTCATTGTATATGGCTGTATGACTCTGTATGTGTGTGTGTGTGTGAGTTGTGTAGTGTATATTTAAAAAAAAATGTCATATTAGAGAACATTATGTTAAGTAAAATAAATAACATAAAGAACAATAAAAGTTAAATAAAGTTTATTTAGTAGAAACAACCCATAAAAAAACTTGTTCTAAAGACTCAGAAGAGAAAAAAAAAAAAGGAAGAAACAAAGTCTTACCCAGCGGCTGCCACATTTCATCTAAGAAGAATAGTGTTTGTGACCCACAGTACCAAGTGGTAACTTTAGTAAATATAACACAAAATTTCTAAAAGAATGAATTTTAATGTTTTTTCTACAGTCAATGATGAATCAATGAAGCAATGGGTATGTTTATCATCTTTACTGGTTTTTTCCAATTAGATACAGATAAAAAATCATGGCAATAATCTTTAAAGATACAGTCATCGCATCCACATCTTGGAGGAAGTAAACCATGCCTGTTCCTGGAAACCTAGTCAATCACCCATGGTTATTAAGACATGGGTGTGAAAGAAGAACCTACCACAACCACTTTCCTAACCAGGTCTATTCCTAACTGTACTTTAATATATATCCTTGTGCCCATTATAAATGTGTCTCTCATCTGTCATCAAATAATTTTCTTTTTGCAGTGGATAGCAACCATTAAGGAATAACACAGCTGGTTAAAATTATGAGAAAAACTAACCTTGGGCCACCAAGTCCCAATGGATGTACCTACCAAAGAACTCCTGGATCTAGTCTCAGGGAACAGTCTATAGAGGAGGGGGTAAATGATTTTAAGAGCCAGAGGACCAAGAACTCTAGTTAAAACAAACAAACAAACAAACAAACAAACAAACAAAACATGTCTTCTAAATGTGAGAGGAAAACTAGCTCCATGAAATCCCAGGAATATGATTATCTAAATAGTTGAACATGACAACACCAGCTGGAATATGAACATGAAGAGAGGATACTATGGGATTCTACCTCCACGTAAACATCTATAAGTAAAGAGCTGCTGAAGAGTGAGAATTTTTCTTTTCCAGGCATGATACCCTAACTGGCTACCCAGTTTCAAGTTGCCAAGGTATGATACTAGCAACACTAAAAGGATTTAACAGGCTTATATATATAAGATCTATCTATCTATCTATCTATCTATCTATCTATCTATCTATCTATCTATCTATCTATATGAATACATACGTGTGTGTGTGTGTGTGTGTGTGTGTGTGTGTGTGAGACAAAAGTAATTAAGAAAAGATTACTCGTTTAGGACTATGGGAAAGGTTGGAAGCAGAAGAGCAAGGGAAAAATTATGTGTTAATTTATTGGAAAGTAAAGACATTAAATGTAATAATTAAATAAAATATGTAAAATTTGCATATTATCTTAATTCTAATGTATGAACACGATCTTTGTTAACTCTCCTTTTTGGGAAGTAAGTTTTAATATCAAATATTTATCATAAAGCATCATCTTGTAATGCTTAACTAACCACTTAATGTCTTATTAGCTCAATCTTTCATAATTTAGGTGTTATTCATTTTGTCATATGGGTAATCCCTCCCTACCACCTCTCTTCTCCAGACCCACCCCTCTTCCATTTCCCATCCAAAAAGATCAGGTCTCCCAGGGATGTCAATCAGGGATTGTCTAACAAGTTACCATTTGACTAGGCACATACCTCATCTTCTATCTTAAAAGGCTATGCTATGCACAGGTATAGATATCACTTCAGTGAGAATACAGAAATAACTTATTGAGCATATGTTTGCTTGGTGTATGTATAGTCAGAGAAGAGCTTAAATTTTCATGTACTGTGAGCTAGAAGAAAAAAAAACTGGGTAAATAATCTTGGCCACTCAATGTCTAAACATCAGAAACTAAGTAATATTAGCCCTATGAAAAATTAACTGTATATAATAGCTGTCGACACTATTCATCTGACCACAACAGTAACAGAAAATACATATCTGTCATAACTATGTAAAATACATAGTTGTGAAATATGTTAACACTCCCCCTTAAAAAAATACCTTATGAATACATACTTAAAAATTGAATTCAACTTTTAACACTAGAAGAAATTATCATTAATTTCTACAGACATTTAAAGATATTATTTAAGAGGTAAGAATTTTAAAAGCAAAGTTTGATTTTATTTTCACAATAATTCAATTTAAATGGCTGTTCAGAGAAAATGCAAGTCATTTAAATTCCACACAATCTTAAAGCTGAGCATCTGTCAGCATAATGGATCCTTTAGCCTCCTGCCGGGCAAACTCAGCCAGCAGACATTCTGAAATTGACTGAGTTTGTGAAGACGCAATTTTTCATACAAAAGCTGGCAGTGAAGGAGGAAAAATGTTGTTATCCTAATTAGATTGGATTTGGCCACTGGGATCTCTTCTATTCGCCACAATAAATTTAGAGGCCTTCGGTAAATTCATACACTCAGGGTTTCCGTTGTTACCTGATAAGTTGACTAAAGTGGCTGTCAGTGCTGACTCTGCTCTTTGTTTCCAGGATAGATTTTTACTTGAGCACTTTTGCTTGCAGCCTCCTGAAGAAGATGGGAGGGATCCCAGCTAACTTGGCATCTGTTTGCCTCCTGCTAATGGCAGACAAAGGGGACCCCTTGAAGATACTATTTGTTTAGCCGCCTCTTAACTCATCCTACTTATTTGAGGGTTTGTTTTGCTGCTGAAACCCGTCAGGAAAATAACACGCACTAAAGAGTTACAATTAGTATCCATTACACTATTATGTTGATTGCTTAATTTTGGCTCACTCTTAAAGCAACTGGACTAATGTGGAAAGTATTGACAGTGCTTTAGCAATCAAATATTAAATCATGGTTTAAAAGGAGTTTCTAAGCACATCTATTTAAAAATAAAATGGATTGGTGATACTTAGATGCATAATTAATGTAATAGTTATTATGAATTTGTGCTCCTTAAAGTACAGTGCGTTTCACTCTCTGTCTCTTGCTCTGTCTCTCTGTGTGTCTCTCTCTCTCCCCTCTGTGTGTGACACACACATACATACACTTTTACTGAGAGTAAAAGAAAGGGAGAATGCCCTCTACGACTGAAGAACAGTCCTTATCCCTGTATATTTAAATTTATTTTTAAAAGATATATACCATTTTCAGGTTTATTATGTACAATACTATATTTTCGTGTATGTAGACATTATGAGGTACCTAAATCTAATTAATAACAATATTTTTCATAAAATAAACATTTTAATGAGAACATATAAAATCCCCCTTTAGCATATTTTTCAAAAATGACATTTGTAAATCATCTTTGCCAATCTATTGTAATCTTTTGTTCTTCAGCCAAATCCTGTGTTCTTTAGCTCTAACTCCAAAAGCACTGATCTTCTCTTTAATTCTACAGATCTTCATAGATCCTAGCTGACTAAAACCACAGTATGAGTCTTTCTAGGCCTCTGTCATTCCTCCTTGATGACATTTTCCCCAGTTCGTCTGACATCATGAATTCATGACATAAGGTTCCGTTCTTTCCATGGCTGAATGGTATGCCATTGCATGCAGCATAAGCTATGTTTTCTTTATTATTTTATCAGTTGTTACACATTTGGGTTCACCCCAAGTCAAGCATATTATGAATCCTACAATAAATATGGATGGGCCCCGTAGTGAAAGAAATGGTTGTTCTTCCAGAGAAGAGAGTCTCAACTCTCAGTACCCACTCGGCAACTTACATCAGTCTGTAACTCTGTGCCAGGAGATTTGATGGCCAGTTCTAGCCTCTGCTAGCATCAGGCAGGCATGTGGTTCACAGACATACTTAAAGGCCAAACATCCACACACATAAAAATAAAATATTAAAGCCACATAAAAGTTACTAGTAGATTTACAAATATTTTTTGAAGTTTTTACTAGTTTGATTGAAAACTGGCCCATGAATTAGGGACAGAAATATACATGTGAAAGGAAACAAATAAATTACTTTAATCTTTTTTGTTATACTTTGGCTTGACCTAAAATAAAATAAAAATGTCATGCTCTAATATTTTATTATGAAACTATAAATATAAACTGAACTATTATGTACTGTATAATGTTGGATGTCCACAAACTATTATATTCTTTCCTTGGAAGTTTGGAATTGGATAATATTGGTGATACTATAAGTTATCCCTGATAATTTGCTAACTCCTTCCCGTCACCTATCTGAACAGTTTTGGAAAAGGAAGAGATGCTTACTTTAGATTTCCTGACAATGTTCTAACTACTGCAAGACTCTTTCTTGTCCCTTTTCCCTATGATTTAATTAATCTGAAATCTGCGTTTGTATTAAGCACACTCTCCTAGTTGAGTATGCCTGAAGTTTCATAGATAATATCGTAGAGTGCCAGCTGGAACCAAAGTGTACTCTCTGTCTCCCCACTGGTCAGAATGTTCTCATCAATATCTCCTAAGAGGAAGAGATAGAAAGTGAAGCCAGCACATATATCTGTATTTACATATTGACCTTGTTTTATATGTTCACCAATTACAGATTATCTGTAATATTTAGTTTTTAAAACACTCATGTAGAACTATCCATGGCTATCTACATGGTCTCAGAGGGTTTGAGTATACAGCCATTATTTATACACTAGCTTTATGTTTTGCCCTGTGTTTTACATTAACTATCGATTAAATTATGTCATAATGCAATAATATTAAAATATTGAAAGTATAGACTTGAAGTGATCAAGAGCACCAGTTGGCCAAGGTTGACCAGAGGACCTGGTTTGGTTCCCAGGTTGGCCAGAGGACAGGGTTGGGTTTCTAGAACCTATATTCCATCTCAAACCCATCTGTAAAAACCCAACTCCATGGTATCCATTACCTTCTCTGGTCTTCAGGGTAACTATTTGTGTACTTGGTGCACCTATAGTCATGTAAGTCAACATTCATGCATATAAAATAAAACTAAATCCTTAAAAATATGAGATTGTTGTTCTCTGCATTTTGACCAGCAGTAGCTTTGCAAAAGGAGAAATGAGTATAAAAATATGTAGTTAGGATACAGTTCAAAATGCTACTGGTATACTGAAAGAACAGTAGTACATTCTTTTCTAGGGTTGTGGTCTCACCAGCAATGAGTTGTGGGCTAGATTTATAGTAGCAGGCTCAGGCTGACAGTCCTTCCTATTTTTTTTTTTTGTTTTTTTGTTTTTTTGTTTTTTTTGTTTTTTTTGAGACAGGGTTTCTCTGTATAGCCCTGGCTGTCCTTCCTATTAACACCACTTAGTTTCCCTACAAGTAGTTAAAATGATGTTTTGTGTTATCCTGGTTTTTCTTCTCTTAATAGGTAAAACATTTAAATTGTGAAGATACATTTCAGCTATGAAAAAATATGTCAATATTTTTATAAATATGTTCTAGGTCATGAATGTGATATAAAAGGGAAAAAAGTTAAGTTGCTCTAAAATACAAAATATTTCTCAATACTTCATTGCTTTTACTTGCCAGAAATATCCAAATAATACTGTATGCAAATTAATTGCAATGATAATGGTGTGTGATATTATACATATCATTGTTTTCAGAAGTTATCATATATCAGAAATGAAAGAATTATAGATAAAAATAGAAACCAAGAGGTAGGAAGTCTGTTCTAAGATGTAATGCAGGTATAAAAGCTACAGGAAAGTTTTTCATGTGGCATTAGTCGATCCAACATTTTTTTTAACAGTTGACATAACTTTTAGGCAAATTGCTAGTTAAGAATCAGAAGGTGCATATTAATTGTTGGGCTCATACTGCTTATAGCTATTTAAGGTATGCATTATCCCGCACCTCCTAAGGGTCTATTGCTGCTTTAAGGTCTGAAGCCTTCCTAAGGCAGCCAAGAGTGTGAAAGAGACAGCAGGGGCCTGCTCTGAGCTGCTGTGTCCATCTGTCATAGCAAGGATTTTAGCATTCATTTGAAAATCAAATTTCCATTCCAAAAATGTAATTTCTCCCTCCACAAACACTTGCAACTATATATTTTTTTTACCATGTTTCTATTTCTGGAAAAACTAGCCGGGACTAGCTCTGTATGGGAATGTGACTGAAGAGGTTTGTATTAATTCTGTGAGTTCACTGAAACTAATGTTGCACAAGATGATTGAAAATTATGAAACAGAAAATTGAGTAAACATATAATTGTCACACACATGCAATTAATAACATATATATTCTTTTTTTCCCAAAAGAATCCCATATCCTTTATTAAACAAGGCAAAGAGACAAAGTGACTAAATCTCAATCAGGCAGAAACAGCAGCAAATAGCTTTACAAGTGTCAATTTTAAGAAAGGGAAAAAGAGAGGTCTGTGTTAGGATGAGCTAGGATGTGGTGGTGAGTTCTACTTCAGTATTTTGATTGTTGGACCTTTATTTTTTTGATAGTTGGTCCTCAGTGATCAGTCTCAGGAATAAGTCAGGCATATGAAAGTGGCCAAATAAGGAAATAGACTTTGGTGGCCAGCTTTCCTCCACATAAAGCCAGATACACTGAATCTAATAGAAGAGAAAGTGGGGGAAAGTCTCAAACACATGGGCACAGGGGCAAAGTTCCTGAACAGAACACAAATGGCTTATGCTCTAAGTTCAAGAATTGACAAATGAGACTTCATAAAATTGCAAAGCTTCTGTAAGGCAAAGAACACTGTCAATAGGACAAATCAGCAACCAACAGATTGGGAAAAGATCTTTACCAATCCTACATCAGATAGAGGGCTAAGATCCAATATATACAAAGAACTCAAGAAGTTAGACTCCAGAGAACCAAATAACCTTACTAAAAATCAGGGAAGAGAGCTAAACAAAGAATTCTCAACTGAGGAATACCGAATGGCTGAGAAGCACCTAAAAAAAATGTTCAACATCCTTAGTCAACAGGGAAATGCAAATCAAAACAACCCTGAGATTCCACCTCACACCAGTCAGAATGGCTAAGACCAAAAACTCAGGTGACAGCAGATGCTGGCGAGGATGTGGAGAAAGAGAAACACTCCTCCATTGCTGGTGGGATTGTAAACTGGTACAACTACTCTGGTAATCAGTTTGGTGGTTACTCAGAAAATGTAAATGGTTCTACCTGAAGACCCAGCAATACCATTCCTGGGCATATACTCAAAATATTTTCCAACATATAACAAGGATACATCCTCCACTATGTTCATAGCTTTATTTATAATAGCCAGAACTGGAAAGAACCCAGATTTCCTTCAACAGAGGAATGGATCCAGAAAATATGGTACGTTTACACAATAAAGTACTACTCAGTTATTAAAAACAATGAATTCATGAAATTCTTAGGCAAGTGGATGGACCTAGAAAATATCATCTTGTGTGAGGTAACCCAATAACAAAAGAACACACATGGTATATACTCACTAATAAGTGGATATTAGCCCAAATGCTCGGAATACCCAAGATACAATTCACACACCACATGAAGCTCAAGAAGAAGACCAAAGTGTGGGTACTTCAGTCCTTCTTAGAAAAGGGAACAAAATACTTGTGGGAGCAAATATGGAGACAAAGTGCAGAGCAGAGACTGAAGGAAAGGCCATCCAGAGACTGTTCCACATGGGGATTGATCCCATATACAGTCACCAAACACTGACACTATTGTGAATGCTAAGAAAGGCATGCTGAAAGGATCCTGATATAGCTGTCTCTTGAAAGGCCCTGCCAGAGCCTTACAAATACAGAGTTGGATGCTTGCAGCCAACCATTGGACTGAGCTCAGGGTCCCCACTGGGAGGAGTTAGAGAAAGACCTGAAGGAGCTGAAGGGGCTTACAACTCCATAGGAAGTACAACAATATTAACCAACCAGACCCCCCAGAGATAGGGACTAAGCCACCAACCAAGGAGTACATGTAGCTCCAGCTGCATATATAGCAGATGATAGCCTTGTCAGGCATCAATGGGAGGAGAGGTTCTTGGCCCTATGAAGGCTTGATATATGCCCCAGTGTAGGGGAATCGAGGGCCAAGAGGCGGCAGTGGGTGGGTGGGTGGAGGAACACCCTCATGGAAGCAGGGGAACAAGGGATGGGATAGGAGCTTACCGGGAGGGGGGAACAGGGTATGGGGATAACACTTGAAATGTAAATGAAAAATATCCAATAAAAAAAGTGTGTGTGTGTGTGTGTGTGTGTGTGTGTGTGTGTAAAGAAATGTAATCTCAAAGTTTATCAAAGGATAGGGAAGAGGAGCCCTTCATAAAACAATGAGATCACTTAAAATTACCCAATTATGACTGTTGCAATATAGAAAGATGATGTGATTATTCTGCTTTCTAATTGGTTCTTTATTGGGACAAAGATATTTCTTCTAAGCATTCAAGTAGCTCCCCCAAAAGTTACAGAAAGTTTGATCTGACTGTTCAATGATACTCCAGTCACTTGCATGAAGAGCGACCTCTGCACAATACTGACCCCAACCCCTGCTTGCATGAGCTTTATATCCACTATTAGAATGTACTATAAATGTGCTTCATTTTACCATTCACAAAGCACCAGATATTATAGATTTTAACCCAAAATCCAAGTGTGATAACATTATCAAGTTATAGGTCACAATCACATTTGGAAATATTTTTCTTATGGTAAAAATATATAACAAAGGTTACCGTTTTAACCATTCTAAGTGCCCGCATTACATGTAACTATATTGTCATGAAAGCAGCATGGCCCTGAGTATATACATTTTTTATAACATATATTTTCTAACAGATTTATAATTGTTATTTTTAATTTCATAACTTATGATGTATTGTGAGAGATATGAAATATGCATTTAGAATACTTAAAATTATTAAAATTAACTATTCATATTAAAATGAAAGTTAATAAAAATACAAGCAATAAAAACTAAAATTAATCTAGCATTATTTTTAAATATATGTGTTCTAGTGTATACAATATCATGTATAAAGCATATGTATGTAGGCATACAATACATGTATATACACTATGCTGTGAATATGTATGTAGTTCATGTGTATGATATAGTAACCTGTGTCCATTAAATGTTATGGACTCTGGATACAGATTATATCTTCTATATAAAAATGTGCATCCCCATGTGAAAATTCCTATTTATGGACACATTTTTGAATGGTTCTGATATCATTAGTGCCTGCTGTGTGATCATTATTGTATTCTTGTCTACAGAAGTGATTTTAACTGATATTTCATTGGGTCTTACATATCCCAGGCCCTCTAATTCATTTCAAATGTAAAATAATATGTATAACTTATTGTTTTTGTATGAATGATACAGCTTATAGTTGAGACATCATTAGGGAGATCAGGAAAGCCAAAGAATTCAGATTCTATCAATGCCTCTTGGTTGATAATATTTGCTTTTCATATTTCTTCCCATCCTGCCATTGTACAATGTACTTCTCTGCTTTGAATAAAAGGGAAAGTGATGCACTCATTTGATAGAGATTTGCTCACTTTGACAGGTAAATAGTCTAAGAAAAAAAATTAGTGTTGATTTCATTAAAGACTGTTGAAAATCAATCAGCTCTCATGCACAGAAGAGAAAATGCAGCCTTTCAAGATAGTGTGATTTTAGTACAAGTCAAAAATGAAAGGTAATTAAAATGTCTGCAACCTCTTCTGGTAAACATTGTTTTTCTATTTTAAAATATCAGAGCGTATTTCGCTTTGCATGTCTATGGAATCAGCTCCAGCCACATAATGTAGCAGAGGATGTCCTTGTTGGGCAGCAATGGGAAGAGAAGCCTTTGGGTCTGTAAAGGCTCAATACCCCAGTGTAGGGGAATTCGAAGTCAGGGAGGTGGGAGTGAGTGGGTGGAGGAACACCCTTATAGAAGCAGGGGAGGTTGATGGGGTAGGAGTTTTCTGGGGAAAGGGAGGCTAGAAAAGGGGGATAATATTTGAAATATAAATACAGAAAATATCCAACAAAAATTATGGATTCTTCCTCATAAGGATACTAAGGGCATGTCTTCTCTGATAATCTCTGGGGATTTTTATAAATCATTTTGTTTAACCATCAACACATTTCTATATTTCATTTAAGACTGTGCAAAAGGCAGTGGTCCTAAACACAAACTTAGCTGTCTAAAGACTTCTTAACAAACAATAATAATGAAAAACAAAACATAAAAACAAACAAACAAAGCTCACCAAGTGAAACCTAGTGAGGCAGAAATTAAAAACAATTGCTGCCCTTTTTTTCCAGTATAGTAAAGTTAATTTTTATTAGAAATTTTCTTTATTTACATTTCAAATGTTATCCTCTTTCCTAGTTTCCCATCTGAAAACTCCCTATCCATTCCCCTTCCCCCTGCTCACCAACCCACCTACTCCTTTATCCTGGCCATGGCAGTTCCATATACTAAGGCATCTAATCTTTGCAAGACCAAGGGTCTCTCCTCTCATTGATGACCAGCTAGGCCATCCTCTGCTACATATGCAGCTAGAACCATGAGTCCCTCCATGTGTTTTCTTTGATTGATGGTTTAGTCCCAAGGAGCTCTGGAGATACTGGTTAGTTCATATTGTTGATCCTCTTATGGGGCTGCAAACCCATTCAGCTCCTTGGATACTTTTTCTAGCTCCTTCATTGAGGACCCTGTGCTCCGTCCAATGGATGGCTGTGAACATCTACTTTGTCAGGCACTGGCAGAACCTCTCAGGAGACAGCTATACCAGGCTTCTGACAGCAAACTCTGGTTGGCATCCACAATAGTGTCTGGTTTTGGTGGTTGTTTATGGGATGGATTCCCAGGTGGTCTCTGGATTGTCATTACTTCAGTCTCTGCTTCACACTTTATCTCTATAACTCCTTCCATGGATATTTTATTCCCCCTTCCAAGAAGGACTGAAGTTGCCACACTTTTGTCTTCCTTCTTCTTGAGTATCATGTATTTTGGAATTGTATCTTGGGTATTCTGAGCTTCTGGGATAATATCCACTTATCAGTGAGTGCAAATCATGTATGTTCTTTTGTGACTGGGATACCTCACTCAGCAAGCTGGTACAACCACTCTGGAAATCAGTTTGGTGGTTCCTCAGAAAATTGGACATAGTACTACTGGAGGATCCAGCAATACCACTCCTGGGCATATACCCAGAAGATGCTCCAACATGTAATAAGAACACATGCTCAACTATGTTCATAGCAGCCTTATTTATAATAGCCAGAAGCTGGAAAGAACCCATATGTCTCTCAACAGAGGAATGGATACAGAAAATGTGGTACATCTCCATTGTGTAATGGAGTACTAGGCAGCTATTAAAAACAATGAATTTATGAAATTCTTAGCACTTGCTGCTCTTGCAAAGGAGCTCTTGCACAGTTTCAATTCCCAGCAGCCACATGTTGACTTGCAATCGTCTACAACTCCAATTCCAGGAAATCCGAGCCCTTTTCTGCTTTCTTCATGCATGAGGCACATATGTGGTGCACATACATAAATGGAAGTGAAACAGTCATACACATAAAAATTAAAAATTAAATAAAATATAAAACAACACCAATAAATGCTAGTCATTCTATTGTTAGTATGCACTTCTTTTACCATCTGTAGAGTTAGGAGAGTAAGTGGAAGCAGCAATTTGTGAGGAATGTTTGCTGATTGCCTAAATGCTCTTTATTCTTCCAGTCTCTATTATGATTTAGTGGGTAGTGATCCAGACAATCTACATATATTGCAGAACAAAATGAATTTATAAGTACATTCATGATGTGCTGCCTATACACATAAAATGAGCGTCTACAAAAATTCTCAGGGTCTAGTGAATGAAAGGTACTATCTATGAAATAAGCAATCTTCCTTAGTTCCTAAAGGCTACCATAACAGAATGTTATAATTTAGGTAATTGGCAAAGAACATAGATCTTTTCTCCCATAATTATGAAGGTTGGGCAGTTCATTATTAAGTTTGAACATGTTCATTACTAATGTATAGGGTAAAGCTTATGACTGTGACCTGCACAGATGAGACAAAGCATGTCCCCACATGGTAAGCTATCAGAAGAGCAAAGTCAGTCCCACCAGCTCTTAATATAGAAGAATAAACATATACATATAATGTAGCCTTTACAAACTAACCACATTAAATTAGTCCTTACCTACCAACACTGCTACAGCAGGGTCTTCCTGTAGTTGGGGTTTTGAATAGAAGAAAACCTTCAAATCTCTCATATAGAAACCTTCTCTTTGCAACAGAAAGAAACCATGACAGAAAACATAATTAATCATAGACAGAGTTGTGGAATCAAGTCCCAGTTGATACATCTACAACAAATCCCCTGTATCTAAGGCTCAGGGATTATTTTGAGGAAGTTTGAGTGGAAATATTATAAGAGTCAGAGGATCAGGGAGTTTGCTACAAGATTATGTCTCCTACAAATGTCAGAATCCACGCTGATTAATTCTCATACAGATGACTTCTTAAACATGACCTGAACAGGACAGCAGTAAATATAATTTTTTAAGAGATTCAAGATGTAATTTCATTTAGAAAATACACTACAGGATCTCCTCAAAATATTACTGATGTAACAGTTGTGTCTGTTCACCCGAAGACTCCATTGTTCTTGTTGTTTTTGTTTTGTTTTCTGTTTTTGTTTGCTTGGGTATTTTCATTCTCTGTCCCTTTTTCTTTTATATGCTGAATGCTTGATGCCAGCTGGTTGATCTCCATGCAAGCTTAACCTTTCTATGCTGTTTGTCCAGGCAGTTTTGAGATTTACACTTTGCCACCTGTATTTTCCCCTTTTGAAATACTCTCTCTCTCTCTCTCTCTCTCTCTCTCTCTCTGTGTGTGTGTGTGTGTGTGTGTGTGTGTGTGTGTGTGTGTGTGTGTGTGTGTGCCTAAAAATTTCAAGAGAGAATCTTGATATTTCTGTAATCATACAATACCTCTCCTGGGACTCCCAAAGATTTCCAGGAATTATTCTTTCTTCTCTTTTAACTCTTTAAACATCAGAGAAAATGAATCCATTTTTGTTTTGCCAGCAATGTATTACTTTTGGCATCAATTGTTTTAAGTGATGATCTGGCTGGAATACAGAGGAAGAGGAAGAGGAGGAGGAGGAGGAGGAGGAGGAGGAGGAGGAGAAGAAGAAGAAGAAGAAGAAGAAGAAGAAGAAGAAGAAGAAGAAGAAGAAGAAGAAGAAGAAGAAGAAGAAGAAGAAGAAGAAGAAGAAGAGGAGGAGGAGGAGGAGGAGGAGGAGGAGGAGGAGGAGGAGGAGGAGGACGAGGAGGAGGAGGAGGACGAGGAGGAGGAGGAGGAGGAGGAAGAGGAGGCAGTTTTACCAGTTTAATAGATAGTTTGCTGGTGAAAACAGTAAAAACCAGGGAATGAGAAAGAGGCAGAAGCTTAAAACAGATTGCCAGATTTTAGTTTGAGGCCAAGCTTAACAATTCAGTGGAAAGCAGAGAGAAGCCAGATTAAGTCAGTCAGCTTGGACAGGAATTTGAGCCAGAACAGTTGATTTAACCAGCCAGCCAGAGTTCAGAAAGAAATAGAAAGAGTGAGTTTATTCCTCACTAAACCTCTGAGATGATAATTATATTAGGTAAATAAAAGTTACTTCTGCAAATTCTATTTATGGAAATATTCAATTGCTTGAGTTTCCATCTATTAATTGTTGATCTTAGTGTCTGAACTATTCGAACTCTGTTCAAGAATTGTCTCCTGTGCCAATGCATTAAAGGCTGTTCTCCACTTTTTCTTCTATCAGATTTAGTGTACTTGGTTTTACTCTGAGGTCTTTGAACCACTTAGACTTGAGTTTTGTATAGGGTAATAGATATAGATCTGCAGTTTTCTATATGTAGGCATCTAGTTAGAATAGAAACATTTTTAATTTATTTATTTATTCCCCATATTTTATTCCCCCCCCTGTCCACCCTCCAACTGTTTCACATCTCATACCTCCTCCTCACCCCCATGTCTCCACATGGATGCCACTACCCTCCACCTTACCTGATCTCTAAACTCCTTGAGGCTTTCAGTCTCTTGAGGGTTAGGTGCCTTATCTCTAAATAAACACAGACATCTCAGTACTCGACTGTATATGTGTTGGAGGCTTCATATCAGCTGGTGTATGCTGCCTGTTTGGTGGTCCAGTGTTTGAGAGAACTTGGGGGTTCAGATTAATTGAGACTGCTGGTCCTCCTACAGGGTTCCCCTTCTCAGCTTCTTTCAGCCTTCCCTAATTCAACAACAGGAGTCAGCTGCTTCTGTCCATTGGTTGGGTGCAAATATCTGCATCTGACTCTTTCAGCTGCTTGGTGAGTCTTCCAGACTGTGGTCATGCTAGGTACTGTTTTGTGAGTGCTCCATAGCCTCAGTAATAGTGTCAGACCTTGGGACCTCCCCTTGATCTGGATCCCACTTGGGACCTGTTGCTGGACCTTCCTTCAGGATCTTCTCTATTTCCATCCCTGTAATTCTTTCAGACAGGAACAATTATGGGTCAGAGATGTGACTGTGGGATGGTAACCCCATCCCTCACTTGATATCCCATCTTCCTATTGCAGGTGGGCTCTATAAGTTCGCTCTCCCTACTGTCTGGCATTTCATCTAAGATCCTTCCCTTTGAGTCCTGACAGTCTCTCACCTCCCAGGTCTCTGGTGTATTCTGAAGGGTCTCTCCAACCTCCTATCTCCTGAGGTTGTCTGTTTTCATTCTTTCTGCTGGCCTCAGGGCTTCATTTCTTTTACCTCGCCCAATACCAGATCAGGTTCCCCTCTCCTCCACACTCCCTCCCTGGACACCATCACTTTCCCTCCCAATTGCTTCCCTCCCTTTCCACTTGTGGTTGCTTTCTTCTCCCTCCCAAGTGGGACAGAGGCATTCTCACTTGGGCAATTCAGCTTGTTGGCTTCAGTCTCTTCCTTCAAATAGTTGATGTTTTTGTTATACAGATTTTTCTCTTGCTTGGTTAGAGTCACTCCAAGATATTTTATATTATTTATGACCATTAAGAAGTGATTTGTTTTCCTATTTTCTTCCTAAATTTGGGCTGGAGAGATGGCTTAGTGATTAAGAGCACTGACTGTTTTTCCAGGGGTCCTAAAATCACATCTCAGCAACCACATGGTGGCTCACAACCATCTGTAATGGGATTGATGCCCTTTTCTGCTGTGTCTGAAGATAGCTACAGTGTAGTGATATAAGGTGAAATAAATAAATCAAAAAAGAAAAAAGAGAGATCTTCTAAGCTCATTTTTTAATCTATCTATCTATATATGAAAGCTACTGATTATTTTTGAGTTATTTTGTATCTGGCCACTTTGCTGAAAGTGTTTGTCAGCTGTGAGAGTCCTCTGGTAGAATTTTGGCACTAAATTACATATACTATCATATCATCTGTGAATGATGATACTTTGACTTCTTTCTTTCCAATTTGTATTCTCTTAACCTCCTTTAATTGTCTTACTGCTCTAGCTAAAACTTCAAGCCTATATTAAATAGCCATTGAAGTGAACAGCCTTGTCTTTTCTCTGGTTTTAGTGGAACTGCTTTAAGTTTTTCACTTACCAAAGTTAAATCAAGGTACAGTAAACAACCTAAATAGACCTATAATCCGTAACGAAATAGAAGCATTCATTAAATGTCTCCCAAGTAAAGGAAGCCCATGGCCATATGGTTTAAGTGCAGAATTCTACCAGAGAGCTAATACCAATACTCCTCAAATTATTCTGCAAAATAAAAACAGAAGAGAGATTGACAAATTCATTTATGAGGCCACAGTCACCTTGAAACCATACAAAGACTCAAAAAAGAAAGAGAATTTCAGACCAATTTCCCTTATGAACATTGATACAAAAATACTAATAAACCAAATCCAAGATTATATCAGAAACATTGTTTACTATCAAGTAGTCTTCATCCCAGAGATGCAGGGATGGGTCCACATATGAAAATCCATCAAAGTAAACCACCATATAAACCAACATGAGAGACAAAAAAAGCACATGATCATCTCACTAGATGCTGAAAAGCTTATGACAAAATCCAACATTTCTTCATGATAACAGTCTTCAAGAGATCAGGGATTCAAGGCACATAACTAGCTATCAAAACAATATAGAGCAAGCCAATAGCCAACATCAAATGACATGAGAGAAACATAAATTTTAGATTTTTCAAACATTTTTGTTTGTCTGGTGTGGTGTGGGCATGTCATAGAGCATATGTGGAGGTCAGAGCCGATTGGTCAACAGCAGTCCCTTCATCCAGACAGGCACTTGGATGTTGAACTCAGATCCTCAGACTTGGCTACATAGGGCCTTTACCCACTTAACCATCCTGCTAGCCCCCAAACATTTTTTTCTTTATTTACCTTACTTTTACTTCATTTGTTTCACCTGAGTTAACTTTGTAAATATGCAATAATACTTTTTTATAGTAATTAAATTGTACTAGAAAACAGAATTTTAAAGCAAAGTATAATGGTACATGCCTATCAGATCAGCACTGGGGAGGTAAAAGCAGCAAGTTCAAAAATGAATTTAAAGGAATAATAAGCCAGCCTTGCTACATCCATCCCTGTCTCAAAATGACAAAAAGCAACGTCAAAAATTTTATGAATCAATTAATTAATATAAACAAGATACCAAAGAAAGCATAATTTCTTTTAAAATAGATAAAAAGTGTATATTTTTTACTCTGTTAATATTGAATTTAAGCTTCCTGAAAATTGCTTTAATTCTATTTTTCTAAAGATATTATCATATTTAAAGTGTAAATATACAGGATTTTTTTCATTTTGTACTGCTTTTAATGAATGTAGTGACAAAATTGCCCAATTATTAAAAATATATTTGAATATATCTACAAAACACTCTCCCACCTAAGGCTTGAGGAACATAATAGAAGAGGGGGTAAAAGATTTTAGGAGCTAGAGTATCAACGTGTGACATTAAAAGCTACCTCATAAAGCTTGACTAACATGATTGCTCAAATATGATCTAAACAAGGACTATACCAACAATCACACTAGACTACACAGGGAAAAGACACAAGGTCCAGCCCTACGCAAATAATTGTAGGAAACTGAGGCAAGCTGGGAGTGGGAGAGGTGGTCCTCTTCATGGAAGAGCATGCCAAATGGGTGTCCAGTACCAAATAGTCTGCCCTGAAACAGTCATACAAGGAACATATGGACTCAACAGATTAGAATCAGGCATGGAATGTGTCTGTATATACAAATAGATAAACCATGCCAAAACATTTAGTGAAAAGAGGCCATAAATTTGAAGGAGAGCAGGGATGAATTATATGAAAGGGTTTGAGATATACAAGGAAAAGGAGAACACTTGTAATTAATTTACATTCTCAAAAAATAAAACATACAGAATATTGTACTAGATCCTTTTACAGTGCATTGAATATAACATGTACATTGTTAAAATATGCTCTACATTCCAAAGCAGTTTGTCAGATAAAATAGCAACTACAGTTGTTTATACTCAAAGGTTAATTTCTGTTTGGGGCAGAGTGAAACATCCCAGTGAAATAGCTGCACCATCTAAAATGTGGGTCTTTTGACAGAGTGGTATTAATTAGTGAAATTAATAAGTTAGTCACACAGAGAAAGGTTCACCTTATGAATTTTTATTTATCAGTCGCTACAACCAACCCTTAGCTTCGCCGATATTATTAGGTAAACTTTGCAGAATGTTGAACTAAAATATCTCACTTCAGAATATGTTCTTCTCTGGAAACATTCATGCTGTTAAGTAGCTGCAGTGCTCCTGGCTGGCACCCCCGCTGCTTGTGCTGACAGCAAGGAACTACTGGTTATCTGGAGTCAGCCCAGTAATCATCCAAACTTGGAAAGATGGCATTTTACACAGAATTTATTCTTGGTATGGAATATGGTGTCTGTGAATGCCCAGAATAGAACAATCCTATCAATGCTATTCCGCTGAGGAAGGGCATGTCGGTTTTAGTGCTTCCTAATTTAGAATAGGATTAAGGAAGGTGCATTTTAAGGCTTCACCATTCACTCTGTATCCAGTTCATCTGCTACACACAGGCAGACACACATTCCCGCTACTTTTCTACCCAACACAGTTTGCATGCTACAGGTCACAGAAAGCTCACCTTATTAACATGAGGTGTCCTTGTTATTTTTATTAATTGGAACTTACTGTTCAATACATTAAGAAACGATGTTTCTTTGACTTTCTTTGCTTAACGGAAGTATGACATTTATTAAATGTGTAAAGAATGTGTTGAAGCAGTTATGACACTTTTCAATAACTGAAGCTTCTGAAGTTATGTTTGATTCTTTGTCTTATTTTGAAATAATTATGACAGGTTTGAACACTAAGATAATATGGAATAATTGCTACTGTCAAGGTAAAAGAGATTGCACCTTAAAGGGGTTGAAAATAAAAGTTTATTCTTGAGTCAAATAGGAATGGCCTGCTAGGAATGGGATTCTGCTTTCACAAATAATAAAATGTTCTAATAAATTAGTATCCTAATGACATTTTTATAATCACTGAACAATATAGAAAGTAATGAATCAAAGTCGAAGCACTTTTCTACTGCAGTGGTAGAAACATCAGAAAATAGGCTCAAGAAATGTTGAGGAATCTCCTACAAACTTGTCAGTGGTATGGGGATACAGTATCACCCTCAATAGTTTAAGGATTTCCTTTAATCTCATGGAGACACAGTTTAGGCCTGTCAATTCCAGAAATAACCAGAATTAAACCCATCTGTAATTTCATTAAAATCTGAAAGAAATTTGTTCAACAAAAGAAAAAAGTTTCCCCTAAGAGAACTAGCAGACTCAACTAATCAGGAGTCCTGGGAGCTGCCAGAGATTGAGCCACCAATCAGGTAGTATACACAGGCTGTTCATAAATAGGAGAGAACTGCCTTGTCTGACCTTGGTGGGAGAAGATGCTCCTAATTCTGGAGAGACTTGAGGCCTCAGGGAAGGGGGATGCCTGGTTTGGGGGGGAGCACCCCCTCGGAGGCAAGGGGAAGGAAAAGTGGAATGAGGAACTGTGGGACAGGGGACAGGGGGGAGAAACAGCTGGAAAGTAAATAAATAAAATAAGTGTTTTTTTTAAAAAGAATAAAGTTTCAAAAAATAAATTGGTATGAGCTTCCCAAAGACTGAGAGTTTGCAAAATCAACACTTGAAACTATATTGTAAGCACAGTGTTAAGATAGAATGCTGACCAAGAAAAGAATAAGGCATTGCTAAGAATGGGTAGGAAAGAGTGTGAGAGACATTTCAGCTTTAGATATGTTTAACATCTTAGTGGTACTCAAGAATTGCTAGAAAGTCTTCTCTTTTATCTCTCTTGATAAACAGAGAATATAGTGTTCTTCCAGAGTTTCTTTGAATTAATTTATAATCTGACTAAGTATAATAAACCCAGAACCACTAATTTTACACAAGAGGTTTAGAACATATGCTTAGTAGTGAAGGCACAAAGGCTTTACAGAGTTAACTGTATTAGAATTTCTGCTTCTCAGCTAGAAGAGATTCCACTTAGACTTCTGGGCAAGTGGGTCCATTCTCTTCCCATATGCAAATAATTCTTCCTGTCTCTTGATACCACCTTAGATATCAGATGCTAACTACTGGCATTCCTAATTCTAGGTAGACATGTTCTGCTAAGTTAATGTTTCCAAAGTTTGTACTGATGTTAGGTCAGAGCAGATGCAGACAATGAACATCTACTACTGGAACTAAAATCAGCTCAAGTTAATTTGACTCTGAATCTGCAACATTCAAACTCACTGCAATCACAAAGTTTTGTTCAATTAATTTGCCTTGTAGAATCTTTGTCATAAGTGTAGCTTTTTGTTTTCTGAGAATTTTGTTTTTAGTTTGTTTCCTTTAAAATGAGATAAGACAAAATTTATTAAATATTTGAGTCAGATTTAGTCCAGTTGTTTCAAGGGACACATACATTGAAAGGCTATCATGGGCTGAAGTGCACATGGCTCATGGGTTAAGTGCACTGACTGCTCTTCCAGACATCCTGGGTCTAATTCCCAGAAACCATTTGGTGGCTCACAACCATCTGTAATGGGATTCAATTCTGGTGTATCCGAAGACAGAGCTACAGTGCACTTACATACATAAAATAGATAAATATTTTTTAAAAAAGAAAAGTTATCATATTTGTGTCAAATTTCTCAATGTACCATTTTTCTCATGTTCATTCTTTATTCTTTTACTTTTTTTGTTTTTATCTCTGCACTATGCAATATATATCACATGGTGATTTTATTTATAATATTCTTCCCAATCCAAGGCTGAAGGGTTGAGAAGCCTAGACTTTAGCAGATCCAGTTCTGGCAAACATAGTTGCTATGAGTTCATGATTGCAAAGGATTCTTCATAACCACAGGATAACACTTAGTAACCCTTCTTATTATCATGCTTTTCTTATATTCTTTTCATTCCCTCTTAGGTGATGCTCCCTAAGCTCTAGAGTAGATTTCATAAATATTTTGTTTAAAATTATGCACTTAGCAGTCCACATATTCTTAGTACCTTGAGTAGACATGAGTCTCTAGTTTCACTGCTATTTATTTTTGCACAGAGAAATTTTTTGATCGAAGCTGAGACCAGCACTGGTCTATGGATACAAAGATCAATATTCTGTTTGACACCATGTGGATTTAGCAAGCCAACAGTAGTAAATTTCCCTTTGGGGCCTATTTTTTCATAAACCATGGACATTTTTCAGTACCAGGTATGAACTCTCTCTTATGATATAGGACTCATACACAATCAGTAGACAGTTACCCACATAGAGGATTATGCCAATATTGCACCAGTGGGCACATGTTACCTGACATGTAGGTTTAAAGCATGCAAAGACAAGATATATCTGCTATGTTCTTTCTAAAGGTGTTTACTCATAATCAGGTCATTTGTTCATACTGAAATGATTAATAAAACCAAATATTGAAAATTTTATCTTGCATCTTTGGCCTCACCAGTGAATCTATGAATAGGTATAGCATCAATCTAACCTGAACAACAAAACAAATCCTTAACTCTACTAGTGAAAAAGATTGACTCTTGAAATCAGTGGTACTTTGATGAAAATAAATACTTATAAGAAAACGTGGTTATATTTACAGTTTTTTTCTCCTCCATAAGCTGGGTCTGTTTTTCCTACTGTAATATCTATCTATATTCCAAGACAATTGAACTGCTGCCTCAATTCCTAATTAAAAATTTAGTTTACTTTTCTCTGAAACATTTAAATTTTTTGCACTCTACTTTTTATCTACCTTGTACTTACAATGCTATTCATGTTTCTCACACAATCATATGGGAGAAAGGCCAAGTTGCTACATACTACATCAGTGTGCTCTGACCTATTTAAACAAATACATATTCTAATAATATGGAAATAAGCCACACATCTATGAGTTACTTTGACTTCCCTCAGGAGTTCTTTGAAGGCTTTGGAAAAGATGAGAGCAATTGCTCCGATCTTAAATCAACTACAAAGAGAAAGGTAAGTCTGTCAAAATGGCTCCATGAATCCTAAATTTTAGAAACATAAAAAAATTATAAGAAAATAATGACATTTTCAGTGATTTTTGGAGGACAGTTAAAACAAAAAGAGAAAAAAAATTAATTTATAACTCTCAAATATTTATTTAGTATTTCCAGAGACATATTTCCTCAATTTTTATAACAGTCACATTTAAAATTTCTATAATAAACAAGAACAATAACAAAAAAACCCCAACATTTTAAATAAAGGTATTATTTTTCACGTTCTTCATTTATTCAAGATAATCAGTCTAGTTTTACTGCATTGAGAGAATTAATGATATTAATCTTTCTGTATGTAATTTCTCTTTTCTTCACTCTACATATCATGTTTTTCAAGTTTTTGTGTGCATCTGAAATTTACGATATGAGGAACCATTTTGACAGGCTTGCTTAAGCACTTAAAATCACATAAAAAATAAGTACTATGGATAAATATGTTTCTTATTACTTTTCATTTATATGTAGTTTACTTGCATGCCAGTTATTTAATTAACAGAACATTATAATATTTATGAAATCCTATTAATATTTCACACATGTATAAACTTATAGCATAGTGGTCAAAACAATGTACATATGTCTATTTCCTCAACCACATCAGTTTTAAATTCACCTATTTCTTCAGGAAACAAAAAATGTTTATTGGTTCAGAAATTCTTCATTTAGTTCAAAGTTTACATTTCTGTAATGATAGAGTAACATATATTATACACATAAATTATAGAAAACACCACATTTGGTGAGAGTCTTTTGGTGTATATCATTAAATTAGTTCCAGACAAGACTTTTGCTAGCAATTTATACCTAATTTGTATACATTAATACAAATCACGATCTAAGTGAAAATATGAAGACCTTTCAAACATCCAGTCATAAACCATCTCTGAAGCTAAACTCCAGCAATGGCTTCCTAGCTACAGAATTTCTTTCGTGGAAAATTAGGAGGAAACAGACAACTGTAAGCCATGAAGATTAAAGGACTGTATAAAGTTCTGTGTGTAATTTTTAGTAAATAATGTAATTACCAACATAGACTTTATAGAACCAAACCCAGTTATTTTTGGGTTCTGTTCTTATAATCCATATCAAAATTATATATTAATTCACAAAATTTTTTCACACTCTTGCACCACTCAGATTTATGGGGCTTATGTATATTTCTTGCAAATTTGAAGGACTCTGTGTCAAAAGTTATATTTATTCCTTATCCACAGCTATCATTCAAACAATGTAACAGTTCTCTTCTGGTAGGTCACTGCAATAATCCAAGAAATTCATTGTACTTTCAATTCTTGAACAGTATGAAAATCTTCTCTACTTGAAGAAGTGAGGCAGGAAGATTGCTAAGAAGTTCAAAGCTAGCTTGAGTTACAAATTAAATCCCTGTATAAAAATAAAATACAGTAGGCATAGTGGCAAAAATCTGTAATCTAAACTCAAGAGGCAGATGTAGGAAGAATACCCAATCGAGAATACAAAGTTCTCTATGCCACTAATGGCTCATAGTATTCGGTTATTTAGAGTACTTTTATAAAACCCTTAATTTGCTCTGCAATAGATTTCATAATCTCATTCTATCTTTTCATTTCTTTTTAACTTACTCAGCTCCATCACTGACTTGTGACTTGACATAGTTCAAAGATCTTTGTGTTCCTAGGATATTGAAGATGTTGGTCCTAGCTTTGGATCTTTACTGGACTACATCTACTATATAGAGCCATATTGTGGCTTATCATTTTTTTTTCTTTTCAATCAAAGCTGAAACATCAGTGATTCAGTGAAGCACTACTGGTTCATTCAGTGAACCAGCCATCTGGCCCTTCTAGGTTCTCATGTTAACTTTCCTTTAGCATTGCCTCTTCCTCTTAGGATTGCATAGTGTTCTCTAAAATCTGCCCAACCACAAACCTCTCTATTACTCCCTTATATACACTTAAGACCTATAAGAATGTTTGACACCTTCTTGTGGATAGAATTCTCAGCATGATTTTTTCCTTAGTCATGGGTGTTAAAACAGACTCCCATTCATGAGATTCAAGTAGATAGTTTCTAGACACACTATTCTCAGTGTTAGCACCTAGAGAAGCCATCTTAGTTCCCAGATACCAACAAGACTAGTCTGTGCAGGTGAGAGTGTGGACTAAAGAAGCTAACAGCTTCTAGGACAGGCAGAAGCCACAGAGCTTCTCAGGCAGACCCCCTTTTTGGGTGCACCTTCCCTGCCAGGGAGAGGTGTCCACCCCGCCCGGGAGGGTTTTGCCAGAGCACCTGGGGGAGCCATCTTGGTTCCTGGATCCCTCCAAGACTGGACTGCACAGATGAGAGTGTGGACTACAGAAGCTAACAGCTTCTGGGACAGGCCCAGTTACGGGCCTTCATCTTCTGCCAGAAGGCAGGTGCAATCTCCATTTATCTGTGCACCCCCTTTCCTGCAAGAGAAGAGCTTGCCTGCAAAGAGTGCTCTAACCACTGAAACTCAGGAGAGAGCTAGTGTCCCAGGTCTGCTGATAGAGGCTAACAGAATCACAAGAGGAGCAAGCTCTAACCAGAGACATCTATAACAACTAACTCCAGAGATTACCAGATGATGAAAGGCAAACATAAGAATCCTACTAACATAAACCAACATAACACTTACCATCATCAGAACCCAGGACTCCCACCTCACCCAGTCCTGGGCACCCCAACACACCAGAAAAGCTAGACCCAGATTTAAAAGCATATCTCATGATGATGGTAGAAGACATCAAGAAGGACTTTAATAACTTACTTAAAGAAATACAGGAGGACACTGCTGAAGAGTAACAAGTCCTTAAAGAAAAACGGGAAACACAACCAAACAGATAGAAGTCCTTAAAGAAAAACAGGAAAACACATCCAAGCAGGTGATGGAAATGAACAAAACAATACTAGACCTAAAAAGGGAAGTAGACACAATAAAGAAAATCCAAAGAGAGGCAATGATGGAGATAGAAACACTAGGAAAGAAATCTGGAACCATAGATGCAAGCATCAGCAACAGAATACAAGAGATGGAAGAGAGAATCTCAGGTACAGAAGATTCCATAGAGAACATGGGTACAACAATCAAAGAAAATGCAAAATGCAAAAAGATCCTAACTCAAAACATTCAGGAAATCCAGGACACAATGAGAAGAACAAACCTAGGGATAATAGGAATAGATGAGAATGAAGATTTTTAACTTAAAGGGCCAGCAATATCCTCAACAAAATTATAGAAGAAAATTTCCCAAACCTAAAAAAAGAGATGCCCATGAACCTACAAGAAGCCTATAGAACTCCAAATAGACTGAACCAGAAAAGAAATTCCTCCAGACACATGATAATGACAACAACAAATGCACATAATAAACATAGAATATTAAAATCAGTAAGGGGAAAAGGTCAAGTAACATATAAAGGCAGGCCTATCAGAATTACACCAGATTTTTCACCAGATACTATGAAGGCCAGCAGGTCCTGGATAGGTGTTACACAGACACTAAGAAAACACAAATGCCAGCCCAGGCTACTATACCCAGCCAAACTTTCAATTACCATAGATGGAGAAACCAAAGGATCCCACGACAAAAACAAATTCACACATTATCTTTCCACAAATCCAGCCCTTCAAAGGATAATAACAACAACAACAACAACAAAATACAATGACAGAAACCATGTCCTAGAAAAAGCAAGACAGTAATCTTCAACAAACCAAAAAGAATACAGCCACAAAGAACAGAATGCCAATTCTAACAACAAAAATAATAGGAAGCAACAATGACTTTCCCTTAATATCTCTTAATATCATTGGAATCAATTTCCCAATAAAAAGACATAGACTAACAGACTGGCTACACAAACAGGACCCAACATTCTGCTGCTTATAGGAAACCCATCTCAGGGAAAAAGACAGACACTACATCAGTATGAAAGGCTGGAAAACAATTTTCCCAGCAAATGGTCTGAAGAAACAAGCTGGAGTAGCCATTGTAATATCAAATAAAATCGACTTCCAACCCAAAGTTATCAAAAAAGACAAGGAGGGGAACTTCATACCCATCAAGGGTAAAAACTTCCAAGAGGAACACTCAATTCTGAATATCTATGCTCCAAATGCAACAACACTCACATTCATTAAAGAAACTTTAGTAAAGCTCAAAGTACACATTGTACCTCACACAATAATAGTGGGAGACTTCAACACATCACTTTCATCAATGGACAGATCATGGAAACAGAAACTAAACAGGGACACATTGAAACTAACAGAAGTTATGAAACAAATGGACTTAACAGATACTTACAGAAAATTTTATCCTAAAACAAAATGATATACCTTCTTCTCAGTAACTCATGTAACATTCTCCAAAATTGACCACATAATTGGTCACAAAACAGCCTCAACAGATACAAAAATATTGAAATTGTCCCATGCATCCTATCAGATGACCACGGACTAAGGCTGATCTTCAATAATGAACATAAATAATAGAAAGACAACATTCACGTGGAAACTGAACAACACTCTCCACAACGATACCCTGGTCAAGGAAGGAATACGGAAAGAAATTAAAGGCTTTTTAGAGTTTAATGAAAATGATGCCACAACATACACAAACTTATGGGACACAATGAAAGCATTTCTAAGTGGAAAACTCATTGTTCTGAGTGCCTCCAAAAAGAAAATAGAGAGAGAACACACTAACAGTTTGACAACACGCCTAAAAGCTCTAGAACAAAAGGAAGCAAATTCACCCAAGAGGAGTAAAAGGCAGGAAATAATCAAACTCAGGGGTGAAATCAATCAAGTGGAAACAACAAGAACTATTCAAAGAATCAACCAAAGGAGGAGCTGGTTCTTTGAGAAATCAACAAGATACATAAACCCTTAGCCAGACTCACTAGAGGGCACAGGGACATCATCCTAATTAACAAAATCAGAAATGAAAGGGGAAACATAATAAAAGATCCTGAAGAAATCCAAAACACTATAAGATCCTTCTACAAAAGGCTATACTCAAGAAAACTGGAGAACTTGGATGAAATGAACAAATTTCTAGACAGATATCAGGTACCAAAGTTAAATCAGTATCAGATTAATGACCTAAACAGTCCTATATCCCCTAAAGAAATAGAAGCAGTCATTAATAGTCTCCCCCCACCCCACCCCCACCCCAAAAAAAAAAAAACAGGACCAGATGGGTTTAGTGCAGAGTTCTGTCAGAACTTCAAAGAAGATCTAATTCCAGTTCTTCAAAAACTATTGCACAAAATAGAAGTAGAAGGTACTCTACCCAACTCATTCTATGAAGCCCCAATTACTCTGATACCGAAACCACAGAAAGACCCAATAAAGATAGAGCACTTCAGACCAATTTCCGTTATAAATATCGATGCAAAAAAATTCTCGGTAACCGAATCCAAAAACACATCAAAACAATCATTCAGGCTGAACAAGTAGGTTACATTCCAGTGTAGCAGGGATGGTTTAATATGCGGAAGTCCATCAATGAAGTCCACTATATAAAGCAACTCAAAGACAAAAACCACATGATCATCTTTAGATGTGGAAAAAGCATTTGACAAAATCCAACACCCATTCATGAAAAAAGATTTGGAAAGATCCAGAATTCAAGACCCATACCTAAACATGATAAAAGTAATCTACAGCAAACCAGTAGCCAACATCAAAGTAAATGGGGAGAAGCTGGAATCAATCCCATTAAAACCAGGGACTAGACAAGGCTGTCCACTTTCTCCCTGCCTATTCAACATTGTACTTGAAGTCCTAACCTGAGCAATTTGACAACAAAAGGATATCTAAGGGATACAAACTCGAAAGGAAGAAGTCAAAATATCATTTTTTGCAGATGATATGATAGTATATATAAGTGATTCTAAAAATTCCACCAGAGTACTCAACCTGATAATCAGCTTCCATGAAGTATCTGGATATAAAATTAACTCAAACAAGTCAATGGACTTTCTCCACAAAAAGGATAAACAGGCTGAGAAAGAAATTAGGGAAACAACACCCTTCTCAATAGTCACAAATAATATAAAATACCTTGGCATGACTCTAACTGAGGAAGTGAAAGATCTGTATGATAAAAACTTCAAGTCTCTGAAGAAAGAAATTAAAGAAGTCTCAGAAGATGGAAAGATCTCCCATGCTCATGGATTGGCAGGATCAAGATAGTAAAAATGGCTATCTTGCCAAAAGCAATCTACAGATTCAATGCAGTCCCCATCAAAATTCCAACTCAATTCTTTAACGAATTAGAAAGGGCAATCTGCAAATTCATCTGGAATAACAAAAAACCTAGGATAGCAAATCTCTTCTCAAGGATAAAAGAACCTCTGGTGTAATCACCATGCCTGATCTAAAGCTGTACTACAGAACAATTGTGATAAAAACTGCATGGTACTGGTATAGAGACAGACAAGTAGACGAATGGAATAGAATTGAAGACCCAGAAATGAACCCACACACCTATGGTGACTTGATCTTTGACAAGGGAGCTAAAACCATCCAGTGGGAAAAAGACAGCATTTTCAACAAATGGTGCTGGCAACCTGGCAGTTATCATGTAGAAGAGTGTGAATTGATCTATTCCAATCTTCTTGTACTAAGGTCAAATCTAAGTGGATCAAGGAACTCCACATAAAACCATAGACAGTGAAACTTTTAGAGGAGAAAGTGGGGGAAGACCTCAAAGATATGGGCACAGGGGAAAAATTCCTGAATAGAACAGCAATGGCTTGTGCTGTAAGATCAAGACTCTATAAATGGGACCTCATTAAATTGCAAAGCTTCAGTAAGGCAAAAGACACTGTCAATAATATAAAAAGGCTACCAACAGATTGGGAAAGGATCCTTACCTATTCTAAATCAGATAGGGGACTAATATCCAATATATATAAAGGACTCAAGAAGGTAGACTCCATAAAATCAAATAACCCCATTAAAAAATGGGGCTCAGAGCTGAACAAAGAATTCTCACCTGAGGAATACCAAATGGCTGCGAAGCACCTGAAAAAATGTTCAGCATCCTTAATCATCATGGAAAAGCAAATCAAAACAACCCTGAGATTCTGCCTCACACCAATCAGAACGGCTAAATTCAAAAACTTAGTTGACAGCAGATGCTGGCAAGGATGTAGAGAAAGAGGAACACTCCTCCATTGTTGGTGGGATTGCATACTTGTACAACCACTCTGGAAATCAGCCTTGCAGTTTCTCAGAAAATTGGACATAGTACTACCCAAGGATCCAACAATACCTCTCCTGGGCATATATTCAGAAGATGTTCTAACTGGTAAGAAGGACACATGCTCCACTATATTCATAGCAGCCTTGTTTATAATAGCCAGAAGCTGGAAAGAACCCAGATGCCCCTCAACAGAGGAATGGATACAGAAAATGTGGTACATTTATACAATGGAGTAGTACTCAGCTATTAAAAAGAATGAATTTATGAAATTCATAGGCAAATGGATGAACCTGGAGGGCATCATCCTGAGTGAGGTAACCCAATCACAAAAGAACCCACATGATATGTCCTCACTGATAAGTGGTTATTAGCCCAGAAACTTAGAATACCCAAGATATAAGATACAATTTGCAAAACACATGAAACTCAAGAAGAACGAAAACCAAAGTGTGGACACTTTTGCCCCTTCTTAGAATTGGGAACAAAACACCCATGGAAGGATTTACAGAGACAAAGTTTGGATCAGAGATGAGATGATGAACCATCTAGAGACTGCCATACCCGGGGATCCATCCCATAATCAGCCTCCAAACGCTGACACCATTGCATACACTAGCAAGATTCTGCTGAAAAGACCCTGATATAGCTGTCTCATGTGAGGCTATGCCGGAGCCTAACAAACACAGAAGTGGATGCTCACAGTTAGCTATTAGATGGATCACAGTTTCCCCAATGCAGGAGCTAGAGAAAGTACCCAAGGAGCAAAAGGGTCTGCAACCCTATAGGTGGAACTACATTATGAACTAACCAGTACCTCCCGGAGCTCGTGTCTCTAGCTGCATATGTATCAGAACATGGCCTAGTAGGCCATCAGTGGAAAGAGAGGCCCATTAGTATTGCAAACTTTATATGCCTCAGTACAGGGGAACGTCAGGGCCAAGAAGTGGGAGTGGGTGGGGAGGGGAGTGGTGGGGGGAGGGTATGGGGGACTTTTGGGATAGCATTGGAAATGTAAATGAAGAAAATACCTAATAAAAAATTTAAACAATATAATTACTCCAAAAAAAAGGATTCTGAACAAAAATCTGATATCATAATTTTCATGGTTGTAGACATACTTAAACACACAACTCACTAGCTTTTATCCTTTCTTGCATAACAGATCCTTGGTTTTGGATATTCTTGTAACTTAAACTGTCTTGAGATTACTAGGCAGGTTCTAACAAGAGTTTCTCAGGGATCTAAGCCAAACTATGAATGTCACATGGAAGCATCCAACCACATGATGAAATGCCAAGGCTTGACTTAAACTTACTATTAAATGCTGTATTTCCTTTAGTTCTGTGTAAAATTCAATGCTTGGCTTTGTTGTATCAGTCAAGATGAAAAGAAACATTAAAACATTTCTTACATTGAAAGGTTGATAATGTTGTATTCTCAATCCAAATATCTCTGCAAGTGCTTGTGAGGTATATGCCATTCAAAGAGGACAGGCTATGAGCACATCCTTAATTCATGCACAGTTGTTATTGCATAACTGTGCCACGGCTGGTAAAAAGTAACTGAAAACTAGTGACTGAAATTTTTCAAGCAGGGCGGTGGTTTCACATGCCTTTAATACCAGCACTTGGGAGGCAGAGGCAGGTGGATTTCTGAGTTCGAGGTCAGCCTGGTTTACAGAGTGAGTTCCAGGAGAGCCAGGGCTATACAGAGAAACCTTGTCTCAAAAAACAAAGAACAAACAACAACAACAACAACAAAAAAGTTTTCAAAAAGTATACATATAATGACTAAATAACAGATTAACTTTATTGGTAAAAGAATTTGATAACATTTATATAGTAAAGGAAATTCAATTATGATTCAATTATTCTATTTGTTACTATAAAGAATATCTCTGATATGTACATAAGAAAATAAAAGAATAACTTATCTTCTTTCTTTTCAGTCAACAAATGCAACTTATTTGAGAATAGATTAGTGCCAAGATAAACCTAACATGTGACATAAATGAACATAACTGCTCATCAGTGCAACCACTAACCTAGATGACATGAGTTGATCTAGAAGACTCACATGGCAAATGGAGGTTTGTCTAGCCATGACCAAACTGGTTACTAGAATATAGAAAGCCTATAGTAAATATTTATGTGGAAAAAGGAAGGAACTGTGATTGTAATTACAAATTATTAAATATTTTCTCCAAAAGGAAGTCAGACATTATGTCAGAGGTGATCAAGAAGATCACACAATTTAAAATCACTTGGTGAGTCTAATCATGATATTACTTATGCACAGCTTCCAGGACTCTTCCTAGCTAAATGCAAGCACCTGTGTGTATGTCAAATACAATTTATCATGCCTCTATACATCCAACATTTTCACAATGATTTCCTGATACCAATACATTTCTTTATAAACGTGTGGATGTTCATATGCTCCAGACTTATTTCTACACAGCACCCTCTTTCTCCATTTTCCTTCATTTCTACTGCTTACAATCAATTTAGCATTATAATATATTTCCACTTTTAAAGGTTATCTAGTTCCCATTTGTCAAAAATTAATCTGTAGCAGATGTACTACTGCCTTAAAGGTCCTAACAGCTTTAATGCCCTTGTTATGTCAAATTACTTTCACCATAACTTGAACCTGTTTATCACTGGCAATGCATGAGAGTGGCTGTAGTGCTAACAACCTCATTTTTCACTTCAAATAGAAAATATTCTATTGCTTTTACAGATAATACTTTGGAGGCTCAGAGTACTCTGTTCTTAACATGAGTCTTTGCAGGATGAAGGTTTTAAGCTTGAGAACACTTCAGGGGTCTCAGAGGTAACATCTCTGGTGTTCTCATGCCCACCTACCTCCTGTCTTTGTTTCCTGCTTCAGTAGGCAACTCTCAGAAGCCGTATTTCTCCCTCAAAGCAATCCAAGTATTATAAAGAATTATTCTACCTCAACTCTCCCCAGAATATCTATTTATGGGAAAACATATCAGTAGAGTAAGAATTAAAATGATATTTTGTGATCTAGAGGTGGTTATAAGCCCAATTTAAGTGTCCTTATAAGAGACAGACAGGAAATGGAAAGATGAAGAGTGAAGGAGGCAGGTGAAGATGGAGGCACAGAGGGGAATGATAAAGCAATGGTCCACCAGAGTGACAAGTGACAAAGAAAGAAGGATCTCCCTAGGATCCTTATCCTGGCCCTGGTGACAAGGAGATTTCAGACTTAAAGGCCTTTATCAGGCACTGCAAACCTGGGAAGAAAAATGATTCTAGAGAAAGTCAAGGAAAATCTGGCAAAGCTTCTCTGGGTTTCTCCTCTTCTACATGTGTAATTCAGTGCCTTTAGCACACTGCTCTCAATTCTTCATAAAACTTCAACATAAAAATTAACATCTTTAATCCCAGTACTCGGGAGGCAGAGGCAGGCAGATTTCTGAGTTCAAGGCCAGCCTGGTCTACAGAGTGAGTTCCAGGACAGCCAGGGTGACACACAGAAAAACACCCTGTCTGGTAAACAAACAAACAAACAAACCAAAAACAAACCAAAACAAAAGTCAACAATTTTGCTAGGCAGAGTGATGCACACCTCTAATCCCAGCACTCAGAAGGTAGAAGCAGGCAGGTGTCTGTGAGAACAAGGCCATCCTGGTCTACAGTAGTAAGTTCTAGAACAGCCAGACTTACATAGTAAAACTCTGTTTCAAAAAGAACAAAAACAAAACAACAACAACAAACAAATAAACAAAACAAAAAACAAAACAAAAAAGTCAACAATTTGTTTTTACTAGCTCTTCAAAATTTTTTATTTCTGAAGACTGGAGTACAAATTTTTCTCATATTAATCTGCCTTTTTAAATGCAGATGAGGATTAGCTCAAATATAGTAACATAAGTCTCAAACTTCTTTAGTAAATACCTCAACAATGTTTTCATCGTGTATGCAAAACTATCTAGATGAGGGAAAGACATTTCCAACTTCCTAGGAGGCTCCTATGTATTTTTCTGGTCAATACACATTATTTTTTGCTTATGTCATCATAACACTTGCTTGTAGTTTAACTAAGTTTCAGAGTATTCATGGATGTACATAATATGTAGGCTTACATATAACTAAATTTCCTTTGTGAAATGCATCCATTTTCTTGAATGCATAAGTAACATGGTTTTATTTTTTACGGAAATCTCCTTTAGAAAATATCATTCTAATGCATGGGTGAGTAATTGGCATAAAGAAACATAAGAGTGGTTTAACAGGAGATAAATATCTTTTATCTTATTATGTATTTTATTAGTTTTCACTACCTGGTATATTGAAAATTGATGTATTTCACTAGGTGTATAGCAACTCTTACCAACAATGTATAAATAACATTGAACTCTAGCCCATCAGCCCCAGTATATTTTTGTTGCATTTTAAAGTACATAAAGAAAATATACTATTTCATAGCTTATTTATCATGAAAATAGTATTTTTAAGAAGCTTGGACCATATTAATCATCATTGTGTTCATTTTTAATAAAGACAAGCAATATCAATATTTAAGATTTTAATATAACACAAGATTTCTTATTTCTTCTTAACTTGTCAATGTCTTTTTGTTGTGGGGGTAAAATAATATAGCCTTATATTACATTAAGTTATTGAATTGGAACTCAGACACATAAATGATAGAAATTTAGATTTGGGTGTTCATTTTCAATTAAAGTTAAATGTCATGAAAATAAACAAACAAAAACCTCCCAACATCTGTGTACAGCTAAAAATGAGGACAAAGACAATGGCCACAGAAGATTTGGTAATCAGGAAGAACTAGCAAGTTAAACTGAAAGACAAACAATATCTTATTTTGTTGGTAGAATATTTTGGAAACATAACCTATATGCTATAAGGAGGGAACTATTTCTTGTGCCTAATGCTGTTCCTGCATTACATAAAAAGAAACTCAGGGACAGTTGATTGTTTGAGCTCCAGTGACATCATTGGGTGGCCTAGTTGAGAGCAGTAGACACAGTAGTGGAAATAGCCAATGGTTTCTCCTATGAGTTCTTTCAATGCCTATACAAGGATAAAATACAGTTTGTTAATAAGTAGCGAGTTAGCCCCACAACAAGGAAAACAAATGCAGAGCCAGTTATTATTTTGCTTGAAAAGCACTCCAAATTCAAGAAAATAAACTTTTAAAAGGATGATGTCTTAGTAACTAGAGTTTTAGAACTCACTTTTTTTTTTTTTTTCTTTTTTGAGACAGGCTTTCTCTGTGTAGCCCTGGCTGTCCTCGAACTCACTCTGTAGACCAGGCTGGCCTCAAACTCAGAAATCTGCCTGCCTCTGTCTCCCAAGTGCTGGGATTAAAGGCATGCCACCACTGCTTGACTTTCCTTTCTTTCTTTCTTTCTTTCTTTCTTTCTTTCTTTCTTTCTTTCTTTCTTTCTTTCTTTCTTTCTTTCTTTCTTTTTTCTTTCTTTATTTCTTTCTTTTTTCTCTTTCTTTCTTTCTTTCTTTCTTTCTTCCTTCCTTCCTTCCTTTCTTTCTTTCTTTCTTTCTTTCTTTCTTTCTTTCTTTCTTTCTTTTTTCTCTTTCTTTCTTTCTTTCTTTCTTTCTTTCTTTCTTTCTTTCTTTCTTTCTTCCTTCCTTCCTTCCTTCCTTCCTTCCTTCCTTCCTTCCTTTCTTTCTTTCTTTCTTTCTTTCTTTCTTTCTTTCTTCTTTCTTTTTTCCATTTTTTATTGGCTATTTCATTTATTATATTTCAAATGTTTTCCCCATTCCAAGTTTCCCTTCCACAACCCCCATCCTCCCTCCCTCCCCCTGCCTCTTTGAGGGTGTTCCTGCCTCAGCAGCCTAGAATTCCCCTATCCTGGGTCATCAAGCCTACATAGGATCAAAGGGCTCCTCTCCCACTAATGGCAGATAAGACAATCCTCTGCTAAATACCAAGCTGGAGTCGTGGGTACCCCATGTATACTCTTTGGTTGGTGGTTTAGTCCCTGGGAGTCCTTGGGGTACTGGTTGGTTCATATTGCTGTTCCTTCTCTGGGGCTGCAAACCCCTTCAGCTCCTTCAGTCCTTTCTCTGGCTCCACCATTGAGTATCAAGAAATGAACCCATACACCTGTGGTCACTTGATCTGTGACAAAGGAGCTAAAACTGTCCAGTGGAAAAAAGTCAGCATTTTCATATAAATTGTGCTACTTCAATTGGAGGTTTGCATGTAGAATGATGCAAATCGATCCATTCTTATCTCCTTGTACAAAGCTCAAGTCCAAGTGGATCAAGGACCTCCACACAAAACCAGATACATTGAAAGTAATAGAAAAGAAAGTGGGGAAGAGCCTCGAACACATGGGCACAGGGGAAATTTTCTTAAACACAACACCAATCGCTTATGCTCTTTGATCAAGAATTGACAAATGAAATGTCATAAAATTACAAAACTTCGGTAAGTCAAAGGATACTGTCAATAGGACAGACTAGCAACCAAAAGATTGGGAAAAGATCTTTACCCATCTTATATCTGATAGAAGGCTAATATTCAATGTATACAAAGAGCTCAAGAAGTTAGACTCCAGAGAACCAAATAACCCTATTAGAAATGGGTATAGAGCTAAACAATGAATTCTTAACTGAGGAATACTGATGGCTGAGAAGCACCTAAAGAAATGTTCAATATCCTTTGTAATCAGGGAAATGAAAATTAAAATAACCCTGAGATTCCACCTCACACCAATCAGAATGGCTAAGATCAAAAATTCAATTGACAGCAGATGCTGGCAAGGATATGGAGAAAGAAAAACACTCCTCCATTTTTGGTGGAATTGTAAGCTGGTACAGCCATTCTGGAAATCAGTTTGGTGGTTCCTCAGAAAACTGGACCAGCTATACCACACCTGGGCATATACCCAGAAGATCTCTAACATGTAATATGGACACATGCTCCACTATGTTCACAGCAGCCTTATTTATAACAGCCAGAAGCTGGAAAGAACCCAGATTTCCCTCAATAGAGGAATGGACTCAGAAAATGTGGTACATTTACAAGTAGAGTACTAATCAGCTATTAAAAGCAATGAATTAATGAAATTCTTAGGCAAGTGGATGGACCTAGAAAATATCATCCGGAATGAGGTAACCCAATCACAAAAGAACACACATAGTATACATTTACTGATAAGTGGATATTACCCCAAAATCTTAGAATACCCAAGATACAATTCACAGACCACATAAAGCTCAAGAAGAAGGAAGACCAAAATGTGGATAGTTCAGTCCTTCTTAGAAGAGGGACCAAAACTTTAATTTTTTTAAGGTCCTGTAGTTATTGCCACCCATCCAGGTCTGGCCACACACAGTTCCTTGTCTCATTCTTCTTCCCCCTATCTCCAAGAGTATTTCCCAACCCCCATCCAACCCCCTCCCAGAACTACCCACACTCTGGGGCCTCGTCTCTAGAGGGTTAGGCACATCTTCTCCCACTGAAAACAGATCAGTAAGTTGGACCAGCTTGAATATGCTGCCTAGTTGGTGGCTCAGTGTCTGAGAGATCTCAGTGGCCTGGGTTAGTTGAAACTGCTGGTCATCCTATGGGGTGATATTCATAAAGTTACTCATTCTGAACACAGATATTTGAATAATATTCAACTGTATGTTATTATCATGGGTGTGTACCACTTATAATGAATTTGGATATTTGTCTATGAGTTTTGCTGTGAAAGACACATAGTTGGAGATTTATCCTAGGCCTACAAGTTACATGGTAGCAAAACTGCTGGATTATATGAGTCCTATCTCTTGCTCTGAGGGCCTCCATATTGGTTTCCATAGTGACCACACTGATTGCATTCCCTTTGGCAGTAAATGGGAGTTTTCTTGAATCTCTAACTTTACTGGGACTGGTTATTTAGTTTGTTATGTTTTTATTTTAGTAATGTCCATTATAGATAGGGTGAAGTGATATTTCATTCTGGTTTTGATTACAACAATGTTAAATTTCTTTCAAGATAGATACTGACAACTTGAATGTTCTACTGTTTCAAATTTCATAAAGAAAAAGTCTGGCTGCATATTTACTTATGTAGTATTATATATTAAGTGAAGAGGATTCCATTTGACCTCTGTGTGATAGCAAAGATGATACTTTTTCTTCTAAGGAGGAATTCTTTCTTTTTCACTTTTAAATCTAGTTAGAAAATCCATATTCTTCAAATATCTGTGTCAGAATGAGTAAACCTAAATGATATTATTATTCAATGTGAAATAAGCAAATTAAGATAAAAATGTTAACTTGTTATTTTATATATTTATCCCTAACAATAATTCCATAAATAACAATATCTCAAGGGGTAGTTCATACAAGACATTATAGGTAGAAAATAAATTCAAGAGTTATAAACACAGACTTAATTTAGTTAAATCAAAAAGGGTTGTCTAAAATCAATTATGTTAGTAGATTGTTAAGAGTATTTATCTTACAGCACAAATAGTCACAATTCAGAAAGCTTCAAACCATTTCAGCCACTTAGTCTGTTTCTTTTCTACATAGTAATCGAAAGCCCACTTGTTGCTGCATTTTTGTTCACAAAGAACAATTTACATCATGTTTCACAGGAGATATGAAAATGATTAATTTTTGCATTATCTAAAGGTAGGGTACAGAATTTCTCACTTCTTTTGAAAAATGTCCAATTGTTTCCACAGACATAATCACCATAATAGCTCTAGGCTTCTTTTTTAAGTTACAGAAATAAATCTGCTCTTGTACTAGATGACTTTGAATCTTCTCTCTCGGAGGGCATTTCCTTCGTGTTCTCTATTGAACAGTTAATGCCATTAGAGGATAGAAAATTAATAGCTCTCATTAAAAACATCTGGAGAATTTCAGGGCCACTATAACCATACCCAACTTGGTCTGTCCAAGTGGAAATCAAGGTTATAGCCTTAACTCCTTCAAGTGGCCTTTATATCCTTATGATTAACCAGATGAAAACAATTATGCCACACAAAGATTTAAATTCTACAGTCATTCAGTAACAGAAAAGATTAACTTGGATAGACAATAAAATTATCTTAACATAGTATAAATTAGTCTAAAGAAACTATTCCTGCTCTTAGTTTTTATTTTAAGTGGGCAGAATATTTCATCTTTACCATGGTCATTATTATTAAGGATATTAAGAATAAGAAGCTGATTTTTCAAGAACAGTGATTCATGCAGACTATATAAGCTTAAAATTACCTCTGTACACAGTCATTAAAGCTGTTCTAGAACAGTAAGACAAAAGAGATGACATTTCAGTTATAAGTTATCTAAATTATCCCAAGTTTTCACAGTTAAAATCCAATCAAAGGCAATAATACATGTAAACACATATTTAAGTCAAATTTTAAATTAACTAAATTCATTAGCATTAACTTTGCAAAATAATTGAGTTCATTCTGACACTTTCATACATACATATAAAGAACTTTGAATATATTTCCTGCCACTTTAACCATGCTTACTCCTTCCTCCTCCCCTGGTCCTTTGCTTATTCTATGGCAGTTGCTATCTTAGTTACTTTTCTATTACTATGATAAGACACCATGAACAAGGCATCTTCTAGGGGAGTTTGTGTGGGGCTTATAGTTTCACAAGGCCTTAACCATCACGTGAGGAGTATGACAGAAGGCATGAAATTTGGAGGGAGAACAGTATCCAAGACACCTCACATCTTGAGCCACCAAAGGCAGAGAGAGAGGGTGAGAAGGGAGGGGGAAGAAGAGAGACGAGAGAGAGAGAGAGAGAGAGAGAGAGAGAGAGAGAGAGAGAGAGAGAGAGAGAGAGAGACAGTGACAGAGACTAGGACTAGGAATGGTGCAAGCTGTTAAAATATTCAACCCTAAGGGAGGATAAACTATAGAAAAAAATATATGATGAGGAAGAAAAGACAGTTAAGATCTGTGTAGCTCTTATTATTAACAAATATGACAGGATTTACCTCATATTGTGTGAGCATTCATCTTCTTTATAATCTTTTTCTTTTTCTTTTTTATTTCTTTTTTTTTTTTTTTTTTTTTTTAGACAGGGTTTCTCTGTATAGCCCTTGCTGTCCTGGAACTCACTTTGTAGACCAGGCTGGCCTAGAACTCAGAAATCCTCCTGCCTCTGCCTCCCAAGTGTTGGGATTAAAGGTGTGTGCCACCACTGCCTGGCTATAAAGGAAGTTTCTATTGCTTGTTTTCTACCTTTAGAAATCCAAGTGATTCATGCATTAACTATCCTGAAATTTAATCATTTAGGCAGCTGTTTTACTCTTAGTGTAAAATTACCATAATTTGAATTTTTTTCCAGAAATTCCACTAATCAAATAAGATGTATCTGGCAAAGTTTTTACATTAGACCAAGGATATATACAAATTTATAAATGATTGTAGGTTAAAATCAATTTCAAAACTGAGCATGCACTGAGCTACTACTAAGTACTATAGGACAACACTGTCTCTGGGCTTTCGTTGCTCTGTTTGTATTACTCAATTGTCTTTACTTTACTGTACAACAGAGCAACTCCAAGGATGTGTTAATGCAAGACAACTATCCTATGTCACATTACATCTCTTTCATTGTTTCCATCAATTTTCATTTCTGACTATGACTTCTTACTTTCATGATGAGAAGGTGAGTTTATTAACACCTATTTATTTATTTCAGCAAGAATTTCTAACTAAAATAAAATAAATAAATGAAATCATTACCCCAAAATAGCTTGCTATCTGTTGAGGAATATAAAGTTTCCATGTGAGAATTCATGAAGTAATTATAAATGATTATGAGGTAATTAAAATCGGATCCTGCCAATTGGTTTGTCTTGGAAGGATTCAATGTCCAGGGACATTTTAACAGAGTCTTTAAAAAGTAATGAATATAATTATTGGGATGTAATTCACATTTTGTGTAACTCACTAATTTACAATATATATAACATCATTTTTTTATTTCTTTGACAAATTGTGATACCATCTTCATGTCGATCTTAAAGTATTTCCATGGCCACCAAGAGATACTCTATGCCATTAATAGTAAATTAATAATAATGCCCTTTCCTCCATTTTTCATTGTATTCTTGTGCCCCTATAACCCCAGCTCAGGTATGTCAGTCAGCTTTCTGTTGCTATGGCAAAATCCCTGAGCAATGTAAAGCAAAGTGGAAGTGTACTTTGCCTCAAATTTCAGTGGTTTCATTCTATCTCTGTCTGTCTTGATACAGTTCAGAAATTTCTTATGGCAAGGTGTAATGACAGATATGGCAGTGAAAGAAAAAAAAAAGCTGCTCACCTAATGGGTTCCAGCAAGTAGAGAACCAGGAAATAAGCCTGTGACAAAACCCTGCAAAAACAAATTCTCAATGACTTCCTCCAAACAAGACCCCCAGACCCTAAAAGTCTGCTTTCTCAGTAGGTCAGTTAACTCATAATATTCATATGTTCCTATCATCTCATCAATAGTACTATTATCTGAGGATCATGCTGTCAATATGCAAGCCTTTAGAGACGACACTTTCAATACAAACTATAACATTAGTCACATATTGATTTCTGTCTCTATGTATGTTTTTCTTTTGGACACAGCAAAACTTTCTTCTTTACTAATTATAGTTTTAGATCCTTTGTTCAACATCCAACCACCCTCTTTTTCTACTCAGAACAATGTGCGTAAAGAGTTAGGTATATTATATCAATGTGATCACTTCCCAAAGATTAGATATTTCTTTTTAAAGGACATATATTCTAACAAGTAGCATTCAAGTAGCAAATCTACCATCACAGTTTTAATTAGCTGAAACTCTAGTATCTCCTGTAGAACTATAATTAATATATTTTTATGATATCTGCTTCTTTCCAAACATATGTACTGCAAACATATGTGCTGAGATTGTATACTGATATTGTCAATGATATTTCCAAATTTTACTTCTCAACTAAGAAATGTAATACATCTAATAGCATAAAACAGTGTAGGAAATAAGAACAGCACATAGTTTAAATGTGGTTTGAGCAACTGAAGTTGATTGCCAGGTCAGCAAATAAATCTCTAATTTTAATAAGTGTGTCCTAATTGTACCTCAATGTTTTAATCTGTAAACTGGGACAATAATGAATTTTTCACAATATTTTCTCAGAATACAAACTATTATAATGAAAAATTACAAAGAGTATCTACGGTTAGGATATATTAGGCATTAATGTTACAAATGAACTATGATTTATTCCAATTGATTAAAAGTGTCTTACTAGACATATTCTATTTAACAAGGAAGTGTTGCTTTAACACACAGGGGTATTATTACATCAGTTGTAATGAAACACCCTCTACCCCACCAAATACATTAGAATTGTACTCCTAAGAGGGTGTTCCTTAAGATGTGCCCTCATGGATGCTATCCCTTAAAGATATTATGGTAGGGATTTCCATAATCATTTGAAAATGTTGCATGAAAATCATGTATTTGGAAAACTACTAGCCATTTAATATATACTAAATTCTGAATAAAATGCTATAATCAAGAAAAATAATTCAAAATTCTGTAAGTTTTAAAAGTATACTGCCACAGTAATCATGTGTTTTTTATATGAAAGGTGAGCCCCTATTAACATTCTGCAGAAACGAATTGCTAGAAACCCTGGGAAATTGTACTCAGTCTGCATGTATCTTTTAAAACAGGATCAAGGTGGGGAAGCAAGACATGTTAGTTATAAGCATCTCTCAATATGCTAAGGGTATCCTACATCCTCAAAAGTTTGACTACTTATTAAAAGTCGGAAAACATCTTAGGTCTGCAAAATATTCCTCGAAAACTAATCTCTTAAGTACTAGTTTTATTATTAGCTTGCAGTGATTGCTTCTCCCCTTCAGGCTAGAAACACTGGCTTAGAAAAACCTTCTAATGATTCCACTTCCTTTTAAGAATCTAGGCAATGCAACCTTCTCTGTATATGAAACTTAAAACTGGAAAAATTAACAGGTTTTGTAAAACTTCAAATTGTACTACAGCTTCAAGGATTATACTGATAAATATGAAATTTTTCTCACTTTCAACTCTTGTCTTGGTTCCTTAAAGTAGAATCAACTAAAGCTAATATCCCACAGTCAGGATATTCAGAACTTGTGGGTGATTTTAATTATGATGCTTATTCTTTTAATGATACTGCGAGAATTATGTAAGAAATTCATATTTAATCTTTACTTCTAGTTGATATGTTGAATATGTGTAAAATTATGTTTACAAAATTTATAAACAGAACTCATGGAAATAATAATTTAAGAAATAGATGAATTTTATATTAAGTTGCCCTATAAAAAAATCAGCACTATAATTTGCTTTGTGTTAACAAACATTTTGCACTCCATGCAGTCCAAATTATCTTGAATAAGCAAGTAAGTTTCTGTAGAAAATATTGAAACAGAATGGAGTTCAAAATGTCAATCCTGCTTCATAATGATAGTATAATAATGAAAATTAAAGATGAATAATGTGTTTACTGATACATATATATATATATATATATACAAATTGCTTAAATGTGTGTACTTATATTTCTAAATTATAAAAATAATTCATTTATATTAAAAAGGTAGAATAATTCTATTGCTGTAAGACAAAAGAAATTCATTACCCCAAAATTAACTTCTATCTTACTAAAGGAAGTTTTAGAGATATATCTAAAATGCCACTAAAATTTAGCCAATATTTGACCTTTACTTTATTCAGAGAGTAAATTATATTAAATAGTGGAGAGTTTAAAAGACTTTCTTTTCTTCCTTAGACAGCATTATTCTTTCCAGGCTTATCAGATGTTTCAAAGTGGTGTCCTCAATGGGAATAACTTTGCTTGCTATAGTAGTGAGAGATGAAAAAGCCACATTTTTCTTTTCTGACTATTGTGGTTATAACAGGGTCATTGCACAGTTCTGCTACACATTTAAAGCAGTCTTTGTATCATGGATTCTATTAAGACACTCCACACATTTCTGCTCTCCCAGCTATATATTTCCATTTTAATAATCTTTTATTTTGGTTAAATATTAGCATTTTCAAAATATCCCCAAATTGCAGTTTTCATACATCTACTTTACTCTTCTTAGGGCCCATTCTCTGTTAGAATGTTTTTATATTCAAAGGGACATTTTTTTTAATTTGTTTCTTTTGGGTTTCTTTCTGGGTTGTTTGGTTTGGTTTGGTCTAATTTGGTTTGGTTTGCTCTAATTTGGTTTGGTTTAAACAGAATAATGAAGTACTGTCATCCACATTTAGCCCAGGTCTTTCCACCTCAAATGACAAGAACATGCCCCAAAGGGCCAATCTGACCTAAATAGTTTATCATTAGGACCATCTATCCAGGTGGTTCTAGGTTGTGGTAAGTAGATGGTTAAAAATAAAACACATAAAACCGGAATCAGGGGAAGTCACGGAAAGTATAACTTGTAAGTGATCATTGTCATTGCACTGTGCACACTCTCTAGGCTTCACCTCTCTAGGAGACAAATAATTGCAAAGATATTTGTAGCTTACTCACCACAGGCAATCATCCTGGGCATGAGTAGAAGGTTCCTCCTTTGTTCACCTTAGTGCATAGAGAGGCTTAAGAGCTAGGAATCTCAGAATGATAATCACTATGAATCAATTGGTGAAAACCCAATACAAGTGCTTTGAAAAGTGGCTTGGCAAAAAACATGGGCTACCAAAAAAGATAAAAGAAAATTAGAAGGAATCTAAATGTTTACTCAATAGACTAATCAACAAAGAGTAGTATGAGCCCAGATGGTGACAGAATAGTGAAGAAAAGAAGTACACACTACTGGTCTGTGAACACCATTCATCCAACAGGTAGGAAGATTCGTGGAAGAAGTCAAAGTCAGATGGGAACACCCTGTGTTGGTACCACTTCCACGGGCCACAACAGAGGGACATGATCTCCCATTTCAGCTTCTGCAATTATTGATAAAAACTAATTTGTCAAGAGTCAAATATATCCCTTTTAATGTCTACCACGCTTTCTCACAAGCTCTTTATTGCTTCCTTGTGAAACATAATATAGTTCCTACTTAACCCAATGATGTAATCTTCCTAATAAAAATGTAAATTCTCAAACTGCATTCTTTGAGTCCATAATGGACATGAAAGATAGGCAAAAGTTTCAGTCACTTGGTGAATTCATCCCCAGATTGCATGTTTGCATGATGTTGTCTTCTCTTCAGAGGCAGTCCACACCATGCTATGGAAAGTATAGCATGTGGGGGATCTATTCGGTACCACTTATTTTCCATGTCTCTGCTTTTTCTTGCTGAGTTTTCCTTTTAAAAAGGACTCTCAAGCTAGTGCAAAAATTCTGTCTCATATTCCAGACAAAAAGAATGCTGAGATGTGCCCTGTGTAGAAAATTCAAGCTTTAAATAAGCTCTAGTCAGACATGAATTACAACACTGTGGGCCACAAGTTAAATGTTAATGTATCCACAATGTGGTTCAGTAAAACGAAATGTACTTGTTTTCCTGAGGCCACTCTAGCAAGCACTAAGGTAGCATTTACAGTTCATGAAGAAGGTATACACACGATAGGAGGAAAGGGCTAAATTCGTGGATTCCTGAGATGAGGACGGATTTAAAAGGCAGAGCCTTGAGGCTGACAGTCAAAGGAATTTATGGTCACTTTAACCTGGGTCAGAAAAATGTCAAACCTTTCTCAACCAGTGCTGGCTGTCTCCGACCCCAAGAGGCAACACGGTGTGTGGAAAACGCTTGATGTGCAGGCCCTGCAGGTTCTGAGGCTCATGGAGCTGCAGCTACTGCCTCACAATATCACAAATTAATGAATGAACGAATTAATTAATTTGTTTCTTTACATCTCAAATGCTGCTCTCCCTTCCTGTTCCTCCCTCACTGAGCCCCTCCCTCCATCCCCCTCCCCTTTTCCTCTAAGAAGGTTGGATCCCCTCCCGGTATCCCCCAACCCTGGCATATCAAGTCTCTGCCAGATTAGGCACATCAGACACATGCTCTCCCACTGAGGCCAGACAGGGAAGTCATGAACACTGAGCTGTCTGTCGGCTACATTTGTACTGGGGCCTTGTTCCAGCAGGTATGTGTTCTTTGGTTGGTGGATAAGATTCTGAGAGCTTCCATGGGATCCAAGTTTGCTGACTCTGTTGGTCTTCCTGTGGAGTTATCATCTACTTCTGGGCCTTCCATAAATGTTCCCAACACTCCATGTAATGTTTTCCTGTGGGTATCTGGTTCTGTTTCCATCTGCTTTGGGGTATAGTGTCCAAAGGACAGTTATGCGAGGATCCTGTCTGCAAGGATAGCAGAGCATCGTTAATAATGTCGGGGATTCTTATTTGCCCATGGGATTGGTTTGAGTTGGGTCTTTTACTGATTGGCCTTTCTTGCCTTCAGTCTCTGCTTCATCCCTGCATTTCTTTTAGACTCAACAAATTTTAAGCCAGAAGTTTAGTTGGTGGGTTGATGTCTCTATTCTTCTACTGGGGGTCCTAGCTGGTTACAGGAAGATATCATCTTTCCTGAGACAACCCAGACCCAAAATGACAGATATGGTATAAACACTGATAAGTGGTTATTAGCCATAAAGTACAGAATACTCAGGATTCACCCCACATACCCAAGGAAATTAAAAAAGAAGGAATGTACAAGAAAGGATGCTTGGAACACACTTAGAAGGGGAAACAAAGTAGTCATAAGAGAGGAAGAGAGGGAAATTGAGGGGAGGTAGGATGAGAGATAGAAGAGAGGCCCAGTGGGCCAGGAGAATCTGCAACTGCTTGGGATGGGAGGAGGGGAGAATCTCTAAAATGTTCCAGAGACCTGGGATAAAAGAGGCTCCAAGAAGTTACCTTAACTGAGATGCCTAACAGTAGGGTCATAGAACCTGAAAAAGTTTTTGATGTGTTTTTGTATTTTTCTAATTGTTTTATATATTTACATCCAAATATTGCCCTCTCCCCAATCTGCCCTCTAAGAGTTCCTCACCAAACCACCTCCCCTTTGCTTATGAGAAGGTGGTCCCTACCTACCCACCCCTATCACCCACTCAACCACCAACCAAAGAGCATACATGGGCTGCTCTGTGACCCCTGACACATAAGTAGCAGAGGATTTCCTTGTCTGGCCTCAGTGGGAAAGAATGTACTTAATTCTGTAGAGACTTCATGACTCAGGGAAAGGAGATGCAGTAGTGGTAAGTGAATGGGGGGGGGGATTTTAAATATTTTAAGGCTGATTTTGTTGACAAGGATATTAGCTGATGACCCTATGTAGAGATTGACTCACATGTACCCAGACTCTAGGATCTAATCTACTTTTCTTACTGGTGCATAGTTCCCTATTTACAAGAGTCAGTGTCTATAGTGGCATTATCCATGCTGACTAGCTTGAGTCAAAAGAATCAGCGGAACACAGAAAAGATTTCAATCTTGTAAATAAGTGTGCAGCCTCTTACAGACTTTTTAAAGCTTCATGTTGCTGAGTGTCATGGAGGGAGCTTCTATATATCATAAATGTCCAGGACACAGTCTCAGAAATCCTGAGTCAAGAGAATTGCCATGGGGATAAGAATTAATATTTCTAGTTGACTGAGTAAATTGTAAGGGTCCATGATTGGCCAAAGAATGATAACCCAGACTCAAATAATATGCAAAAGCAACGAACATTTTTTTTCTACAAAAATCCAGTATGCTGGGGTCTCCCCACTAGCAAGATGGAGATGCCCCAGTGAGCTTGCAGGCCCAATTTAAAGCACATTAGAGGAGCTCCTGGGAGAGGTAGGTGACCTCTACCTTAATCTTTGACTCTATCTCTAGGGACATTCCAGAACCTTTGCTGGGGTTTGTGGAGCTGGAAATTATAGCTGAGGAAGGTATCTGCTGCTGACCTATCATCCTTACCTCAGACCAAGTGGCAGGGCAGCTTCTGAGACCTTTTTTGCCTGGACTTGATCACTTCTTGGAAACAGAGATTTAGGCCTAGTCTCCTGAACTGCCAATATGAAGCCTGTCATGGATTCAGACTAAGCTGTCTCAAAATCATATATAGGTAGTTTTGTTACTATTTTTCCAAATTTTATTAGGTATTTACTTCAATTACATTTCAAATGCTATCCTGAAAGTCGCCTATACACTCCCCCAACCCCACCCAATGCTCCCCGACCTACCCACTCCCATTTCGTGTCCCTGGTGTTTCCCCTGTACTGGGGAAAATAAAGTTTGCAAGATCAAGGGGCCTCTCTTCCCAATGATGGCCTACTAAGCCATCTTCTGCTACATATGCAGCTAGAGACACAAGCTCTGGGGGTACTGGTTAGTTCCTATTGTTGTTCCACCTATAGGGTTGCAGACCCCTTCAGTTCCTTGGGTACTTTCTCTAGAACATGCATTGTGAGCCCTGTGTTCCATGCAATAGCTGACTGTGAGCATCCACTTCTGTGTTTGCCAGGCACTGGCATAGTCTCACAAGAGACAGCTATATCAGTGTCCTTCCAGCAAAATCTTGCTGGCATATGCAATAGTGTCTGTGATTGGTGACTGATTATGGAATGGACCTCAGGGTGGGACAGTCTCTAGATGGTCCATACTTTCATCTCAGCTTGAAACTTTGTCTCTGCAACTCCTTCCATGGGTGTTTTCTTCCCAGTTCTAAGAAAGGAAGAAGAATCCAAACATTGGACTTACTTCTTCATGATTTTATTGTGTTTTACAAATTGCATCTTGGGTATTCTAAGTTTCTGGGATAATATGCACTTATCAGTGAGTGCAAATCATGTGAGTTATTTTGTGATTGGGTTACCTCACTCAGGATGATACCCTCCAGATCCATCCATTTGCTTAAAAATTTCATAAATTCATTGTTTTTAATAGCTAAGTAGTATTCCATTGTGTAAATGTACCACATTTTCAGAATACATTCCTCTGTTGAGGAACATATGGGTTCTTTCCAGCTTCTGGCTATTATAAATAAGGCTGCTATGAACATAGGGGAGCATGTGTTCTTATTACCAGTTGGAACATAATCTAGATATATGCCCAGGAGAAGTATTGCTGGATCCTCTGGTAGTACTATGTCCAGTTTTCTGAGGAACCGCCTGACTGATTTTCTGAGAGGTTGTACCAGCTTGCAATCCCACCAACAATGGAGGAGTGCTCCTTTCTTCACATCCTCACCAGCATCTGCTGTCACCTGATTTTTTATCTTAGCCATTCTGACAGGTGTGAGGTGGAATCTCAGGGTTGTTTTGATTTGCATTTACCTGATGATTAAGGATGCTGATCATTTTCAGGTGCTTCTCAACCAATTGATGTTCCTCAGTTGAGAATTCTTTGTTTAGCTCTGTGCACCATATTTTAATGGTGTTATTTGGTTTTCTGGAGTCCATCATCTTCAGTTCTTTTCATATATTGGATATTAGTCCCCTATCTAATTTGGGATTGGTAAAGATCCTTTCCCAATATGTTGGTGGCCTTTTTGTCTTATTAACAGTGCGTTTTGTCTTACAGAAGCGTTGCAATTTTATGAGGTCCCCTTTGTCAATTCTCGATCTTACAGCACAAGCCATTGCTGTTCTATTCAGAAAATTTTCCCCTGTGCCCATACTTTCGAGGCTTTCCCCCACATTCTCCTCTGTAAGTTTCAGAGTCTGTGGTTTTATGTGGAGTTCCTTGACCCACATAGACTTGACCTTAATACAAGGAGTTAAGAATGGATCAATTCGAATTCTTCTACATGATAACCACCATTTGTTGAAAATGCTGTCTTTTAAGTTTGGAGCTGAGACAAAAGGATGGACCATCTAGAGACTACCATATCCAGGGATCCATCCCATAATCAGCCTCCAAACGCTGACACCATTGCATACACTAGCAAGATTTTGCTGAAAGGACCCTGATATAGCTGTCTCTTGTGAGACTATGCCGGGGCCTAGCAAACACAGAAGTGGATGCTCACAGTCAGCTATTGGATGGATCACAGGGCCCCCAATGGAGGAGCTAGAGAAAGTACCCAAGGAGCTAAAGGGATCTGCAACCCTATAGGTGGAACAACAATATGAACTAACCAGTACCCAGGAGCTCTTGACTCTAGCTGTATATGTATCAAAAGATGGCCTAGTCGGCCATCACTGGAAAGAGAGGCCCATTGAACATGCAAACTTTATATGCCCCAGTACAGGGGAAAGCCAGGGCCAAGAAGTGGGAGAGGGTGGGGAGGGGAGTGGGGGGGAGGGTATGGGGGATTTTTGGGATAGCATTAGAAATGTAAATGAGGAAAATACCCAATAAAAATATTTAAAAAAAAAGAAAAAGAAAATGCTGTCTTTTTTCCACTGGATGGTTTTAGATCCCTTGTCAAAGATCGTGACCATAAGTGTGTGGGTTCATTACTGGGTCTTCAATTCTATTCCATTGGTCTATTGTCTGACGCTATGCCAGAACTATGCAGTTTTTAATCACAATTGCTATGTAGTACAGCTTTAGGTCAAATATGGTGAATCCACCAGAGATTCTTTTATCATTGAGAACAGTTTTTGCTATCCTAGGTTTTATGTTATTCCAGATGAATTTGCAAATTGTCCGTGCTAATTCCTTGAAGAATTGAGTTAGAATTTTGATGGGGATTGCATTGAATCTGTAGATTGCTTTCGCCAAGATAGCCATTTTCACTATATTGATCTTGCCAATCCATGAGCGTGGGAGATCTTTCCATCTTCTGAGATCTACTTTGATTTCTTTCTTCAGAGACTTGAAGATCTTATCATACAGATCTTTCACTTCCTTAGTTAGAGTCACACCAAGGTATTTTATATTATTTGTGACTATTGTGAAAGGTGTTGTTTCCCTAATTTCTTTCTCAGCCTGTTTATCCTTCGTGTAGAGAAAGCCATTGATATGTTTGAGTTAATTTTATATCCAGCTACTGCACTGAAACTGTTTATCACATTTAGGAGTTCTCTCGTGGAATTTTTGGGGTCACTTATATATACTATCATATCATCTGCAAAAAGTGGTATTTAACTTCTTCCTTTCCAATTTGTATCCTCTTGATTTCCTTTTGTTGTCGAATTGCTCTGGCTAGAACTTCAAGTACTATATTGAATAGGTAGGGAGAAAGTGGGCAGCCTTGTCTAGTCCCTGATTTTAGAGGGATTGCTTAGTTTCTCTCCATTTAGTTTGATGTTGGCTACTGGTTTCCTGTATATTGCTTTTATAATGTTTAGGTATGGGCCTTGAATTCCTGATCTTTCCAAAACTTTTATTGTGAAGGTGTGTAGGATTTTGTCAAATGCTTTCTCAGCATCTAACGAGATGATCATGTGGTTTTTGTCTTTGAGTTTCTTTATATAGTGGATTACATTGTTGGATTTCCTTATATTAAGCCATCCCTGCATCCCTGGGATGAAGCTGACTTGGTCATGTTGGATGATCGTTTTTATGTGTTCTTGGATTTGGTTGGTGAGGATTTTTTTGAGTATTTTTGCATGGATATTCATAAGAGAAATTAGTCTGAAGTTCTCTTTCTTTGTTGGATCTTTGTGTGGTTTAGGTATCAGAGTAATTGTGGCTTCATAGAATGAATTGGGTAGAGTACCTTCTGTTTCTATTTTGTGCAATAGTTTGAGTAGAGATGGAATTAGGTCTTCTTTGAAGGTGTGATAGACCTCTTCACTAAACCCATGTGGTCCTGGGCTTTTTTTTTTTTTTTTTTTTTTTTGGTTGGGAGACTATTAATGACTGCTTCTATTTCTTTAGGAAAAAATGGAACTTTTTAGATCATTAATCTGATCCTGATTTAACTTTGGTACCTGGTATCTGTCTAGGAAGTTGTCCATTTCATTATGGTTTTCAGTTTTGTTCAGTATAGCCTTTTGTAGTAGAATCTGATGATATTTTGGATTTCCTCAGGATCTGTTCTTATGTCTCCCTTTTAATATCTGATTTTGTTAATTAAGATGCTGTCCCTGTGCCCTCTAGTGATTCTAGCTAAGGGTTTATCTATCTTGTTAATTTTCTCAAAGAACCAGCTCATGGTTTCTTTGATATTTTGAATAGTTCTTTTTGTTTCTTCTTGGTTGTTTTCACCCCTGAGTTTGATTATTTCCTGCCATTTTCTCCTCTTGGGTGAATTTCCTTCCTTTTGTTCTAGAGCTTTTAGGTGTGCTATCAGGCTGCTAGTGTATGCTCTCTCTTAGCACTCAGAGCTATGAGTTTTCCTCTTAGAAATGCTTTCATTGTATCCCGTAAGTTTGGGTATATTGTGGTTTCATTTTCATTAAACTCAAAAAGTCTTTAATTTCCTTCTTTATTTCTTCATTCACCAAGGTATCGTTGAGGAAAGTGTTGTTCAGTTTCCACGTGAATGTTGGCTTTCTATTATTTATGTTGTTATTGAAGATCAGCCTTAGTCCATGGTGATCTGATAGGATGCATGGGACTATTTCAATATTTTTGTATCTACTGAGGTCTGTTTTGTGACCAATTATATGGTCAATTATGGAGAATGTACATGAGGTGCTGAGAAGAAGGTATATCCTTTTGTTTTAGGATAAAATGTTCTGTAGCTATCTGTTAAATGCATTTGTTTCATAACTTCTGTTAGTTTCCCTGTGTCTCTGTTTTGTTTCTGGGTCCAGGATCACTCCTTTAATGAGAGTTGGGTGTTGAAGTCTCCCACTATTTTTGTGTGATGTGCAAAGTGTGCTTTGAGCTTTACTAAAGTTTCTTTAATGAATGTGACTGTGCATAGATATTCAGAATTGAGAGTTCATCTTGGAAGAGTTTACCTTTGATGGGTATGAAGTGCCTTTGTCTGTTTTGATAACTTGGGTTGGAAGTTGATTTATTCGATATTAGAAAGTAGGGAAAAGCCTCGAAGATATGGGTAGAGGGGAAAAGTTCCTGAATAGAACAGCAATGGCTTGTACAGTAAGATCGAGAATCCATAAATGGGACCTCATAAAGTTGCAAAGCTTCTGCAAGGCAAAAGACACCGTCAACAAGACAAAAGATCACCAAGAGCTTGGGAAAGGATCTTTACCTATCCTAAATAAGATAGGGGACTAATATCCAATATTTATAAAGAACTCAAGAAGGTGGGCTCCAGAAAATCAAATAACCCCATTAAAAAATGGGGCTCAGAACTGAACAAAGAATTCTCACCTGAGGAATACCGAATGGCAGAGAAGCACCTGAAAAAAATGTTCAACATCCTTAATCATCAGGGAAATGCAAATTAAAACAACCCTGAGATTCCACCTCACACCAGTCAGAATGGCTAAGATCAAAAATTCAGGTGACAGCAGATGCTGGCAGGGATGTGGAGAAAGAGATACACTCCTCCATTGTTGGTGGGATTGCAAGCTTGTACAACCACTCTGGAAATCAGTCTGGCAGTTCCTCAGAAAATTGGACATAGTACTACAGGAGGATCCCACAATACCTCTCCTGGGCATATATCCAGAAGATGTCCCAACCGGTAAGAAGGACACATGCTCCACTATGTTCATAGCAGCCTTATTTATAATAGCCAGAAGCTGGAAAGAACCAGATGCCCCTCAACAGAGGAATGGATACAGAAAATGTGGTACATTTACACAATGGAGTACTACTCAGCTATTAAAAAGAATGAATTTATGAAATTCCTAGCCAAATGGATGGACCTGGAGGGCATCATCCTGTGTGAGGTAACAGAATCACAAAGGAACTCCCACAATATGTACTCACTGATAAGTGTATATTAGCCCAGAAACTCAGGATACCCAAGATATAAGATACAACTTGCTAAACACATGAAACTCAAGAAGAAGGAAGACCAAAGTGTGGACACTTTGCCCCTTCTTAGAATTGGGAATGAAACACCCATGGAAGGAGTTACAGAGAAAAAGTTTGGAGCTGTGACAAAAGGATGGACCATCTAGAGACTGCCATATCTGGGGATCCATCTCATATTCAGCTTCCAAACTCTGGCACCATTGCACACACTGGCAGGATTTTGCTGAAAGGACCCAGATATAGCTCTCTCTTGTAAGACTATGCCGGGGCCTAGCAAACAAGGAGGTGGATGCTCACAGTCAGCTACTGGATGGATCACAGTGCCCCCAATGGAGGAGCTAGAGAAAATACCCAAGGAGCTAAAGGGATCTGCAACCCTATGGGTGGAACAACATTATGAACTAGCCAGTACCCCGGAGCTCTTGACTCTAGCTGCATACATATCAAAGGATGGCCTAGTCAGCCAACACTGCAAAGAGAAGCGCATTGGACTTGCAAACTTTATATGCCCCAGTACAGGGGAATGCCAGGGCCAGAAAGTGGGAGTGGGTGGGTAGGGGATTGGGGGGTAGGGTATGGGGGACTTTTGGGATAGCATTGGAAATGTAAATGAGGAAAATACCTAGTAAATATATTTTTTTTAAAAAAAAGAATTGCTACTCCAGCTTGTTTCTTCAGACCATTTGCTTGGAAAATTGTTTTTCAGCCTTTCTTTCTTAGGTAGTATCTGTCTTTTTCCCTGAGATGGGTTTCCTGTAAGCAGCAAAATGTTGGGTCCTGTTTGTGTTGCCAGTCTGTTAGTCTATGTCTTTTTATTGGGAAATTGATTCCATTGATATTAAGGAAAAGTAATTGTTGCTTCCTGTTATTTTTTTGTTAGAGTTAGGATTCTGTTCTTGTGGCTGTCTTCTTTTAGGTTTGTTGAAGGATTACTTTCTTACTTTTTCTAGGGTGTAGTTTCAGTCCTTGTATTTGTGTTTTCCTGTTATTAGCCTTTGAAAGGCTGCATTCAAGGAAAGATATTGTGTGCATTTGGATTTGTCATAGAATACTTTGTTTTTTCCATCTATGGTAATTGAGAGATTTGCTGGGTATAGTAGCCTGGGCTGGCATTTGTGTTCTCTTAGTGTCTGCATAACATCTGTACAGGATCTTCTGGCTTTCATAATCTCTGGTGAGAAGTCTGGAGTAATTCTAATAGGCCTGCCTTTATATGTTACTTGACCTTTTTCCTTACTGCTTTTAATATTCTGTCTTTATTTAGTGCATTTGTTGTTCTGGTTATTATGTGTCGGGAGAAATTTCTTTTCTGGTCCAGTCTATTTGGAGTTCTGTAGGCTTCCTGTATGTTCATGGGCATCTCTTTCTTTAGGTTTGTGAGGTTTTCTTCTATTATTTTGTTGAAGGTATTTGCTGGCCCTTTAAGTTGAAAATCTTCATTCTCATCTACTCCTATTATCTGTAGGTTTGGTCTTCTCATTGTGTCCTGGATTTCCTGAATGTTTTGAGTTAGGATCTTTTTGCATTTTGCATTTTCTTTGATTGTTGTGTCCATGTTCCCTATGAAATCTTTTGCTCCTCAGATTCTCTCTTCCATCTCTTATATTCTGTTGCTGATGCTCACATCTATGGTTCCTGATTTCTTTCCTAGGGTTTCTATGTCCAGAGTTGTCTCCATTTGGGTTTTCTTTATTGTTACTATTTTCATTTTTAGAAACTCGATGGTTTTGTTCAATTCTATCACCTGCTTTATATTCTTTTCCTGTAACTCTCTAAGGGATTTTTGTGTTTCCTCTATAAAGGCTTCTAGCTGTTTACCTGTGTTTTCCTGTATTTCCTTCTTAAAGTCCTCCATCATCATTATGCAAAGTGACTTTAGATCCATGTCTTGCTTTTCTGGTGTGATGGTGTATCCAGGACTTGCTACAGTGGGAGAATTTGGTTCTAATGATGCCAAGTAACCTTGGTTTCTGTTGCTTCTGTTCTTATGCTTGCCTCCTTCCATCTGATTATCTCAAGTGCTTGCTGCCCTCAATATATCTAATTGGAGCCTGTCCTTCCTATAATCCCAGTTGATTCAGGACTCCTCAGAGTCCAGCCTTCTCTGTAATCCTTTGATTGTGGGCTCCTGTGAACCTGAGATACTGTGTGTGTCAGAGATTTTGGCATTCAAACTTCCTCTGAGACCTTGAAATACTGGTGTTACCCAGCTTCTGTTATCCTGGGATCCTGTTGTCCTAAGATCCAGGGCATGTTACAGTGCCTGGAGGACAGTAAAGCTGTATGGTCAGTGATCCTAAGATCATGTGGAGCATCCTCTGGGGACTTTGGGGGTGTCCACCAGGTGACCCATGCTGGCACCAACCTGAAGGGACTTGTGCCCCTGGTCAGAACAGTTTTCTGCTTCCCTTCTGCTGTCCAGGTCCTGAGCGATTGGATTGGAACAGATGTTGTGTTCCACTCACCAGTGATCCTAAGATTGTGTGGAGAGTCCTCTAGGGATCATGGGGGTGTCTGCTGACTCCGAGCCCTAGGTGATCCAGTGCTGGCGCAGACTGGAAGGGGTTACTATATGTTTAATTAGATATTTTCTTTATTTACATTTCAAATGTTATCCCCTTTCCTAGTTTCCCCTCTGAAAATCCCCTATCCCCTCCCTCCTCCCCCTGTTCTCCATGTACCTCCCTTCCTGGTCCTGGCATTCCCCTTTACTGGGGCATAGAGCCTTCACAGGACCAAGGAACTCTCCCCCCATTGATGATCATCTTCTGCTACAAATATAGCTAGAGCTACAAGTTCCACCATGTGTTTTCTTTGATTGGTGGTATAGTTCCAAGGAGCTCTGAGGGTACTGGTTAGTTCATATTGATGTTCTTTCTATGGGGCTTCAGTCCCCTTTAGCTCCCTAGGTATTTCTCTGGCTCCTTCACTGGGGACCTTGTGCTCCGTCCAATGGATGACTGTGAGCATCCACTTCTGTATTTTCCAGGCACTGGCAAAGCCTCTCAGGAGACAGCTATATCAGGCTCCTGTCAGAAGGCTATTGTTGGCATCTGCCTAGTATCTGGGTTTGGAATTAAAAATAATGTTTATTATAAATTAAATCTTGTACAATTACTAGAGCAACATTACAAAGCAGCAATAATTCAAAAACATCCCTCTGAACCCATTCTTTTGAAAAATACTAGTTTCTTTTTCCTTGATTCCAGACTCTACATAGAAGGTATGGTTCAAGTTGATGGAGGCTGAGATGATTAAAACTGAGAAGAAAGGGGTTATGGTACAGTATCAATAATACCAGAAGACATTTCATTGTGTGGTGACTGTTGAAAGTCTAAGATTGCCAAAAGAAGAAATGTTTAACTTTCTTGGTTAATAATATATTATAAAAATATAAAAATAGCAATATAAAAGGTACTTTGAAGGGGAATAGTCATGTTATGCAGTTTGACTTACTTTTCTGTTGCTATTTATTTTTTAATTAATTAATTTACACCCCATATCCATATCTCCCCCAACCCCTGTCTACCATCTGACTATTCCACATCCCATACCTCCTCCGCACCTTCCTGTCTCCACATGGATGACCCCATCCCCCCACCCCACCTGACCTCTAAACTCCCCGGGGTCTCCAAAAAAAAAAATGAGAGAGAGAGAGAAATAGGTACATTATCTCTGAATTAACAAAGACCTGGCAATCCTCTACTGTATGTGTGTGTTGGGGGCCTCATATGAGCTGGGGTATGCTTCCTGTTTGGTGGTCTAGTTTTTGAGGTATCTCAAGGGTCCAGATTAATTGAGACTGCTGGTCCTCCTACAGGATCCCCCTTCTCCTCAACTTCTTTCAGCCTTCCCTAATTCAACAACGGGCATCAGCTGCTTCTGTCCATTAGTTGGGTACAAATATCTGCATCTGACTCTTTCAGCTGCTTGGTGGGTCTTCCAGAGAGTGGTCATGCTTAGTCCCTTTTTGTGAGAGTTATTAGCCTCAGTAATATTGTTAGGCCTTGGGGCCTCCCCTTGAGCTGGATACCACTTTGGGCCTGTTGCTGGACCTTCTTTTCCTTAGGCTCCTCTTCGTTTCCATTCCTGTAATTCTTTCAGTCAGGATAATGGGTCAGAGCTGTGACTGTGGGATGGCCCTCCCTCTCCCTCATTTGATGCCCTGTCTTCCTGCTGGAAGTGGGCTCTATAAGTTCCTTTTCCCTACTGTCAGGCATTTCATCTAAGGTCCCTCTCTTTGAGCCCTGACAGTTTCTCACCTCCCAAGTCTCTGGTGCATTCTGGGGGGTGTCCCCCCAACCTCATGTCTTCCTAGATTGCCTGTTTCCACTCTTTGGGTAGCCCTCCGGGCTTTAGTCCTTTTCCCTTACCCAATACCAGTTCAGGTTCACCTTTCTCCCCCCCCCCACTCCCTCCCCCACCCAGTCCACTTTCCCTCCGAGGTCTCTCCCTCCCTCCTTCCCTTCCTCCCCACTTGTGATTGCTTTCTTCTCCCTCCCAAGTGGGACTAAGGTGTCTTCATTTGGGCACTTCAGCTTATTGATCTTTTTGAGTTCTGTGGAATGTATGTTGAGTATTCTGTATGTTTTTTGTATGGCTAATATCTACTTATTAATGAGTATATACCATTCATGTCCTTTGGGGTCTGAGTTACCTCACTCAGGATGATATTTTCTAGTTCTATCCACTTGCCTGCAAAACTCAGGATGTACTCATTCTTAATAGCTGAGTAGTATTCCATTGCATGAATGAACCACATTTTCTGTATCCATTCTTCAGTCTAGGGACATCAGGGTTGTTTCCAGCTTCTGGCTACCACAAATAAGGCTGCTATGAACATAGTGGAACATGTGCCTCTGTGGCATGGTGGGGCATCTTTTTTGAAGATCCAGCTGGACTTACTTTTTAAAACAATAAACATATGTCAAATATCTCCCTGTCCCTTTAAATATATATTGTCAATTAAAATATTACCTTGGAAATTTTATTATTTTTCAGCCAAATTTTCCTCTTTAATATATCTAGCCTGGTTGAAAAGTTTGTCTCAAACTTATTACTTTTTTCACAATGAATTAGAAAAGCTTGGGAATATAAATATATGAATAATATTTGTAATATATAAATTACTGCTCTTCATACTTGAGTATATGTGTATACAAATAAAATTGTGACTGTTGATGGCAGTCTTGTTAATTAAATTTTTAATAGATTAATATTTTACAAAAGAGAATTTTAAGATAATGTTCAATGTGCTAGTTCAACATTTTTATCAATAAAAATATAAATAATAGAAATTTAGTTTATTAATGGAAGTATCACCTGCCATGTAGAGATTATTGTATAGTTTTTGTCTAATATAAGCATTTTGTGTATTGATATTCAATGTTGTAACATATACTTAGGCTGTGATTCCTGTGGTAAATCAAATCTGTGGCTGCTTTGCTATAGATATTTATGTAATAACATTTTGATTGATTAGCTAGGCTAGGGAGCAATTTACAATTTTCCGTTATCCTGTGTTTTGAATACAACGTGTTCACATTTTCTGATTACATCTCTATGAGGGCTTTCTGCCATCTGTGCTCAGTAGTTGCAGAAAATGTTAAACCTGGAGGGGAATAAATGACAATAACCATTAACACAAAGCAACAATAAAGGATCTAAATTTGCAAGCTCAGAATTTGCCTACTGTTGATGATTAATGAAGGCAAATACAGTCTGAAAGCTGATTATGTGCTTCATTTTACGTGATGCCTAAGGGGCTACAGCTTAAGAGAAACAGTATTGGAATCCCTCAATCTCAGAACAAGTACAATTCGTTTTCCCAGATGCATTGATTTTGGATAGCACTTAGTAAACTGAATTGGCAATAACTGGTACACTACCATTTATTTCCAGCAACTGAGATGTATTTATGTTCTACTCCCAAAGTTAGCATTGTTTCATTCAGTAAAGTAGACATCTTGATTCTGAGATTAGTAAATACTCCAGAGGACAAAGAAAAAGGCATCATCATGTAATTCTGACTCTTTTTTCAAGTTCTAATGCATTTATGGAATTTTTTACAAGCTCTAATGTCCCATGGATATTTCCTCTGGTTTTATATATTTAAGTAATCTTTTTTTTTTTTTAAACACAAACACATCAAGATTTCCTTCGCCGTGGTCAATCTTTTCACTGCTGTTCCATTAGCTGATGGATTATGAAGAACAATGATATTTTTTTCACCTTGTGTAGCTCTAACAGCACAAACACCATAGGCATGGGGTTCTATTGTCCATTTTATTTGCTTATATAAAAGATAAATAAGGGCTAGGTAGAGGGATCAGTGGGTAAGAAACACTTCTTCTCGAAGTACCAGAATCTGAGGTCAGACACCATACATCTATAGAAAATCCAGCATGACAGTGTATAGGAATGTGAACTTGTAACCGCAGTATTGGTGGAAGTAGGAGATGGAGAAGAGAGGGACAAACAGCAGGGATTTCTGGTCTGTAACTCAGCTGAAAATCCAAGAGCTACAAGTTCTATGATTGACCCCATTTCAGAGGAATAAGGCAGAGGTACATACACACACACACATACACACACACACACACACACACACACACACACACACACTATATACACCTAAAAACAAATAAACAACTAACTAAATGAAAAAGACACTTAAACATTGATTCATCCATAATATTCCTCTTGTGACTTACCCATTGATCTATTTGTTTGATTTATGGATAGGTATGATTGCAAAATTCAAATTTATTTTGATTCTATTTCTTTATAATTAAAAGCAGAAGTCTCATAATTTGAAGTATGATTAACAAGTCTGTTAGTATCTGAGAGAAAAAGAATAAATTTATATTTAACTTTACACTTTCTGCCTGCAAGATCACATTGCTTATTAAAATGTTACTATATTTTAGTTGCACCCTCTTACTTGTGCCTATGTATATGGGTATCTGTCTGTGTGTGCCAAATGTATGCAGATGCCCACAGAGGCCAGAAGGGAGCACTTGGTCCCTTGGAGATGGAATTATAGGCATTTGTGCACTCCCAAGATGGATCCTGGGATCCAAACTCCTGCTCTTAATTAACTTTACATGATCCATGAAAGACTCATTTCAGTTTCATTTACTATAGATGATTTAGATTTAGAGTAATAGGATATAATTGATATCTTCACATACTGTTAGCAAACGCTTGTTCAATTTTATAGATACTTCTGCTAATAATTATACAAAATATAAGGCTTATTGTGGGATTTTATTGCTGCTGGTGTTGCTGGTGATTATTTGTTTTGTTTTGTTCTTTTTGATGCTTTAAGGTAAAGTATTCCTCCTTTCATGTGCCATGTGGCAGAATTGAAAGAATTTAAAGGAATTGGCTACTTTTTAGGAGAAGGATTCTATAAAAAGGAAAAAAAGCAAAGGAGTTGGTTTAAAATTCAAAAGGGCCACTTACAAAGGAACTCGCACAATATGTACTCACTGATAAATGGATATTAGCCCAGAAACTTAGGATACACAAGATATAAGATACAATTTGCTAAATGTATGAAACTCAAGAAGAATGAAGACCAAAGTGTGGACACTTTGCCCCTTCCTAGAAATGGGAACAAAACACCCATGGAAGGAGTTACAGAGACAAAGTTTGGAGCTGTGATGAAAGGATGGACCATCTAGTGATTGCCATATCCAGGGATCCATCCAATAATCAGCTTCCAAACGCTGACACCATTGCATACACTAGCAAGATTTTGCTGTAAGGACCCAGATATAGCTGTCTCTTGTGAGACTATGCCGGGGGCCTAGCAAACACAGAAGTGGATGCTCACAGTCAGCTTTTGGATGGGTCACACAGCCCCCAATGGAGGAGCTAGAGAAAGTACCCAAGGAGCTAAAGGGAACTGCAACCCTATAGGTGGAACAACAATATGAACTAACCAGTACCCCGGAGCTCTTGTCTCTAGCTGCATATGTATCAAAAGATGGCCTAGTCAGCCATCACTGGAAAGAGAGGCCCTTTGGACTTGTAAACTTTATATGCCCCAGTACAGGGGAACGCCAGGGCCAAAAAGGGGGAGTGGGTGGGTAGGGGATTATGGGGGTGGGTATGGGGGACTTTTGGGATAGCATTGGAAATGTAAACTAGGAAAATACCTAATTAAAAAAAATTCAAAAGGGTTTACTATCCAACATGTCTTTAAATATAGTGTCCAAATACCTAGTCATTGTATTATAAAATGAATTTTGTAAGCTTTTGCGGGGCCATCTTACTTAATTTAACTGATCAGACATCTTACATGCTTATGCCTACTGATTTTTGCCAGAGCATTTCTGAAGAATGCTGTATGAGCCAAACGTGGAGGTCAGTACTGACAGCAAATTTCCAGATGACAAGCTCAGTTAATCACAAATGTCAATTTATATCATTGTTTCATCCCCTGAGTTTTCTGCTCCCAAGCTCTCATGCCCACTGTCTGGAGAGCATGATTAATATTGTGAGTCAAAGGCACCATAAAGGTTGAGATGCCCTTGCAGGTGGTTTACATGAAAGTTGCTGAAAATCCTCTGGGATCTTTAAATTATACTTATAAGATCCCAACACGGGTGATTTGTGCTATTGCTTGAAATCATTATTTCTCCTATGAAAAATGGAATACATGTGCAATAGTTGACTATGACAAGCATAATTACAATAAAAATTGAATTATATCCCAGCACCCATATTCTTTGTAATCCAGAAAGACCTAAAACAAAATATCTGTAATTATATTGTCAGTGTTACCCAAATAGCCCTCAGGAATTTTGGAAAGGATCTTTTTCATGAATTTGAAAGAGGAAAATGAGAAGTAAATGAAAGGTTAGAGGGAGAAAAATAAGAGGGAAATGGTTATAATTGTATTATAATCTCAAATAAAAAAGCAATTTAAAAAGTTTTTGTATACTGAATGTGCAATCTACAATAAAATAACATAGTGGAATGATTGTTTATCTGTTATTAATCTTACTAAATAGAAACTATTTTCCTCTGCTTATTGGATGACTGTGTGTGTGTGTGTGTGTGTGTGTGTGTGTATGCATGTACTTGTGAACATGTGTTTTATTTTCTTCTCTGTAGTTAGAGTCTGTGTTCCTCTTTTCCCTAAAACATGGCATCACTCTGCCCTAAATAACAAAGTGCTATGATTACAGGCATTAACTGTTACTCATGGACATTAACAAAAGCACATTAACAGCATTAACAAAAGGCACATTTGATTAAGATGGAACCAGAGGGCCATTGGGTTTCTGGTCAATGATAGAATCCCAGAAGGGAAAAGATGAAATATAAAACAAAATCTCATGTTAACATTTTATAAGAAATTGAAGACAAGGAGAAATGCTTCAGTGTGAGATTAAGATATTTTTAGACTATATTTCTTGCATATTTCTATAAAGAACATGACTTTTTAGGATAATAACTGTGCTGTTTTTAGAGCAATATGCGGTAGCAACTGGGTAACAATTGTGTTTTCAGTCTCCAAAACCCTGCTTCAAAATTTTGAAATTGAGAGTAGTATAGCCCTCCTTTGCTCTGGAGTTTAAATCAGGAGGTACAGAGCTGAAAGTTTGGTAGTCACTAAAAGACAATGGCTTCCAGATTCATTGTCTAATACCACAAAAAAATAAGAACTGTGGACAAGGAATGAGCATAGTGAAAATGGATGTATAAAGGAGAAATAAGTAGATTCAAAATGGGAAGGGTTGTCCCAGAGAGAGATGCACCCAATCTCTCCTCTCCAGTGGTGTTTTATGTGACGAATGTTAGAGACCGGATGGAGACTGTAGTAGCTTGGAAAATATGCCCCCCATATACCCATAGAGAGTGGCACTATGAGTGGGTATGGCCTTGTTGGAAGAAGTGTGTCACTAGGGTTTGAGCTTTGAAGTTTGAAATGCAGGAGCCATACCAGTGTCACATTCTCTTCCTACTATCTGAGGATCCAGATATAGAACTGTAAGCTACTTCTTCACCACTGTGTCTGATTGCATGCCACTGTGCTTCCTACCAGGACTATAACGGACTGATGAACTGGAAGCCAGCGATAACTAAGTACTCTCCTTTATAAAAGTTATCATTATTATGTCTCTTCACAGAATACAAACAAACCCTTAAAAAGAGACTGAAATATCTTTGTTTTTAAATCAAGCAGTCTCTGAATCTACTGTTAACACATTCAGTGAGGGCACAAACATCATTTGCATGACCTTTGTTTCTAACCAGAGAGGTGGTTGTGTGTTAATTGCTCACGCAATTAATCATGGCCACGTATTGTAGCCACTATTGTCCACTCCTTCCTCCAACTAGTCTTATGAATTTTGAGGTAATTGATGAAGTAATTTCCTTCTTTTGTTCTCAAACTATGTGCCTAGTTCATAATTCACCATTTGTGCCCACCCTTATTTTCCCTGGAGTTGTAACCCCTGTCACCATCATTTACACTAAATGGTAAAATATTGATAAGTTGTTTGCAAAGATAGGTGGTATTACTATTCAAGAAATATGAGGAGCTTTACCTTGCATACCATACATTACCAAGAATATTTGGAGTGCCCTGTCAGAGTTTTAAACTGCTAACAAAAGATTTAAGAATGTACTCAGAAGAAAGCTTGGGTACAATTTTCTTAGAATTGAAAAGAAAACCACCGACCAGGCAATATATAAATCTTGTCAGCTGCTCAGAGGAGGAGTTTGGAGAATTGAGCAGATACATAGCAAAAGGAGAGGAAGAAGACAAATCAAATCAAAACATAATTTAAAATCTAGAGTGTCCAGGGAAGCATGCATGGCTTTGACATGGGTCCAAAAGAAGAAGGAAGTGGTAGTAAAAATGAAAAAAAAAATTATACTTTTCTGGGTAAGAATACACCAGAAAAGCTGGAGGGCCAAGCACATTTTTACAAAAGACGAAATAATCATCTTGTCTCTTTAACATGGCTTTAAGTGAATAAATCAGCTTTCTTGATGGTTGGTCTCTTTACCAAGATTGATAAACCAACTGGATTAACTCATAAGGAAGAAAATAATGGTACACGTCCACCCACATATACATTCCATTCTTTTGATAAGAAAGAAAGAAAGAAAGAAAGAAAGAAAGAAAGAAAGAAAGAAAGAAAGAAAGAAAGAAAGAAAGAAAGAAAGGGGAAAGGGAAAAGGGAAAAGGAAAGAGAAAGAAAAAGGGAAAAAGAAAAACAACTTACCCTAAATGGATCTTCAACACTACTTTAACCAAACCACAAATATGACAAGCACATATAAGGTATAAAAAAAAGATAGTAGAGGTCAATTTTAAAATATGACCAATAGAATTAATAAAATAGAAGACAGGAAAAAGAATTAGAAGACCAGAGGAAAAAAAAAAAAAACAGGACCTAAATAACTATTGGAAAACTGACTCTATAGACCACCCTTTTCAGTACCCAAACATTAACTATTTTATTACAATGGTTTAAGCATCTATATTTCATTACCGAAAATACAGTTCTGCAGATATGGAGTAGGTAGTTATGAACACATTGGGTACTTTATTCCTAACATAAAACTCTATTTTAATTAAGTCCCAGGAAGCTTACAATATGTCAAAGTATTTTCTCGGGTGAATCTACTCCACACCTTCATAAACTTAAATAAAATAAAATAAAAATAAAAAAGTAGGAGAACATGACTTCCCCTAAATTATAAAGATTGTTTTGTAACTATAAGGTTGAAATCAGGCAGATGTAAGGGTCTAGGCTAAACAGAGCCAGCCGACTAAAACTGACCATGCGAGGAGAGATAGGGAAGAAGAGCAGGGCAGTAGCCATCAACCAAGACAGTTAGCCAGAGTCAAGAGAACAGAAGTATATCCAGAATGGCTATTAGAGATCAGGCCCAGAGAAAGGAAGTGGAAGCCCAGCCTCTGAGAGCGAAACGTTTCTGGTAGGGGCCAGAGTGAGATGCACTGGAAGGAGCCACAGGGAATGGGTGATGCTGGTAGAACTGAGGGGAGCCACAGGTACTGAGAAACACTGGGAGAGCTGGCCTGCAATGAACTGATATGTAAATAGGCACCTCAGTATGACCAGTTTTTTTTATCAATTTTTTATTAGATATTTTCTTAATTTAAATTTCAAATGCCCTGCCCTGCTACCCAACCCACCCACTCACACCTCTAGGCCCTAGCATTCTCCTGTACTGGGGCATATAATCTTTGCAAGACCAAGGGCCTCTTCTCCCGACTAGGCCATCTTCTGCTACATAAGCAGCTAGAGACACGAGCTCAAGAGGTACTGGTTAGTTCATATTGCTGTTGCTCCTATAGGGTTGCAGATCCCTTCAACTCCTTGGGTACTTTCTCTAGCTCCTCCATTGGGGACCCTGTGTTCCATACAATAGATGACTGTGAGCATCCACTTCTGTATTTGCAAGGCACTGGCATAGCCTCACAAGAGACAGCTATATCAGGGTCATTTCAGCAAAATCTTGCTGACATATGCAATAGTGTTTGGTGGCTGATTATGGGATGGATCCCCCATTTACATTTGTAAATATGGATACACACACACACATTTGTTAATTTGAGTTAAATTTCCTAAAAGTAAATATTGTTTAGTTATTTTTCAAAGTGTTAATCTGCAATATTAGATATTGCAAACAAAATGTTTCATGTTCCTTTTCTTGATGGAATTTGAAAGATATGCTCTAAAATATACATGAGAATATAATACAAAATATTAAGCCAGCATTACTATGGACCTCAATATGTTGATTTAAATGGAATCAGGAAGTCCTGAAACTTTGTATATAGCTAAGTGGTTAAGTCTTAGAAGCAACTCAGGACAAATGGTGAAGCTGAGTATTTTGTAACTCTGTACACCAAACTTTGTAATAACCATGGAAGGAGTTACAGAGACAAAGTTTGGAGCTGAGACTAAAGAAAGGACCACCTAGGGATCCATATCATAATCGGCCACCAAACACAGACACTATTGCATATGCCAGCAAGATTTTGCTGACATGACCCTGATATAGCTGTCTCCTTGTGTATGTGTGTACATGTATATGTATTTATATATTTAAATATATTTTATATTTAATGTTTTATATATTGTGTTTATATGTACATATGTATATGTAAATATATGTATACATATATACATATGTATTTATATGTATATATGCATGAATTTTGATTACAGATTTGTGACATTAATTATTCATATACCTTTATATATAACAGCATATATATATATATATATACATATATATATATGCTTTAACAACTTAGGAACAATTATACTTTCAACTAAGTCATACTTCATAGTAAAATTCACACTACTCATTTGATCTTTTTTCTTCATTATCACTTCCATTGTCATAATCTGCTACTGTTACATTTTAAGAAACATATCTTTATTTTCTTAAGATAGTAACTAATGCATAGCCAAACTGGTCAAGGTGCAGAGAAGAGACTGTAGATCCCCATTTCTAAAGAGGATATCTTCATTACACGGCCTCCTCCCAAAGTACAGCAGTTATTGCAGAGGGAGAGAGGAAATGAATACAAGAACCAGCTTCTAGTGCATAAAAACAGCAAAGGATCTGCACATATGAATTCATAGTAGTGGAGACATAAGACCTGTGCTAGCTCAAGGCAACAAAACTACACCATGGAGTTGGGAGATTAGCAAGTAATTCCACCCCTAATCAAGGAGCTACTGGCAACTAATAGCTGCCGAAAGACGGAAATTCAGTTTTCTTTAAGTATATAAACCCTTATGGAAGTTCAACTGTATTTGTTATTTTTTTTTTTAAAAGAAGAGTCTGAGGAAGGGATGGTTATTCTTAGAAACAAAACTGAGTAATTTCCATAGTGCACAAAGAAACTCACAAAAACAACAAGCCTTTCTTAGCAATGTAATTTTTTTTGCAAAAAGTGTGCACCACCAAAACCAGAGTAGAAACATAAGAGGACATATCTGGCTTATGTGTTTATCACTATTGTGCCAGCGGGCTGGATCTCATACCATTGGTGAGAGTTTACTCTATTATCTTCTATGATTGATCAGCAAAGAAAGGAGAGGAAGTTTCAGGAAATCGGAATCGTTCCCAGGCCAACCCACTCATTTTTAAAACTCCCTTACTCTGTCTCCGTCTCCGTCTCCGTCTCAGTCTCTCTCTCTCTCTCTCTCTCTCTCTCTCTCTCTCTCTCTCTCTCTCTCTCTCTCTCTCTCTCTCTCTCTCTCTCTCTCTCACACACACACACACACACACACAGACACACACACAGACACACACACACACACAGACACACACACACAGACACACACACAGGCACACTAAAAGACAATAACCATACAAACAGGTTAACTACCTTTGATTTAAAAAAAAAAAAGTTTGATCCCCAAGACCTCTAATCATTGGCTATACCAGATAAAACTGCTAGAATTCCCTCTGGCTATCCTGAGGGAAATTTTGGAGGGAACCAGCAACTAGATGATTCGATTTAGTCTTTCACCCCTATACCCAGGTCGGATGACAGACCTGCACTTCAGTACCACTATGGACAGACCTTCATCAGAGTTTCCTTTGGGCTTTGCCCTGCCCAGGAGTAGCTCACCAGCGTTCAGTTCCAAACCTAGATCCTTGAGGCTCAAATCACCAACCAAAGAACATACAACGGCTGACCTAGGCCTCTTTGCACACATGTAACATATGTGCTGCTTGATCTTCTTGTGGGTCCTGAACAAGTGGAGAGAGGGCTGTAACAAAAGTTTTGCCTTTACATGGAATATGTTATTCTATAGCTGGGCTCCCTTTTCTTGTATCAGTGGGAGAAAATGAGGCTAGTCTCACTGAGATTTGATGCACTAGGGTGGAGGAATACCCAGGAGCCCCACCCGCTCAGAGAGAAGGGGAGGAAGAAAGGATTATGGGAGAGGTGACCTGGAGGGGGATAGTGAGTGGAATGTAAAGTGAACTAAAAAAAAAAAAAAAAAAGTTACTCACAGAATGATGTGAAATTCTCAAAGAACTAGTTAAAATTCATAATAAAACAAGCTTTATTTATTTTTATTTTAGTATGTGAGTATTTTGCTTGTGTGGGCTTACATTAGCACGCATGATCATTGCCATAGGCAACCCGAAGAGGACATCACAGTTACTGATTTTTGTGACTTGTCACATGAGTGCAAAGAACAATTATACTGAAACTTCTTTTACTTTAAGTGATTAGGATTTGAAACAAATGAGGCAAATTTTAATAATTTAGTTTGGCTAATAATCTTGAACTCTGAAAATGTTAAGGTTAATATTAAAACACTCTAATGCAATTTATTAAAATATTATTGGGTGAATTTTTATATAATTTTATTTAAAAGTAATAATCAATCTCTAGACTGTAAAACACTAAAACACAATACTGTGCCCATGATTAGGAAGAATCTTGCATCATATCCAGCTTGTGCTGTGAGCTTTGTCCCTGAATTATCTAGCATCGCCTTTAATAAAATGTGTACAATAATTTTATGCCACTGTGTTTTGTTACCAAACAATTCACAGATTGGAAATAATACAAATGTGTACCACACACCACAGTCTATACTACAGAGAAAATTGAAGTTCCCTTTTGAATTCTTGTACTCGTTAATAAAAGAATTTTTAATAGACTAAAAAACAGAAGTTGAAGGCCAATTTATTAAAGTTTTAGAGAAAAACCACAGGGCGTACAGGCTGACATTTTCAGCAGCTGCAAGGAAGAAAGATATGAAACAGAAGAGGAAAACAAGACACCCCTTTTGAGTCAGCGTCTAAGAAAGCTAGCTTATTCAACGGCAGAAATCCTGAAGCAGATACCTGGTAAGAGAGATTGGGGACTTCAGACAAAGAATAAGAAAGCACAGTGTTGGGAAAAAAAGTGTTTAGGCTTTGGCCAGAATCCAAGAGGAAGAAACCAAAGGGAAAGTTATGCTTTTCTGAGTTAGAAAAGTTGGCAGCCTCATCAGTGCAGTATGAGGGCATCTCTGGAAGATGCTGCACCAAGAGAGAGGATTCTAGGAAGGATAATCAAATATCTTATTAGAGGATTAACAGTCCTCCCATAGCATATCTTGTCTTCAACTGAATAAGACTTTCTGTTTCAAAGCCAGATGATTAACAGGCCCTGATGATTCTCTTAAGAGACAATGAGCCAATAGCTTGTAATATTTTAATCTTTGTGGAAGATAAAAAGTGACTTGTCTCTACCCAGAGTCAGAATTACAACACAGATTCCATTCTCTTGACCTGTAAGAAGAAACTTTCCCATAATGGACTTCAGCAAAATCCTGTTTATCTTCAGCTTTCTGGGTGATTGTTTATATTCTAAAGAGAAGTGATGGTGGTATTTACTTTTTTAGTATTACTAGGAAAACACAGAGTGGGGACCAAATCCTTCCACCAGAGAGAGGTCTATCTTCAATGACCTCTAATCATGCATAACCCATGTATACTCTTTTCTATTCATGAATTAGGACCCCCAAAGTATTTAGTAGTAGAGCTGAAATCTGTGCTTGGGAGAATTCAAAGTCTTTACTTCTGTTGAATTTCAAGCCTTAGAATGTGACCATAGGAATCCAAATAAATGAAGTTGGATAATCATGGGATTATTTTAATGCTGATCAACTGTAAATGATAGGAGAAAAAATTTAAATAGCAGTGAATACATCAAGCCCAATGATGAATAACATGACTATTAAGCATCACTATCACCAACTCTTGTAACTTATAGTGCCTCCAAAAGACTTCTGTTCTAGAGTCAATCATAGTTCTACACTAAAATAAAAGTTCCCTAGCTGTTTGCACAAATATTTCACATACTTTATGCATCAGGATGTATAAAACCTATGGTTCATTCACCCAGACACAAGAGTAGAACAATCAGTTCAAAATATTAAGCTGTAAGTATAAATTAGAAAGTTTTATAAAGAATTAGGTAATATTATATCACCTTGAAATATTTCTAAAACTCTAAAACTATTTTGAAATAAAATACTTAGCATTTCTTATTCAAAACTAAGTCTCAAAAATTAAAGTTCATACATATTGACTTGTGTATTGAGCTCCAAAAAAGGGTTTCATTTGTTCTTAGTTTACAAACATATTAGATGATAAGAGGTAATTTCTATATTGAAGGAATTATTTCTTGTAACACCCTTCTGAGTTGTTTTAGAATGGATTGAACCATTTTTATTTTCCCCAAATTTCTCATACTGAATTTTTTCCCCACTGATGTTTTGACTGGTTGTAGTTTCTGCTACACAAATACATCTTTGTCAACTTACCTAAAGTAAATTGTATGTAAATTTTTTTTCTTGCAGAAAAACCTTGTCAGATAAAGAACCAGTCAAAATGACATCCATTTGACTGATATGCCTTTTCAAACCTCAGTCAGGGTAGTTCATCAAAGCTATTGTAGTAGCAGCATCTCTGCTACTGCAATACAATCAGAACCATGCTTACCTAGCTACAAATCACAGCAAATCAATGTATCCTTTATATCACCATGCAAGATCTTTGCAAATATCTTACTGTATATAAAGCGGCAGAAGAGTAAACATGTCAGGACTTCCTGTAACTTAAAATTTACATTAGAAACATACTATATTTGAAATGACACAAAAGTAGTACCCTGACTTGTTATTCGTACTGTTTCTTTGTGCTGGATAGTTTTATGTCAACTTGATATAAGTAAAGTCATCTGAGAGGAGAGAATATGAATTTTTAAAAAGTGCCTTGATAAGACTGGGTTCCATGTAAGCCTGTAGGACATATTTTAAATTAGTGAATGATGTGAAAGGACCCAGTTCATTGTGGGTAGTGCCATCTCTGGGCTGGTGTTCCTGGGTTCTATAAGAAAACATGTTGAAAATGTCATGTGGAGCAGTCAGTAAGTATCACCACTCAATGGCCTTTGCATTTGTTCCTGCCTCCAGGTTCCTGCCCTGGTTGAATTCCTATCCTGACTTCATTCAATGTTGATCAGTGATATTAAATTGTAAGCCAGATAAACCCTTTTACCCCCAAGTTGCTCTGATCATGGTGTTTCATCAAAGCAATAGTAACACTTACTAAGACAGTCTCAGATTTATTGATTGTTGACAAGTTGGTACCAGGAGTAGGGTGTTGTCACCAGTCTGACCATGTCTTAGGAGGATTGCAGAAGGACTTTGGAACTTTGAACTATAAAACTGTTGAGTGTTGAGAGCTCAGTGTGAACTTTTTTAAAAGCTTGAATGATAAGAATGTTGAGTGTAATACAGAAGATGAAGGCCTGGCTTGTGAAATTTCAGAGGGAAATTTAAAGTTCATCAGTGCCATTTGCTATTTTGAATTGAGATTATGTTGCCCTTGTGAGCTGGAGTTGAAGGGTTAACTGCAATTAACAGGAAACCAGCACCACTGAAGTGAAACCTTTTCATTACTAGGACAACTGATGTTTGTTACCTTGAACTAAGATATTAGCTGGTGATTAAGAAAAGGCCAGTACCACTGAAGTGAAATTTTCTTGGAAGTCTTACCTGATATTGCAAAGAAGCTATGTTCCAGAGAGAGCCATGGTTGTACCTCTTGTTGACAGCCAAAACTGGAAATGTATATGATTGACCCAGGTGGTACTGGTTTTGAAGACATTAAAGGGTCATAGAGAGCAATTGAGTCTTGGCATTCTGAGAGGCCAGGAGAAATTTTGGTGAGGGTGCAGCCTCAGTGGAGTTGAAGGCCCATGGGTCATGCAGAGAAATTAAAGTTGGCATCAGGAAGAGAGCCTGTCAGAGACTATAGATCAAAATGCAACCCAATTGCAGCAATGGACAAAAGTGGTTTTGGAGATACCAGTACAATGGGGTGACCACCAATAGCAACAGCCATGCAAGGGGAGCCAACTGAAGCTGAGAAGACAAGGCATGTAGACTACAGAAGGCAGAGCTGGAAAGTGAAGCAAGCACGCTGGAAAGGTACAGAAGACTCTGAGTGTTACTCAGACATTGGACAGTCAGAGTTCAGTTTTGTTTGATTTGATTTGATTTGACTGTGACTGTGCCCTGTTTTTTCTCTCTTGAAATAAGAGAGTATTTTACTGGACCACATGGTTGAAAGAATTTGAATTTGAAACAAACAACCAAACACTTTGGATTTTAAAAGAGATCGATTATTTAAAAGGGATTTAAAGCTTAATGTGTTTGAATCTGTAGCGACTGTGGAACATTTAGCGTTATTTATCTTGGGAATGAATAAGAAAAGAGTTTTGTAGCTTAATAATATATTTGTATGTCAAGTTGATGTGAGGTCAATTGTTCTGTCTTGTTTTTATGTCAACTTGACACAGCTAAAGTCATTAGAGAGGAAGAACCCTCACTAAACGAAGTTCCTCCATGATGTCTACAAGGCATTTTCTCAGTTTGTGATCAGTAGGGAAGGGCCCTTTCCATTGTGCATGGTACCATTCCTGAGCTACTGATGCTGGATTGTACAAGAAAGCAGGCTTGGCAATCTAGCAGAGCATGACAATAATCAGAAGCCCTCCATGGCCTCTATTTCATTTTTGGTCTCCAAGTTCATATCCTGTTAGAGTTCCTGTACTGACTTCCTTGATGATGCATAGCAATATGGAAGTGTAAGCCAAATAAACCTTTTGCTCCCCAACTTGCTTTTTGTTTATGGTTTTTGTTACAGTAATAAAAATCTTTCCTAATACAGCAACTGACGGTGCAAGTTCTTTTTCTCAATGGAAATACTAAAGTGTGTTCATTCTCAATTAATAACTACAATAAATGGAAGGTGCTAATCTGACTGGGTAAGCTTCTGATAGGTTTTATTAGAGTTCTTTAACTGTTTAGTAATAATGACCCTAGAAAACATTTGTAAAAATTAGAGAGAAGAGTAATTTGGTTTCTTTATAGCACATCCATATCTTTTTTTATTTGTTTTTCTGTTCCCTCAAAATTACATTCAGTCTAATACAAGTATGAACTCCAAGTAGAAATAGCAATAAATATGGGTGGCTCTGATCAGCACTTAAGAACAGTCTTGTTGTTTTTGTCAAAGACCGGAATTGCTTTTAAAGAACCTATATCAAGTGGCTTACAACAGCCCACAAATACATTTTCAAAGTATCTAATGCATTGCTTGGTCTCTCTGGGCATTGCATACATGGGATTGTTCTCTGTCTGTTTGTCATCTCTCTCTCTCTCTCTCTCTCCTCTCTCTCTCTCTCTCTCTCTCTCTCTAGTTAAGCTCCTTAACTAGGGATAGGACTTCATGTCCACCTCTACTCCTGCATGCTGAGATTTTGCCAGGCTTGGGATATATCTTATAAATGTTGTCACATCCTCCATGTGCTGTCACATCTTCCATGAGTTCATATGTGTGTTTGCCCTGTTGTGTCTAAAAACGTTTTCCCTTAAGTCATCCACTACGTCTGACTCCTTTAATAGTTTTGTCCTCTCTTCTTCATAGATTCTGTGACTTGGGAGTAAGAGTTTGATGTAGACCTCACATTTAGAGCTTAGTATTTAAAAGCCTTTTGTTTTCTGTACATTGACTCTGTGGTTTTCTGTAGTAATTGCATCTGTGGCATAAAAGAGCTTCTTTCATGAGGAGTGAACAATACAGGGAGCTGTGGACATTTGTCATTAGGAGTTGTTTTAGTGCTACGTTCATTTAAAAGACTTTTAGTAATGAGTATTCCCTATGGCCCATGACCTAATGAGGCACCGATCTTGTCCTCACTGACAGTATCACATATGTGCTCTATATTGCAGAGGGTGCTTTAAATCTAATAAAAAAAAAAATTGAGTGGTAAATCTCACAGTATCCATGCCACTGTTTCTTGAGTGAGCTGGTGATTATTGTACCTAACAGATTTCATGGCAAGAAGAGACTTATGATTATTTTCCTCCTCTAGTAGTATATATACATACTACCGTCTAGCATTATGAATACTAGCCAGTACAATGAAGCTCCCAGGTCAATATCAGTTAGATATCTTCACATTTTATGATTCTACTATGTAGCTTCTTCAGCAGTAGTGTCTTACTAGTGGTAGTAGAATTTGCAATAGCTGGTAATGTTTCTGGGACAGTCTATGGGATACAGTTGGCCAACAACCCAAGATGGGATAATTCATTTCTGTTACTGGGGATTTTACCGGGCAGTCCATGGTGTCTATTTGGGTGCATTACTTCCCTTGACTAGGGTCACTCCATTTAAAACTAGAAGATTTTTATAACCATTTTATGCATATCTACCTTTATCAAGGAATAATTTTACTCAGGTAAAATTCTTTAAAAAACTTAAACTGGTGGTAGGAAGGTCCCTCTGTGATTAAAAATATTTAGTATTTTTTGAGAGAATCAGGATTCAGTTTCCAACACCCATATCAGAGGATACACAATGACTGTAACTGCCATTCCAGGGATCTGCTTCACTGTGAAAGACAGCAAGAGAGACACTCCCACTTCTTTGGGCAAAAGGTGAAATGATGGTACTATGGTGACTTGCAGGTTTCTCCTGTGACCTGAGGTAGTTACTTTTGGGCTGTAAATTTCAGTTGCATTGCCATAGTCAGTGATGCAAGGGAATAGGAGCATTCCTGGTGCTGTCTTCAAAAGATCAGAAAATTCATATATCCTGCCCAATGGTATGGCCAGTCTTAACCAGTGGCAGATGTAAACTGGTGCTCACATAAATGACCAGACTACTATTAGAAGATATGGGATGACAAATATTTCAGCCACTAAAAGAGAACTGACATTATAGGCTGGCCTCTTAACAGCCATGAGAGAATTTTTACACAGACTGAGATTATGTTATTATTTGAAATGTGGCTAAAACAGAGGTCTTGTCCTTGTCCTTTCAGACCATAGACACAACCAGTATGAAAACTGGGTGAGACTTTTATTTCTTAGCACCCAAGTGGAACTTAGCTTCTGTGTTTCAACAAAAATGAATGAATGAATGGATTAATTAATTAATTAATTAATTTTGATAAAAATAGTATGTCCTAGTAGTGTTTTCATTCTTATAATAAAGTCTATTACCAAAATAAACTTGGAGAGGAAAAGATTTATGTCACCTTATTGCTTAAAATCTATCATGAAAAGAAGGCAGGGTAAGAACACAAGACAGGAACCTGGAAGCAGAAATTAAAACAGAGTCCATGGACGAGTGCTGCTTAATGGCTTGCTTTGCATGAGTTGTTCAGTTTGCTTTTTTATACCATTTAACACTACCTTTTCGGGGCTGTCATTACCCACAGTGAGCTGGGAACTCCCTCATTAGTCATTAATCAACCTCCAAATGTGACTATATACCAATCTTACTGAGGAATTATTTGAGTTAATTATTTCAAATGATAACATAATCTCAGTCTGTGTAAAAATTCTCTCATGGCTGTTAAGAGGCCAGCCTATAATGTCAGTTCTCTTTTAGTGACTGAAATATTTGTCATCCCATATCTTCTGATAGTAGTCTGGTCATACCCTCTTCCCTATTAATTTGAAAAGGATCAAGAAAGGGTATATAGGAAGATTTGAAGGAAAGGAAGTGAAGACAAAAATTATTAATTACATATAATCTAAAAAGTATAATAAATATTTTTAAATCCCTCTAAGTATGCACAGGTTTGTATCAAATTGATAAAAGCCAACTGCACAAGTGATCCTTCATTAGCTTGAAATGCAAGCATATCATTTATAGAACCTGAGATTTTCCTTTCTTGTTCATCCCCAAGACAACTTATTAATAGTCAATATAAATATAGTTTAGCTCTAAAAAATTCCACAGTTTTAAAAAACTCAATTATTAAAAGTTCATTTTCTTTAAAATTTCTCTGTCTTCAGGAGAGCAGACCAGCCAGCACTCTGTTCCAGCAGAAAAGACTGCCAGGAAGGGGAGTGGAATTTGGTGGGTGGGGTTTTGAGGAGTGATGGTTCTCCAGTCCACTGGACTCCCAGTGGCAGCTATGGGATTAGGTGCAGGTTCCTGTAAAATGAAAAATAAAATAAAATAAAATAAAACCCATTTAAGTACATACTTATTTCAGGGGAGGGGAGAGGGAAGAACTAGGCCAAGGTTACATTCATACTAGAGCAAAACCAAATCCAGCAATGGAAAGTTCAATGTCAGACTTCTGGGACTCAAAATCTTCTAGATTCCCAGGGTATTGAATTCCTCAGTCATCCACAGAATACATAGTTAATATTCTAGGCAGAGGATGGCTCTATGCTGCAACTAGCTCTGTCCATGGCACTGACATAACCCAAATAATAAAGCATACATTATAACTGTGGCCTCACCTGAATCAATGACTTCCTTGGTTCCCTGTAGTTCTGTTCACAAACCAGGCCTCCATCATCAGAACTGCTCTCCATATTATCTTCTGATCTCCAATAGTAGAACATTAAGCTCTGAGAACTCAATAGCTTCCCCAGCCTACAGTTTCATTGTCCTTCCATGCTCCTTCCAAAAACAACACAATGCTATCTGTCACAGCATTACCCTATCAACCAGATACTAATTTGTGCCTTAAAAGAAAAGATTCTGATTTAGTAATTAACATCAGGAAAAAAGCAACTTGGACGCATAGTCGTTTGAAAATGAATGCTCCCTCAGAGGCCCATATATTTGAATGCTTATTACCCAGTAGATGTACTATTTAGGCAGAATTAGGAGGTGTGGCCTTGGAGAGGTTGTGGCCTTGTTGAAATAGGAATGACCATCTTGGAGAAGATTTGTTACTGATAATAGGCTTTAAGGTTTCAAAAGCTCACATAAGGCTGGATTCTCTCTCTCTCTCTCTCTCTCTCTCTCTCTCTCTCTCTCTCTCTCTCTCTCTCTCTCTCTCTCTCTCTGTTTTTCCGTCTCTGTCTCTGTCTTTCTCTATCTCTGACTCTGTCTCTGTGTCTCTGTGTCTGTCTCTAAACCTTGTATCTAAAGATTCAAGGTGAGAGTTTTGGATACCCTATAACTGTGAGCTGCCAACAAGTGCTGGGAGCTCTAATCCTTAAGAAGAGCCTTATGTGCTCCTTATATGCTGAACCATATCTCCATCTCCTCCCTCCCTTCTTTATTCTGAACACCTTTCTACTAAATTCTCTATGGTCCATGTTTATATCTGCAGAAGAATTGTGACTATAGTTTATAAGAAAAGTACTGAGTGTTTTTAACAATAATGTAACATGTTTTTAGAATTTCATGTTTAAAACTTATATTCTTCCCTACATTATTTATACATGAAGATGTGCTTATCATTGCACTCAGGAAGAGAACAATAAAATGTTTCTTACTAGTCACACATCTTCTGATAGAGGCTTAGATAAATTTAAGGAGAAAGAAGGAAATCAGATAGGGACACATATTCTTGGCTTAAATACTGATCCAAATTGAAAATAATGCCTTATTATTTGTGACAAATGTGAATAGTATATTCTGCACCAAGATTAAAATTTATCTAGAGGAAATTCTTACAATAATGTTGCTTTCAGTACATCTTACTATATGAATGCAAAATAGATAAATATTTACTTGTATACATGTAAGTAGTTCTCACAGCAGCAAAAGGATACTGATTTGTTTCTGGTGTTTTTCTACATTTTAATAGTCTTGCTGGTATAAAATTACTATATGTTACCCTGTATTATAACCATAAAGTAGTGCCACAAGTGGTGGCATTTCTGTCAAAACATTGTAAAATGTAGCCAAAAATAAATAAATAAAGGTAATAACACATTCCCCAGGCACTAAAGAGAAAGCTGAAAGAGGAAGGTCTGTTTTCAGTGTATCATGACAGACCCCAGCAGGGTTCTTCACAGGGAGTGCGACAAAGCATATTTCAACTGAAGCAATGAGCTTTAATAGGAAAAACCATTTTACACATAAATACATAGTATGTGATAATCACAATTCTATTTATTCAACAGCTGGATCTCCGGATTAGAACGAAGGTGACAGAGCAAAGAGAATTATGTTCCTACAGAGTAAGAGAAATCCTATTAGTCTTCTAATGACCTATACTTTCTTGGGCTTTCAGTCTAAAACACAGACATATCCTGCTGTTTATTTTGTTTTATTTTATGTGTTAGATTCACAATGTGAAGGAAAATGGATAGATACAGTATTAATAATAATCATTTAAATTTAGAATAGCAATCCATGATTATGGGCATTCTTTAGAGAATAATTCTGAATTTACACAGAAAAAGCTTAAAAGTTAATGAAAGAATAAAAATAGGTCAATGTTGGATGCTCCCAGGATGCACAGCTGTATACATTAGGGAATTAAGTCTCACCATTGCAGCACTTCTGGACAGACTGTATTGCTCAGGTCTATCTGCCTGTATTGCTCTCATATTACAGCAGCAACAAAGCCCTATATGACTTACTAATGGGCCATGTTACTGATTCACTTATTGTTTGGCCATTAAGAGACGCAAATAGTTGGAAGGAAAAAGTGATTACAATTACCAACTCCTTTAGTTTACACTTTATCAGGACACTTATTCACAAATGTATTACTCAAAAATTTTATATATAAGAAAAGCACAAACAAGTCATTTGTGAATTTGATGTTATATATACATTATTTCTTAAACATTATTTTATAATATTCAGCAGTGAATCTTATAAATACATCTTCACTTTATTATTTATTTGCATTTGAACCTGTTAGAATTAAATAATAAAGCAATCATTACTTCCTTCAGATAGTATGATCAGTGCTTGATATATGTAAGCCATGGCTCAGGACCAATAAGAAATGTGTCAATAGGAAAAGTAGGATATAAATTAAGGTAGTTACAAGTTCAATAATCACTGTGTATTTCACATAAGATAAGGGCAAACTTGTATCCCAGAAGACATTTGGAAACTTTTATGAACACAGTAGACAATGTGTCTTTACAAAGACAGGGAAACATGAATAAGAATAAAGCTTAAATCATGTTGATAAGATTTTGAGGAAAATTAAGAGATAGTTTGATTTATATGCCCCAGTACAGGGGAATGTCAAGGCCAAGAAGCAGGAGTGGGTGGGTAGGGGAGCAGGGTAAAGGGAGGGTATAGGGAACTTTTGGGATAACATTTGAAATGTGTATAAAGAAAATATGTAATAAGAGATAGTTTGAACCATATTGCAAGTTTTATTTAAATACTTACAAAGTGTTCAAGAAATTATTTGCATTAGGAAACTGATATTTAAGTCTAAATGGGAAATATTAGAAGTTATTAGTAAAGGATGCTAGCAGAAGAGGAAGAAAGAACTGGGGAATAAGAAAATGCAGAGAAACACTCTTAGGAAGATGATGCAAGAAACACAGGAAGAGAATTGACTGATGAAATGAAACCTAATGAATCGGAGAGAAAGGCCATTTAAATGAAGACTGTAGTGTTGTTGGAGACAAGTAAGTCAAGAGAAGTTGCCTGAGAAAACAGAGCAGCTATAACTATAGGTCATGTATGGTTTGGTGAAAGTGGAGTCTCTATGGAGAGAATTAAGAAATGATTACACAGTGGCCAATTCTTCTTTGGCTTGATAGACTATTAAGTGCTGCATATCCTCACAACCAATTCTCATGATCATGAAAACTATTTTAAATTTAAGAAGATCCAAACAATGGCTAGACAAAATAGATTATGCTAAAAAAAGAAAAACAACTACACCTATAGATGAAATATTGCCAAGCTACTGTAAGAGTACTATGCACACTAACTCATTCACTCCTCACATGAACACTATGTTTGCCATTTTCAGATAAGACATTTCCAAATGTCTTGGGTAACTAGCCTCACTGGCAAACCTTACTAAGCTCATCAACCAGTAATGACAGATACTAACTTCAGACTCTTGGCTTTAAGCACTAAGCTCTGCTTTTGTTGTTGTTTCTATCCATTCTATTCATGATCTTACTTTTGTCTAGAGGAAAATTCATCCAATTGAATTGAAAACACCTAAGCTCAATAATTCTCTGGTGAATCCTGCTGTTTCTCATCATTCTTTCTTAGGATTTTTGTCTTAAGAGTCTTCCATTTATTAATAGTTACATCTTCACAGCACCCTTTTCACTCTTTCCTCTATGGTTTAGTTTCACTTTTACATATCCAGTAAATATATAATTGAATAGATTAATAAAGTGGTTTATTCACTCCTCATGCCAATCAAAGAAACATTGAGTAATATTCAGCAGAATAATATTTTACACACATGTGAAATGATTATATTACATGCATTTGTGTAAACATATGTATTATGAATTTTTGCATGTAGCACTTTATCCTATATTGTGTGTTCCTACCTAGCATTAAGATCCAATTAAATAGAATACTGATAGTGTTTATTTAGATATTTTTGAAAAAAAATTATCAAATTTGTGGTTAACTTCATCTGAGAACAATTAAAGTTACTATTTAAGGTAGAGAAAGGGATTTGATTAGCAAGGACAAAAAGAGAATGCAAGATGCAGTGAAGAGGAAAGTGGTTCCTATATTCTAGAGCCAATACCTTGGGGGAAAAGCTAATTTTGAGGCATATTCACTTAAGTTGATTAAATCAAGCTTCTGTTTTAATGCCAAAATTGCCGTTGACTAATTGGAAGTAAAAACAACATATAGAATATAAAATTATAGTTTCGATATTATCAATTTACCATTGCCATAAATTGATATGAAGAATAATTAATTAAATATAATTGACCTCGGTTGTAAAACCTTATCGTAGAGTCTATTATATTTTAAAATGAAACACTGGGCAGGCTACATGACATTTTTAAAATTCTAGTTTTTCCAGAGTGAGTTATGCCAAAGCATTAACTGAAGCATCAGTGATGGGAAATGCCAATCATTTTTACCATGACAGCTCAAATGTACAGATTTGAAAGACCTCCTACTATACACTATCCCAAATAAAAAAGGAAATGTCATTGGAGTCAAAACTGAATTAAATTACCAAAAGCATAAAACACACACACGCACACACACACTGCATATAAAGGAAGTGTTTAATTGTTTAAACTGTTTTTCAGATAAAACTTTATTTCATATGCAATAGACAATGTCAGAATAATAAACTAATGAATAAACAAGTAATAGAAGAATCTGCTTTGTAATTAAAAATTGTGAAACCCTGGCACTGGATAACATCCTTCAGTTAAGTAACTGTTGTGTTTTACACTTGAAATGTTCCTCACAGTCTCAGGGATTAGCGCATGTGGTCACCAGCTGTTGACACTGGGGACATTAGGAACTGTGAAGATTTATAATCCCTCCCCATTTCCTGTTTGCCTTCTATTTCTTGAAAGTAAATGTGAGTCCACCCTGTGTCTTCTTCCTGGTACAGAAACTGCTACCATGTTTTTCTTGTCGTGAAGGATAAGAGTGCTCTGGAACTACAAACCAGAAAGAACTTTTTTCATCTTAAATTGCTTTTCTCTGGATATTTTATAACACCAAGAAAGACACTGTAATGACTCAATTACATAAAAATATCTCTGGAACCCCAAACACTGACTTTTTAAGCAGACCCTACAAGAATGTTAATAATACGCATTAAGATTGTTTAACACTATTTAATTACCCTACTATATTACTGTGTAATAAACCTCTTTAAGTTTAACGTTATTCTAAGAGAGCAAAATCTTAGAAGCCTTGGATTTCCCATACATTTACCTTTAATAGCCTAAGGTAATACATAGCTTTAATCTTATGAACTTTTCCACAGCTCTTATTTAGAGGTATGTATGTATGTATGTATGTATGTATGTATGTATGTATGTATGTAAGTGATATAGTAATTATTTCTGAAAGCAGTCAACAAGTTAGAACCAATTTTATACAACAAATATCTAACATAAATGTTGCAAGCGACATGGATAATATCTGTTATGCTGTACTCTTTACTTCTCAGAGTGCTTAAAAGTCATCTGAGATCAGTAAAGTTTCTTCCTTTGTAAAACTCTGGTTATGGTTTCTATAAAGAATCCCGCATTCTTCTCAAACCGTATTTTCTGTGCTGTTCAATAGAGAAAAAAGCCCTTTGTTGGGAGCAGGCAGACCGATTCGAGTGACAGATTCACAGACACAGGTATAAGCACCACTCACGATGTCAAGCACAGTTACACAACAGATAGATTTCAGATATGCCAGTAACACAAATTACAAACAGAAGAAAGACGCAGAGAAAGAACTGGAGGATTCAAATTAGAGCTCACAACCTGATCAAATTAATCTAAGAAGAGATTAGCTTTTCTTTTCTTTTCTTTTCTTTTCTTTTCTTTTCTTTTCTTTTCTTTTCTTTTCTTTTCTTTTCTTTTCTTTTCTTTTCTTAATGTGAAACCAACACATTTTGGTGTCTCTGAGACATTACATTAAAGCATTACTTGAAGAATTCTCAAATACAGCAAGGGCTAGTACAATCTAATTCTTTCATCTTTAACCAAATCATAGACACCAATCACAAAACTACCTTTTTTCCAGGTTCAAAATATGTATATTTTTGTACAAGTAAATCAGTTTACCATGAATTTATGATGTTTTACCTATAACTTTCCATAGCACACACATGAATTCCCTCAGTACATATGCATGTTTTATTTTGCTTATATTCTGTGGCTTATATGATAGAATCTTCCATAGTGTATGATTAACTATCACATTTGCAGTTTTAACTTTGATGTTATATACCAATAACCTTAACAAGACTGACAAATGGCTTAATTCTGACCATAATGTAGCTGAACAAAAATAACTTGATTCCTGCTTTTTTTTTTCCCATCTCAATACAAGCTGGGGTTATCTAGAAGGAAGCATGTTAGAGAAATTGCCTCCAAAAGATTGGTCTGTGGACATTCTCTTGCTTGATGATTAATGTAAGAGAATCCAATCTATGTGGTAGCTCACCATTAGACAGGTATTTCTGCTCTGTTCAGAACATAAGCTGAGCAAGCCACAAGGAGCAAAGTAGTGTTCCTCCATGGTTTTTATGTCTTGTTCCTGACTCTAGGTTCCTGCCTTGAGTTCCTAACCTGACTTCCTTCCATGATAAAGTGTAAGTGTGAAGGGGGGGGGGGGGGATAAGGTAAAATAAACCTTTCCTCTTCAGTTTGATTTTGGCCACAATGTTGATCACAGCAACAGACTCTTTTATAGAAAAATGTAATCCCAACCCATAGTTTCTACCCCACCTTTGACCAATTCCTGGATAAAAGACACCCATAACCTTTATATTTATAATAAACTTCCATCAGCACAAAAACATGGCAGAAGTCTATCCTCTATGTTATTATGTCTATTTCCCAGCCAATAATCCCATTATATAATTTGCCATGTTTCATCTGGGCTGCTCTTGACTCCAATTAGACAACCCACATGGCCATTATTTCATGACCCATGTCAGCTTCCTCCTCTATTCACCTTCTTCTCCTGTCTCATTGTTTTCCCCAAACCCTTGAACCCTAAACTTGGTCTATGTCTCTTATGCCCAGCTATTGGCTGTTGTTATTTTTATTTTTAAATCAGAAATGACTTGGGAGCAAGGTCACAGAGTCACTTGGGTCTACCTATATAGACTCTGTCTTCTCCTGAACTTAGAGAATTACAGTACATGGCCACAGAACAAACCTCAACAAACTCACTGCAACACTTCAAGTTAGCAAGGCTACAAATTCACATTTGTTACAGTTATCAAATTCTTACAATATTTGGGATAATGTTTTATATTTTTCTTTATTTACTTAATGTGTGTGTGTGTATATATATGACAGTGTATGTATGAAAGTTGGATCTTAACTCTTTAAAAGTAGGTTCTCTCAACTTTGATGAGAGATATTCTCTAATTGTTTCTGCTTGGTTCTGGGGACTGAACTCAGATGAGCAGGTTGTTGTGATGAGAGCTTTCCTGGTAATGCACCTCAATCAATAGTCTTAGGTTTAAAAAATAGTAATAACTTAGTAATTTTTATCACAGGACAGCTACCCAAATGAAGATAATCTTATAACCTACTTGAAATTAATTTAGTATCAAAAATATGTCATTTAAAAACATGTGAATTTTTATATAATGAACTCTAAACCCAAAAGCTACTTCTCTTAATATTACTGATTTTGTTTAGAATACTACTTCCACAGACACATTAAGAATATAGTAAACAGAGGTCAATCCTTTCACAGTGAACTAGTTGTGTACCCTAGAAGAAACACAATTACTATGCTGTGCATAGCAAAAACAAAATTAGCATAAAAATGGTGAATTCTTGTTTGTTTACTTAGTAAAACACACTGTCAGACAATCATTTTGGATTTTTTAAAAAAAAGCAGCATCCAATTTTAGTATAATTATGAAAAGTTTAATTGTTTTGTTACATATACCAAACATTTTGATAAGAAAAAAGTGTATATACTTAATCATACAGCACTGACTGAAACTTCAGAGAAATAAAAATTTTTAAGAAATGTCCAATGAACACTTCACAGAAAAAAATAAAGAAAACAATAAAAATGAATAAGATAAAAATAATGATTTTAGAGACAGCAATAAAAAGATGAATAAAATAAAAACAAACATGTTTGAGACAGCAGTAGAAATGAATAACTTTTTCCCTGCAAGGAAAAAAGTAAATGATATTATAGGCATAGAAAGTGCATGCAAAGGGACAGAGAGTATAAATATACACACAATTTACAGAGAGTGGGGAAAAAAGCCAAAAATGCAAAGGATTGCACTTGCCATTTTAAAATTCATATTTAGCTGTAACAAACATGACTTCAAACTTCACACCCATGCCTTTTAGTATGTACAGATATTAAAAAGGAACCAAGATACTGTGGATCCTTATTTCAAAATGTGGGAACTTGCTTCTTCTAGTACTGGCATTCAATTTATGAGTCCTATTTCTAATCGCCCACCCTATGGCATGTTGTTGTGACAACCAGAATTGACTGTTGGCATCAGGAAATGAGATGCGGTAACAAATGATTAATATAGTTTTGAAACTACATAAGAACTAGAGACTAAAGAAATTTTAAGGTGCTTCTGCTACAAGCTCAGAAAGCAAATAGAACTGGGACAGATAAAGAATCATCTTATATGCACAGAATCTTGATTGCTGCTTAATATCTTCTTGGGAATCTGATAGGGTCAGAAATGTATTTGATAGTACTATGACCCCTCAAAAGGGGTCATTTTCTTTAAGAGAAAATGAACAGAACATATTTTAAATGTTATTTCAAAGGGGCATAAATTAAAAGGGGGCATAAATTACTAGCAGTGTGATGGAAAGGAGCATATGGAATCAAGAAGCAGCACTTGGCTCATTCCTAGCCCAGAGGCAAAGAGTAAAGATGTCATTGCTAGGTCTTTTCCTTACCTGTATATATAAATGTAAAATGTGAATGGAGCAATCCTGAAGATAAAACATCTGTGGTCATAGTTTTGAAATACAGTTATGTCATCAGAAACAGATCTTGCTTTTAACATGTATCCGTAACTTCTCATATGACTACAAGAAATACATTTCAGTTATTTAAGCCACCCACTCTAGTAAAATCTAGGTGAAAACTTGAGGAGAATCAATTTTGAAATGGCCGATAACTTGACTGGATTGTGTTTGTGTACATTGCTTTGTATGAGATGGAACTTGAAAGGTAAGAGCATGAATACGTGACTGTAGAAATTAGTAAGCAAAGTGTGGAAAGAAGGCATGGCTCCCCTCTTACGTCTTATAGTCATGTGCAAGAAAAGATAGATCAAGGTGCATATATCAAGGAAAGAACACTTCTCACTGAAAAGCAGCCTAGGTTTGAAGATTTAGTAGGTCTTTTCATATTTAAAAGATGGAGGAAATTTGTGATATGAGAACATTGGGTGTAGATGAACAGTTTAATAATTGGTCAGACACAGGGGGAAAAAAGATATGATATTGTTAAAAATGGAGAGTAAAATGTCAAGGTCACATGACCATATAGTAGACTAGTGACTACCAAGGCAAGGGAGGGAGGTCGAAAGATTTGGGTCAAAAGAGTTGAGTCAAAAAGTACAAATTTACCTTGGTCAAGGAAAAAATAAAGAAAGAAATTAAAGACTTTTTACAGTTTAATGAAAATGAAGTCACAACATACCCAAACCTATGGGACACAATGAAAGCATTTCTAAGAGGGAAACTCATAGCACTGGGTGCCTCCAAAAAGAAACTAGAGAGAGCACACACTAGCAGCTTGACAACACATCTAAAACCTCTAGAAAAAAAGGAAGAAAATTCACCCAAGAGGAGTAGACGGCAGGAAATAATCAAACTCGGGGGTGAAATCAACCAAGTGGAACAAGAAGAACTATTCAAAGAATTAACCAAACGAGAAGTTGGTTCTTTGAGAAAATCAACAAGATAGATAAACCCTTAGCTAGACTCACTAGAGGGCACAGGGACAACATCCTAATTAACAAAATCAGAAATGAAAAGGGAGACATAACAACAGATCCTGAAGAAATCCAAAACACCATCAGATCCTTCTACAAAAGACTATACTCAACAAAACTTGAAAACCTGGACGAAATGGACAAATTTCTGGACAGATACCAGGTACCAAAGTTAAATCAGGATCAAGTTAATGAGCTAAACAGTCCCATATCCCATAAAGAAATAGAAGCAGTCATTAATAGTCTCCCAGCCAAAAAAAGCCCAGGACCAGATGGGTTTAGTGCAGAGTTCTACCAGACCATCAAAGAAGATCTAATTCCAGTTCTGCACAAATTATTCCACAAAATAGATGTAGAAGGAACTCTATCCAGCTCATTCTATGAAGCCACAATTACTCTGATAACTAAACCACAGAAAGAAACAACAAAGATAGAGAAATTCAGATCAATTTCCCTTATGAATATTAATGCAAAAATACTCAATAAAATTCTCACTAACTGAATCCGAGAGCACATTAAAGCAATCATACATCCTGACCAAGTAGGTTTTATTCAAGGGATGCAGGGATGGTTTAATATACGGAAATCCATCGATGTAATCCATTATATAAAAAAACTCAAAGACAAAAACCACATGATCATCTCGTTAGATGCTGAAAAAGCATTCTACAAGATCCAACACCCATTCATGATAAAAGACTTGGAAAGATCAGGAATTCAAGGCCCATACCTAAACATGATAAAAGCAATCTACAGCAAACCAGTAGCTAACATCAAAATAAATGATGAGAAGCTTCAAGCAATCCCACTAAAAGCAGGGACTAGACAAGGCTGTCCACTCTCCCCATACCTATTAAACATTGTACTAGAAGTCCTAGCCAAAGCAATTTGACAACAAAAGGAGATCAAGGGGATACAAATTGGAAGAGATGAAGTCAAAATATCACTATTTGCAGATGATATGATAGTATATATAAGTGACCCTGAAAATTCCACGAGAGAACTCCTAAACCTGATAAACAGCTTCAGTGAAGTAGCTGGATATAAAATTAACTCAAACAAGTAAATGACCTTTCTCTACACAAAGAATAAACAGGCTGAGAATGAAATTAGGGAAACAACACCCTCCTCAATAGTCACAAATAATATAAAATATCTTGGCGTGAATCTAACTAAGGAAGTGAAAGATCTGTGTAATAAAAACTTCAAGTCTCTGAAGAAAGAAATTAGAGAAGATCTCAGAAGATGGAAAGATCTCCCATGCTCATGGATTGGCAGGATCAATATTGTAAAAATGGCTATCTTGCCAAAAGCAATCTAGAGATTCAATGCAATCCCTATCAAAATTCCAACTCAATTCTTCAACGAATTAGAAAGAGCAATCTGCAAATTCATCTGGAATAATAAAAAACCTAGGATAGCAAAAACTCTTGTCAAGGATAAAAGACCCTCTGGTGGAATCACCATGCCTGAACTAAAGCTTTACTACAGAGCAATTGTGATAAAAACTGCATGGTACTGGTATAGTGACAGACAAGTAGACCAATGGAATAGAATTAAAGACCCAGAAATGAACCCACACACGTATGGTCACTTGACCTTTGACAAGGGATCTAAAACCATCCAGTAGAAGAAAAACAGCATTTTCAACAAATGGTGCTGGCACAACTGGTTGTTATCATGTAGAAGAATGCAAATCGATCCATTCCTATCTCCTTGTACTAAGGTCAAATCTAAGTGGATCAAGGAACTTCACATAAAACCAGAGACACTGAAACTTATAGAGGAAAAAGTGGGGAAAAGCCTTGAAGATATGGGCACAGGGGAAAGATTCCTGAATAGAACAGCAATGGCTTGTGCTATAAGATCGAGAATTGACAAATGGGACCTCATGAAACTGCAAAGCTTCTGCAAGGCAAAAGACACTGTCAATAAGACAAAAAAGACCACCAACAGATTGGGAAAGGATCTTTACCTATCCTAAATCAGATAGGGAACTAATATCCAATATATATAAATAACACAAGAAGGTGGACTCCAGAAAATCAAATAACCCCATTAAAAAATGGGTCTCAGAACTGAACAAAGAATTCTCAACTGAGGAATACCGAATGGCAGAGAAGCACCGGAAAAAATTTTCAACATCCTTAATCATCAGGGAAATGCAAATCAAAACAACCCTGAGATTCCACCTCACACCAGTCAGAATGGCTAGGATCAAAAAATTAAGGTGACAGCAGATGCTGGTGAGGATGTGGAGAAAGAGGAACATTCCTCCATTTTTGGTGGGATTGCAAGCTTGTACAGCCACTCTGGAAATCAATCTGGCAGTTCCTTAGAACATTGGACATAGTACTACCGGAGGACCCAGCAATACCTCTCCTGGGCATATATCCAGAAAATGTCCCAACTGGTAAGAAGGACACATGGTCCACTATGTTCATAGCAGCCTTATTTATAATAGCCAGAAGCTGGAAAGACACCAGATGCCCCTCAACAGAGGAATGGATACAGAAAATGTGATACATTTACACAATGGAGTACTACTCAGCTATTAAAAAGAATGAATTTATGAAATTCCTAGCCAAATGGATGGACCTGGAGGGCATCATCCTGAGTGAGGTAACACAATCACAAAGGAACACACACAATATGTACTCACTGATAAGTGGATATTAGCCCAAAACTTAGAATACCCAAGATATAAGATACAGTTTGCTAAACACATGAAACTCAAGAAGAATGAAGACTGAAGTGTGGACACTGTGCCCCTTCTTAGAGTTGGGAACAGAACACCCATGGAAGGAGTTACAGAGACAAAGTTTGGAGCTGTGACAAAAGGATGGACCATCTAGAGACTGCTGTATCCAGGGATCCACCCCATAATCAGCTTTCAAACGCTGACACCATTGCATATACTAGCAAGATTTTGCTGAAAGGATGCAGATATAGCTGTCTCTTGTGAGACTATGCCGGGGCCTGGCAAACACAGAAGTGGATGCTCACAGTCAGCTAGTGGATGGATCACAGGGCCCCCAACGGAGGAGCTGGAGAAAGTACCCAAGGAGCTGAAGGGATCCACAACCCTATAGGTGGAACAACATTATGAACTAACCAGTACTCCGGAGCTCTTGACTCTAGCTGCATATGTATCAAAAGATGGTCTAGTCGGCCATCACTGGAAAGAGAGGCCCATTGGACCTGCAAACTTTATATGCCCCAGTACAGGGGAACACCAGGGCCAAAAAATACTGGGAATGGGTGGGTAGGGAAGTGGGGGGGGGAGGGTATGGGGGACTTTTGGGATAGCATTGGAAATGTAATTGAGGAAAAGATGTAATAAAAATATTTTTAAAAAAGTACAAATTTTAATTGAAAGTTTCATAAAATTCGTTCCAGTTTAAAACAGAATAAGTTCATGAGCAAATTAACTTGATAACATTAACATTTGATAAAAATAAAGATGTATCAAATCATTATTTCATGTATCTAATGTAAGAGTACTTTCAATTAATAAGATGGAGACATTATAAAGAACATAGATAACTTTAGTTATCTATTTGATTTTAATTGTTATCTATCTATTGGATTTTAATCCAAATAAATTTGACTTTTGTGACACTAAGTAAGTAATCTGGTGAGGATATTAGTCAAGCCCAGAAAGGCAAACAAGCACATGTTCTTATGAATAGACTTTACACATTCATCTCATAGACTAGGCAAAAATCTCAGGTTATGAAGAATTGGAGGCATGTGGAGTTGGATGGTGGGAAAGATGCTGGCCAAAGGTTACATATTTTCAATTAAACATAAGAAATGTGTTGTACCAAGAGGTGGCTAGTCTGTTCCCTAATGCTATATTGTCTTCAATGTGTTAGGACACAATGAGCTTCCATCACTGTCCAAAATAAGAGGGATCCCTCCAGCTAAATCTTTTGGAAAAAGAAAAGGAAATTCTACTGTTCAAAAGATACCCACTGGGACATTTGTTACAGCAATGTAAAGAGATCAACAAATACTGTAAATATGTTCTGTTACATGATTAAGGGATTACAGTTTCAGGTTCTTGCATATATCTATAAGGCTACTATGATTTCATGTGCAGGGAATAGTATGCTGTTACCTTTACATTTGTTGATTCCATGGTGTTCACTTGAGTTTTATTTAATTTTACCATGCTTTCAAACTTCATTATTCATGAAAGACTCTCCTTGCTATGCTCTACAAACTCCTTCAGGCTAACTTCAATTGAGCATTTTCTTCTTTTCTTTTTTTTTAATTGCATATTTTTTTAATTTACATTTCAAATGTTATATCTTTTCCTGGTCCCCCCTCCCCCCATGGAAACCTCCTATCCTATCTCCCTTCCCCCTGCTTCTACAAGGGTGTTCCCCCACCAACCCAGACACTCCTGCCTCCCCACCTTGGCATTCCCTTACACTGGGACATCTAGTCTTCACAAGACCAAGGGCCTCTCCTCCAATTGATGCCCAACTAGGCCATCCTGTGCTAGATATGTGACTAGAGACCTGTCCTTCCATGGCTTTCTGTCATCATCTTCAGAGTCCAGACTATGTTTTTAGATGAACTTTCATTCGAACTCGTAACTACCAGCATTATTGTTACTGACTATGCATTAAGATTAAGAATGGTGGCTTTTCTAATATTTTTAACCAGCTCTTTATTTTGAGGTACATTTTTGTTCTGAAATTCATTGTTGTTTACTTTCCTCAGTTCATGCTTACTACATATGTGCTGGATTATCTTTATTTCTGTTTTAGTCTTCAAATGTATCTGGATAGAGATGGCAGATTGGTTACTTCTGTCACGTATTGTGACTGATGGAAAACTTGCCGTAATTTTAACTGTCATATCTCTGTTAGCAGTAAGTGTTCTTTCTTGACAACTGCTCATGATTTCCACTTGCTTTGATATTTCATAGTTGTGCTACAATGCGAACAGGAAGATATCCTTGTTGTTCAAAGGATAAAACGCCTTTCTAACTCCTGTCATATCCTACATATCTCTGTGAAAATCTATATTCTCAGGATGTTGGGATCTCTACTAACTCTGTGTATTAGTTACTTTTCTACTGCTAGAAATATATTACGATGATCACACCAACTTCTAAAATAAAGCATTAAAATATCCAAGCCTGTTTAATTAGGGGTTGCTTATAGTTTCAGAGATTGAGTCTATGATCACCAATGACAGGAAGGAAGACAGGGATGCTGGAATGGTGCTAGGTCAGTGACTAAGAGCTCACACATGGTCAATACGTTGCACAGAGTCAGAGACATACACTTAGATAAAGAGACAGAAGAGCCACAAAATAGAGACAAAGGCAAAGAGAGACAAAGAGAGAGACTCACTCTGGCCTGGGTTTTTGCAATTCCAAAACCCATTCCTAGTGATATGCCTCTTCCAGAAAAGTTACACCTACTTCAACATAGTGGACCAACCAAGAATCATTTAAATTTATAAGCCTATTGGGGCCATTCTTACTCACAATACCACTCCTCTACCTAGTTCAGCCATGATAGGCCCCTGTTTGTAAGCATACCATAGCATCAGTTATAGTGACAGGCCTTGGGGCCTCACCCTGAGCTGGGTCCCAATTTGGCCCTGTCACTGGACATCCTTTTCCTCAAACTCGTCTCCATTTTTGTTCCTGCAGCTCTTTCAGACAGGAACAATTCTAGGTCTGAGTTTTTGACTGTGGAATGGCAACCCCATCCCTCCACTTGATGACCTGTCTTTCTATTGGAAGTGGACTCTACAAGTTCCCTCTCCCTACTACAGGGCATTTCATCTGAGGTTGTTATAAGCTTTCACTATGTAACCCTAGCTTGGGACAATTTCATTCATTGGAACCCATCACCAATACTTTGCAAGTGCTACTGTGCAAAGCCTGTGCCACCTTTACCAAGCTGTTAAACGTCATTAAATACAGTTTTAAGTAATGATTTTCTTTCTTCTGTTATCTTTCTTCCATTCTTTCTGCCTGCTTGCCTTTTTAAAAAAAATCATCATTTCCCCCTCTTTCCTGTAGTTCATACTTTTCATAAAGAGCTCTAGGCTCACATTTATGATTACACTCATTTTTCTTTGAGATTGCTGATCAATCACCAGTTGGACATTATATTGTATGTCTCTCAATCTCTAACCTCTTCGTTAAATCTTTGGCTTTCTTTAATATTTTTTCAATGTGACTTTACTACTTTAGTATTATTTACTATTCTTATTTTATTTTGTTTTTTGAGGGGTGAGGTAAACCCATTTACTTTGACCTATGGTCACTTGATCTTTAACCAAAGGGCTAACTAAACCCATCTCGTGGGAAAAAAGACAGCATTTTCAACAAATGGTGCTGGTCAGCATGTAGAAGAATGCAAATTGACCCATTCTTATCTCCTTGTACAAAGCTCATGTCCAAGTGGGTCAAGGACCTCCACATAAAACCAGATACACTAAAACTAATAGAGGATAAAGGAGGGAAGAGCCTCGAACACATGGGCACAGGGGAAAAATTCCTGAATAGAACACCAATGCTTATGCTCTGAGATCAATAATCAACAAATAGAACCTCATAAAATTGCAAAGCTTCTGTAAGACAAAGCACACTGTCAATAGGACAAAACGGCAAACAACAGATTGGAAAAAGATCTTTACCACTCCTTCATCCGATAGAGGGCTGCTAATAGCTATTTCATGATCTCTAAACACAGACCACTCTATCAAATAAATCTTAAACATAGAAACCAGACAATTATCCACTACAAATATAATATGTTTATATTTAGTCATCTCATGATTTTTACATTATTTAGTATTTATTCAGTACCATAAATTCTAGTCTTCCTTCCCCCCCCTCAATTAATTTTGCCCCTAGTAATTTTGGATTTTTAGCAACACATTTTAAAGTAGTTAATGATTTTTAATAGTACAACACTGATCTATGGCAGCAAGCAGATAGAGAAACGTGAGTAGGTTTTTCATTAATAATTCTATTATGTCAGAATTTTCTTGTCTGTAGTTCAGTTTCAGTTTACCCAGGAAATGTACATAAATCACTATCTTAGCAAACTGTTCAAAGTCTTGGGAATGTAGCAATAAGAATAATTGACACCAATCTCTGTCTCATAAACTTTGCAGTCAATGCAGAATCTGAAACAGTCACTTAAAAGAGGATCTTTACACAAATAAGTTGGATTTTAGGTTTACTTTTGATGTCTGGCATCATATGTCCAGCTTCAGCCTATTGTATTTAAATATGTGAGTTCACCTATATTTATACTGTGTCCCATGGTCTTCATTACATATTTTATTTACTATAACTTTGGCTACTTTCTTACTTAGCAGCCCACTTACAACACCTTCCAAGTGGAATGTAGAGTTTGAAGACACACTTTCCACATAATATACATTTCTCATACAATGAGAGGAGACAGAGAAATATGAATTTTGGTAGCTTCACTCAACATTGATTATTGCTATCCAGTCTTTATGAAATTTGGACAATATCTCTCACCATCCATCAATATCCCAAGAATAAGTGATCATGGAATGACCAGCTATGCAGGACTTCCATATCACTTCCCCTCCCCTGAAAGCTCAGTAATCATCACAGAAGAGAGCAAGAAATATTGTAGGATCAAACAGTAGTGAATACTGCATTGTAGTATTTGTTGTACATGACAGGCTTACTGCACTCATGAGCTCACATTAGTTGTGACTTTATGCACAACCCTTGGACAAGATCAAGCCAGCCAAATTGCCACCATGAGTGTGGGCAAAGCTCACAAAGTACCACACTGTATCTGAGGAGCTATTGCCAACTGATAGCTGCTGTGAGAATCAGTTTTCTTCAGGAACACAGGCCTTGAGAAACTTCCCAAAATCTAAACGATGGTCTAATAACAATGGCTGTAGAGGAAGTACTAAATGTGGATTCTAAAAAACAAGAGAAATCGCACGGGACCTGAGACTGCATTAACCAGGGAAGCAAATAACCCGGCCTGATCAGGGGCACAAGTCCCTTCTGGTCCACTGCAGAACCAGGGTTCCTGGTCCAGGGAGTCTCCGGACACCCAAAAGGACCCACACAGGATCCCCCACGGGATCCTAAGACCTCTGGTGAGTGGAACACAACTTCTGCCAGGAGGCAGGTTCGAACACCAGATATCTGGGCACCTTCCCTGCAAGAGGAGAGCTTACCTGCAGAGAGTACTCTGACCACTGAAATTAAGGAGAGGGCTAGTCCCCCATGTCTGCTGATAGAGGCTAACACGATCACCTGAGTAACAAGCACTAACTAGAGACAACTATAACAACTAGCTCCAGAGATTACCAAATGGCGAAAGGCAAAAGTAAAAATTCTACTAACAGGAATCAAGACCACTCACCATCATCAGAATGCAGCACTCCCACCCCACTTAGCCCTGGGCACCCCAACACAACCGAAAAGCTAGACCCAGATTTAAAAGCATATCTCATGATAATGGTAGAGGACATCAAGAAGGACTTTAATAAATCATTTAAAGAAATACAGGAGAACACTGCTAAAGAGTTACAAGTCCTTAAAGAAAAACAGGAAAACACAACCAAACAGGTAGAAGTCCTTAAAGAAAAACAGGAAAACACATCCAAACAGGTGATGGAAATGAACAAAACCATACTAGACCTAAAAAGGGAAGTAGACACAGTAAAGAAAACCCAAAGTGAGGCAACGCTGGAGATAGAAACCCTAGGAAAGAAATCTGGAACCATAGATGCCATCATCAGCAACAGAATACAAGAGATGGAAGAGAGAAGGTGCAGAAGATTCCATAGAGAACATCGGCACAACAATCAAAGAAAATACAAAACGGAAAAGGATCCTAAATCAAAACATCCAGGAAATACAGGACACAAAGAGAAGACCAAACATATGGATAATAGGAGTTGATGAGAATGAAGATTTTCAAATTAAAGGGCCAGCAAATATCTTCAAGAAAATTATAGAAGAAAACTTCCCAAACCTAAAGAAAGACATGCCCATGAACATACAAGAAGCCTACAGAACTCCAAATGGACTGGACCAGAAAAGAAATTCCTCCCGACACATAATATTCAGAACAACAAATGCACTAAATAAAAATAGAATATTAAAAGCAGTAAGGGAAGCCCGGCGTGGTGGCGCACGCCTTTATTCCCAGCACTCGGGAGGCAGAGGCAGGCGGATTTCTGAGTTCGAGGCCAGCCTGGTCTACAAAGTGAGCTCCAGGACAGCCAGAGCTATAAAGAGAAACCCTGTCTCGAAAAACCAAAAAAAAAAAAAAAGCAGTAAGGGAGAAAGGTCAAGTAACATATAAAGGCAGGCCTTTCAGAATTACACCAGACTTTTCACCAGAGACTATGAAAGCCAGAAGAGCCTGAACAGATGTTATACAGACACTAAGAGAACACAAATGCCAACCCAGGCTACTATACCCGGCCAAACTCTCAATTACCATAGATGGAGAAACCAAAGTATTCCACGACAAAACCAAATTCACACATTATCTTTCTACAAGTCCAGCCCTTCAAAGGATAATAACAGAAAAAAAAAAACAATACAAGGACAGAAATCACGCTCTAGAAAAAGCAACAAACCAAAAAGAAGACAGCCACAGGAACACAATGCCAAGTCTAACAACAAAAATAAAAGGAAGCAACAATTACTTTTCCTTAATATCTCTTAATATCAATGGACTCAACTCCCCAATGAAAAGACATAGAATAACAAACTGGCTACACAAACGAGAAACAACATTCTGCTGCTTAGAGGAAACCCATCTCAGGGTAAAAGACAGACACTACCTCAAAGTGAAAGGCTGGAAAATAATTTTCCAAGCAAATGGTCCGACGAAACAAGCTGGAGTAGCCATTCTAATATCGAATAAAATCGACTTCCAACCCAAAGTTATCAAAAAAGACAAGGAGGGACACTTCATACTCATCAAAGGTAAAATCCTCCAAGAGGAACTCTCAATTCCGAATACCTATGCTCCAAATGCAAGGGAAGCCACATTCATTAAAGACACTTTAGTAAAGCTCAAAGCACACATTGCACCTCACACAATAATAGTGGGAGACTTCAACACAACCACTTTCATCACTGGACAGATCTTGGAAACAGAAATTAAACAGGGACACAGTGAAACTAACAGAAGTTATGAAACAAATGGACTTAACACATGTCTACAGAACATTTTATCGTAAAACAAAAGGATATACCTTCTTCTCAGTACCTCACGGGACCTTCTCCAAAATTGACCATATAATTGGTCACAAAACAGGCCTCAACAGATATAAACATATTGAAATTGTCCCATGAATCCTATCAGACCACCATGGACTAAAGCTGATCTTCAATAACAACATAAATAATGGAAAGCCAACATTCACGTGGAAACTGAACAACACTCTTGTCAATGATAATTTGGTCAAGGAAGGAATCAAGAAAGAAATTAAAGACTTTTTAGAGTTTAATGAAAATGAAGCTACAACATACCCAAACCTATGGGACACAAAGAAAGCATTTCTAAGAGGGAAACTCATAGCTCTGAGTGCCTCCAAAAAGAAACTGGAGAGAGCAAACACTAGCAGCTTGACAACAAACCTAAAAGCTCTAGAACAAAAGGATGCAAATTCACCTAAAAGGAATAGACTGCAGGAAATAATCAAACTCACAAGCTAAATCAACCAAGTGGAAACAAGAAGAACTATTCAAAAAATCAACCAACCAAGGAGCTGGTTCTTTGAGAAAATCAACAAGATAGATCAATCCTTAGCCAGACTCACTAGAGGGCTCAGGGACAGCATCCTAATTCACAAAATCAGAAATGAAAAGGGAAAAGGATAACAACAGATCCTGAAGAAATCAAAAACACCATCAGCTTCTTCTACAAAGGGCTATACTCAACAAAAGTGGAAAACCTGGATGAAATGGAAAAATTGCTAGACAGATACCAGGTACCATAGTTAAATCAGGATCAAGTTAATGATCTAAACAGTGCCATATCCCCTAAGCAAATAGAAGCAGTCATTAATAGTCTCCCAGCCAAAAAAATACCAGGACCAGATGGGTTTAGTGCAGAGTTCTATCAGAGTTCAAAGAAGATCTAATTCCAGTTCTGCACAAATTATTCCACAAAATAGAAGCACAAGGTAATCTACCCAACTCATTCTATGAAGCCACAATTACTCTGATACCTAAACCACAGAAAGATCCAATAAAGATAGAGAACTTCAGACCAATTTCCCTTATGAATATAGATGAAAAAATCCTCAATAAAATTCTTGCTAACCGAATCCAAGAGCACATTAAAACAATCATCCATCCTGACCAACTAGGTTTTATTCCAGGGATGCAGGGATGGTTTAATATAGGAAAATCCATCAACGTAATCCATTATGTAAACAAACTCAAAGACAAAAACCACATGATCATCCCCTTAGACACAGAGAAAGCATTTGACAAAATCCAACACCCATTCATGATAAAGGTTTGGAAAGATCAGGAATTCAAGGCCCATACCTAAACATGATAAAAGCAATCTACAGCAAACCAGTTTCCAACATCAAAGGAAATAGTGAGAAGCTGGAAGCAATAATACTAAAATTAGGGACTAGACAAGGATGCCCACTCTCACCCTACCTATTCAACATTGTACTTGAAGTGCTAGCCAGAGCAATTCGACAACAAAAGGAGATCAAGGGGATACAAATTGGAAAGGAAGAAGTCAAAATATCACTTTTTGCAGATGATATGATAGTATATATAAGTGACCCTAAAAATTCCACCAGAGAACTCCTAAACCTAATAAACAGCTTTAGTGAAGTAGCTGGATATAAAATTAACTCAAACAAGTCAATGGCCTTTCTCTACACAAAGAACAAACAGGCTGAGAAAGAAATTAGGGAAACAACAGCTTTCTCAATAGTCACAAATAATATAAAATACTGTGGCATGACTCTAACTAAGGAAGTGAAAGATCTCTATGATAAGAACTTCAAGTCTCTATAGAAAGAAATTAAAGAAGATCTCAGAAGATGGAAAGATCTCCCATGCTCATGGATTGGCAGGATCAATATAGTAAAAATGGCTATCTTGCCAAAAGTAATCTACAGATTCAATGCAATCCACATCAAAATCCAAACTCAATTCTTTAATGATTTAGAAAGGGCAATCTGCAAATTCATCAGGGATAACAAAAACCTAGGATAGCAAAAACTCTTGTCAAGTATAAAAGAACCTCTGGTGGAATCACCATGCCTGACCTAAAGCTGTACTACAGAGCAATTGTGATAAAAACTACATGGTACTGGTCCAGCGACAGATAAGTAGACCAATGGAATATAATTGAAGACCCAGAAATGAACCCACACACCTATCATCACTTGATCTTTTACAAGGGTGCAAAACCATCCAGTGGAAAAAAGACAGCATTTTCAACAAATGGTGCTGGTCCAACTGGCAGTTAGCATGTAGAAGAATATGATTTGATCCATTCCTATCTCTTTGTAATAAGGTCAAATCTTAGTGGATTGAGGAACTCCACATAAAACCAGAGACACTGAAACTTATAGAGGAAAAAGTAGAGAAAAGCCTCATAGATATGGGTACAGGGGAAAAATTCCTGAATAGAACAGCAATGGCCTGTGCTGTAAGATCGAGAATCAAAAATGGGACCTCATAAAATTGCAAAGCTTCTGCAAGGCAAAAGCCACCGTCAATAAGACAAAAAGGCCACCAACAGATTGGGAAAGGATCTTTACCTATGCTAAATCAGATAGGGGACTGATATCCAATATATATAAAGAACTCAAGAAGGTGGACTCCAGAAAATCAAATAACCCCATTAAAAAATGTGGCTCAGAGCTAAACAAAGAATTCTCAACTGAGGAATACCGAATGGCTGAGAAGCACCTGAAAAAATGTTCAACATCCTTAATGATCAGGGAAATGCAAATCAAAACAACCCTGAGATTCTACCTCACACCAGTCAGAATGGCTAAGATCAAAAACTCAGGTGACAGCAGATGCTGGCAAGGATGTGGATAAAGAGGAACACTCCTCCATTGTTGGTGGGATTGCAAGCTTGTACAACCACTCTGGAAATCAGTCTGGCAGTTGGTCAGAAAATTGGACATAGTACTACCGGAGGATCCAGCAATAACTCTCCTGGGCATATATCCAGAAGATGTCCCAACCGGTAAGAAAGACACATGCTCCACTATGTTCACAGCAGCCTTATTTATAATAGCCAGAAGCTGGAAAGAACCCAGATGCCCCTCAACAGAGGAATGGATATAGAAAATGTGGTACATTTACACAATGGAGTACTACTCAGCTATTAAAAAGAATGCATTTATGAAATTCGTAGGCAAATTGTTGGACCTGGAGGGCATCATCCTGAGTGAGGTAACCCAATCACAAAAAAACTCACACAATATGTACTCACTGATAAGTGGATATTAGCCAAGAAACTTAGAATACCCAAGATATAAGATACAATTTGCTAATCACATGTAGCTCAAAAAGAATGAAGACCAAAGTGTGGACACTTTGCCCCTTCTTAGAATTGGGAACAAAACACCCATGGCAGGAGTTACAGAGACACAGTTTGGAGCTGAGATGAAAGGATGGACCATCTAGAGACTGCCATATCTGGGGAATCCATCCCATAATCAGCCTCCAAACACTGACACCATTGCATATACTAGCAAGATTTTGCTGAAAGGACCCAGATATAGCTGTCTCTTATGAGACTATGCTGGGGCCTAGCAAGCACAGAAGTGGATGCTCACAGTCAGCTATTGAATGGATCACAGGGCCCCCAATGGTGGAGCTAGAGAAAATAACCAAGGAGCTAAAGGGATCTGCAACCCTATAGGTGGAACAACAATATGAACTACCCAGTACCCCCCAGAGCTCGTGTCTCTAGCTGCAGATGTAGCAGAAGATGCCCTAGTTGGCCATCATTGGAAAGAGTGGCCCATTGGTCTTGCAAACTTTATCTGTCTCAGTACAGAGGAACGCCAGTGCCAAAAAGTGGGAGTGGGTGGGTGGGGGATTGGGTGGGGAAGCAGGTGGGGGACTTTTGGGATAGAATTGGAAATGTAAATGAAATAAATACCTAATTAAAAAAAAAAGAACTGCTTACCACTGTTTATTGGCCATTCTTTGTTGGGACTCCACAGAGAGGAACACACTAAAAACTGGTAGTATGCTGGCATGGACTTGGGCCAATTGTCAGATTCATTTCACCTGATAAATACTCACGTGAAGTTTTGCTAAGACAGACTCACATGCTAAGGTAAGACAGGTGGTGAGGCAAAATCCACAGAGGACATGTGATGTTTGGAGGGAGTATATATAGGACTCAATGGACTGTGAGAGGGGCTTGTCTTGCTTACATAGCTAGTTCTGGAACACTTCTTAATCTCCTAACTCCACTTATCTTCACTTCATTGAAAGAGGCAAGACATAGAACTTCTCCTGGCATCCCTGGTGGTCCTGGTTCCTCCTGCTGACTCATGTTGATTAGGCCAAGGCTTAGCTGTTTCAGTTATCCTTAAACTACCCAACTGGACTACTGGTATATTTGTGAAGTGTTTGCAAGTAGATAGAGCTGCAGCTGATGATTCCTGTGAACTAAGCTGCTGATTTCCTAATAACACAGATGAGATTTGCTCCAAAGAACAATTTCTGAACAAATCTACTTCTCCTGTATTCTAATAACCTTTCTTTCCTGGTACATCTGGTGGGTGGTAGGCTAGAAGGGAGGGTAAAGCATTTAAGGTCATTTAAAGTAGGGTTGAGAAAATTAAGGCTTACACATGGGTATTAAATTCTTCATTAGCAAAATTATTTAGTAAAAAATGTACTTAGTAACACCTGTAAAAATGACAACAGTCTTCAAAGTTTAGTGTTCTAGCATGAAATATAGCACAACTAAAGTTACAATAAAGATTTGATTCCATAGATAATCTTATCACATTCCATTTTGCTACAAAAACAAATTACTGTACAAATCACCTGACATGTTTAGAAGATAGCCACTACTTGTCATCTACACGTGGAATTTGCATCTGCTGAAACTTCCTTGACAGAGTAACATAACTACTGCTTGTCATTTCTGCTACACAGTGAAATGATTCTGAGTACAGTCTATGCCTAATATTCCTTTTGATAATAAACCAGATCTACCTGAGTCTATCACTAGTAGTTGATGGTTAACATGTAAATATCTCTGTACATATTAATAAAACTTGGCTTTTCTGTTCAGAATTCACACATTATATTAAAATTATGGCCTAGAATCATTCGCCAGTATCTTGATTACCTTAGTGTTTGCTACATTTTTATTATCTCGCTTCTAATAATTGACTTGTCATAAACAGAATAATTGGAGCAATGGTTTTCTTGGCATTTCTTCACCCACGCATAGCAAGATCAACATTCATGAGGTTTCTTTCATTAGCTTAACACACAAACTTGACAGTTTGGGGATCTGTACAGCATTTCTTGCTAAATTGCATTATTTGATTTGGCTTGGCATAGGAAAGGTTATTATGCTACTGAGCTGACAAACTGACAAACCTGGCTTTTGCTCTTGCAACTTTTTAATCAGCATCATAGTTAATATTCATCTGGTGTTCCCCAATGATGTACCACAGGAGGGCATGTCATTCATTACAGTTAATTGAGAAATCACTGGGATGATTTGGGCTCATTGGGAAAGATTGCTGAGGAAAAGAACTTATGATTTGATATATATGAAGGGAAATCTATAATTTTACTCCTATGTGATATACATGACTGGAAAAATATTTTGCCATTTGTTATAGCATTTAAATTATCTATTACTTTCTATAACTAAAATTCTGTAAATGCACATTGGCTTAGAGAAGTACAAGTTTCTGTACTTAGACTACATATCTCAAGTTTCAAGTATTCATTTTATAAGGCCACTTTTTCTAGAATTTGGTTACTTTATAATCACTATTTTGGAGATAAACTTTATAAAAATATGCAATAATGAATGAAAAGTAAATAAATTATTCAGTAATTGTTAAAACTTATTCACACTTATTTTGAATTTTAATTTCCAAGTCTTATTCTACTCTGTGTATTATCAGGAATTTAAAATGACAACCTATAGAAACCCATCTAACATCACAGGAAAAGTCTTTTTTTTTTTTTAATCAGAAAATAAAAGTTGCAGATACTTTATTGAGTGATTCCTGAGTTCCATGATGCAACTGATCATTGAAATCATTGAAGATATTCCACTTTAGGGTTGCAAGAAAAACAGAGATGGATTCCAGAAATGAGATCTCCAAACTGAGGCCTGTGAAACATACACTGGGAAGGGACTTCTATAGAGCTGTCACTCAGCTCCAAATACTCAGTCTGGAAAAGTAAACAGTATGGCATCTCTCAAAAGCCAGAGAGACCCACCATTCTACTGACCAGACTTGTGATACTGATAGTAATCTAAATATGAAAGGTGAGCTGAACCTGGCACAGACCTACAGACACTAATATTTACAAGTAAGGACTGTGATTCATTTATCAGAGAGCAGCCTGAGTATTGGTGGGATAGTAATCATCAGAGATGAGGGCCAGTACATACCCACTCTCTCAGACCTCTAGACATTGGAAAATGTCTGTGGAAAAGATGATCACCTAGTATACAAGAGGAAAGGATATAAGTAGCAGGTGGCTTGTCGCAAGAGTGTGGAATTACTACAGGGGGAAACCCATAATGAAGACTGCAGAATGCCTACAAAACATTCTGTCCAAGAACAGAATTTAATATGGAAACCATTCTCATTTAACGTATTTTCTAGAACTAGGAACTAGTAGCCTTCTTTCCATGTGCAGTGTCAGCTGGGAAGCACATTTTAGGAGATGGTAGAAGCCTTATTCACCCTGACAAGAATTAGGTATTAACTGATGACATCATATTTTAACTAGTTTACTTTCTAGTTTTACATATTTTTAAGTTTCTCTTATATGTTTAAAGTTGTATTGGTTAGTTTTTTGTTTTTTGTTTTTGGGTTTTTTTTTTTTTTGCTTTCTTTGTTTTTCTTTTTTTTTCCCCCAATTTTTTTGCTAGATATTTTCTTCAATTACATTTCAAATCCTATCTGAAAAGTCCCCTATAACACTCCTCCTGCCCTGCTCCCCTACCCACTCACTCCCAATTCTTGGCTCTGGCATTCCCCTGTACTGGGGCATAAAAAGTTTGCTAGACCAAGGGGCCTCTCTTCCCAATGATGGCTGACTAGACCATCTTCTGATTCATATGCTACAGACACGAGCTCTGCAGGTACTGATTAGTTCATATTGTTGTTCCACCTATAGGGTTGCAGACCCTTAAGTTCTTGGGTGCTTTTTTCTACCTCCTATATTGGGGGGCCTGTGTTCCATCCTACAGATGACTGTGAGCATCCACTTCTGTATTTTCCAGGCACTGGCAAAGCCTCACAGGAGACAGCTATATCAGGATCCCTCCAGCAAAATCTTGCTGGCATATGCAATAGTGTCTAGGTTTGGTGGCTGATTATGGGATGGACCCCCGGTTGGGGCAGTCTCTGGATGGTCCATCCTTTCATCTTAGCTCCAAACTTTGTCTCTGCAACTCCTTCCATGAATATTTTATTCCGTATTCTAGGGAGGAATGAAGTATCCACGTGTTGGTCTTCCTTCTTGATTTTCTTGTGTTTTGGAAATTGTATCTTGGGTATTCTAGGTCTCTGGGCTAATATCCACCTATCAGTGAGTGCATATTAAGTGACTTCTTTTGTGATTGGGTTACCTCACTCAGGATGATCCTCCAGATCCATCCATTTGCCCAAGAATTTCATAAATACATTGTTTTTAATAGCTGAGTAGTACTCTATTGTGTAAATGTACCACATTTTCTGTATCCATTTTTCTGTTGAGGGACATCTGTGTTCTTTCCAGCTTCTGGCTATTATAAATAAGACTGCTATGAACATAACGGAGCATGTGTCCTTATTACCAGTTGGAACATCTTCTGGATATATGCCCAGGAGAGTTATTGCTGGATCTACCTGTAGTGCTATGTGCAGTTTTCTGAGGAACCTCCAGACTGATTTCAGGAGTGGTTGTACCAGCTTGCAATCCCACCAGCAATGGAGGAGTGTTCCACTTTCTCCACATCCTTACCAGCATCTGCTGTCACCTGAATTTTTGATCCTAGCTATTCTGACTGGTATGAGGTGGAATTTCAGGATTGTTTTGATTTGCATTTCCCTAATGATTAAGGATATTGAACATTTTTTAAAGTGCTTCTCAGCTCTTTGGTCTTCCTCAGTTGAGAATTCTTTGTTTAGCTCTGTACCCCCTTTTTAATGGGGTTATTTGAATTTCTGGAGTTCAGTTTCTTGAGCTCTTTGTATATATTGGATATTAGTCCCCTATCACATTTAGGATTGGTAAAAATTCTTTCCCAATCTGTTGGTGGCATTTTTGTCTTATTGACAGTATCTTTTGCCCTACGGAAGCTTTGCAATTTTATGAGGTCCCATTTGTTGATTCTTGATCTTACAGCACAGGCCATTGCTGTTCTGTTCAGGAATTTTTCCCCTGTGCCCATATCTTTGAGGCTTTTTCCACTTTTCTCCTCTATAAGTTTCAGTGTTCCTGGTTATATGTGGAGTTCCTTGATCCACTGACTTGAGTTTTGTACAAGGGGATAAGAATGGATCAATTTCTATTCTTCTACATGATAACTGCCAGTTGTGCCAGCACCATTTGTTGAGAATGCTGTCTTTTTTTCCACTGGATGGTTTTTAGCACCCTTGTCCAAGATAAAGTAACCATACTTGTGTGGGTTCATTTCTGGGTCTTCAATTCTATTCCATTGATATACCTGTCTGTCACTCTACCAGTATCATGAAGTTTTTATCACAATTGCTCTGTAGTACAGCTTGAGGTAAGGCATGGTGATTCCCCCAGAGGTTCTTTCATTGTTGAGAATAGTTTTTGCTATCCTAGGTTTTTTGTTATTCCAGAAGAATTTGCAGATTGCCCTTTCTAACTCAGTGAAGAATTGAATGGGAATATTGATGGGGATTGCACTAAATCTGTAGATTGCTATCAGCAGGACAGCCATTTTTACAATATTAATCCTGCCAACCCATGCTCATGGGAGATTTTTCCATCCTCTGAGATGTTCTCCAATTTAGTTCTTCAGAGTCTTGAAGTTCTTGTCATACAGATCTTTCACTTGCTTAGTTAGAGTTACACGAAGGTATTTTATATTCTTTGTGACTGTTTTGAAGGTGTTTTTTCCCTAATTTCTTTTTCATCCTGTTTATCCATTGTGTAGACAAAGGCCACTGATTTGTTTGAGCTAATTTTATATCCAGCTACTGTGCTGAAGCTGTTTATCGGGTTTAGGAGTTCTCCGGTGGAATTATTAGGGTCACTTATATATACTATCATACCATCTACAAAGAGTGATATTTTGACTTCTACCTTTCCAATTTGTATCCCCTTGAGCTTTTGTTGTCGAATTACTCTGGCTAGGACTTCAAGTACTATATTGGATAGGTAGGGAGAAAGTGGGCAGCCTTGTCTAGTCCCTGATTTTAGTGGGATTGCTTTGAGTTTCTCTACATTTAGTTTGATATTGGCTACTGGTTTGCTGTATATTGCTTTTATTATGTTTAAGTATGGGCTTTGAATTCCTGATCTTTCCAAAACTTTTATCATGAAGAGGGGTAGGATTTTGTCAAGTGCTTTCTCAGCATCTAAGGAGATGATCGTGCAGTTTTCGTCTTTGAGTTTGTTTATATAGTGGATTACGTTGGTGGATTTCCATATATGAAACCATCCCTGCATCCCTGTGATTAGCCCTACTTGGAAATAATGGATGATCATTTTGATGTACTCTTAGATTTGGTTTGTGAAGATTTTATTGAGTATTTTTGCATTGATATTCATAATAGAAATTGGTCTGCAGTTCTCTTTCTTTGTTGGATCTTTGTGTGGTTTAGATATCAGAGTAATTGTGGCTTCATATAATGAATTGGGTAGAGTACCTTCTGCTTCTATTTTGTGGAATAGTTTGGGGAGAGTTGGAATTAGGTCTTCTTTGAAGGTTTGATAGAACTCTGCTCTAAACCCATCTAGTCCTGGGCTTTTATTGGTTGGAGACTATTGATGACTGCTTCTATTTCTTTAGGGGAAATAGGACTGTTAAGATCTTTAATCTGATCCTGATTTAACTTTGGTACCTAGTATCTGTCTAGGAAGTTGTCCATTTCATCCAGGTTTTCCAGTTTTGTTGAGTATAGTCTTTTGTAGTAGAATCTCATGATGTTTTGGATTTCCTCAGGATCTGTTGTTATGATCCTTTTTTCATTTCTGATTTTGTTAATTACGATACTGTCCCTGTGCCCTCTAGTGAGTCTGGCTAAGGGTTGATCTATATTGTTGATTTTCTCAGAGAACCAGCTCCTGGTTTGGTTGATTCTTTAAATAGTTCTTATTGTTTAACTTGGTTGATTTCAGCCCTAAGTTTGATTATTTTCTGCAGTCTATTCCTCTTGGGTGAATTGGCTTCCTTTCATTCTAGAGCTTCTAGATGTGCTATCAGACTGCTAGTGTATGCTCTCTCTAGTTTCTTTTTGGAGGCACTCGGGACTATGAGTTTTCCTCTTAGGACTGCTTTCATTGTACACCAAAGTTTGGGTATGTTGTGGCTTCCTATTCATTAAACTCTAAAAAGTCTTTATTTTCTTTCTTTCTTGCTTGCTTGACCAAGGTATCATTGAGTAGAGTGTTCTTCAGTTTCCACAAGAATGTTGGCTTTCTATTATATGCTTTTATTGAAGATCATCCTTAGTCAGTGGTCATCTGATAGGATGCCTGGGTTAATTTCAATATTTTTGTATCTGTTGAGGCATATTTTGTGACCAATTATATGGTCAATTTTGGAGGAGGTACCATGAGGTGCTACTAAGAAGGTATATCCTTTTGTTTTAGGATAAAATGTTCAGTAGATGTTTGTTAAATCCATTTGTTTCATAACTTCTGTTAGTGTCCATGTGTCTCTGTTTAGTTTCTGTTTCCAGGATCTGTCCATTGGAGAGAGTGGGGTTTTGAAGTCTCCCACTATTATTGTGTGAGGTGCAATGTGTGCTTTGAGCTTTACTAAATTTTCTTTAATGAATGTGGCTGCCCTTGCATTTGGAGCATAGATATTCAGAATTGAGAGTTCATCTTGGTAGATTTTAACTTCGATTAGTATGAAGTACCCCTTCTTGTCTTTTTTGATAACTTTGGATTGGAAGTCAATTTTATTTGATATTAGAATGACTACTCCAGCTTGTTTCGTTGGACCATTTGCTTGGAAAATTGCTTTCTAGCATTTTACTCTGAGGTAGTGTCTGTCTTTATCCCTGAGGTAGGTTTCCTGTATGCAGCAAAATGTTGGGTCCTGTTTGTGTGCCCAGTTTGTTAGTCTATGTCTTCTTATTGGGGAATTGAGTCCATTGATGTTAAGAGAAATCAAAGAAAAGTATTTGGTGTTTCCTGTCATTTTTGTTGTTAAAGTTGATGTTCTGTTCTTGGCTGTCTTCTTTTAGTTTTGTTAAAGGATTACTTTTTTGCTTTTTCTCTGGTGTAATTTCTATCTTTGTGTTGGAGTTTTCCCTTTGTTTTCCTTTGAAGGGCTGCTTTCCTGGAAAGATATTGTGTGAATTTGGTTTTGTCATGGAATACTTTGGTTTCTCCACTATGGTAATTGAGAGTTTTGCTGGGTATAGTAGCCTGGGCTGGCATTGGTGTTCTCTTAGTGTCTGTATAACATCTGTCTGGGATCTTCTGGCTTTTATAGTCTCTGGTGATAAGTCTGGAGTAATTCTAATAGGCCTGCCTTTACATGTTACTTGATCTTTTTCCTTTGCTGCTTTTAATATTCTGTCTTTATTTAGTGTATTTGTTGTTTTGATTATTATGTGTCAGGAAGAATTTCTTTTTTGGTCCAGGCTATTTGGAGTTCTGTAGGCTTCTTGTATGTTCATGGGCATGTCTTTCTTTAGGTATGGGAAGTTTTCTTCTATAATTTTGTTGAAGATATTTGCTGGCCCTTTAAGTTGAAAATCTTCATTCTCATCAACTCCTATTATCCGTAGGATTGGTCTTTTCATGTGTCCGGGATTTTCTGGATGTTTTGAGTTAGGATCTTTTTTCATTTTGCATTTTCTTTGATTGTTGTGTCCATGTTCCCTATGGGATCTTCTTCACCTGAGATTCTCTCTTCCATCTCTTGTATTCTGTTGCTGATTCTCACATCTATGGTTCCTGATTTCTTTCCTAGGGTTTTTATCTCCAAAGTTGTCCCCTTTGGGTTTTCTTCATTGTTTCTACTTCCATTTTTAGATTTTGGATGGTTTGGTTCAATTTCATTGCCTGTTTGGTTGTGTTTTCTTGTAATTCTTTAAGGGGTTTTTGTGTTCTTCTACCTGTTTAGCAGTGTTTGCCTGTAGTTCTTTAAGGACTTCTACCTGTTTAGCAGTGTTTTCCTGTAATTCCTTGAGGGATTTTTGTGTTTCCTCTTTAAGGGATTCTACCTGTTTAACACTGTTCTCATGTATTTCTTTGAGTTATTAATGCCCTTCTTAATACCTTCTACCACCATCAGGAGATATGATTTTAAATCTGTGTCTTGCATTTAGGGTGTGTTTGAGTATCCAGGACTTGTTGTGGTGGGCGTACTGGACTCTGATGATGCCCAGTGTTCTTGGTTTCTGTTAGTAAGATTCTTACCTTTGCCTTTCACCATCTGAAAATCTCTGATGTTAATGTTCAAGCTGTTTCTGGTTGGAGCTTGATCCTCCTGTGATTCTTTTAGCCTCTGTTAGCACTCCTGGGAGTCCAACTCTCTCCTGAGTTCCAGTGTTCAGAGCATTCTCTGCAGGCAAGCTCTCCTCTTTCAGGGCAGGTGTCCAGCTATCTGGAGCTCTGATCCACCTTCTGAGTTCTAGGGTCAGAACTCTCCCTGTAGGCCCACTCTCCTTTGGCAAGAAATGTGCCCAAGGGTTTGGGTCTCAGCTCTGCCTCCTGGCTGAGGATTAAGGCCAGACTGGACCCTGACCAAGAAGCTCTGTTGCTTCTATCACCCACGTTCTCTCAGGTGATCAGGAGGTCCTGGGCATGCTAGGGGTCCTGCAGCATGGAGAGTTCCCTTGTGCCCTAGATGCCCTAGGCCTGAATCACACAGAAGATGGCAGTCCTGAACCCGACCTGAATGGATCCCAGCCTCTGGTCATGTGGGGTTCCTTTGTCCCTGTTCCTGCTGGCACAAGACCCTCTGCAATTCTTTGGAGCTGTTCCACTCACCATGATCCTGAAGTCCTGCTGCTTGGAGAGCACTCTCGAGCCCTTAGAGGCCTCCACTGGACTCAGAAGGAAGATGGCAGGTTGTTTTATCTTTTATCTTTAGGTTTTTACAACTGGTTTTTGTTTTGATACAACAATAGTGTTTTCTATTTTCTCAGACATCTAGTTTGCATAGTTTGCAATTCCTACTTCAACTCTCTACCATTTCCACAGTTCTTTCTCTTCATAATTCTTAATAAGAATAAATCAATTCTTCAACGAATTAGAAAGTGCAATCTGCAAATTCATCTGGAATAACAAAAAACCTAGGATAGCAAAAACTCTTCTCAAGGATAAAAGAACCTCTGGTGGAATCACCATGCCGGACCTAAAGCTCTACTACAGAGCAATTGTGATAAAAACTGCATGGTACTGGTATAGTGACAGACAAATAGACCAATGGAATAGAATTGAAGACCCAGAAATGAACCCACACACCTACGGTCACTTGATCTTCGACAAGGGAGCTAAAAACATCCAGTGGAAGAAAGACAGCATTTTCAACAAATGGTGCTGGCACAACTGGTTGTTAACATGTAGAAGAATGCGAATCGATCCATTCCTATCTCCTTGTACTAAGGTCAAGTCTAAGTGGATCAAGGAACTTCACATAAAACCAGAGACACTGAAACTTATAGAGGAGAAAGTGGGGAAAAGCCTTGAAGATATGGGCACAGGGGAAAAATTCCTGAATAGAACAGTAATGGCTTGTGCTGTAAGATTGAGAATTGACAAGTGGGACCTCATGAAACTACAAAGCTTCTGCAAGGCTAAAGACACCATCAATAAGACAAAAAAACCACCAACAGATTGGGAAAGGATCTTCACCTATCCTAAATCAGATAAGGGACTAATATCCAATATATATAAAGAACTCAAGAAGGTGGACTCCAGAAAGTCAAATAACCCCATTAAAAAATGGGGCTCAGAACTGAACAAAGAATTCTCACCTGAGGAATACCGAATGGCAGAGAAGCACCTGAAAAAATGTTCAACATCCTTAATCATCAGGGAAATGCAAATCAAAACAACCCTGAGATTCCACCTAACACCAGTCAGAATGGCTAAGATCAAAAATTCAGGTGACAGCAGATGCTGGCGAGGATGTGGAGAAAGAGGAACACTCCTCCATTGTTGGTGGGATTGCAAGCTTGTACAACCACTCTGGAAATCAGTCTGGCGGTTCCTCAGAAAATTGGACATAGTACTACCGGAGGATCCAGCAATACCTCTCCTGGGCATATATCCAGAAGATGTCCCAACCGGTAAAAAGGACACATGCTCCACTATGTTCATAGCAGCCCTATTTATAATAGCCAGAAGCTGGAAAGAAGCCAGATGTCCCTCAACAGAGGAATGGATACAGAAATTATGGTACATTTACACAATGGAGTACTACTCAGCTATTAAAAAGAATGAATTTATGAAATTCTTAGCCAAATGGATGGACCTGGAGGGCATCATCTTGAGTGAAGTAACACAATCACAAAAAAACTCACACAATATGTATTCACTGATAAGTGGATATTAGCCCAAAACTTAGGATACCCAAGATATAAGATACAATTTGATAAACGCATGAAACTCAAGAAGAATGAAGACCAAAGTGTGGACACTGTGCACCTTCTTAGAATTGGGAACAAAACACCCAGGGAAGGAGTTACAGAGACAAAGTTCGTAGCTGTGATGAAAGGATGGACCATTTAGAGACTGCCGTATCCAGGGATCCATCCCATAATCAGCTTCTAAATGCTGACACCATTGCATACACTAGCAAGATTTTGCTGAAAGGACCCAAATATAGCTGTCTCTTGTGAGACGATGCCAGGGCCTAGCAAACACAGGAGTGGATGTTCACAGTCAGCTATTGGATGTATCACAGGGCTCCCAATGGAGAAGCTAGAGAAAGTACCCAAGGAGCTAAAGGGATCTGCAACCCTATTGTTGGAACAACATGATGTACTAACCAGAACCCCGGAGCTCTTGTCTCTAGCTGCATATGTATCGAAAGATGACCTAGTCGGCCATCAATGGAAAGAGAGGCCCATTGGACTTGCAAACTTTATATGCCCCAATATAGGGGAATGCCAGGGCCAAAAGAATGGGAAGGGGTGGGTAGGGAAGTGGGGGGCGCTATGGGGGACTTTTGGGATAGCATTGGAAATGTAATTGAGGAAAATATGTAATAAAAATATTAAAAATTAAAAAAAATAAATAGCCTAAAAAAAGAATTAATTCATAATTCTTAATTATGAATATCCCAAGATATCACTATCTAAAAAGATTAACAAAAATATATCAAGTAATCAATTATAATGGTTTAAACAATGAAAACTAGAAGTCACATTAATTTCCAAAAGCATACAAAAAAAAAAAAAGAAAACAATTCAATGAAACAAGCCCTCTGAAAATTTACAACCAGTCCACAGCTGAAACCAAAGACAATGAAATAGCTACCAGAAACTATTTTAGATTTCCACCTCTAAAATTATTTAATGGCTGTCATAGAAGACTAAAAGAAGAGATAGATGAAATAAGGAAATCATTTAGGAAATAGATAAATGAATAAGAAAGCTTATAATTGCTATATTTCATTTTGCAATTGAAAAAAATCTGCATAGGCATGAAATAGAAACATTTTTTTTTAATTTTTCTTATTTTATATAGCCTGTGTGTTTTTATTGGGGAGTTATTCAGTCCATTGATGTTGAGAGATATTAAAGACGGATGATTTTTAGTTCCTGTTATTTTTGTTGTTGGGGGTGTTATTAGGTGTGTATATTTCTCTTTGTGGGGTTTTGGTGAAATATTTAATTTCTTGTGTTGTGTTTAGTAAGAAATCTCCTTGGCATATATATATATATATATGTTTTCTCATGGAATCTCTTGGTTTCTCCTTCTTGAGAGTTTGGCAGGTTAAAGTAGACTAGGCTGGCATTTGTGTGCTCTTGGGATCTGGATGACATCTGTTCTGGATCTTCAGGATTTTAGAATCTCTGTTGAGAAATCTGGTGTAATTTTGATAGAACTGCCTTTGCATGTTACTTGGCATTCTTCCCTTACAGCTTTTAGTATTCTTTCTTCGTTCTGTGCTTTAGTATTTTGATTATTATGTGACAAGAGGATTTTCTTTTCTGGTCCAATCTACTAGGTGTTCTGTCAGCTTCTTGTACATTTCTGGCCATCTCTTTCTTTAGGTTAGGGAAGTCTTCTATGATTTTGGTGAAGATGTTTTCTGGCCCTTTGAGCTGAGATTCTTCACCCTCTTCCAGTCTTATAAATCTTTGATTTGATCTTTCTATTGTGTCTTGAGCTTCCTGGATATTTTGGGTTAGGAGTTTTTTACACTTTCTGTTTTCTTTGACCACTGTGTCAATATTTTCTACTATGGTATGCCTGAAATTCTCTCTTCTGTTTCTTGCATTCTGTTGATGATGCTTGCATCTGTAACTCCTGATATCTTTCCTAAATTGCCTCCCTTTGTGTTTTCTTTACTGTTTCTATTTCCAGTTTTGGTTTTGGCCCATTTTGTTTAATTTCTTCACCTGCTTGATTGTATTTTCCTGCATTTTTTAAAAGGATTTATTTGTTTAAGGGCTTCTACCTGTTTACTGGTATTTTCCTGTATTTTTTATGAGAGTTCTTTATATCCTTCTTAAAAGCCTCTATCATATTCATGAGATGGCATTTTAAGTTATTGTCTTGCTTTGCAGGTGTCTTGGAGTATCTAGAGCTTGCTGTGTTAAGACAACTGGGTTCTCATGTTGCTGGGTCACATTGGGTTCTGTCACTTATGACCCTGCACTTGCCCCTGGCCATTTTATAATCTCTGGTGTTAACTTGACTGAGTATTTCTGACTAGAGAAGGCGTCCTTGGAGCCAGATAGAGCTGGTCTCCTTAGAGGCAGGCAGCTTTTTCTTTAGTTAGGTTGGGCCTCTTGTGTATCTGGTTAGAGCAGGACTCCTGTGTCTCTCATTCCTGCAGACCTCCTTGGAGGCAGGCAGGCTGGGCCTGTGTCCCCAGTTATTTTGGGCCTCCTGGCATGCAGACAGGCTGTGAGGTGTGGGAGGGTATTGGGCAGCTGATGTGGTCTGAGTGGAGAAGCAGAGCAGTAGGAAAGTGGGGCTCATCAATGCGGGTGGGTCCTGTGTCAGCTGGTCTCCTTGTCTTTGGTTACTCCTGACATCCTGGGAGGCACGCAGGCTATTGGTGTGGATAGGTATCTGGCCTCAAATAGAAATATTGAGAATGAAAGGTATTTGAAAATATTATGAACATACAACATCAATCAGGAGAAAATGTCAGGTAAGGATTACAAGACCAAAGTAAAACTAAACTCAGACATTAATGCACAAAATAAATATAGCATAACTTCTAAGAACCCTGGGATATGTTTAAAAGTAAATACTAAAGCAAAAAATTAATATTTATTCAATAAATTATAAATGAAATTTATCAAAATCTAGAGAAATAAATGGGCATCCAATCTGATAAAAACACCAAATAAACTGACCAGAGAATTTTGATCATGACATATTATAGTCATGATACCATAATTACAACACAAACACACACACACACACAATTAAATCTAGATCCTATAAAAGAAAACTTGCAATATTTGTCCTCCTGTGTGTGCCTTAGCTAACTCCATCTTTTATTCTCCTACTCCTCTTCAGTCAGTTCATTGTTTGAGCCAAATGCAATCGTGGTCTCAGGGGGACAGATAGTATCCGAACTGTTTATGCTTTGCCATCATTTCAACTGGCAGCGTTCTGAATTAAGTGGGCCAGGTTTAAGAGCAGCAGCTCCTCCTGTCAGGAAGGAGCCGTGCTCTGAATGACAGATAGAAATGGGACCACTGTGTCTTATGGAATTGCAAAGGACAAGTTAGAGTTCAAAAGAGACTTAATGATCAGATAAATGATGCAGAATTCAAGAACTCCCATTGAAATAAACGATCATTTCTGTTAAAAATCAAAGGAAAATAGATATAAAAATGTATAAGATTAGTATATCCTTTATAGAGTTGATAGGAACTACTTGGTCTTTCAAAATATTTGGCCTCAGTGCTGGGTTCCTCTAATATTCAATTTCTTAGTCTGTAAAATGAGATCAGTATTGTCACATGAACAAATCCTAGCTGCCAAGGTCCATGCAGGAAGAATGACAAATGGCTTTAGAACTCATGAAATGTGGTCCGCCGGTCAGCATAGTCATGATGGGTGTACTTTGAGGCATGACCCTGAGGACTATGTGTCCATGCTGTTACGGAGTTCTGTTCTATTTGTTTTCTTTACATCCCTCTTATTCTAAGAATTGTATGAAAACTCTAAGGGAGCTTCTAGCCCCTTGCTGGGCAGTATGTCTGACACTCATAATAATAGTGTTTGATCTTAAAGACATTGCTACTGAAACAGGTTAATCATTCAATCACTACCCTAGGAAAGAACTTTTAGATGTAGTTTGTCAGCTATGACCATCACCCTTAGAAACATTGGAAAAAACAAAATTGTTAGTGAAGGCAGATTGAGATGTTTTTGCTACTGGCGCTGATGTAGAAAATCTTAAGGACAATAGAAAGGCACACTCTTATTAGTTAAGCTAAGGACCCTTTATGGTCAGGGAACAAGAACAATGACAGCACTGGCTGTCATGACTATCACTGAGGCTGGACTAGTGATGATTAATTTCTTATACCCATCTTACCCAGCTTCCTGATAGGATTTAATAAAAATTGCGAATGGATGGATATGCATTATAAGAATGTACAGTAGATGTGACTGATTTTTATATAAAAGTTTAGATTTGTGATTCTTCTAAGATACTTAGATTTCATTTAAAGATAAATAAGGAAATTATTAATCCTTTCTTTGTGTCCACAAATTACTTTGTGAAGTTAAGATAAACTTGCTGAGAAAATTCCCTTGCTTGCCCACACTTTGTTAATCTATAAGAAGTTGCTTAGTTACAAATGAACATAGGTTCTTGGGAATAATTTTGTGTTCTTTACCTGTACTATGTAATGTTATTTCTTGTAAAGGTATCAGGGAATATGTTGTTTTTTTCATAGTCATTCACTAGAAGAAAGCACATGTATATATATATATGAGTATGCTTATATATGTATATGTGTGTATGTGTGTATATGTATATATGCATATATGTGCATTTGCATTTATACATGTAGCAAATCTATGTATATTTATAACGTTTTATGAGAATGTGTTGGGACTCTCTTGCATCCATCAAATCTTTATGTATGTGTATATATTAAGCTTTTGTAGGCATGTGTGTAGAAGCTTGTACCATCTATCAACTACGTGTGCATATTATTGGTATATGTGTGTGTGTGCATGTGCTTGTGTGTTTTTGTGAAATGCTTGGAACGTACATGTTGGAATTGATTCCATTCACCAAACAGGCATTTGAGTATATGTGTATATATGTATATGCACATATGTACAAACGTGAAATGCTTGGAGCCTGCTTGCTGGAACTCTGCTCCACCCATTCTATGAGTGAATGTGGATCTATCTGTCCATTTGTTTATCTGTGTGCAGGTCTGCACATGTTTGTGTGTTTCTTTGTATGTATTTATTCACGTAAGCATGCATGCATACATGGGTGTGGGTGCATGTATTTGTATGTATAAAGTTTAAAAGTCTACCTTTTGCTTCATCCACTCAGTGTGTGTGTGTGTGTGTGTGTGTGTGTGTGTGTGTGTGTGTATTCGTGTGCATGTGTATGAATTTTCTTTTTCCTTTTCTTTCTTTCTAGTCCCTAAGAGTTAAAAAAGTTGAGGTTTGTTTATTTGTTTGTTTGTTTTGGTGGACACAGGGAGTGTCAGTCCCAGTAAATTAAGCTTTGTTCCCTCAGGGAAAATTCTGCTGAGGAATTTCTCTAATCCCTGGCTGCCATCAGCAGCAGTCCCCTTTGGTATCTGGACCAACTCCCTACAGCTTCTCTCAGCATTGACCCCCATGGGCTGCCTGCCTCCATTTACCCTTTGGTGTCAAAGGTGATCTTTGGCACCTAGCCATCCACGAGATGAAATGAAATATAGTTATTGATGTTTTAAAGCTGCCTATTGCATCAGACAAAAAATACAAAAGATACAGAAGATACAGTCACACAAAAAGAACTGTATCTTTCTCCAACTTTAAAGTAATAATGTTTACACTTTCCTTGGATTTCCAAGTTTTCCTTATTGGCAATAAAGCATCAATAGATGTCTGATCAATAAAAATCATAACAACAGAACACACTCTGAGTCCTTCGAGCTGCTTACTATTCACATAACTTTGTAAACCTATGCATATCTGAGGGGAAAATGTCAAAGAAAAATAAAGATTCTATTATATCCCAAAAGCTATTTTTCTACATAAATTTTGTCTGAAAAAATCTGTATTGTACAATAAGTAAACTTTTATAACAGAAGATTTAGAAACTTTAGAAGAGAAAACATAAAAAATAACCAGAGTAGCAATTATTAATGTTAAATATTAAGCAATTTTCCCAACATTAACTGTTAGTCAGCAATTATCCTTTTTTTCTTTTACTGAAATCCTTGAGCTATTACTCTCTTTTAGGTTTCTCAGTTGGCTGGTTTTCAAATATTTTGTTTCCTCAGAATTAAATTCATCAAAATCTTAATTAACAAGGTAATGAGAGACACAGCAAATTGATACAACTTCAAAAGGAATTAAAAGGTAAAGGATTTAAAGGATTTGAAGAAAAGAAATCAAGAAAGCTCATATGTATGTAAAACTATAGACAGGAATTGCTTATTTACAACACAAAATCCAGAAGCTTCAAACATCTCAAAGAGACAAAAATTTGCTGTCTTGTATATTAGATAAATGTATTTGTATAATATGAATTTAAGAATTTTACAAGATATTATCTAATCATTCAACTCTATAAAATGTAATGATCAGTAACAGAGAGCAAAGTCAGGACATTTCAAAACATTAAACAGTCTTAGATGGGTAAGCTACACAGAGCCAGCTGAACCTCTAGGGGTTGATGCACAGTAACTTTTTCTGTTAATCACCCTTAGACACTTTTTATAATAGAAGTTCAAATATTACTACTTGCCAGCAAAAGATTGGTCCTGTGTGTTATTATTAATTAAGTTTATTCTTTGACAAATTTGTAAGTGTATATAAGCATTCTGATTACTCTCTTCTCCCAACCTCTCCTATTTCCCTCCCACTCCTATCAGATACACTTCCATAAACTTACCTTTCTCAGATGCATGTGTCTTTAATTTATGTTGTGACTCACAGAGTTTAAGCAGGGCCATCTGTGTGACCATAACTTAGAGTTATCCATTGAAGACTGGTGAGCTCATTGGCAGGAAGGGAAACTTCCCTGTCTGGCAGAATTTATTTATAGCTGATATTTCCACCAGGGTAAAACCAAGTATTTCTGAGTCCATCCCCAGTCTATGTCTGATTGTTCATGTCCCATTCTTGTGCAGACACAGTACTGACATGTTTAAATGGTGTGATTTTGTGACCAGTTTTGTTCTAATGAGATGTGTAACATTTATGTACATTCTCTTTAGGGAGTTGAACAGCTACTAAGTTTAAATAAATCATTTCTGGAGCCTTACGAGAAATATATGGATATGATCTATATAGCTTCTCTCTGTCCAGGAATATATTATTTATTGTTAATTTTTTGCTCCTCCATAATTAGAGATTAAAACAGGAAACACATGAAATTCATCTCCATTAGTTCTTGCCGACATCATTTATGGATGAGGCTCGAATACTTAATCTTTAGTATCTGACAATTCTGCAAATGTTCTTGTTCTAGAAAAAAGCAAACCTTTTAGAGCCTTGTAAACCAATGAAGTGGCATGATACATGTTTGATGAGCAGTCATAGTTATAATTAGTCCCCCATATAAAGTATAAACTATGTTTCTTAATAGTAAGTTTCCAGACTTATTGAATAATATATGTTCTCAGTTCCCTTATAAACCTACCAGAAAATAAAAGGGAAAAATTAAAACGTTAAAATCTCACAGATATGTCTTTTGATTCATATGTAATTAAAAAATAAACCCCAAATAAAGCATAGTGAAGCTTAAAATGTCTAAACTTTATAGATTAAAATCTTTAATTATAAACATTTGATTCAATATAATTGAAAAGGATAATACAAACTTAACTACAATAAAACCACAACTTATCAGATTCCTGAAGCACATATAAAATTTGTATTATTTAATAATGTTATTACGGGACAAGAGAGATGGCTCAGTAATTAAAACCATTTGCTGCTCTTACTGGGTTCAGTTCCTAGTACCTACATAGCAGCTTACAACCCTGTAACTCCACTTCCAGGAAGTCCACCTCCTTCTTTTGGCCTCAATCGATGCATATGCATGGTACACAAAATCTCAGACTGGCACATACACATTCACACACATGCACACACAAAAATCAATAAATAGTTTCAGAAGAAAAAGTATTGATTACAGAATAAAGGTATAAAATTGAAGTGAGTTCCCTCTTTGGAAGCCAGAAAAGAGGTAAAAATGTAATTAATTATATAGAAAGAGAAAAAAAAAGAAAAGTTGAGAGTGGCTGTAGTAATACACTGAATGAAAAGAAGACTAGACTAAAGTAAACAATGGAAGAAAAGTTAGTCACTTTCCACATCTGCAGAATCAATGATCCTTTAAGATAGACAACCGAGAGAATGAGAAATGAGGGAGAAATTGAAAGCACAAACTTCCCAGTTAGAAATACAGATGTATCTCCACTGGGGAGCAATCCAGGATATCCTCACCTGCACAAGATGAAAGAATTCTGCATGAAAAGACCAGAAATGCCAGCCAATGCCAAAAGTACACAGCAGCTTCTGTTACAACCACTTACTTTATGTGAATGGGAAGGAGAAATGTTTTGCAACTTAAGATTTATTCCAAAATATTTGATAAATTACATTAAAACTCTGCAACAAATGGCTTGAAAGACAAATTTGATCAAATAAGACATGAAGAAATAAAATTTTAATTATTTATACCTAATTAAGAAACTGAAAGTTTAAAAATAAATCTTCCCCCAAAGCAATGTATATCTTAACAAACTTATGTATGTATCACAATAAAAATAAATAAAACTACCAAATTTATACAAATTCTTTACCAGAAACACAAAAAACAATAAATTATCTTTATGACCATGTACTATTCTGCCACAAAATCTGTAATTCATAAAAGAAAATTACAGGTTAATATTCCTAATGAACAGAATTTTAGAAGTCATTCATTAATATCAGCAAATATAATGCAAAAATATGAACGACAGAATACTTTATAAGCTATGGAATTTGTCTAAGAATGTATTGCTATTTTCACATCCAGTTATCAATGAATGTAACCATACTAACAGAACAAGAACATTCTTATGATTATTTCAAATGGGAAAGAGAAATGAATTGGAAACATATATCTATTCAGCATCAACACTATTAAATTAAGAATACAAATGTAGTCTCCCAATTTAAAAGAAATATCTATAAAAACCTACAGCTTTCATTTGGTAAACTATTAAACATCTTCTTAACTATACAACCAGGAATTCTACTCCTAGTTGAGAAGAAGTTACTTATTAAAACCTTATTGGGATCTCTCAAGCTCGGCCACAAAGCCCTTGTGGGGGAACCTGCAATGACCATCCCTCAGTTGTACATCAACTGTACTGACTCTGGAGAAAGCTGTAGTCAAGTCCTCACTGCCCCTGGCCACTCATACTCTTTAAATAAAACATTCCTAGCCCAAGCACCATTGCTGTGCCTTGTTTGCTAGCCCAAGAGACCAACCTGGAGCTGACTCCTTTGCAATCACGTTAGGGTCTCTTTATTATAAACTAAAGAGTAGAGTTTGGGCTTACTCACCGTCTGCCCACAGGACAGTTTGGTGAAGCATCCGGAACTCTCATCAGGAAAAGGTTTTATAGGAAATGGAAGCATGTGAGGGGTTGTCCATTCTAGCTAGCAACTAATTGAATGACTATTGTAAGCCAACAGGTAGGTGAGCTGAAGCAAGACCATATACAATCACAAACGGTCTGAAAGTGCATCTGAAACAATCAGACTGAAATTTGATTACAGTAGCTAGGGCGTAACTCTGGCTAAGGACAAGTCATGGATGGAGGGTCCTTCCTGGTATGTGGTTGAAGCTTGGGTTCAGCTGCAGGTGAAGTTCTAGGGCTTTTTTTTCCTTTTAAGTTGGAGTCCAGTCCCAAGAAGGAGTAGGTTTGACCTCTCACCGTGAAACCTAGACTATTTATATATTTTAAAAATTTGGCAGGGTCATATATGTCCCGATATGCTATGTGAGTTCCAGGAATTGATCTCTAGTAATCAGGTTTGGTAGCAAACACCATAACCATCTGAGTCATCTCTCCAGTCTCGAAGACCTAGCACAAATGGCCTTTGATAGTAGTCCTTACACTTCTGTGCCTAGATTTCTTTATCAATAGAGAAGTGAAGAAAGTGTAAAGCCATCTGTCTACACTCTGACTCACTACTCAATGCTATTCTGCTCTAAATTCCATGTTCTTTCTCTTCTCCCTACCTCACTGTCCAGCAAAACACAAGAACTTTTTCTCACGAAGGTCAACAGAGAAATTAGATCACAAGTGTTGACTCCACTGTCTTTCCACTGCTGCACCTTTTTATGCAGCAAAAATAGAACAAGGAGACTCGGTCTTTTTTCCAGCATCAGAGTTTTCTTTTTTTTTTTATTTTATACTATCACAATAAGTGATCAAAGGCTTAACTTTTAATGTTTGGCATCTTGCTGTAATTCACAACTGACACATGGTAGCTCAACTTGATTTCTGTGCAGCTGAGCTACTGATTGGCATTTATTCAGAGAAAATTAAATCATGTCCTATCCATTCAGATGCATGTAAACAAAAGTTCACAGCTGCTTTTTTATTTTATAATAGTACAAAGAGTAAACAAACTAAATGTGTATCAACTGGCAAATGGACAAACAAATTGTGGCATATCATTATGGTGAAATGAATGTTGAGAAATGAGGGAACACTACTGAAATACACAACTACAAAGATGGACCAAAAAAATTAATGAAAGCAACCAGACATGACAGTTTATGGATTTATAATTTGGCTTTTAAATTCTATAATAGGATACATGGGACTGGAGCCACAGCTCAGCCCCTAAGATCTCTTGCAGTTCATGCAGAAGACCTGTGTTCATCTTCCATCCCACAAGATGGGCTGATCAGAATGGCCAGTGATGCTAACTCCAAGGGATCTGACAGCCTCTTCTGGCCTCCATGGGCACCTACAAACATATGGACATACAAAAGGGAATGAATACATAAATACACACACACACACACACACACACAAATACATACATACATACAAGAAAATAACTTTTTTATTTAGAATTTGCAAAGCAAGTGCCCATTATAAGAAACAGGTTAGTGGTTGCCTTTAAATCTGTTATGAAAGAAAATATGTGTTAAAAAAAAACTCATGAAATTTTGATATCTTAAGCCAGTGCTGAAATTAATATTGTTTACCAGAAAAATCTATCAAATGACCTAAGTATTCATCATCTAAACTGTGGGAAACAAACACAATCCTTTAGTTCTTTATAAAATTATTTTTATACTACTTGGGTTGAACTATGCAAATGTGCTTATCCTGAGGTAGAGCTCACTATCATTCTCATCGTTTAGTAGAACATATTATATGTTATCCAATTAAGTAATACATTAAAGTTAACCTCAGAGACACTGAAATGTTCTGAAGTCACATTAAAAAATGAAAACAAAGCACTTCCTCTTGGATTAGTTTGACCAAGAACAAGACCAAGTTTACATTCTATAGTTCTCTCCCTGTATCTTCCATCAATCTGGTTACTACCCTGTCTGTAGTTTCTTCCATGTGTCTGTGCCTATCTGAATGCTATCTGGTGTTTAACTGACCATATGTCTGTATCTGCTCCTAAGAAAGGGCATTCTCCTGTCAGCAAAATATTGCTGGCATGTGCAATAGTGTCTGGGTTTGTTGGTTTTTATGCGATGGATTCCCGGGTGGGGCAGTCTCTGGATGGTCCTTCCTTCCGTCTCAGCTCTGAAATTTGTCTCTGTAACTCATTCCATGGGTATTTTGTTCCCCATTCTAAGAAGGAATGAAGTATCCACACTTTGGTCTTTCTTCTTCTTGAGTTTCATGTGATTTGCAAATTGTATCTTCAGTAATCTAAGTTTCTGGGCTAACCCTGATATAGCTATCTCTTTTGAGACTATGCCAGTGCCTGGCAAATACAGAAGTGGATGCTCACAGTCATCTATTGGATGGAACACAGGGCCCCCAATTGAGGAGCTAGAGAAAGTACCCAAGGAGCTGAAGGAGTCTGCAACCCTATAGGTGGAACAACAATATGAACTAACCAGTACCCCCAGAGCTTGTGTCTCTAGCTGCATATGTAGCAGAGGATGGCCAAGTAGGCCATCAGTGGGAGGAGAGGCCCTTGGTCTTGGGAAGATTATATGTCCCAGTACAGGGGAACGCCAGGGACAAGAAGTGGGAGTGGGTGGGTTGGGGAGCAGGGCAGGCGGGGGAGGGATAGAGGACTTTTGGGATAGCCATTGAAATGCAAATGAAGAAAATATCTAATAAAAAATTTAGGTCTTCAAAAACAAAGAAAGAAAGAAAGAAAGAAAGGGCATTCTGTGTGTTTACTGAATAACACAGAAAGCATAACATGGAAAAGGAGGAAGGGAAATTTTACAGAATTTTTAAGTAAAGTTCTATAGAAGAAGTGCTTATACTGACCCCAACTGAGTGAGAAACACTCAGAAAAGCAGAGGGACTCTATCAAGTTATATCCATACGTTTTTCCAACGTTTATGCCAGGTATGGTATTTAAGGTTGCATCCAATTTCAGCAAGTGATTATAACACTCATTTCAGAGACATGAAGGTGTATATAGTTAAGACTACAGCTATACGTTTAATGATTGCATGGGAAATCCAAGGCAACCCAAGGTTGGCTGTCACATTGTTCTCTTGAAGCAGGTTAAATTTAAGCAAGCTGGGCACTTGGTAGGAAAGCAGATTAAAGCTTAAATTATCTCAGGGTGTACTTGGCTATGATGCCCAGCCACAAAAGTTGTTTCTATAAATTCAAGAGATATTTTCACAAAATTGAATCACTGCATGTTATCACTTCAAACTTGTTATACTTACAAAGTCCTGCAAAATCAGATATTGGTATTATTTCATAGTTTAACCTTACAAATATATTAAAGATCACAAATAAAAGAAAAGCATAAAGGACATACTTCATTTTATATTGTTTTCTAGTTTAGGATGTGAGACCCTAAACCCTATCTTTTAGGGTCTAAATCACGGTAGGAACACTTGTGATTTAAAACAATAAGAAATGATTTTGATTTTATTTTTTCTCAGATTAGATAAACCAGTCAAGATACTTCAAATATTATTTTGACTTACTTCTTCATTTATAGCCTACAGGAATCTCAATATCCAGCTCCTTTCCCCCATATATTTGACATTTCTTTCCATTCCATTTTACTTAATATCTTTGTGATCATTGTTATGTATTTAATGCTACCTGCTATTTTCATATCATGTTTGGCTTGTAATGCACATGTGTTATTTACAATGGAAAAGTTTCTTCCCTCTTGTATTCTCCACACTGTGTCATAACTATCATATCTATAGCAGGCAGTTTAACTTGATAATAATTGACTTATATGTTTGACCCAAAAAGAGGAGAAAAACATAAGTTCAGAGCTTTGTCTTGTGTCATCTTCCCTCTCTAGCAGTTTTATATAAACCACAGTCAAACATGATTTTAATGATACAGTCAAAGTCTACATGCCCATTTATTTTTCTAAGTATTTGTGCTTTTTGGGAAATCTAAATATTGAAAATTTAGGCTTCACATATATAATTTTGTGTGCTTTTAAAAATTTAAGAAAATACTGTTATTCAGAGAAACTATTATATTTTCCCTCCACAATTTCACAATTTCTGTACATAATCCTGAATATGATAGACTGACTCACTTTCATATTCAATAGTAAAATATAAATTATGAAATTATAAAATGGGAAAATCTTTACCAGAATGAATGGTTACATAGGACTTTGCACTCATCGGTTTTGTTAAAGGAATTAACATATGAACTGATTTTTTTCTTTAAAGAAAAAAATATATATCTTTTTCCCTAAAAAGATATATGAAACCTACAAAATCCTGTACCAGCACATGTATGGGAATCCTTTATTATGCGTTATCAGAGGAATAGATATATACTATGCTGTTTGGCTAGTTGTTTTGTTGATATTACTAGGAAAATATATAGATTTGGCGAAGTTTACATGGTAAATATGTCCTCTGCAAGGAACTTTACACTCAACATGTGTTGCTATAAGTCAGTAAAAAGAGGAAGAATGCTATCAAAGAAGAAATGAATTGTAATAGAATAAAATTTAAAGGCACAACAATGAAGTAGGTAAGGAGAATCCAGCTTGCAGTTTATGTGGAACTGTCCATAACTAAGGCAAGGCTCTTTAACAAGGTTAGCAATACCAACTGGAGAGGATGCTCAGTTTTAGCTCTGCACCTTTGTATGTTTTAATTATAATATGAAGGTCATTTAAGATATAACATTTTATTTATGGTTTGGTGGTTGCTGTATTCTTCAAGGTTTGTTGAATAATCCATGTGACAGATGGTAAATTTGTGAATAAACATAACTCTTGAAAATAAAAATAAAGGAAAATATATGATGTGGAAATGTACTTTGGATAAATAGTGCATTTTGTCAGTTTCAAAATGTTGCTTCAAAAACAGAGTGATTTGATGGTCTTGTTAAAAGAGAACAAGATTCTGGAGCAGAAGCAACTGAAAGAGTGAATATCATGAAATCAGAGCAAGAGACACTACAGCCACTTCTCCATGTCCACACAGGTTACATCCATGCGTCCAATCAGTCATGAACTACAAACTGCAGGGCTATTGACCACTATTCAGAGGGCACCTGTACATGCTGCCTCCCATTCTTGATTTTTCAATCATAAAACAGAAGTCCATTTCCTTCTTCTGCACCAAAAATAGTGTGGGCCACAACACTTTAGTACTGAGGGGTGAAGAGATTATCTTGCTAACTTGAAGAAATAAAAATGGGACTTAATCTGAGAATCTAGGACATCTGGAATTCCAGCAAACCTCACAGAGAGAAAGAGGATCCTCCAGAGAGGCCACTTTGAATCTGTAGCACATTATAAGCTTACCTATACAGACTAAGATTTCATGATACCGAGGAAAGACTAAGAAACCGAACAGATTTTTGAGACTGAAAGAAACAGAAATTTCAATTGACCAGACTTAAAGACCCCCTTTGAACACCCAGAGCACTTAATATTAATTTTGGAAGGGTCACATCTTAAAAATAGGATCAAACTTTCACTGGAATCAGGATCTTCATCACCTCTGTGTAAGCTAATCTCAAGGAATCAAATCTATGACCTAGCAGTTCATTACATCCCAGATCAAGGTCCACCAATTTTTAAGTATTGTAATTAAAAAATAATATTGAATGTCTAACATCTTGTTATGTTATGTATAAATAGTTAGAAATCTATTAAATAATCATAAAAAATTCTTTCAGAAAAATATCATTGCTATGATAATAAATTAAAAAGAAATATAAATATTGTAAGTATAACCTCATGGTTAAGTGAAATTATTAGTTTTACTAGATAGAGAGTTAAATTAGGAACAATTAAATAACATTTATGTGTATGTAAGATTAAGGAGTGAAATAACCTATTGCTTAATAAATTAAGCTATGCATCACTACATGTGAGCCAGTAAAGAAAAGAAAGAAAAACACACAGAGAGAAAAATCCTTGAGCTGACCACTCCCCAGGCAACAAAAGCAGAATTGAGGAATGGAATTGGAAACACTAACGTGGAAATAACAATTTACAGAAAGGAAAGAACTCAAGCTACTCAATAGCAAGAAGACAATCTGATTAGCAAATATCAAAAAGATCTGAATAGGTATTTCTCAAAAGACAATATCTTAAAAGATTTTGAGAAAATGCTTGAAATTATCTGGCATCAGAGATGCAAAGCAAAAGCACAAGGAGGTACCACCTCACTCTCGAAAAATGGTTATTATCAAAATGATTATTGATAATGAGTACTGACAGGGAAATTGGACAAAAAAGAAAGAAAGCCTTGTACACTTCTGTTAAGCATGTAAATTAGATTAGCTTAATGTCGACTATAAGTCTGTGTGACCATATTTACTACAGGGTTACACAGAATAGCCCAGATATAGAATCAAGCTTCAAATACATTAGATAACAAGCAAAGAAAAATATGCTTTAGAATAGCATGTAAAATTGGGAAAGATGTGGGATGTGGGTAAAGGGAAGATTAAGATGGGAATAGAAGAGAGGGGATTTGATCCAAACACATGACATGTATTATAGAATTCTCAAACAATATAAAATAGACTTTAAAGCACTGGTTCTCAACCTTCCTAATGCTGTGAATCTTTAATACATTGCTTCATGTTGTGCTAATCCACAGCCATAAGAATTATTTTGTTGCTACTCCATAGGTGTTACTTTGTTCCTGTTATGAAATGTAATGTAAACATCTGATATGCAGGATGTCTGACATGTAACCCCTGGGGTGGAGGGGATCTTACAGAAAAATAATTAATATCAAGTCAAGCTTATATCCATGATGTAAGTTTCAATGTTTCAATTTTAGTGGTTTTGTTAAGAAATAACTAATGTTACATAAAATCAACCAGTTTGAAGTATAGTATTTTATCATTGTAGTGTGTTTTTATATTCTTTTTATTTTTAATTGAGTGTATATTTGTTGATGTCGCACAAGTGCAGGTGATTACAGAGTGCAGAGAACGGGCTCAAATCCTCTACAGCTCCAGGGTGTTCTGAGTTTCCCATGTAGTTACTGGGAGCTGTGCTTGTTTCTCTGAAATAACAGAGTAGCATGTGCCAACAACTACTGAGCCAGGTCTCCAGCCCCATTTTAATATACTCTTACACGTACATTCTGTCTCATTTCAGAACCGTTTCTGCAAATTAGCAATGTTGCTCCACTTCTTTTTTTTTTAATTTTTTTTTATTACATATTTTCCTCAATTACATTTCCAATGCTATTCCAAAAGTCCCCCATACCCACCCCCCAACTCCCCTACCTACCCATTCCCACATTTTGGCCCTGGTGTTCCCCTGTACTGGGGCATATAAAGTTTGCGTGTCCAATGGGCCTCTCTTTCCAGTGATGGCCTACTAGGCCATCTTTTGATACATATGTAGCTAGAGTCAAGAGCTCCGGGGTACTGGTTAGTTCATAATGTTGTTGCACCTACAGGGTTGCAGATCTCTTCAGCTCCTTGGGTATTTTCTCTAGCTCCTCCATTGGGGGCCCTGTGATCCATCCAATAGCTGACTGTGAGCATCCACTTCTGTATTTGCTAGGCCCCGGCCTAGTCTCACAAGAGACATCTATATCTGGGTCCTTTCAGCAAACTCTTGCTAGTGTATGCAATGGTGTCATCGTTTGGAGGCTGATTATGGGATGGATCCCTAGCTCCATTTCTTCCTTCTCCAAATTTAAACCTTAAGAAACTCACAACTTATTTTCTTTTTCGGCAAACTTACTCGCAACATTCAGCCTTTTGAGACTGGCTTGTCTCTTAGCTCAATGTTTCCAGGTTTGACCCTATTATATCTAGACCACCAAATCCTTTCTTCTGACAGTCAGATGCTGTTCCAAAAATCCAGGCATGGTTTTTATCCCTTTAGCAATTATAAACATTTGGATTTTTTTCTATATTTGTTTCTAAGTAATGTTGCCTAATATATTAAACATGGGTGCGCTTACCATGGGTACGCATGGAAAAAGGATGTTACTGTTTCATATACTTGACGGTTACTTTTGGAAAGAGCTGCACAGTGCACAAAGACTTCCATTTCTTCTTGAATTCATCAATACTTACTATTTACTTTTTTGATTAAAGCCTAGCTACTATATGGTCAGTAGTGCCTCATAGTTATGTTCTTTTTTTTGTTGATTAGATAGGTAAATTAATATAATGGATTAAATCTTATTAGATAGATCACATGGAAATTTCTTTCGAAGACAAATGTCATAAACTGTACATAATTCATGTGCTAACTACAACCATGAGTACAACTGAATGAGTTTGACCTCTCACGTGGCATAGGTGGCATAGGCTGTGTGCACACACTGCTGTTATGGCAGCCTTACTCTTGGATGAGTTCCCAGAATTAGACATTGTTCATGGCTCCAGAGTCTTGGCATTTAAAATGGGCTGGTTTGAGATTTAAGTCTGTAGCACTATTTTACTTGTCCTGTTATTAATCTAAAATATCTGTAAACATCATCTCCTATCATCTTATTACTGAAGACACTACCATCTACAAGGTCACACTCCACTAAAAATGAATGCAATTATGCAGATGTATAATATGGTAATTTAACTTATGGTCAAAGAGGACAAATGTAAAACAGCTGGATTTTCTGTTTTAAAATTCCCATCAGTCAATTACAGCACATTGATCTGAAAGCAGATGGCACAGCAGTCAGGCAGAATCCGCCAAAATTGAATATGAACATGAAGCCAATTTATCAATAAAGAGTGTCACCTCATAAAATAAATCCTGTGATATATTTACCACAACTCTATCAGATACTTAGATGTTTTAACATTTACTAAGATTAAATAAATCATCATTAATCAATATGCTATTGGTTTTTTTTTTTTTTTTTTTTTTTTTGTCTGCTTTTAAGGGCTACTTTCCCTGGAGAATAACAGCCAAGTCTTCCATGTACAATTTTAGCCAGATGGAAATTAATTGTTAAGGTTTTTCAGAAAGACCACTGAAACACCTGTTCTCTGTTTTTATTCCACTCCTAATCATGCTTATTAGTAGGTAAAGCCATCTCTTCTCTAGTGTAATTAAGAATAAACTTCCAGGTCATCCATGGACAAAATATACAGATTTATTGTACAAAAATTTATAGCATACTTTAGTTGCTCATTGAATCCCATATTTTTATATAAAACTACAATTGGTCTTTTCGGTTACAGTAGACACTAGTGCTACAAAAGCACATTTTCATTCCCCCAAGCAAATTGTTACAGAACTAGCATGTATGCTGCATGCACGAATTTTCTGTTACAATAAGAAACTATCTGTGAAAATCAGCTTATTAAGAGGGAAGATTTCTAGATTTCTGCAGTGTGGAGGACTCAGTTCATGCTCAGCTGGCCTCATGGCTTTCAGGTCAGAGATTAGACAGTGCATCTGGACTGCACATGGGAGAGATAGCCACTCATCTCGTTGCAGCCAGAAAGTAAAAGGTTAGAGAAGGGACTAATACCTGTGGTGTCCTTGAAAGGTATGTCATCAGTAACCTAAGAGCGCCATTTCTTAAAGGGTAACATTTTCTGTAATAATAGTACCAAGCTGAGGACAAAGACTTTATACCTGCAATTTGAGGAATATCTAAGATTTAAGGTGTAGAACAGATGTACCATAAAAGACTCCAGGAAAGAGAATATATTAAATCTATCATTAAATAAATGAACTTAATGTATGAAAATACTATGTATATCTCATGATAAGTATCGTGTTATGAGGAAATAAAAGCAAGACAAATTCCTGAGACAAGACAAAATAAAACTGCCAGTATTTTAATGACATATGTGCTAACAAAATAGAAAACAAAAAATAAATTTAGAGAATTCTGCAAAGGTATATTCTGTCTCCTAGGTCTCCTCTATACATGTCAAAAAAAACTTGTTTATGATCCACAAATTATCACAGGAAGACTATGGTGAGTGGAAGAGGGAAGGTGAGCCAAATAACCTGTGAACTTGATGAGCACTGTGGTAACAAGTTCTTGCCTTCTGTATATCCTGTCGAAGATACAGAATGTGACAACTACAGTATGCTCTACAGTGTTACACTCTATGCTAATTCAGAAGAATAGGTCCATACACATAGAGCAGACAAGACTCATTGTCAAACAAAACAAGATTAACCCTAAAATAAAAACAATAAAATTATGACATCAAAAATAAAGTATCAAGGTTAAAAAGATAAGTTACAAATTTTGAACATATATTTATAAATCATGCAGTACATAAGTGTAATCAAAACAACATACCCATAGATATACTAACTTTTTACTAATAAAAGAAAGTCAAGTAAAACCCAGGTAAACCTTGAACTAGATCACTACAAAACAGCATATAAAATGTATAAATATATATGTACTTATATATGTACTAAATTATATAATAGTTACACGAATAGAAAGTGAAGCTCACAGGGGATACTTTGCTATATATCCATCAGCATGATTGACATTCACCATGTTGAAAAAATTTATTAGATTAAACTTTGGATATGAATAATAAAAAGTTGGCTTTAAATATGATTAACTTCTAGTCATTATTTGTAAGTATAAAAATAAAGTTTAAATCTTGGGTTTAGCTTACTTTTAACTAAAATAGTTCTGTCTAAATTGAAGATTATCATTTTTATAAAGCTCCATGATTTTTTCCCCTAACAGGTGACTTCTGAACAATGTGGTTATCCTTTGGATGGTTTCTGATAAATAAACAAATTAAATCAAAATGGTACACCATGGAGTACTACACAGCAACTTAAAACAATGAATTTATGAAATTCTTAGGCAAATGGATGGATCTGGAGAATATTATCCTGAGTGAGATAACCCAGTCACAAAAGAACACTCATGGTATGCACTCACTGATAAGTGGTTATTAGTCCAGAAGCTCAGAATACTCAAGATACAATTTGCAAAACACATGAAACTCAAGAAGAAAGAAGAACAAATTGTGGATACTTCCATCCTTCTTAGAAGGGAGAACAAAACATTCATGGAAGTAGTTACAGAGACAAAGTGTGGTGCAGAGACTGAAGGAATGACCATCCAGAGACTGCCCCACCAGGGGATCCATCCCATATACATCCACCAAACCCAGACACTCTTGTGGATGCCAACAAGAGTTTTCTGACAGGAGTATTATGTAGCTGTCTCCTGAGAGGCTCTGCCAGTACCTGACAAATACAGAAGTGGATGCTCACAGCCATCCATAGGACAAAACTCAGGGTCCCCAAAGAAGGAGCTAGAGAAAGTACCCAAGGAGCTAAAGGGGTTTGAAGCCCCATAGGAGAAACAACAATATGAACTAACCAGTACCCCCAGAGCTCCGTGGGACTAAACCACCAACCAAAGAAAACACATGGTGGGACTCATGGCTCTAGCTGCATATGTAGCAGAGGATTGCCTAGTGGGTCATCAAGGGGAGGAGAGGCTCTTGATCCTGTGAAAGTTCTAAGCCCTAGTATAGGGGAATCCCAGGGCCAGGAAGTGGGTTGGTTGACAAGCAGGGTAAGGGGGGAGGGGAAACCAGGAAAGAGGATAACATTTCAAATGTAAATAAAGAAAATATCTAATAAAAAAACAAATAGAAAAATGTAGAAAATTTTAAAAAGGTCAAGCTAAAAAATGTTAATCTTGAAACCTGGATTAATAGACTTTAATACAAACATGAATATTTTCTTTTCCCAAAGTGATTGGCACTGAATATCTGTAGCTTCTAATTTTTAATATAATGTCAAGTAATAGCAAAATGATGTTATAAATGGATTGTGCTGAAATAAAGGTGTCGACTGCCTAACAGTTCTCGCTAAAATTTTCTTATGAAAGATTCTGTATATAATTAAATCTCACAGTCAAAGGAAAAAACCCTTTTAAATGCTTTTATTAGTGTTATAACTATATATTTCCAAATGGAATACAGTATCAAGCTTTGTAATAACATTTTTGTTCTTTCCCATTCTGAACAGCATTGTCAAATTATAGTTAATGACCCATTCTGAATCCCTGAAATTACAGAGTAAACGACGTGAGTTAATGTGCTCCATTACCTTTGGAACATTTCTTAAGTATTTTTCTTAAGTTTTTAAGGAGAAAATACATCTCAGTCATGTTAAAAGTTATGCTCAACTTTTTCCCATAGAAAGAATAGCTTTTCTAAGTTTATTAACTTTATGACATACACAGAACTGAACAGATCTATCTATATTGAAAACAATGATGTAGTTCAATCAAATGAACTGTTTTCAAAAACCTGAGTCAAAATATCCCAATTTAGAAAAAAAATTAGATGATTTAAATTGATCCTCTTCTAATTATCCACACTGATATGTTTAGTATTAAATTTATAATTAAGCAACACTTCTTTATTGGAATAGTGATTCCGTTTAATTTGGTTGTGTTTTAATATCTTCCTAACTTATCTGCAGTTTAGCAGATCTGTGTAGTGACATCATTAATTCATACATGAAGAAAATGCAGAAGAGAACAGTCAATAACTATACAGGGCTTAGCTAACAGGCTCTCTTTGGACCTACCTTGGTGAAAATACAGTGACAGACATATTGGTCTATAGACTCAAGCCTACAATGCATTAATTATTCTCCCTTATTCACAAAATAAGGTGTAGGGAGGTGGGGGAAAGCTGTGTAATAGAAGTTGGGTAACATAGGATTTTTTTAATATATATATATTAAAACCAATATATATATTGGTTTTCTGAGACAGGGTTTCTCTGTATAGCCCTGGCTGTCCTGGAACTCACTTTGTAGACCAGGCTGGCCTCGAACTCAGAAATCCGCCTGCCTCTGCCTCCCGAGTGCTAGGATTAAAGGCGTGCGCCACCACGCCCGGCCTAAATATATTTTTTTAAATTTTTTGATTGAATATTTTCTTTACTCACATTTCAAATGTTTTCCCCTTTCCAGGTCTCCCCTTCGGAAACCCCCATCCCATTCCCACTTCCCCTGCCTCTATGAGGGTACTCCCCAACCCACCCACTCCTGTCCTCCTGTCCTGGCATTCCCCTACACTGGGGCATCAAACACCCTCAGGTCCAGGTCTCTCCTCCCATTGATGTCCAACAAGGCCATCCTGTGCCACATAGGTGACCAGTGCCATGGGTTGATCTTTAGTTGGTGTTGCAGTCCCTGGGAGTTCCAGAGGGTCTGGCCTGTTGGCACTGTTACTCATTCCATGGAGCTGCAAACACCCTCAGCTCCTTCAGTCCCTTCTCCAACTCCTCCATCGGGGACTCCCACACTCAGTCCAATGGTTGGCTGGGAGCTTCTGCTTCTGTATTTGTCAGGCTCTGACAGAGCCTCTCAGGAAACAGCTATATCAGGCTTCCATCAGCAAGCACTTCCCAGCATTCACAATACCATCCAGGTTTGTCGACTGTATGGGATGGATTGCCAGGTGGGCAGTCTCTGAATGGCTTTTCCTTCCGTCTCTGCTCCACACTTTGTCTTCATATTTCCTCCTGTGAACATTTTGTTCACTGTTCTAAAAAGAACTGAAGCATCCACATTTTGGTCTTTCTTCTTCTTAAGCGTCATATGGTCTGTGAATTGAATCTTGGGTATTCTGAACATTTGGGCTAATCACTTATCAGTGAGTACATACCATGTTTATTCCTTTCTGACTGAGTCACGTCACTCAGGATGATACTCTCAAGTAGATCAATGAAATAGAATTGAAGATGCAGAAATGAACCCACACACCTACTTGATCTTTGACAAAGGAGCTAAAACCAGTGGAAATCAATGGATATTTTTTAAGACGGCATATTGTATGTATATAACAAATCATTTGGTATTTTAAGACAGGATGGTTTGATTTATATTAACCTTTCTCTAGTCAATACATATTTAGTTATGAAATTGATATTTGAATATGTTGTTGCCAAGGATGGAGCTAGGCATTTATGTGAAGGCTTGTTAAAACCAGAACACTATTCAAAGCCCATAGTTGTTGTTTGAGGCAGGGCTCTGTTATGTTGCCAGGGCAAGTCTGGAATTCCTGGACTCAAGCATTCTTCTGCAAGCTGCAGGATAGTCGGGATTAGGGGCAGAGTTGGCATGTCACTCCTCCTGGAGTTTTAAATTTAGTGTAACCATTGTTTCCTTGCTGTAATTTACACCATGAGATGTCTCTGTGAACTGAACGAAGTAGAAAACTGTAGTAAATCACTTGAAGGGATTGAGTTTTATAATAGGTTGCAGTTAAAAGAAAATGGATTAATAAAATGTAAGAATTCTTTTCCCTAAACTCTCAAATCCTAGGTTAAAATATAACAGCTATATTTTAAAATTAAATTGAAGTTTATTTTAAAAAAAAAGAAAGTTTCCAATTGTCTAAAGTAAAGTATAAACTAAAAGCAAATTTGGGGGTGAATAGGCAGAATACTCAATTTAGGGGGAAATGAGGGAGTTTTAAATTTTGTCACTAAAATCCTTTTTATTAGCTAGTAAAACAAGCAGAAAAAAATCATTCCATTAGAGAAATAAAAAGTAAAAATTGATGACTATATGTTTATATTTAATGTTATTTAACATTCCCCAGAACTGTGGAGAATAATTTAAACTATCAAAATGCAGCAAATCAGAGTTGGGTTTTATGCACATATTTATGTAATGTATACTTAATGCTTAGGCAGAACCAGTGATCTTTCTTCCTTAAGTCTGCACAGTGATGAAAGGGTCTGTGTTAAAGTATTTGTTGTGTACCACAGGCTTACCTTGGTATCATTAGGTTCCAGCATTAGGTTTTTTGTTTTTTTGTTTGTTTGTTTTTGCTTGTTTGTTTGTTTTTACTGTTGCAGCTATTATCTTTTTTTATGGTTTTATGAACATTTTTATTGGAAATAAAATAATTTCTCATACAACACGTCTGGGCCACTATTTCCCTTCCCTCCACACCTCTGAGCCTCCCCACTCCTGAAGATCCACTCCTTATCCATTTCCTCTTCAGAAAAAAAAAAAGTTTCCTCCATGAAACAACAGCCAAACAGGACAAAACAAAATAGAGTAAGACAAGACAAAAACCCTTTAGAGGCTGGACAAGACAAAGCAGTAGGAGAAGAAGAGTCATAAGAACAGGCAAAAAGTCAAAGATGCACATGCTCTCCCTGTTAGGAGTCCCCCCAAACACCAAGCTAACAGCCATGACATACAGACCTTTCAACCCAAGTGCTTGCCTCTTCAGTCCCCATGAGTCCATGTGGGCCCTTCTAACACATTCAGTGGACCATGTTCTCCTGGTGTCCTCTATCCCACTGATTCCTACAATCTATTCTCCTTCTCTTCTGTGGGGTTCCCTAGTCTCCAAGGTGAGGAGATGTCCAATTTAGACTGTCTCCACATCTTCACATAATACCTGGCCATGTGTCCTTGTACCTGCTCCCATCCCTACCAAAGGAAGCTTCTCTGATGACAATTGAACAGGGCACCAATCTATGAGTATGTGTATAGCAGAATATATTAGGAATCATTTCATTGATTTTTTTTTTATTGGACACCCAGGTGGTAAACGTCATGGGCTCCTTCTCTAGCATGTGCCACAAGTTAAATAGTGATTACTCATGTGGATATGTCTAGCTGGTGCGGCATGATGCTTTCACCCCTACAATTATTGTCTCTTTTGTGAAAGAAGGTACTCTTCGAGGTATGGAAAGAGAAATCTGGACACCAATACAGCCACAAAATAGTGGATCAACAATCTGCCCTGCCTATAAGATGTGCTTGGGCAATGGTGGTGCAGAGCATCATGCCGCACCAGCTAGACCTATCCACATTTAATGAGCTCTGTGAATGTTGTGCTCAGCGATGTGCTGCATAACCCCTGCCCACGCCATGCTGTCAATTTTCAGCCAGTGACCCTCTGTCCTTGCATTAGCTTTGGTTGTTTAGGAATCACCCTGGGACTCTCTCAGCCAAAAACTCAACCAATTGTAACCCAGTCTCACCACTACAGGAGATGGTTAGTTCAGACTTCATGTCCTCCATGACTAGGTACCCTCATAGATTCGAGGAAGTTCCCACTGCACTAGGTTGCCAAACCACCCCATTAATGTTGCCCAATTCCAACTATATTTCTCCTTACTGTCTCCCTTCATTCCTTTGCCCCTAGTCCTCCGGCAAATATATTCTATTCTACTTCCCCTTTTCAGGGAGCACCATGCTTCCCCACTAAATCCCACCTATTTACCTAACTTCTCTGGTTCGTGGATTGTAGCTATATATTTAGCATTTACTTAACAGCTGGTATGTACTTATCACATTTGTCTTTCTGGGCCTGGATTATCTCACTCAGGATGATTATTTCTAGTTCCATCCATTTGCCTGCAAATTTCATGAATTTTTTTTTAATCTAGGTTGTTTTCAGTTTCTGGATCTCTAAACTCTTTAGAAATCTTCATGAGTTTATGTTATTTAAACTGCATGTACTTCATTCTTTTGTCTTCAGAAATGAAAGAAAGAGAGAAAGAGAGAGAGGAAAAAAGAAAGAAAGAAAGAAAGAAAGAAAGAAAGAAAGAAAGAAAGAAAGAAAGAAAGAAAGAAAGAGAGGAAGGAAGGGAGGGAGAGAGAGAGACAGAGAGAGACAGAGAGAGAGAGAGAGAGAGAGAGAGAGAGAGAGAGAGAGAGAGAGAGAGAGAGAGAAAGAAAGAAAGAAAGAAAGAAAGAAAGAAAGAAAGAAAGAAAGAAAGAAAGAAAGAAAGAAAGAGAGAAAGAAAGATATCGAAAGATGGCCTAGTCGGCCATCACTGGAAAGAGAGGCCCATTGGACTTGCAAACTTTATATGCCCCAATATAGGGGAATGCCAGGGCCAAAAGAATGGGAATGGGTGGGTAGGGAAGTAGGGGGCGCTATGGGGGACTTTTGGGATAGCATTGGAAATGTAATTGAGGAAAATATGTAATAAAAAATATTAAAAATTAAAAAAAATAAAATAAAATAAAATAAAATAAAGAAAGAAAGAAAAGAAAGAAAGAAAGAAAGAAAGAAAGAAAGAAAGAAAGAAAGAAAGAAAGAAAGAAAGAAAGAAAGAAAGAAAGAAAGAATATGAAGGGACCCATGGCTCCAGCTGCATATGTAGCAGAGGATGATCTTATTTGGCATCAATGGGAGGGAAGGTCCTGTGGAGGCTTGATCCTGCAGTGTAGGGAAAGGCTAGAGCAGTGAGGCAGGAGTGGGTGGGTAGGTGGGTGAGGGAGTACCTTCATAGAGGCAAGGGGAGGAGAGATGGGATAGGGGATTTACAGAGGGGAAATCAGGAATGAGGACACATTTGAAATGTAAATAAAAAAATAACCAATAAAAAAATTTTAAAAAAGAAAAAAATCAGTGAAACAAAGTTCAGATGTTTCTTCTGCCTAATTATTCAGAATATTATTACCTTTTACTGTATGTGGCTTTTTTTAAAATGTATTAGGATTTTAACCTGTCACATCTCAGATTTTGTTCTAGGAGAGCTGAAATGAGAGGTATCTGGGAAATAATCCTTATTATAAGGATAAACAGAAGAAATTGTCAATTGACCAAAAAAATTGAAAAGTTATATAGATGTCACTTTCAGGGACTCACAAGTTCTCAGTCATATTTCATTCCAATTCTAACCTCAAAAAAGCCTGTGACACGGTGACCTTTGGCCTGTGGCAGTTTGCATCAATTCAGCAATCATAACCAACAACAAAGATCTTTTAGCCTTTCCATAAATCCTTGTTGCAAAACAAAGTATTCACTCTAACCTGATACACAAAAATAATGGTGAAATGTCCAGTACCACAATGAAATAAGTGTCTGCCACCAACTTCTCCATCACTACATGATTAAATTCATTACTAATATTTCAGGAGGTCACAGAGACCACAGTATATTCTTGATGGAAGACAGTGTTTTATTTCTTAAATTTCTTTTGTAGTGGTGATTTTTTTTTTGAGATTTTCAAAAGTAATGTAGACTTCAACCATGAGGTCAAGGAGATCAACTGTGTGTGTGTGTGTGTGTGTGTGTGTGTGTGTGTGTGTGTGTGTGTGTGTATAGGCATACATGTTTCCTTTTTTATCCTCCTGTTGAACAAATACAACTTAGCATCCATGCTTTTTAAATAGAGCTCACCATTTAATGCACAATTCCCATTAAATAATAGCAGTTGATATCTCATACTAGGAAACTCTCTCTCTTAAGTAAAGTATATTTATTTTAGTTTGTGTCACTAACATATAGCTTTGAGAGAATATCTTCAAAATATACTAACTACTAATCACTTTCAAAATTGCCTTGCATTATACTAATGGGACCAAAGTAATGTTTGATATTATGTTCTTCTGCAAAATAATGATAAGTAAATGGAAAGAATGAGTTTTTAAATACATTTAAAAATCTCCCCATATCAATCTTAGTTTATGAAAGAGTTTGCAACATGGGAAATTTTAGAAACACAATATAAGCTACTAAGATATTTGTTGTTTTTTAATTAATTTATAATTTTTGCTCATTCGCTTGAAATCCCACTCACTGCCCCCATCCCCCTCCCATTCTCCTCTGAGTGGTTGGGGTCCCCTCTGGAAATCCCCCCACTAGGGCACTTCAAGTCTCTGTGAGGCTAGACACTTCCTCTTTCACTGAAGCCAGACAAGGCATACCAGAAGAATATATCCCACACACAGGCCACAGCTTTTGGGATAGCCCCCGGTGCCAGTTATTCAGGACCCAAGCTGCACATCTGTTACATCCGTATGTGAATGCCTAGGTCCTGCCCATATGTATTCTTTGGTTGGTGGTTCAGTCTCTGAGAGCCACAAGGGTCCAGGTTAGTCGATTCAATTGTTTTTACTGTGGCGTTCCTATCCCCTTATGGGTTGCAATCGTTCCTCCTACTCTTTCATATGAGTCCCCAAGCTCTATCCACGGTATGTTTCTGTCTGAGTCAGATGGTGAGTCCAGGCTCTCAGAGAGCAGTCATGTAAGACTCCTGTCTACAGGAATATCAGAATGTCATTAATAGTGTCAGTGATTGGTGTTTGCCCCAATATGAGGTGGGTCTCATATTGGGCCCATTATTGGTTAGCTAGTCTCTCGGTCTCTGCTCGGTCCCCAATTCATGCATTTCCTGTAAACAGGTTAAGTTTTAGGTAGAAAATTTTGTGTGTTTGTTGGTGTCCCTATATCTCTACTGGATTCCTGTCTGGCCACAGGAGGCAGAGACCCAGGCTCCATATTGCCAATGCTGTGAGATACCACAAAGGACATCCTCCATTTATTCCTGGGCACTTCTCCTATCCCAGAGCTCAGTCTCTTCCTGGAGATGCCCCCAACCTTTCCTCCCCTATAGGTTGCAGGTTCCCATTCATTCTCATGGTCATCAGACCACACTCCCTGCTCCTTCCCACACCTGACACACCACCACCACCCTCGTGATACCCTCTCCCACCCAGTTCCCTCCATCTATTTGCCTTCCATGAAAATTTCATTCCCCTTTCCAAGAGAGGCTCAAGCATCCTTCCTGTGCCCCTCCTTCCTGACCAGCATCCTTGTGATTTTAGAGTATAGCATGGGCCTACAGTAGTTTATGGCTAATATCCACCTATAAGTGAATACAGAGCATGCATGTAATTTTGAGAATGACTTACCTCACTCGGGATGGTAGTCTCACGCTCCATTCATTTGCCTGCAAAATTCAGGATGTCTTTGTGTTTCCTAGATGAAGAGTATTACATTCTGTAGATGTACCACACTTTCTTTAGCCATTCTTCAGTTAACGGACATCTGGATTGTTTCCAGTTTCTGGCTATTAGAAATAAAGCTTCTATGAACATAGTTAAACAAGCATCTTTGAGGGATTGTGGAGCATCTTAGTATATTCCCAGGAGTTATATAGCTGGGTCTTGAGGTAGAATGATTACCAGTTTTCTGAGAAACCACCAAATTGATTTCCAAATTGTTTGTATACATTTGCACTCACACCAGTAATGGAGGAGTGTTCCCCTTGCTACACATCCTTGCCAGAATATGCTATCTCTTGAGTTTTTTATCTTAGCCATTCTGACCAGTGTAAGACAGGATATCAGCATTGTTTTGATTTGTATTTACCTGATGACTAAAGATTTGAACATTTCTTTAAATGCTTCTCAGCTATTCAAGGTTCCTCGGCTGAGAATTCTCTGTTTAGCTCTGTGCCCGTTTTACATTGGGTTATTTGGGTTGTTGGTGTTTAACTTCTTGATTTCATTATAAATTTTGGATGTTAGCCCTCAGTTGATCCACTTGAAACACTTGACTTCTAGAAATATTTCTTTTCCAGTATGTATCCTCTTGATCTCCCTTATTTGTCTTATTGCTCTGGTTAGAATTTCAAGTACTATATTGAATAAATAGAGAGAGAATGGGCAGCCTTGTCTTATCCCTCCCTGATTTTAGTGGGATTGCTTTAAGTTTCTCTCCATTTAACTTGATGATGGCGATTGGCTTGCAATACATTGTTTTGATTATGTTTATGTATGTGTCTTATATCCCTGATCCCTCCAATACTGTTAACACAAAGAAATGTTCGATTTTTGTCAAAGGCTTCTTCAGCATCTAATGAGATGATCATGTGATTTCCTTTTCTTTCAGTTTGTTTACATGAGGGATTATGTTGATGGATTTTCATATATTGAACCATCTCTGTATCCCTGGGATGAAGCCTACTTGATCATGACAGATGATGTTTTGATGTGCTTCTAGATTTGTTTTGCATGTATTTTATTGAGTATTTTTTACATCAATGTTCATAAGAGAAATGGGTCTGAATTTCTCTATTTTTGTTGAGTCTTTGTGTGGTTTAGGTATCACGATGATTGTGGCTGTGGATAGTGACTATAATAGTGTTTTTTTTTCTTTGTATTTTGTGGAAAATTTGAGGAGTATTTGTATTATCTCTATGAAAATCTGGTAGAATTCTGCACTAAACTCTCTGGCTCTCGGCTTTTTTGTTTGGGAGAATTTTAATGGCTATTTTTATTTCTTTATGGGTTATAAGGCTGTTTAAATAGTTTATCTCACCTTGATTTAAATTTTATAAGTGGTATCGCTCCAGAAAATCATCCATTTCATTAAGATTTTTCTATTTTGTGAAGTACAAGCTTTTGAAATAAGCTCAAATGATTCTTTGAATTTCTTCAGTGTCTGTTATTAAGTCTCCCTTTTTGTTTATTTGGATATTGTCTCTCTGTCTTTTGGTTAATTTTGCTAAGGGTTTGTCTATCATTTTTATTTTATCAAAAATAGGTCATGGTTTGGTTGATTATTTTATTGTTTTCTTTATTTCTGAATGATTTCAGTCCTGATTTTGATTATGTTCTACCTTGTACTCCTTTTCAATGTCTTTGCTTTTTTTTTTCTTTCCGATGTACTTTTAAATACTGATAAGAGAACTTTCTAATTTCTTTATGGTGGTACTTTTTTAGTACTATGAAATTTGCTCTTAGTAATACTTTTATTGTGCCCCATAAATTTGGGTATACTGTGCCTTCATTTTCACTACATTCTAGAAAGTCTTTAATTTCTTTCTTTATTTCTTCCCTGACCCAGAGGTCATTGAGTAGAGAGTTGTTCAATTTCCATGAGTGTGTAGGCTTTTCTGGTCTTTCTGCTATTGTTATTGTTGTTGTTGTTGATGTTGAAGTCAAGCTCTAAACCATAGTTATCTCCTAAGATAAATAGTATTACTTTAATTTTTCTTGTATCTGTTGAGGCTAACTTTGTGACAGACTATATGATCAGTTTTGCAGAAGGATCCATAAGGTACTGAGAAGAAAGCATATTTTTGTGTATGTTTGAATGAAATACTCTGTAAATGTCTTTTAGGTCCATTTCTTTCATAATGGTTTTTAGTTTCATTATTTCTCTGTTTAATTGTTGTCTGTTTGATCTGTCAATTGGTGAGAGTAGGGTGTTGAAGCCTCCCATTCTTAATGTGTGGGGTTCAAATTTAAGCTTAATCAATGTTTCTTTTACAAATGTGAGTGTCCTTGTGTTTTGAGCATAGATGTTCAGAAGTAAATACCATCCTGGTGGATTTTTCTCTCTGATAAGTATGAAGTATCCTTTCTTGACTCTTTTGATTAACTTTGGTGGAAAGTCTATTTTATTAGCTGTTAGAATGTCTACTCTAGCATGCTTCTTAGGTGCATTTGCTTGGAAAACTTTGTTCCAGCTCTTTAATCTGAGGTAGCGTCTATCTTTACTGTTGGTTGAGATGTGTTTCTTCTATGTAGCAGCATGATGAAACCTGTTTTCACATCCATTCTGTTAATCTTTGTCTTTTAATTGGGGGAATTAAGTCTACTGATATTGAAAGATACTAATGACCAGTGATTGTTATTCTCTATGATTCTGATGATGGTGATATTAGTGTGTGTGTGCTTAAATGTGTTTCCCTTGCTTTGCTGGTATGGATTTACTTATTTCCTGCCTTTTCTGGGATGTACTTATTCTCCTTGTGTTGGGATTTTCCTTCTAGTATTTTCTGTAGGGCTGAATTTATGAATTGATATTTGGATTCGAATTTGGATTTTCCATCTCTAGTTATTGAGAGTTTTGCTAGGTATTGTAGTTGTGATGGTTTGTATATGTTTGGCTGTAAGATCAAGAATTGACAAATCAGACCTCATAAAATTGCAAAGCTTCTGTAAGGCAAAAGATACTGTCAATAAGACAAAAAAGCCACCAACACATTGGGAAAGGATTTTTACCAATTCTAAATCTGATAGGGGACTAATTTCCAATATATACAAAGACCTCAAGAAACTTGACTCCAGAAATTCAAGTAACCCCATTTAAAAATGGGGTACAGAGCTAAACAAAAAATTCTCAGCTGAAGAATACTGAAGGGCTGAGAAGTACCTGAAAAAAATGTTCAACATCTTTAATCATCAGGGAAATGCAAATCAAAACAACCTTGAGATCCCACCTCACACCACTCAGAATGGCTCAAAATTCAGGTGACAGCAGATGCTGGCGAGGATGTGAAGAAAGAGGAACACTCTTCCTTTGCTGGTGGGATTGCATGCTTGTACAACCACTCTGAAAGTCAGTCTGGCTGTTCCTCAGAAAATTAGATATAGCACTACCAGCAATATCTCTTCTGGGCATATACCCAAAAGAAGTTCCAACTTGTAATAAGGACACATGCTCCACTATGTTCATAGCAGCCTTAATTATAATAGCCAGGAGCTGGAAAGAACCCAGATGTTCCTCAATGAAGTAGCTAGAGAATGGACCAAAGGAGTTGAATGGGTTTGCAGCCCCACAGGAGGAACAACAATATGAACTAACCAGTACCCCAAGTGTTCCCTGGAACTAGACAACTAACCAAAGAGTACACATGGTGGGATTCATGACTCCAGCTGCATATGTAACAGAGGATGGCCCAGTTGTTCATCAACGGGAGGAGAGGCTTTTGGTCCTGTGAAGGCTGAATGCCAGGGAGTGGGTACATGAGTGATCAGGGGGAGTGAGCAGGGGATAGGAAGTTTTCTGAGGGGAATCAGGAAAGGGGATAACCTTTTATTTGTACATAAAGAAAATATCTCATTTAAAAAAAATTTTAAAAAAGAAAAAAAATAGATTTTTATGGGTCTTGGAGCTGGGTCTCTTTGCTTTCTTCTGTTCTTATTATTCTTAGATTAGGCTTTGTCATAGTATCCCAGATTTCCTGGATGTTTTTCATCAGGAAATTTTTAGATTTAACATTTTCTTTGACTGATATATCTTCTTCTATTGTATAATCTACACTTGAGCTTCTTTCATCAGTTGTATTACGTCGGTGATGTTTGCATCTGTTTTTTGTTTGTTTGTTTCTGTTCTCTTCCCTAGATTTTTCATCTCCAGGATTCCCTCAGTTTGTGTTTTCTTTATGGCTTCTATTACTATATTCAAGTCTTTAACAGTTTTAATTATTTCCTTCACTAATTCAATTGTATTTTCTTGTATTTCTTTAAGGGTTTTATTAACTTTTTCTTTAAAGTCCCCAGTCATCTTTATATTTGCTTGTGCTTCAGTTGTTTTAGAATATTCTGCGTTTGCTATAGAAGTGTAGCTGTGTTCTGGAGGTGTAGTATTGCCCTGGCTTTTGTTGATTGTGACCTTTAGCCATCTATATGTCTTTGATCCCTGGATTTTCCTGTTGGAGTAGCAATTGGAAAGGGGCTTAACCTTGATCATCCTGGTATGGCAGACCTCTGATGGATATCATTGGGTTGTATAGTTCTGGATCTGCAGGTCTGTATAATTCAGGAGCCTCAGATTCTATGAAGGTGGGCAGAAAGGTGACAGGAGAATGAATGTTGGCCTCTGCTAGGATCCTGCTCAGGGTAGCTCTGCTTACTCCAGAAGACTCAGAGAGCAGGGAAGATGGGCATGGGGGGAAGCTTTCCTGTATGGTTTACGCTCAACAGGTCTAAAGAAAGTGGAAGGAGAGCTAAGGGAGAAGGGGAATGTAGATTCCCCTGGGATAGCATGTTGCTCAGGGCAGCTCTGCTTGTTCCAGAGGTCTCAGCAAGCAGAGAAGATGGGTAGGGGAAGAGAAGCTTACCTGTATGGTTCATGTTCAGCATGTCTGATAAAGGTGAGAGGAGAGGTAATATTTCTTGTTTTTAACCAACATATACTGAATGCCAACATCTATTTCCTGGTGATAATATAAAGCTGAAAGCATAGTACTTAAAGCTCTGCCATCATTTATTTATGGAAAATAATAAATAGAATATGGATAATTGTGTAAGTTCATCATAGCCTATTCTAAATTTTTGGACTCTAGCTAAAGTAAATTAGCAGGCTATGGAATTTATGTTAGAGTCATGGACTTCAACTCTATCCCACGATGACATGAAATAGATTATTCCAATTTGGCAACTAAGGAAAACAAGGCACAGACAGATTACCAATAAAGCTTCTATACAGCAGCAGCAGGCTTTAAACTTTGTTCCTGTTTTCCTGAGTCTCATGTTCTTTCTCATTTATTCTTTCTGTGTCTCTTCTTCAAAATTATCATTTTCTTAAAAAGGTAATTGTTCCCAACTATATCAAGCTCTATCTTATGGTGATTTTAATAGTGGTCCATGAACACAATTAGTAAGAGTGATTAGCAGTTATCACCAGCTGCACATATCCCATGTGGGAATAATTTCCCTATCATAGTGGACTGCATTCCCTGAGCATATGAGCGAAGAGCAATCTCTCCTTCCTTGTGCTGTTGTTCATCAGATATTTGAACACAACACTGAGAAAAGTAAGCAATATATCTACGTTATCTACACAGTAATTTCTCTGTAACTTTCAGTGTTGTATGTGACAAGTATAATTCCTCTTTCCTTAAAAAAATAGGAGTCAGAGTTTTAAAAAAAATAGGACTTAGTAAATGAGAAAAGTGCTGCTAGCTAATTTTTAAACATCAGTGGTTTCTGCTGAAGGTGAGCAGTGTGATCCAAAAACAAAACTTTTCAGTAAAAAATACTTTGTAATACATAAACAACATCCATTCTATATAATGGAAATATATTCTAAATTCACCAAGAAGTGATCTAATAACTCACTGAAAATAAGTAGGTTAAAAATAAATTAAATATACCAAGCTATGCTAATTACCTGTGCTATTATTTTATACATGCGATATTTTCTAGAAAGAAATCCTAGAAAAATGGAATTCAGTGGTCTAACAAATACTGTTTAAATTAACAAAATACACTTAGATTGTAGCCTCCCCCAGCCTTGAAGCAGGCTGATTCAGACCTTCCTTGCTGCCACTGAGAATGAGATCACCTGGGGTGGAGCCATCAGACCTAGATGGCTTTATTGTTCTGTCACCTGACACTGATCTTCTCCAAGACTCCACTACTGCTGAGAGGCTGAACCTGTCTTCCTGAGATATTGCTGAGATAGCTGACTAATGCTAAAAGCTCTAACAGATTAGTGCTAATAACTTAGCAACAATGTATGAGGGGATGGCAGGGGATGATCCCTTACCCCCCCTACTCCCCCACCCCACCCCCCCACCCCCCACCCTGCCTTTATAAGCACAGACTCTTAGTAAACATTGGGTCTTGATTTGAAATCTGTCTTGGTCCTGTTACTTCTCTCGAAGTTCTCTCTTATAAAGCTCCTGCCTCCCACTCAGGAACCCAGTTAGTGTGACCGCAGGCGGCTACATTAGATTTTTTACGTTTCTTCTTCTTCTTCTTCTTCTTCTTCTTCTTCTTCTTCTTCTTCTTCTTCTTCTTCTTCTTCTTCTTCTTCTTCTTCTCCTTCTCCTTCTCCTTCTCCTTCTCCTTCTCCTTCTCCTTCTCCTTCTCCTTCTCCTTCTCCTTCTCCTTCTCCTTCTCCTTCTCCTTCTCCTTCTCCTTCTTCTTCTCCTTCTCCTTCTTCTTCTTCTTCCTCTTCTTATTCTCCTCCTCCTTCTCATCTTCTTCCTTCTCCTTTCCCTTTTCCTTCTCCTCTTCCTCTTCCTTCTCCTTCCTCTGCTCCTTCTCCTTCTCTTCCTCCTCCCTGTGGTTTTTCATAGTAAAACCAGGCAAAAAAAAAAAAAAAAGAAAAAGAAAAAAGCAAGCCTATGTTATATAACATGAAAGCCAACATACATATACAAAAGTGAGATGCTTGATTTTAATTTTGAACCACTTGCTTAGATGGTGTAAATGAGAAACTGTCTGGATTATGTTGTCCTTTCCTGCCATCGTTCCACCTTGGTTGTACTAAATGATGTGGAAGACCATCCAAAAAGTGCCTGGTGCTATTCAATGGATGTGGTTTCTGGACTGTACAAAAGAGAAAGCTGAGTCCACACATCCCTACCATCATTCTTCTGCTCTCAAATTTAGGTATGGTATAAACAGTCCCTCTAGCATTTGCCACTTGACTTTCTGCTATGGTATAGTCTGAGCCAGGATAAAATGAAGCTTTTTTCACCCTAAATCACTCTATGTCCAATATTTTGTCAGTGATTGCAGCAATTTTTTTTCTCTTTATAAGTAGCTTTCTCTTAAAATAAAAAGAAAACATACTTTTCATACTCATTTGCTTAGTTTGTGTAATCCAAGAATAATTGTATATTCACCAAATAGAAGCACTAGGGAAGTCAGGATTTTAATTTTACATATCTGTTTATTGTAGACTTTAACTGTGTTACAAGACCTTTCAAATCTCAAATAGAGTGAGACAAATAGAACCGGGGTGCTGGGTTCATTAGCATTTAATGAATAACAAATTCTGCCTGCCTGGGCTAGTAATCTGCATTAGTCTTTCTCCTGAGTTTTCATTTCTGTTATCTTCTTTCATGCAAATTAAGAAACTACACAAACACAATTAGATGTGGCAGCTATCTCTGTAGCAAGTTAGAGGAAATGGGCTTTACAAAGCAAATTACAGAATAATTCTTTTCTTACCCGCAATGATCAAAGGCAGGCATTCAGGCTAATTTTAGACTGTTTCTGTTTTCTTATAATTTAGAAGAGGAAATAATACAAATAAGTGTGTGTGTGTGTGTGTGTGTGTGTGTGTGTGTGTGCGCGCGCACGCGCGCGCGTTTAAGAAAAAAAATCTAGTAGTTTCCCTTTTCAATTTTTCCCTCATGAATACTTGATTTCATGAAGCCTTAAGGAAGTGGCACACCAGAGGATTTGTGCTGAATCCAAGGTCACTGTACTCTTGGGGGAATGTACAGCGCTCCCCACCAGCAGACAAGTAAGTTTTCTTCCGGCTCGCCTGCACCATTTGGCTGGATGCCCTCAGCAACAAAAGCTGTGTTCTTCAAACAAGAGCAAAATTTGTTTCTACTCTTTCAGCAAAGATCCTTTCAGATATAAATAACACCTGAGTGCCCCTTGGCAAAACAGGCTCCCGGTGAGATGGAAAGGTAAGCAACATCTCTCCAAAGCTGTTGTCAGCTTTAATACCTCTGCAGAAGCATCCCCAGCACTCCATTTGCTTTAGTTGAACATTCGTTCAGTTTGCCCATTGCATAACTTCACTAAATAACAGTTGCTCAGGATGAAAATTTAATTCAGAAAAACTTGGTATGGGAGAACAAATTGCACAGCCAGGAGTGGTAGAGCCATGATTTGCATTCAATTCTACAGGACATCATAAAAGTCCTTAGCTGTTCCACTGGTCATACCCACAAACAATGCAGACCAGGGTAGCTATAGATGTGTCCCATCACACGTGTAGATGATAAAGCCTCATTTTACAAGGCTAAAACTTTGGTGACCCTTGTCACTGTCTGCAAGGATGTTGAGTTTTTCAGTTTCCTGAGAAGGCTAATTTGAAATACAACATACCTCCTGAAGTACAATTCTTTTTTTTATTATGAGATATTTTCTTTATTTACATTTCAAATGTTATCCCATTTCTGGTTTCCCCTCTGAAAACACCCTCCTCCCTATACCCTCCCCTGCTCATCAACTCAGGCACTCCCACTGCCTGGCCCTGGCATTCCCCTACACGGATGCATAGAGACTTCACAGGAACAAGGGCCTCTCCTCTCATTAATGACTGACTAGATCATCTTCTGCTACATATGCAGCTGGAGCCATGAGTCCCACCATGTGTACTCTTTGGTTGGTGGTTTAGCTCCAGGGAGCACTTGGGGTACTAGTTAGTTCATATTGTTGTTCCTCCTATGGAGCTGCAAATCCCTTCAATTCCTTTGGTCCATTCTCTAGCTCCTTCAATGTGGACCCTGTGCTTAAGCCAATGATCAGCTGCAAGCATCCACATCTGTATTTGTCGGGCACTGGCAGAGCCTCTCAGGAGACAGCTTTATCAGGCTCCTGTCAGCAAACCCTTTTCGGCGTCCATGATAGTGTCTGGGTTTGGTGATTGTATATGGGATGGATCAGGAGTACAGTTCTTAAAACACCTCTTAATGTCTCTTCCACTTTATGGAGAGAATACTTGCCAGCCAATGCAAAGGTTTCACCACTAGCTGGAGTGGAAGCAAGTATCTACAACCTGAGTTCCTTGTGAGACAGAGAGACAAGGGAGAATTTTTGGTCAGAGATCTTCCTGGGCAACCTGGAAATGTCCTTCATCAAAGTGAAAAGATTTTCCCACTTCTGTATAAAGCTGCTTGTTTTAAGGTAGGCTACTGTTTAGAACCAAAGGATCTCGGTCTGCTCTCAAGTAGTTTGGTTTTCCCTGGGTCAATACATAGGTGAGCAATTTCTGAGGAGTGTCATCAGTACCTAGGTGAAGGCTTGCAGGCAGATAAGACTTAGGAAGGACAAATCTAATGTTTTGTAAAGGCTTATGAATACTGTTTTTGAAATATTCTCATAGTCTCTTTAGGTTCCATTGCCATGATTCATTTCTTTGTTTAACAAATTTGGAAATATCAATTGTTCATAGTCACAAATATGAAATACAGATTTTTTTAACCTTTCTTGCACCACAATAATTTAAATAATTGGCCAGACCTAACAATAAATGATTTTAACTGAGTAAAAAGTAGCAAAGGAGAGGAGAATCGACTCAAAAATGCAATAACTATCAAAAACTTTCTGTAAATGCCTTTGTAGTATCTTCAGCCATAACTTTATAGCATACCTAACTTAGGTGCCGAGGTCGAGCCTCAGTGAGAGCAGGGTCCTGAGAAAGGCAGGAGTGGGAACTCCAATAATGACTTAGAGTCAGTAGTAGGTGCAGTCAGTTCAGGTGCTTTCTCTGTTCACTGAAGATTGTCATTATTCTTTCTTCCACTTGACCAGAGAGACCCTGGAAACAGCCTTTTATTCCTGAAGTTACATCATCAAGGCTATGATCATTTTTAATAATCATCAAAAATTCTTAAATTGACATAAATTCTATGTCCTAACTCCAGATTCCTTAGAGCAGAAACTAATCACAAAACAAAAGCACATTTCTTAGAGGTTTTCACAGCCTGTTCTTCACAGGTAGCTGAGCACAGGTCTTACAGTTTCTTAGTTCAACATACAGCAGTCTTTAGTAACTATTTTCATGTAAAAACAGAAAGATGACAGACTACTAAAATTAAAATAATTCCTTACAAAGTTTTGAATGTATGTTAGCTTTCTCTAATATCTTTCCAGGCAGTATCTTCTCCAGTTCCTCAAATAGCTAGGAGAACAAAGCACTAACTTTTTATATGCTTCAGAATCATCTTTTATTTCTCCAATTCTCGTTTCCTTGTCCTAGCACTTCCATACCTCATGTACTCCCTTTCTAATCCTATTTATTCCTAAATCATATATAAATTCCTACTTTTTCTATCCATGCCTTTTCTTCTCTAGACCACTTTAACTCTGTATTCTTGATGTCCCCAAGTTCACCCTGGCTAATTAATGCAGCAGTCATTGGACCGAGGGCGTCTTAGTCTATTCCGGCACAAAGACCAAGAATCATGACCAAGAAGCAAGTTGGGGAGGAAAGGGTTGATTCAGCTTACAATTCCATACTGCTGTTTATCACCAAGGAAGTCAGGACTGGAACTCAAGCAGGTCAGAAAACAGGAGCTGAAGCAGAAGCCATTGAAGGGATGTTCTTTACTGGCTTGCCTCACCTGGCTTGCTCAGTCTGCTCTCTTATAGAACCCAAGACTACTACCCCAGAGATGGTCCCACCCACAAGGGGCCTTTCCCCTTGATCACTAATTGAGAAAATGCCTTACAGTTGGATCTCATGGAGGCATTTTCTCAACTGGAGTACCTTTCTCTGCGAAAACTCCAGCTGTGTCAAGTTGACACAAAACTAGCCAGTACAGAGGGGTATATGTATCTCCTCATGATTTCAAATTCAAGACCAAGTCTGACTGACAATGAACTATTCCTACAAATGACCATATAGACTGTTATGGGCTCTGTTTTTTATGTTGTCTAGATCCTTTCCCAAGTGGAAGTATTTCACAGCCTCATGACCATCTCCATTCCTCATTCCTGAAAACATTTTCTGTTTCATTTATTATGCCATGATTAGCTCTGAGTAATGGGGTGGAGAGTAGATTCTCCAGACAGAAAGATTGAAGGTAGAGTTGTAAAGACAGCAGATCAGCTTTAGGGCAACAGCAACCATCAGCACACATAGGGATCGTGGGAATCAACGGCCTGGTGATGCTCCATGGGCAAGAGCTGTGTCACATCTCCCCTTACTCAGCCATGCTGGACCTTGCACTTACTCCATTGTTTTCTCTTTTGCCACGTTAAAGTAAGTTGCATGTTTGATTGACGTTGGGTAACTTAGATAAAACATTTGTTGAGAACATAACTGAAGGGCATATCGAAATAGATTTTGGACTATGGTGAAATATTTAACTTCAAAAGGTTAGAAACTTCAGATGGTTAAGTTTCAATATTAAGAAAAATAACAAAATAATTCAACTTTATCTACTGTTGAATAGCTCCAGTGAGAAAGAAACCTTATTTTTCACCTGACTATTTTACCAACATGTTTTCTTTAACTGTGTAAAGACAAAGATATTTCCTAAAAGGAAAACATATATTCATAGACACAAGAATGCTGTGATTGGACTAAGGTCACAGAGCTAGCAGTAAGAGAGAGTGTTGTTAGCTGAATGCAAGTCTCACAACACAAAAGCAAATCAACAGCCGCAACAGAAAGTGTGTCTGCTATGTTTGCTTCTAAATGATAGAGAAGTTCTACTCGGTATACTCTGGAAATGTTGAATACTTTCAAGGTCATCTTGGAGCCACAGACTTAGAGAATGTTTGCCATTAAATGAACAAACAAACAAAATTGTCCAGGACACTGCTGAAGCTTTCCACACGTTTAAAAAAGAGCACACTTACAGGTGTTTTGAAACTTTTCTATATACTGCTGTGTTTAAGAGAGCGGGGAATCTTCATCTAAGTCTGGTTGGAGTTTGGATCGATGCCATGCAATTCCTCTTCTTCATTTGTGAGGCTTTACATCCTGTCAGTATTTTTGAAAAAATAAAAGAAACTGTGAGACATTTCAAGGTAATTTGAAAGAAAGCTTGAGTTACATTTGTTTATTTCTAAAAATAATTGGTACAGAAATAAAGACTATAAAGAAAGTCCTGTTTCTTTGTGCCATTTTTTTTATTGTGTTGGAAGGTTTCTCTACCTTATAAAAGAAGAAATAAGCTTTGAGAAACTAGAAAGTTATGAAAGTCCTACTCTACTCTAACAAGATAATAGCATTATACTTCAAGGTCATAGGTGCTAATATGCCTTACAGTGATTGTTCCAGTCTGTGAAGTAGAGTTAACCTATTCATCTACAATATTGATTTGGACACTGACCAAAGTACATTTTCATGGTCAGATTCTCTTCTTTGATTATCTATTCATTTTTATTTTTGTTTTTAGTGGCAAACACATTCCTTTCAGACTTGTTTTCAGTTACCTAAGTCTTATCTGGAAGAAACAGGACTTGAAAAGCTTTGAGTGCAGAGGCTCATATATTTTATTTGCCACGTATTACAGTAACTTCGTTTTGTAATATCTTCAAATACAATACTCTCACTTGAGAGGTTCCTTCTCTCTGAAGATCTCACTGTTTTTAAAGTTCTGCTTACTTATCATTTATTTGCATCTTACTGGTGTTTTTCTCAGCTCAGTTCTGCCAACTCCTTGGTAATTCTTTATGTCCCAGAAATACTGAAACTCAATTAATTATTAATTTATTCATTGCAGGAAAATATTACTAAATATTTACTATGTGGTGACAAGGCTCCAGCCACTGGGGACTTAACAGTACAGAGAAAAGTGACCCACTGATTCCTAAAAAGCTTCCATTATCATATGGAGAACACACACACACACACACACACACACACACACACACTCACAAACAAAAACTAGTGGTGACATTTCTTGTACTATCCAATCATAATGAGAACTATGTTGAAAAATGCCCAGGATGAGAGAAACCAAGGTTGTTGGCACTGAGGAAAAACATTCGTTAAAGGTAGTTAGGAAAAGCATCCTCAATGCAAATATATTTAAATTAGGAGGAGACAGAGTGTGAGGATCCTGAGATTGAGATGTCCCTGGCTTGAGCAGTGAATATAGACCAGGTTGGCAAAAGCTAGCTAGACTGACTGATGGAACGAATAATGAGTGCTTAAGTAGGTTGAGCAGCCTGAATTAGGTCCTTGAGTTTAATCATACTGATGACAAGACAAAGTCAAGGACAATTGTAAACAGACACCAGAAGGTCAAGAGACTTGCTGAATTTAGACCCCAAGGGCAGATCTAAAATTAAAGATGTTTCATGAGACTAATTTAGAGTCCTCTTTGCCCTCATTTCAAATAGAACCTCAGTAGTTTAATGCAATAAAATATAACTGTAAATACAAAAACAAGACCTTTTACTCTTAAGGAAATTTTTGGACAAGAAAAGAAATATTACTGAAAATAGAGGATAAAATGAAATTTAGTCAAAATAATTCTACTTTTGCCAAGGACAATGACAATGACTATGTATAGATGACTATAGGCTTGTGTTTCTTTATTTTATTTTTTCCTTAATAATTCACCTTAAGTTTTATATATTTTCAGCACATAGAGTAATAACTGATTATGTTAATACAGTCTGGGAGGACTCAGAATATCATATTTCAGTATTTAAAAGACTTTTAATTTTATACTGTTCAAAGAAAACACATCAAGTAAATTTCTGACCAATTTTACAATTCCAAAGTTGATTTCACTTAAAGTGCCTTAAAGCTTCATGTGAGAAATCATGTAATGTTAATATAAAACCAAAGTTCTCAGTCTATTAGATCACTGCAAATTAAAATGTACAAAATAACTAGTAATATAAACATTAAACTCTCAACATTTTTGAAATTCAAATAGCATATCAGGGGTTTGAAAATGGCAAAGAACCAGCAAAAACACTAAACCCCTTAGAGCCTGTGTCCCACAAAAATTAGAAAAGAAAGAAAATCAAGACTTCCTGGAATATCCAGGGACAGAGACTTAAATAGCCCTCTAAATTAATGTATTTCTCCTTAGTATTTTTGAACAGAACTACTTTTCACATGTTAAAATAAGCAATGCCTATGTGATGGTTTATATATGCTCAGCCCAGGGGTTAGCAATCTTAGAAGGTGTGGCCCTGTTTGAGCAGGTGTGGACTTGTTGGAGTAGGTATGTTATTGTGGGTGTGGGCTTTAAGATCCTAATCTTAGCTGCATGGAAACCAGTATTCTGCTAGCAGCCTTCACATGAAAATATAGAACTCTCAGCTCCTTCTGCACCATGCCTGCTTGAATATTGCCATGATCCTGCCTAGATGATTATGGACCAAACCTCTGAACCTGTAATCCAACCCCAATTAAATGTTGGCCTTATAAGAGTTGCCTTGGTCATGGTATCTGTTCACAGCAATAAATGCCTAAGACAGCATAACAATCTAAAGACCATATCCTGAGAACCTTTTGCAAATGTACTTGGTCATGTGATTAATTTCTTTGTAATTAATGCAAATAATGAATTGTATATAATCCCTGAGTATTAGGTGTGTTGTAATTTGAATGATTATTCTTGAACTCTTTTTTCCCTTTCTGACAACTCAATGTAGCCAGATCCAAATATTTATTGAAATTGCAGAAGGTAGAAAGGATTACAACATATCACATGGTACAGCAATAAGGAAAAAGAAGCATGGGTATTTATGTGACCTTACAGAGTAGAAAAACCTACTGGTATGTCTAGATGTAGTTTGTTAAAGGCTCACTGGTCACATTTTGTTCTAAAGCTTTAACTTTAACGGTGAACAATAGGAAGATACTATATCTGATAAAGAGCAAACAATACCAAAACACTAACTTCCAGAATTCATTTGTTTTAAGCTGGTTAAAAGTAAGTTAAAAAAAATTCTCTTGTCTAGGAAGTATTTTTGTAGAAACAAGAGAAGTAAGTGATCATATTTAATATTTTTTCATTTGAATCAAATATTTAGTGGCATCTTAATTCATACACAGAGTGAAAATCAGTTTGTGCTAAGTTTCTGGACTGTAGTTGACCAAAGACATAAGATGTTTTTACATGAAGAGGTAAAAGAAGCTATAATAATCTTTATAACTTTCTACATAGATGTATCAAATGAAGAGTTTAGGAAGTGGTAGGAACAGGTATTCCAGGCCACTTAAAATAATTATATGAACCAAAATAATTCTAATGTGGCATGTTTAAGATGAATCAAAAGATCTATGCATACCCATTTGTAAGTAATTTTTTTACAGCATATATATATATATATATATATATATATATATATATATATAGTCTAGAGTATAGTAGTAAACCAAATCATTTTACTTTTCTCTGGAGCTTATAAAAAATAATAAGACTTTTTTTTGGAATGTGTGTGTGTGTTTTGTGTGTTTGTGTGTGTGTGTGTGTGCCTGTGTGTGTAAGTCAGAACTAAGGAAGTTGCATCTAATAATAATTTAAACATCACAAAGATATACTAACTAAATTGATAAGTATAAATGGATTGAGCAGAGATATAAAGGTGTGGGCTTTAAGTTCATAAAGAACAAAAAATAAATAACAAAAGAAAAAAGTATTAATAAAATAATTTTGTAAGAGTGCTGCTCCAAGAAGCCAAAGGTCATTTATTTAAACCCCCAATGGTTTAAAAATGACATAACTTCCTAGAGGTATAGATTTCTCCCTAGCTAAATGAAATATTGGATGACATTATTTAGGAAGAAACAAAAGTAGAATAAAATATCACATCACCGTTGTATCAAGTGGGAAATAGGAAGTTCTGAATACAAATGCTTTTGTAGTCTAACATATGTTAAATATATCAACTATAATATAAACCTCAGAAAGTTAGACTACCATATATGGGAATGACCATATAAGGGAATCTGTAAATTCTCCAGACAAGAAGTCCCTAGTATAGAGTGCTTGTTTATTAAGCAGTATATTTTCACATTCCATATGAGTTAGATATGTAGCCATTTAATCATTTGTTTATTTGATTACTTTTATTCAGTAAAACAAAATATCACAGGACTGGTTGAAATCTTGATTAAATTGCAAACACCCATAACACTAAATTATTAATTCCTTTGGTATTTACAATTTGAAAAGTAACGTGTTTGTGGAGATGGCTCTGTGCTTAAGAGCACTTGCTGCTCTTGCAGACAACCCACGTTCAATCTTCCATACCCACACCACAGCCTGTAACTCTAGCAGCAGGACAACTGAAACCCACTTCTGCTTTCTGAACAGGCAGGTATGGAAACACATAGAAAATTGTCTGTTTTATTTTTAAGGTATAGGACTCACATTTAGAAATATGTGCAGGCCACAAAGCCAGAACCATTGCATTTCTTTGTCTTTTGTAAAGACTTGGATTCTAAAGATTGGTGCTAAACCTCCGTTTCCTTTCCATTCCTCATTAAAATAATAAAAAATTCCCTCCTACCTCTTTAAAGGAGTTAAATTGGTTGTTTTTCTCCATTCTTTACCAAGAGACTAGGAGGTCACTTGTGTCAGAGGGTTTTTCATTTGGCTTCTATCAGGGATAAGATCTCAGGCAATTTCAAGATGGATAAAAAGTAAATCCATCTCTATTCTGCTTACTGTGAACAATGATCCAATGTAATAACAGAGTAGATTGAAAACAAAAAAATAGGAACACGAATTGTATGTTCCAGGGCCAATAAAATCAATTGTCACCTAATGAAAGAAACATTACAAGGGCTAAAGAAAAGACAAAGTGCAAAGAAAAAGTCAGAGGAAAGATATAACCATCTATTAAAGAGCAATGAAAATAGTGAACAGGCAAACCTCAGTCATAATATATAACTGATCCAACAAATGTGCAAAATTTTAGTAACTATTTCAATATATGAATGATAGTGACAAACTAAATTATACATGCAAGCAGGTCATAAAAGGTTTAATTCTTTTTAAATATGTGAAAATTAAAGTTAACAAGCCAAATGCCACATTCCTAACATATAAACCAAGTTAAAATTTGTACAGTATGATTATATGAATCTAAAATGAAATCTAACTGGCAAAATTATTCTTTACAATGCCTTATTGTGTGGGAACTAAGATATCCTTTTCTAAATAATTCCAGTATAAGAGAACATATCACAATAAAAATACAAGTTTTTAAATTGGTGGTAAGGCAAGATAGAAAAAACAAGGAAATCTTGTCTACAAGACTATTAAAGAAATCTCTAACTCAACTATATAAGGTTGACACCTCTCACCCACAGCAGTGGAAAAATAATCTAGAAAATTTTCAGCTCAAATTGATTTGAGACATGTGATGGCTTGTATAGATATGCCACACACACCCCACCCCCTGTAGACTCATGTGTTTGAATACTTGGCCTATAGGGAGTGGCACCATTAGGTGGCATGGCTTTGTTGGAGTAAATATGGCCTTATTGGTGGAAGTATGTCACTGTGGAGGTTGAGGATGGCAGACTTTGGAGTCCCCTATGTTCAAGCTACCTCCAGTATGGCACTTAGACACTTTCTGCTGCTTGTGGATCAAGATATAGAACTCTAAGCTCCTTCTCCAGCACCATCTCTGCCTGGATGCTACTATGTTTTCCACCATGAGGAAAATGGACTAAACCTCCTAAACTGTAAGCTAGCCCAATTAAATGTTTTTCTTTGTAACAGTTGCCTCTGTCTTGGTGTCTCTTCACAGTAGTGGAAACTCTAAGATAGAGAAGGTACTCTTCTCCCTCCATAACCCCCCCCCCAAAAAAAAACCCTAAAATTGTCTAAAATCTTACCAGAAAGCCCATTTATCAGGAAAACATAAGTGCCAATCCCCTTCCACAGCCTCATGACTTCTGGTTTTACCATATCAGATTATGATTCTGTCCAAAGCAACTTCAAAACTACTCCACGTGAGCCTCTCATTAAAAGAGAGAAAGGAGATTTCTTATCAACCTATCATTTAATGTACCTTTGGATCCTCTAGTGTGCTATATATGGCTAATGTCAAGGCAGCTGCCTGGACTCCCTTGAGGAGCCTGTACCCCTACACATGAGTCGGTCTTACTTTCCACTACTTTCCCTTGGAAGTCATACCTTCTCTTGTCTATTTCTTGTGTTAGGTGAGTACCTCCCTTTGTCTTAATCCACATGATTAAGCCTGTCTTAGAATATCTTTAATAAAATTATAGTCTTCACTAAGTTTACAAGACCTAAATTATTTTCATTTAGAAAGTTAGGAACTGTAAACTAAATTGAGTCACCATCACTAAAAGCTTATAGGAACTCCTCAGACTGATGAGCATGTCTACACAGAACTGAGTCCTCACTTCTTACCCTTTGACAATGGTGTTAGCAGGGAAATGCATGGCCATATATTAAATATGTCAAAAACAAGCTATAAAATAAAACATAGTGGGAGTCAATAATCAGTGACCAATCAGTCTCCAAATCAGTACAGTGTATATTTCATGAAATGCTGAACGTGTAACAGAACTAAGATTGGTGAGAGGATGAAGATTCAGGAATACGTTACAGGATTATACATATAATCTTCTTCAGGATAACACATTTTAAAATACCGAACACAATTTTATTGAAAAAAAATAGCCATTTTCCAAAAATATGAAAATGTTAGCATGATCTAGGCATATAAATTAATACAAATATGGAAATTAATAATGAATAGAATAAGGGATAGTATCAGTAGATAGAGAGGTAATTGGTAAAATTCAACATTCAATTAAAGTAAAACATTTAACAAACTAGGAATGAAAGAGAATAATTTATCTATGGAATTTATACTTGAAATCCTATGACATGTGTCATATCATATCATTATTAAAATATTGAAGCTTCCTCTTAGGAGTGAAAAAAGACAAGGCTTCTGTCATCACCAATAGTTAATATGGCACTTGAAGTATTTGCTAGTTTAAAAACTCAAATTAAAGGCAATGAGTGTGTAAAGATCAGAGAAGAAACAAATATTTTATTACACAGGTAATTATATAACAAATATCCATAGGGGATAAGAGATAGTTTATTCTGAGCCAAATATGAATGATATATGCCCCTGGAATATAGGTTACCCCAAGTTTCACAGTTCAACATAACAACAGTTGCAGGAAGCTTGATAGTAATAGAACAAAGACAGTCCTAAATCAAAGCACCGTCCTAGTGTGATGGTGGAAACATCAAGTACATGGCAAGAGCAATGCAGGGACACCTCTGCAAGAGGCCTCAGATGCTACCCAGTGGCATTCTTATCCTTAGCCTTCAGAGGAAGCTAGAGCACTTGCTTGTGCATCCTGAAATCAAGGATGTTGGACTGCATCCAGAGGTGGGTCATGAGTGGCTATTAAGCAGGAGAAAGATGGTCCCAGATAATTTAGCTCTGAACTTGCAACGGTTCATCCTCTTCACATCATTGATGTTCTAATCAGTCAATCAGCTTTTGCAATTACAGATTCTTCCCAGGAACCCTTATCCACAGTAACAGCTAATTGTTCATTAGTCAGTCCCTGTTAGGTAAGGTTAAATTAATTCTGAAGGAATCTCCAAACATAGATGAACAAGGACTTCCAAATTATGCAGATGTCCAAACTGAGGGCAAAAAACAGTGCTTAGTTAAATACTTTAGCAAGTGAGTACCTACCATTTTGACATTTTTTTCATTTGTCCATAAATCTGTTCTCATTGAAATGCAATAGCATTTCATTTTTCCAACAAACAAACACAATTAACATGAGATTTAATGAAAATGATGCTTTAAATGAGGAGTATGGAGCCTGAAAGGCCATCTCCTGTAATCAAGCAAGACTTCCAGTGGAGGGATTGCAGCATCAACCCAGCCACAAAACCTTAGGCCCACAATTTTTCTTACCTACAAGATGAGTAGTAGTTAAAAGGGAACAAAAAAGTGAGAAAATGACCAGTTAATGACTGGCCTAGTGTGAAACACTTTTAATGAAAGAGAACCAATCCCTGACACTATTAATTATACTCTGATATACTTTCACACAGGAGCCTACACTCAGCACTGATGGATACTGATGCAGAGACCCACAGCCAAAATTTAAGTGAAGTTTGGGCAATCCTGCAATATAGGGGTAGGAAGGATTGAAGGAGCCAGAAATATCAAGGATACCATAAGAAAACCTACAGAGTGAACTAACCCGGGCCTTCAGAAGCTCATAGAGACTGAACCTCCAACCAGAGAGCCAACCAGTAAAGCATGTATGGGATAGACATAGGCCCTCTACAGGTATGTAACCGTTGTCTAGCTGGTAACTGTTACAGCTGGAGCAGGGTCTAACTGTGACTCTATTGCCTGCCTAGGGCTTGCCTTATCTAGATTCAATAGGAGAAGGTGTACCTAGTCTTACTGGAACTTGATATGCCAAGACTGGTTGATATCTATGGGATGTCTCCACTTCTCTGTAGAAAAAAGTAGTAGGGGTGAATGGGAGTAAGGGAGAGGGAGGAACTGATAGGAGAGGAGGGAGGGGAATCTGTGGTTCAGATGTAAATTTAAATAAATAACAATAAATAATAATAGGCAACCTACTATTTGGGAAAAGGTCTTAACTAATCTTGCATCTGATAGAGGGCCAATATCCAAAATATATAAAGAACTCAAGCAATTAGCCTCCACAAAACCAAATAACCCAATTACAAATGAGGTACAAAGCTAAATAGAGAGGGAAGGGGATAGGAGGTTTGTGGAGGAGAAACTGGGAAGAGGGATAACATTAGGCACGTAAATAAGTAAAATAAGCAGTTTTTAAAAAAAGATTTCTCAACATTGGAATCTAAAGTGGCCAAGAAGCAGTTAAAGAAATGTACAACATCCTTAGTAATGAGAGAAATGCAAATCAAAATGACCCTGAGATTCCACCTTACACCAATCAGAATAGCTAAGATCAAAAACTGATATGACAGCAAATACTGGTGAGGATGTGGAGAAAAGAACATTCCTCCACTCTTGATGGGATTGCAAACTGGTACAACTGTGGGAATCAGTCTGGCAGTTCCTCGGAAAAATTGGAAATAGTTCTACCTGAAGATCCAGCTATACCACTCCTTAGCATATATCCAAGCGATGCTCTAGCATTCCACAAGCACACATGTTCCACTATATTCAGAACAGCTTTATTCATAATAGTTAGAGGCTGGAAACAACCCAGCTGTCTCTCAACCGAAAAACAGATTCAGAAAATGTGGTTCATTTACACAATAGAATGCTATTCAGCTATTAAAAGCAAAGATATTATAAATGTTGCAGGCAAATGGATGGAACTAGAAAATATCCTGAGTGAGGTAACCCAGACCTTTGGGACATGTGTGGCATGTACTCAATGATAAGTAGACATTAGCCAAAAGGTACAGAATATCCATGGTAGAACCAAAAGACAGGATGAAGTTCAACAAGATGGAAGGATCAAGTCAGGATGCTTCGATCTCACTTAGAAGAGGGAACAAATTAATCATGGGAGGCAGAACGAGGGAGAGATCTAGGTAGGAAAGAGGAGAAGGAAGGAAAAGGGGGGCAGGATTAGGTATGGGGGGAGACTAGAGAGAAGCCCAGAGTGTCAAGAGAATGAATAGAAATATGGAGCTGAGTGGGGAAACCTCTAGAAAGACCCAGAGAACTAGGATGTGAGAGGCTTCCAGGACTCAATGGGGATGACCTTAACTAAAAATGTCCAACACTGGGAGAGGAAACCTGAGCAGACCATCCCCAGAAGATAGAAAGAGCTCTAGGGATAGAGGTATAAAGTCACTAATCCACCCTCAAAAATTTTGACCCAGAATTATTCCTGCCTAGAAGAAATACAGGGATGAAATGGAGCAGAGACTGAAGAAAAGGCCAGGCAGTGACTGACCCAACTTAGGATCTATCCCATAGGGGGGCACCAAACCCTGGCACTATTATTGATGTCATTGTGTGCTTTCACACAGGAGCCTAGCACAGCTGTTCTCAGAGAGGCTCTACCAGTAGGTGAATGAAATATGCAGATACCTACAGCCAAACATGGGACTGAAGTTAGGGACCCCTATGGAAGAGTTAGGGGAAGGATTGAAGGAGCTGAAGGGGATGGCAACCACATAAGAAGAACAACAGTATCAACTAACCTGGACTGCTGGGAGCTCCCAGAGTCTAAGCCACCAACCTAAGAACATGTATCGGCTGGTCTGTGGCCCCCAGCATTTACATAGCACAGGACTCCCTTGTCTGTCCTCAGTAGGAGAAGATGCACCTAGTCCTGTAGAGACTTGATGACCAGGGAAGGTAAATGTGGGGAGAGGTGGGCTGGGGTGGGGTAGGTTGATGAGGGGGTCAGTGGGGGTAAGAAGCACCATCTCAGAGGCAAAGAAGTGGGTAGGGAGTAAAGAACTCTTGGAGGGAGTCACGGGAAGGGGGCATCATTAGGAATGTAAATAAATAAAACAATTAAAAATAAATAATAAATAATTTTAAAGCAAAATTTTAACAAGTATAGGACAATAATCTTTAATAAGTTTGGAACCTAGGCTTGAAACATTCCCAAAATTAAGTCTGAAGAAAATAAAAGCCACAATTTTAATTTCATTCTCAACAAATATTACATCTTTTTTAAAGTTTTAAGTGATTTTCATTAACTGTTTCTAATAAACTTTAGACCATGTGATTGGCCACAGTCTATAAATTTCCTGCTTCGTCTGTAACATGTAACAACCTCGAGTTCTTACATGTTAACATCTGAATTCTAAACAGTAAGAAGGAAGTATGAGGTGCAGTTCTACCCAAGTAAGAAGTACATTTGTAGATATTTGTTGTCAACTACTCAGACAGACTCCTTGTTTTTCCTTTAGAGCAATTCATCCAAAGATATTCTGAATTTAAATAACCGAAACACAGTGCTGAGCTGAAATAAGGTGCCTATACATCAAAGGAGAGCCACCATTCGTAAGGATCAGCTAGATATGTTTTTATTATCAAACACACTGGAAAATCAGCATTATCTTTTTCTAGTCTAAGATAGTTTTTACTCCAAAATATTTAAAAGTTGTAAACATCATTGGAAGGCCTCACAACGGAGTAGCACTTAAGTTACGTTGTATCATAAATGTTTTTATTTTTCAAGCTTGACAAGTTGTATGTATTAAATATATATATATATATATATATATATATATATATTTCTTTGCATACTAGTAATATCTCTACAAAGCTGTTAAAATTACATGGTACATGAGCATCAGGAAGATTACTACCCGCACAGAATATCAGTATACCAAGTGCTGTCAAACTCCAGTGACTAGAAACAGATCATTTTTCTCCTTTAATCTTTGCCTTTCATCTATTTTTACTTGCCCATCATTGAAAATACTCATTAAAAAAGATTCACAGGTACATCCAAAGCATATTTTCTTTCAATTTAATAGAGCAATAAAATGTAGACAATTTGTAGTTGCATCCGCATAAAGCAGATAAACCTATTACTCTCTGTCATTGTACACTGACAGGAATGACGTGATGTGTTGCGACATTCTGACACAAGATAAAGCAAAATTTGTGTTCTTTATATTTCCGTGGATATTGAGTCTTGTTAAATTAGGGATTTGTCCAAACACTCTAATCTTGTGTCACTATATAATTATATTCTAAAAATTCCAGATTGTGACACGTAGATTCTAAAAAATTGTAGCTTTAATTTTAGAGTATAGTTGTTTTTCATAGATTCACTCTTAACCCCACAAACAGATTGCTTTAAGTAATATAGGCAAAAATGTTTTATATTGTTTATTAAAACAGATCTTTTTAGAGAAACTGTCTTTTTTGGTTAATGGGTACAGTTTTGAGAAATAACCTAGATAATGGCTCTCAAGGGAAAATGAAACAAGTACAAATTTCTATAAACATTTTTAAAAATCTAATATGAGTCACTGATTTTATGCACTATATTCCCATGACTTTAAATCACAAGACCGTCAGAGAGCTGCCTTCAACAGCATTTTTATATGTACATATCCTGGTACAGTTTATAATATATTTTTCAATAATGAATTGGTGATATTCTGGCTTGTTCAGTAATACCCTGATTACCTTATCTGGATATTGACTTGAAACAGCTAAATAACAGTATACTGTAAAGATCTATGAATAACTACAGGAACTATATTTTCCAAATGGAAATATCCATAAGAAAAGGGTGCTAAATATTGTACATATAATATATCCTAAATTATACTTTGTACAATATTTACAAATGCATATATTATTTTCCAAAAGAGATATCATGAACACTTTTTCCTACACAAAATGAAATAAATTATCAATAACAATAAAGTTCTTAATTTTTATGTATGTATTTTACTTGAATGTAGAGAGGTGAATGGCATGTGTACTTGGTGACTAGAGAAGCCAAAAGAGCTCATGGCCAAAAGAAGTTATCAGTTCCCTGAAACTGGGGATATAGACAGTTATAATCTGCCATGTGGTTGCTAGGAACCAGACCTATGTCTTCTGCAAGAGCAACAAGTACTCTTAACCACTGAGCTTCCTTTCCAGCTTCTACTAGCAACATTTTCTCAATATTTACTTTATTTTTGATTTACCCTTGCTCTCTCTGTCTGTCTCTTGGTCTTCCCATATCTATCTCAGTGTCTTTCTCTTTTTCTGTCTTTGTCTCTGTCATTCTACCTATCTCTGTCTTTGTCTCTCTTTCTGTCTCTCTGTCTTCTGTTCCCCCCCCTCTCTCTCTCTCTCTCTCTCTCTCTCTCTCTCTCTCTCTCTCTCTCTCTCTCTGTATGTGTATGCATATTCAAGTATAAGTATGTACAAATGAGCACAGGTGCCTATGGGGGAAAGAAGAGAACATTAGACCCCTGTAGCTGGAATAATCTCTAGTAGTAAGCCACTTAAATGGTTGCTGGGAATTGATGAGAATTGAACTTGGGTCTTTTGGGAGAGCAGTCAGTACTCTTAACTGATGAGTCATCTCTCCAGACCCTGATGATACCACTTTAAAATTATATTTTGTAATGGAAAGCAATTATACAGAACCTAAAATTTATATCTCAAAATTAACAAAAAGAGACCATGGATTTGAAAGAAAATAAGGAGAGGTATATGGAAGTATTTGGAAGGAGGAAAGTAAAAGAAAAAATATTTGATTATATTGCAATATAAAAAGAAAAAAGAAAAAAGAAAAAAGAAAAAAATCAGCATGTATTTAAGTTGGAATGTGAAATAATGTGATTCATTTAAAACTGATCTTGGAGCAAAAAACCGGCCTGACCAGAATCACAAGTCTCTTCTGGTCAGCACCAGCACCGGGTCACCTTGGGCGTGAAGTCAGCAGACACCACAAAGGTCCCTAGTGGACAGTTTTTGAGGCAGACCAGATTTCAGGCTCCATACATCCGGGCACCTTCCCTGGCAGAGGAGAAGTGTCTGCCCTGCCCAGGAGGGCTTTGCCAGAGCATCTGAGAGAGCCATCTTGGTTCCCGGATCCCTCCAAGACTAGTCTGCACAGGTGAGAGTGTGGACTACAGAAACTAACAACTTCTGGGACAAGCCCTGTTTCGGGGCCTTTATCTTCTGCCAGGAGGCAGGACCGAATGCCAGATATCTGTGCACCTTCCCTGAAAGAGGAGAGCTTGCCTACAGAGAGTGTTCTAACCACTGAAACTCAGGAGAGAGTAAGTCTCCCAGGTCTGCTGATAGAGGCTAACATAATCACCAGAGGAACAAGCTCTAACCAGAGACGACTATAGCAACTAATCCAGAGATTACCAGATGGCGAAAGGCAACCATAAGAATCTTACTAACAAAAACCAAGACCACGTACCATCATCAGAATGCAGCACTCCCACCTCAGTCAGTCCTGGGCACCACAACACACCCGAAAACCTAGACCCAGATTGGAAAGCATATCTCATGATGACGGTAGAGGACATCAAGAAGGACTTTAATAACTCACTTAAAGGAATACAGGAGAACACTGCTAAAGAGTTACAAGTCCTTAAAGAAAAACAGGAAAACACATCCAAACAGGTGATGGAAATTAACAAAACCATACTACACCTAAAAAGGGAAGTAGACACAATAAAGAAAACCCAAAGTGAGGTAACACTGGAGATAGAAAACCTAGGAAAGAAATCTGGAACCATAGATGCAAGCAGCAGCAACAGAATACAAGAGATAGAAGAGAGAATCTCAGGTGCAGAAGATTCCACAGAAAACATCAGCAAAACAATCAAAGAAAATGCAAAATGCAAAAAGATCCTAACTCAAAACATCCAGAAAATCCAGGACACATGAGAAGACCAAACCTACGGATAATAGGAGTAGATGAGAATGAAGATTTTCAACTTAAAGGGTCAGCAAATATCTTCAACAAAATTATAGAAGAAAACTCCCCAAACCTAAAGAAAGAGATGCCCATGAACATACAAGAAGCCTACAGAACTCCAAATAGTCTGGACCAAAAAAGAAATTCCTCCCAACACATAATAATCAGAAAAACAAATGCACTAAATAAAGATAGCATATTAAATGCAGTAACAGAAAAAGGTCAAGTAACATATAAAGACAGGCCTATCAGAATTACACCAGACTTTTCACCAGAGACTATGAAAGCCAGAAGAGCCTGGACAGATGTTATACAGACACTAAGAGAACACAAATGCCAGCCCAGGCTACTATACCCAGCCAAACTTTCAATTACCATAGATGGAGAAACCAAAGTATTCCACGACAAATCCAAATTCACACATTATCTATCCACGAATCCAGCCCTTCAAAGGATAATAACAGGAAAAAAAAATACAAGGACAGAAACCATGCCCTAGAAAAAGCAAGAAAGTAATCCTTTAACAAACCTAAAAGAAGACAACCACAAGAACAGAATGCCAACTCTAACAACAAAAATACTAGGAAGCAACAATTACTTTTCCTTAATATCTCTTAATATCAATGGACTCAATTTCCCAATAAAAAGACATAGACTAACAGACTGCCTACATAAACAGGACCCAACATTTTGCTGCTTACAGGAAACCCATCTCAGGGAAAAAGACAAACACTACCTCAGAATGAAAGGCTAGAAAACAATTTTCCAAGCAAATAGTCTGAAAAAACAAGCTGGAGTAGCCATTCTAATATCTAATAAAATCAACTTCCAACACAAAGTTATCAAAAAGGACAAGGAGGGACACTTCATACTTATCAAAGTTAAAATCTTCAAAGAGGAACTCTCAATTCTCTATGCTCCAAATACAAGGGCAGCCACATTCATTAAAGAAACTTTAGTAAAGCTCAAAGTACACATTGCAGCTCACACAATAATACTGGGAGACTTCAAAACACCACTTTCATCAATGTACAGATCGTGGTCACAGAAACTAAACAGGGACACAGTGAAACTAACAGAAGTTATGAAACAAATGGATTTGACAGATATCTACAGAACATTCTATCCTAAAACAAAAGGATATACCTTCTTCTCAGCACCTCATGGTACCTTCTCCAAAACTGACCATATAATTGGTCACAAAACAGGTCTCAACAGATGCGAAAATATTGAAATTGTCCCATGCATCCTATCAGATCACCATGGACTAAGCCTGATCTTCAATAACAACATAAATAATAGAAAGCCAACATTCAAATGAAAACTGAACAACATTCTTCTCAATGATACCTTGATCAAGGAAGGAATAAAGAAAGAAATTAAAGACTTTTTAGATTTTAATGAAAATGAAGCCAAAACATACACAGACTTGTGGGACACAATGAAAGAAGTCCTAAGAGGGAAACCCATAGCTCTGAGTGCCTCCAAAAAGAAACTAGAGAGAGCACACACTAGCAGCTTGTCAACACACATAAAAGCTCTAGTACAAAAGGAAGCAAATTCACCTAAGAGGACTAGGCAGCAGGAAATAATCAAACTCAGGGGCAAAATCAACAAAGTGGAAACAGGAAGAAATATTCAAAGAATCAACCAAACCAAAGGAGGAGCTGGTTCTTTGAGAAAATCAACAAGACAGATAAACCCTTAGCCAGACTCACTAGAGGGCACAGGGAAAGCATCCTGATTATCAAAATCAGAAATGAAAAGGGAAAATGATAACAATAGATCCTGAAGAAATCCAAAACACCATCAGATCCTTCTACAACAGTCTATACTCAACAAAACTGGAAAACCTGGATGAAATGGACAAATTTCTAGACAGATACGAGGTACCAAAGTTACATCAGGATCAGGTTAATGATCTAAACAGTCCTATATCCCCTAAAGAAATAGAAGCAGTCATTAATAGTCTCCCAACCAAAAAAAGCCCAGAACCAGATGGGTTTAGTTCAGAGTTCTATGAGACCTTTAAAGAAGATCTAATTCCAGTTCTTCACAAACTATTCCACAAAATAGAAGCAGAAGGTACTCAATCAAATTCATTCTACAAAGCCACAATTACTCTGATACCTAAACCACAGAAAGACCCAACAAAGATAGAGGACATCAGACCAATTTCCCTTATGAATATCGATGCAAAAATACTCAATAAAATTCTCGCTAACTGAATGCAAGAACACATCAAAACAATCATCCCTCCTGACCAAGTAGGTTACATTCCAGGGTTGCAGGGAAATTTAGTATCTGGAAATCCATCAACGTAATCCACTATATAAAGAAACTCAAAGACAAAAACCCATGATCATTTCATTAGATGAGGAGAGAGCATTTGACAAAATCCAACACCCATTCATGATAAAAGTCTTGGAAAGATGAGGAATTCGAGGCCCATACCTAAACATGACAAATGCAATCTACAGCAAACCAGTAGACAACATCAAAGTAAATGGTGAGAAGCTGGAAGCAATCCCACTAAAATCAGGGACTAGAAAAGGCTGCCCACTTTCTCCATACCTATTCAACATAGTATTTGAACTCCTAGCCAGAAAATTTCGACAACAAAAGGAGATCAAGGGGATACAAATTGAAAAGCTAGAAGTCAAAATATCACTTTTTGCAGATGATATGACAGAGAAATCCTAAACCTAATAAACAGCTTCAGTAAAGTAGCTGGATATAAAATTAACTCAAACAAGTCAATGGCTTTTCTCTACCAAAAGAATAAACAGCCTGAGAAAGAAATTAGGGAAATAACACCCTTCACAATAGTCACAAATAATATAAAATACCTTGGCTTGACTCTAACTAAGGAAGTGAAAGATCTGTATGATAAGAACTTCAAGTCTCTGAAGAAAGAAATTAAAGAAGATCTCAGAAGATGGAAAGATCTCCCGTGCTCATGGATTGGCAGGATCAACATTGTAAAAATGGCTATCTTGCCAAAAGCAATCTACAGATTCAATGCAATCCCCATTAAATTCCAACTCAATTCTTCAACGTATTAGAAAGGGCAATCTGCAAATTCATCTGGAATAACAAAAAACCTAGGATAGCAAAAACTCTTCTCAAGGATAAAAGAACCTCTGGTGGAATCACCATGCCTGAACTAAAGCTGTACTACAGAGCAATTGTGATAAAAACTGCATGGTACTGGTATATCAATAGCCAAGTAGACCAATGGAATAGAACTGAATACCCATAAATGAACCCACACACCTATGGTCACTTGATCTTTGACAAGGGAGCTAAAACCATCCAGTGGAAAAAAGACAGCATTTTCAACAAATGGTGCTGGCACAAGTGGTGGTTATCATGTAGAAGAATGCGAATTGATCCATTTCTATCTCCTTGTACTAAGGTCACATCTAAGTGGATTAAGGAACTCCACATAAAACCAGAGACACTGAGACTTATAGAGGAGAAAGTGGGGAAAAGCCTCGAAGATATGGGTACAGGGGAAAAAATTCCTGAAGAGAACAGCAATGGCTTGTGCTGTAAGATTGAGAATTGACAAATGGGACCTCATAAAATTGCAAAGCTTCTGCGAGGCAAAAGACATCTCTTCTTCCTATCCACTTTTGCTTTCTCTACTTCAGTATTTATGACTGTTTAAAGTTCTTTGCTTCCTTATGGTCCCATTTCCTTCTGTGTCTCTATTTTCCCTCTCTTCATTTACCCATTTGAAACATTTTTTGAAGGATTCTTCTCTAATCTCCCCTTATTCCACTCTCAGTTACATGAAGTATGCAAACACTATACCTTCCTTGTTTATTTAAATATCTTCATAAGATGTTGTTTGTAAATAATCTTTGTTATAAGAAAAAAACTTGTGATTTCAAAACATCACATGGTAAAATTAACAAGAACTAAATTCCATGCATCTCTGAACTTCTATACAGTTAGAATAAGTTTAGAAATAATTAGAAAGTTTTCTACAGACAATTTATTACACATTTCACATTGTATAGTGTTAAAGCGATTGGCTAATTAATAGGCCTTTGAAAAAGAATAATGAAGTAAACATCTAATACATCACTTACTTATGGTGTGAAATTTCACAAATAATAAGTACTTCAAAAATTTCTATTAACACTTCAAAGAATGTGAAAATACTGATGTCAGAGATATGCTCAATATTCAGTATACAATTTGTAGCATGGTTATATATATATGTGTGTGTATATATATACATACATATGTGTGTATGTATATATACACACACATATATACATATATATATGCAAGCACATAGGAAAAATATGAAAATGTTAATTTACCAATCAATTTTATTATGAGTATGCACATATATTTCATATTTTGACAGTTTTTACTTTAATAATTTCTAAATATATTTCTTAATCTTAATTTCGAAAAGATTTTCGGTGACTCTGATATTTATAGATATTTTGATATTTACATTTAGTGTATTAAAATTCAAAGAGAAAATTCTTAAAATATGTATTAATTTAATTAAAATTGTTATTATTGACCACTTGTATGGCCATAGAAGTAAGATTTTTATCAAAATAACAATTGTACAAAAACTAAGAAATACTGAACAAAGCAGAAATCTTTGTAGTTTGGGATATTTGTTCTAATTTTTTTTTGGCCCAGGAAAGATAGAGTTTCTGTCTGCTCTTCATTCAAACTTAAATAAAATAGTTTCATTTGAACCATTAAAATAAATACATCCTATGCCAGGCATACTTGTCCCTACCTTAATCTCAGCACTTGGGAGGCAGAGGAAGTAGAATCTCCATGCATTCAAAGCCAACATGGTCTACATAGATAGCTTCAGGACAGCTTGAGCTATATAGAGACCCTGTCTTAAATCTCCCTCACACAAAAACATATAGGTAAACAGATATAAAATGATTAGTTTAATGTTTGGACTTTTTTAAATGTCCTGTGTACATTAATATGACAGAGCTTTTCATATTTGGCAACGGATGACTTCTTTATTTTTTAAGCTTAGTTTTTTATTAGGTATTTTCTTCATTTACATTTCCAATGCTATTCCAAAAGTCCCCCATGCCCTCCCCCGCCCACTCCCCTACCCACCCACTCCCACTTCTTGGCCCTGGCATTCCCCTGTACTGAAGCATATAAAGTTTGCAAGACCAATGGGCCTCTCTTTCCAATGATGGCCAACTAGGCCATCTTCTGCTACATATGCAGCTAGAGACACGAGCTCTGGGGCGTACTGGGTAGTTCATATTGTTGTTCCACCTATAGGGTTGCAGACCCCTTTAGCTCCTTGGGTACTTTCTCTAGCTCCTGCATTGGGGGCCCTGTGATCCATCCAATAGCTGACTGTGAGCATCCACTTCTGTGTTTGCTAGGCCCCAGCATAGCCTCAAAAGAGACAGCTATATCAGGGTACTTTCAGCAAAATCTTGCTAGTGTATGCAATGGTGTCAGTGTTTGGAGGCTGATTATGGGATGGATCCCAGGGTATGACAGTTTCTAGATGGTCCATCCTTTCGTCTCAGCTCTAAACTTTGTCTCTGTAACTCCTTCCATGGGTGTTTTGTTCCCAATTCTAAAAAGGGGCAAAGTGTCCACACTTTGGTTGTCATTCTTCTTGGGTTTCATGTGTTTTGCAGATTGTATCTTGTATCTTAGGTATTCTAAGTTTCTGGGCTAATATCCACTTATCAGTGAGTGAAAATCATGTGAATTCTTTTGTGATTGGGTTACCTCACTCTGGATGATGCCCTTCAGGTCCATCCATTTGCCTAGGAATTTCATAAATTCATTCTTTTTAATAGCTGAGTACTACTCCATTGTGTAAATGTACCACATTTTCTGTATCCATTTCTCTGTTGAGGGACATCTGGGTTCTTTCCAGCTTCTGGCTATTATAAATAAGGCTGCTATGAACATAGTGGAGCATGTGTCCTTCTTACCAGTTGGAACATCTTCTGGATATATGCTCAGGAGAGGTATTGCGGGATCTTCTGGTAGTACTATGTCCAATTTTCTGAGGAACCACCGGACTGATTTCCAGAGTGGTTGTACAAGCTTGCAATCCCACCAACAATGGAGGAGTGTTCCTCTTTCTCCACATCCTCATCAGCATCTGCTGTCACCTGAATTTTTGATCTTAGCCATTCTGACTGGTGTGAGGTGGAATCTCAGGGTTGCTTTGATTTGCATTTCCTTGATGAATAAGGATGCTGAATTCATTCTATGAAGCCACAATTACTCTGAACCTAAACCACAGAAAGACCCAACAAAGATAGAGGACTTCAGACAAATTTCACTTATGAATATCCATGCAAAAATACTCAATAAAATTCTTGCTAACCAAATCCAAGAACACATCAAATCAATCATCCATCCTGACCAAGTAGATTTCATTCCAGGGATGCAGGGATGGTTTAATATATGGAAATCCATCAACGTAATCCATTATATAAAGAAACTCAAAGAGAAAAACCACATGATCAACTCATTAGATGTGGAGAAAGCATTTGAGAAAATCTAACAGCTATTCATGACAAAAGTCTTGGAAAGATGAGGAATTCGAGGTCCCTACCTAAACATGATAAAAGCAATCTACAGCAAACCAGTAGCCAACATCAAAGTAAATGGTGAGGAGCTGAAAGCAATCCCACCAAAATCAGGGACAGGACAAGGCTGTCCACATTCTCCATATCTATTCAACATAGTAATTGAAGTCCTAGCCAGAGAAATTCAACAACAAAAGGAGATCAAGGGGATACAAATTGGAAAGGAAGAAGTCAAAATATCACTGTTTGCAGATGATATGATAGTGTACATGTGACCCTAAAATTTCCACCGGAGAACTCATAAACTGGATGATTTCTTGAAAAGAGTGTCCATACCATTAGTGCATTGAAATCCACTAATCTATCTCATAATATCAATGGAACTCATTCACCCATTCATGATCTTCTTACATAAAGCAATCCTTACACAGCATACTTTTTCAGTAAGTTATAAAGACCTTCCAATTATTATGATGTTTTATCTTAAAGTATTAAAGTTACATTCATTAATACTAATACTGTCTTCTTTAGAGAATTCTCTTTCTGTATTGGAAAGCTATCAAAGCCTTAGTAATGAATATATTATCTAGACCATATTTTTATTTTATTACTAACAAAAGCTCTACTTTTAAGTTAAATTTACCATACTCTCCCTAGAAATATAAGGTGATAATAAAATAAAATAGTTTTTATGATTACTCAAACATGTCCTGGACTCAAACAGTACCTTTCCATATAAAAGTTGTGGGATTTATATTTTTCTTTTTTCATACATATATATAAGATTTAATGCAATCAAGTATTTTTTTAAGATTTATTTATTTATTTATTATATGTAAGTACTGACACTACAGAAGAGGGAGTCAGATCTTGTTACAGATGGTTGTGAGCCACCATGTGGTTGCTGGGATTTGAACTCCGGACCTTCGGAAGAGCAGTCGGGTGCTCTTACCCACTGAGCCATCTCACCAGCCCCGCAATCAAGTATTTTAATGAAATATTAAGAACATTAAGATATACAGAACATTTTAAAGGTATATTTTATTGTTTGTAAGTGTATATGTGTGAGTGTGTGTGTACTTGAATGCTGGTTCCCACAAAGGTCAGAGGCATCAGATCTCCCTGGAAATGGATTTAGAGCCAGAATGGAACTTGGCCTTTTGCAATAAAAATACTAAGTCTTAAATGCTGAGCCATTTCTCCAGCTCAGTTTTAAGTGTTTTTTAAGTATACTTTTTGGTTACTTGTATTGATACAAAAAATATAAATGTGTGTGCAATTATCATAAAGTACTTATAATAAGAACCAGTATGTGTTATCAATTGCCACTGACCTTAAAAATTATTGAAATAAGGTGCTAGCTCAAAGCAGATGAATGGAAGATACAAGTGACTTAAAATACTAAGAATGAAGCCACAAATTTATTTAAGATGCTGCATGGTATGGTGTACACTAAGTAAGGAATAAAATGGGGCAGAGAATGCAGATGAACACAGGGAGAAACATAGGCTTGGATAGATGAAAATTATCCGATTTAAAGTATATTACCTTTTATAAATGTAGTAAATAACTACATTGGTAAGAGTGGGAAAGTGTAGCAGGCAAGTTATATAGCAAATGTAGGATGCTAGTAAACCTAGAGATGAGACAAACAACATATATTTCATATACAGAAATGTTATATTTTTTTTACAACAAAACGATTGTTGGATAGAGGGGAGAAATGACTATTAGATATTTTCCAAAGTTACTTGCCAACAGGAGTGAGCAGAAATAGGGGAAAGCAAGAGAAAGCAAGCAGTTGACATGTAACTGTGAATAGTTAACCCTCTTTGGGTCCCAGTGGGTCATGTTCTGCACCCACCCAAGATTTCTAAATTCAAGAATAAAAGACACATACATGCTAGCTAATTTTGATATGTCTTGACTAGCTCAATGGCTGGGCACTTTTAAACCTCCCATGACTAGTATACACTCCTTCTGGACAACCTGGCTTAACACTTTCTTAACATTTTCTCTTTGCTGCCCTGATAACTTCTGGGCAGCAGCCCTATCCCCATAGGGCCACTTTCCCTTTCCACCTATATTACTGGATAATTTCTCTCATGCAGCTCTTAAATATGATTCCTTTGCCTCCAAGTCATGGAGATTCTCCTATTCTTCTCCCTCAGTCCCTTATCAACACAATCTAAAAGTCCCACCTCTGTCTCCCTGCCATTGGCTGTACAGAAATTCTTTGGTACCAAGTGAAGCTAGCTTGGAAAAGGGACCCTCAGTGTTTATAAGCACAGCTTTTGGGAGCCATATTAAGACAAAGCATTAGAACCAATTGTCAACGTTGACATCCATAAGTGGCAATAAAGAGAAAGATATAAATATACTTCAAAGCAAATATGTTTTCTAAAATAAAGAAATATGAAGAGTATGAGCTCTGGATAAGAGAAATGGTGCTGATTCTATAAAGAATTATAGTGCATATCTCTTTGAAAAAGACCTAAAAGAAATAATTCTTTTCCATGGGAAAGCCAGATTTATTACAGGAGTAAGGAAGTGTTGTCAAGAATTAATTTGTGGCCAAGAGCTTGTGGGTTGGGAAGATATAGGCCATAAAGCAGAACTACTATTGTTATTTTGCTATATGGGCATGATGTTAAACTGCCTTCTAACTAACATATTCAAATGAGTGTTGATATCAGCCTTTGTCAGAGAAACTCCTTTTTGCAATGGCAAAAGTTTCCACAGACTCATAACTTGAAATTTTAAGTACTTGGCCGTTAAGAGGCATCTCCATTACATCCTTCAAGACCCAGGATGTATTTCAGATGAGAGGCAGAGGTAATGTCAAAGAAGAGGGTCAAGAGGAGCACTTCAAATTATGGTATAAGAAGGCCATTACAATCATGAAATCCCTGCACCTCTGGTTACCTGTACAATAGTATATATATATATATATATATATATATATATATATATATATATATATATATATATCAGGTATACGTCCTCAGGAGCACCCAGTCCTCACTGAGGAATTATAAACAAGAAATGAATGGTGGGAGAGGAAACTATCATTTTATTTTGTGGTATTGCCACTTCTAAGTTGCTCATGTTGCAGCAATATCATCCCTGACTCATACTTATGTATACAACCATAATTAATCTTAGTGAGTCAAAAGACACACACACACACACACACACACAGAGAGAGAGAGAGAGAGAGAGAGAGAGAGAGAGAGAGAGAGAGAGAGAGAGACTGAGAGAGAGGAGAGAGAGAAAGAGACAGAGAGAGAGAAATAGAGAGACAGAGAGAAAACAGAGAAAGAGAGAGTCAGAGAGACAGAGTGACTTCAAAGTAATACACTCATTTGGAGGAAAATTTCCATGAGAGATAGAGGGGGGGGGGATGAGAAAGTGTAGTGAGTGTTGAAAGGCCAGTTTATACACATGTGAAATTGTCAAATAATAAAATCTATGATAAAATTGTTGATTGAATTTCACTAAGTTATTTTGGAGACGGGGTTGTATTTGTTAGGATGATCTCAATCTGATCTATGCTGACATAGCTCAAAGGTAAATGTAGAACTCAGATGAAACTAAGGAGTTTTTCACCTACAGTATTATTGAGGAAATTTTGGGGTGCCTTTGAGTTGGGTAGAACTGCAAGGTGAAGGAATCAAGACAAGTGTTGTTGAGGATCAGATGAAATAAACTATCTCTGAGGAAATTTACTATCCAGATAATTAATGATGCTAAAGTTTGTCAGGCCCGATGAACTTATAACAAAATCAATTAGTTACACTCTTGGTTCTAATTTTCCATCTCCTGTGTTGTGAATGACTGTTCAGTGAAAATATCCCTGAACTGAGAGTATCACTACAAAGATGCTCCCAAAGTGATGTGATATATAGTGCATATATGTATATGAATTAAAATACAATTAAATTTCCTGGCCTGTAATTATTAAGTGTAAAATACTGACTCATTAAAAAAAATTAACACAAATTAAAACAGCAAATGAAACTCAAAAGAACTGGAGGAAAAAATATTATGTTGCTTGATGTGATTGTTTGAATGAGACATGTCAGCATAGGTTGAGGTATTTGAGTATTTAGTCCACAGGACCATTTTGGCTTGTAGTCTTGTGTCTGGCAGAAATCTTTGAATTTATGGCCCTGCTCTGGTTCCTGATGGCTCTCTGCATTGTGTTTGTGGTTGAAGATGTGATCTCCCCATTTCCTGTTCCAGCCACCCGCTGACATTCCTACCATACCATTATAGATTCTTCATGTGAACATGTAAACCAAAGTAAACATTCTTCTGTAAATTGTTTGTGGTTAAGATGTTTTATCAGGACAGTAGAAAAGTAATTAATATGTTAGACTTTTCAAATAGAACAGCATTTTGTTTTGTTTACATTTCTTTTGTTTTGAAACACAGTAGCCTTGCTATGTATCCCAGTCTGGCTTCAAACTTGCAGCCATCCTTGTGCCTCAGCCTTCTGAGCTAAGAGATTAAATGCATGAGCCACAATACACAGTTCTGAGCTAAGAGATTAAATGCATGAGCCACAATACACAGTTCAAATATACTATTTAATAACCCCAAAATATGTAGTGGATGGAATGATGGCTTAGTAGGTAAACACTTTTGGTGCATAAACATGAAGATATGAATTTGGATTCCAGTCCTCAGGAAATGACCTTGGCATGGTCCACTGCCTGCCTCTCTCCTCTCTCCTAAGCAGATCAGAGCAGATAAAGAAGGATTGCTGGAATACGCTGCCTGCTAGTTGAAGCCCCAAGCTCCAGGGTTGGAGATAGACGCTGGCTGGAAAAATAAGGCAGAGAGTGATGGAGGAAGTAACCTCCTGGCCTCCTCTGATTTCTTCAGGCATAGGCACACATACACATATACATATTAACATGTTAAATTAAAAAATGAAGCTGATCTTTGACTAAATTAATAATGTGACTCAAAAGTTAAAAGAATATAATATTCTAAATATGTGTAATTTAGAAACTCAGGATGTAATAGATTTATTTTAACATTATATCCACATGTATATGTATCATATACATATGTGTTTCTTATCGTTTGAATAGCTTTTAATATAGCATGTCAACATTTTTATGTTACTTAATTTAATTTAATGTTAATTTTATTTTGGAACAGAATATGTATAAAATCCTAGGGCATTAAATTTTTATTCATGTCACTTAAATTCATGCATATTGATTATAAGTCATAGTATATATATATATATATATATATATATTTTATGTAGTCATATATATATATATATATATATATATATATATATATATGACTACATAAAATTCCCATTTTCATTAACTGTGACATGACACTATTCTCAGGATCATTTAATAAAACCAACATTCATGATAAGCTTTTACAAGAAGAACTGAATTAATTTCTTGGCATAATATCTCTTTTTCTTTGAAGCACATAGTCATTATTCAAAAATGTAAAATAGGTCCCTTTCAGTAGCAAAATAGCTTTTATAATCAGAATATGTTTTAACATGCACTATATATTTATGATGTAGTTGACAAGAATAATTCAGCACTTAATTTGTGTGTGACATCATAATACTATAAAAATAAAGATATACACAAGATTTTTAAGGTCAACATTTTTATTGTGCATTACATTTACTCTGTTGTTCATATACCAGTTCTATAACATGACATTAGACTCCTGGCGAGATGACATTTGGTATGAAATCAATGTGTTGTCTGAGCAGTCACAGACAATTTAACTTTCTCAGAACAGATTGTTTTTACTGTTGCTATAAAAGATCAAAATTAAATTCCCCATGGGGATTTTAACTGACATGTTAAGATATACAAAAGTAATTTTCTAACAAGAGGGACTAGAGAAATGAACTCAATTTCATTTTGATTATGATATATGTTACAGAGACAAAAGAATATTCTAAATGAACCTTTGAAATTTTTCATTAAAATTTAATATCATCTGTTGCAATATTTGAAATGCCTTCTAGTAATGATATGGAAAGAGACAATACATATTTAATTCAAATATCAGTGTCTTTTAATATTGTATTTATCTTACAGGATTAATTGATATTTTTTAAGTGCCAATAATGGCAGTGTATAATAGGAAACAGTTTATATTGTGTTGTCAGTTCTTCATCAATCAATATGAACTTATGAGTCAACATGTCTATAGAGCAATGTGAACTTTTGTAGACTCAAGGCAGGCCTAGAACCAAATCTAGCTGTGCTTGGTGACACAGGCCTTCTAAGAACACAGGTGTGTGGCATCATCCACAGATAGCAGGTTTTTAAAAAATAGAAACTCTGCCATATTGTAATGTGATTTCCAAAATTTAGTATAAAATTAAGAAGGAGGACACTTGACTTATATTCTGAGAAATTCTGACTTACAAATTTTAGCACTTTCAAAATGAATTATTCTTGCTTTATTATAAATTTGCCTAAAATGTGGATTATTTTTGCCTACCATTTTGAATGAGTACTTCTGCCATAGTACTGCAAAACACTTTTGAGACATTGAAAAGAGACAATTGATTCAATCTCTTGGAACTCTCAGCAGGACTGTCAGAAATTTGGTCACCTTCAAGATCACAGCCCTTTCAGTTCTTTAATCCTCAGAGGAGAATGCCAAATAAATATTAACAACATCTGGAATTTTTATCCTAATGTCTCCACTACCTCAGTTGCCCTTTTCTGGCTTCTACTGGATGAACTACTGAGATGCCAGTGTATCAATCATATAGACAGTCACATGTAAGGCAGGGGGCATAAAGATTAGGTTCCAGTGAAAGCATGAAACAATTCAGTTTAAGCATATGATTAGTTCTTTTTCTAAATCGTGTTTAGTAAAATACATGAAACAGCTAGATCCCAACCCCCCAATGGTGCCACAATATTCCAAAGCATTACCATGGTCTGGAAATCATGAATTTACACATATAAACCAAACTTGATAAAAACTATTTTCGATAATGTAAAGTTTGCAAAGTGTGCCAAGAAGGAGCAATTTTATCACTGCCCTATCAGTAAAGTGCTGTTGGAGAAAATTAAGTAGGCCAGTGACATTAAAAGATCAACCATATGTTTTGGCTCAGAATCTTTGCTCAAATCTCCATTGCTTGTTGGCAAGTTGACCCTATACATCAGCATCTGGAAGTTTGTTAGATTTTTCAAACTCTGCACATCCCAAAGTGAAGACTCCCCAGTTCCATTCGGGAATACCCATATGACTTTTCTCTGTTAGCTTTATTCTATAACCTTGAATTTATAATTAAATTCTTTACACACACAATTGAGAGAGAGAGAGAGAGAGAGAGAGAGAGATTTTGTGTGCGTGTGTTTATAGATATAAATATAGATTTATAGATAGACAAAATAGAGATAGATAGATTGATGATAGATAGATAACCTTGAATTTATAATTAAATTCTTTACACACACAATTGAGAAAGAGAGAGAGATATTGTGTGTGCGTGTGTTTATAGATATAAATATAGATTTATAGATAGACAAAATAGAGATAGATAGATGATAGATAGATAGATAGAGTGTGTGTGTATATAGATATATAAATAGATGAGAAAGAGAGAGATAGAGAAAGAGAGAGAGAGAAAGAGAGAGAGGAGAGAGAGAGAGAGAGAGAGAGAGAGAGAGAGAGATTTTTTCTGGTAGATTGATTAGGCAACACATTGCCTCTAAGTAAACATACAATCAGAATTCTCCCATGTCCCTACTTCACAGCCATTCGCACCTCTGTCACCAGCCCTTCTCATTTAGAGAGCATCCCATCTTCCTGTGCGGTGCTTTCTATTCTATTCTATTCTATTCTATTCTATTCTATTCTATTCTATTCTATTCTATTCTATTCTATTCCATTCTATTCCATTTCATTCTATTCTAGCTATTCTATTTTAGAGAAACACATTTTACAATATACCATTTAATCCTGGGCTTACCAAAATAAAGTCAAATATTTGCCCCCATCCCCCAGCTGATATCATCCTTCTCAGATCCCTTGTCATTCTGAACTTTCTATTCTAATCATACCAGGTTTACTGTAGCATGCTTGATTTGCATGTTTTCCTGTACCTACAACATACCAAAATCAGATGCAGTTCCTCTCCCATTCCTATGTTCTCAGAGTACTGTTACCACCGTAGTTCACACTGCTTTCAATGTCTTACTCCACACACTGAGGAATTCCCGTATCTACCTGATGATTTACATCCATGGCATGCATATCCATTTGTATGCTAGGTTACTCATTATCTTTATGTCATTTTATGCCTTTGTGAGGGAATGTTCCTGAAAAGAACTACACCTTCCACTGAAGACTTAGCAAGACTGTTTAATTGATAAGAACTTCAGTGACTATAGAGGTGGGAACAGGCCTGATTATAACTTTTCTTAGGTTCTTTTCAACCCTCTTGATTAGCTATTGCATTCAGACCTCTGTCTAACCTAATAATATTCGTGTTACTCACAGGTAAAACCGTTCAGAATATCTTAACAAACCAGTAGCTTCTACCTACCAAAAAGCGACGTATGTCATAAGATAGCATCTGAATCCTGCTTGAATCCATGAATTAGGGTTTCCATCATTGTATGTGACAAATGCCTTCATTTATTACCTGCTTCATTATGTTACTATGAAAACTTCACTAAACTGTAACCGGCTTGAAACATGGGATTGTGGGTAACCTAAATCTGCATTCCAGGGCTATGTCCTCTCATACTCATCTCCCAGAGTAAACTATTTCTTATCTCATTTAGGATGAGAGCTGTGTTTTGCATTGATGGTGTTTTTGGTTGGTTGGTTGGTTGGTTGGTTGGTTGGTTTTGTTTTGTTTTTTTGTTTTGTTTTTTGTTTTTTTGTCTATTTGTTTAATAATCAGCACCAGAAAGGTAATATTTTTGTTTGATTAATTAATCTATCACAATTAATTAAAGCACTCTGATATGTAGTATGTGCTAAATAAACATCTGTCTTAATAATGAAGAAATATGTGGTTGTTTGTATAAAAGAAAACAATCATAGCCACTGTAATAAAGGTCACACTGAATCCCCAATCTCTGTAGCCTGATACCTGGGAATGTGATCTTACTGGAAACAGGTTCATTGCAGAGAAACCAAATTAGTGAGCGGTTATTAAGGGTAAACCTAATCAAATTTCACTGGTGTGTCTAGAAAAAGGAAATTTGAGCATAGGCATATCCACAGTGGAGTACATTACAGGAATAAACAGCTTCAGACAGACCTTTCAATGCCGATGAAGACAGAGTGAAGCAATACAGCTGTAAGTGGAGAACCCCAGGGGCTGCCAGCAAATGACAAAAAGTCAGGAAGAGGCAAGAAAGATCCTTCCAGACCTCAGAGAGGTGACCTTGCTGACACCGAGATTCGTGACTTCAAGACACATGGACACAAAGCAAAGATCTCTTATTTCTGTTTTAAGCCCATGGTTTGTTGTATGTTCTTGTGCAGTGCTAGGGAACTGACACAGTAAGAATGCAGTAGCTCATTGCAAACAAAAGTTATGACAAAGTTATCACCAACAATTTCACTGATCTTGAGGGGCAATCTGATGCCAATTTAATTATTTTATTACTTTCCAAAAATCATTATCTAGAGACCCTTTGAATTTTTATACAAAAAATTATTTCAAATGTATTGATCCTGTTTGATAACTGTTCTTATTTTATAATTTCATAATTTATTAATTATAATTTTAATTATAAATTAAAAATTATAAAATTTACAATTTTGTAAATTACTATGTCTTCTTTTTAATCCTGTCTTTGATTATTATTTCTGCACAGTGCTATAGATATATTTTCCACTTTTTGTACAATGTGTTTATTTCCATTCACTATGATACATCCTTAAAATTACATATTTTTCACTGTATGCACTATATGTTTGTGTTACATATAAAATATATTTATATATATAGTTTATGTTATATTAACAATTAAATAATTTTAAAATTTCTTATTTACTATTCAATTGAAGCATTAAACCTAATATTTTTGCTATAAATGTTTATTTGATATTATTTCTGATGTTCATCATCTGAAAGAAGATTGATCTTTTTATACAGTCAAATAAGAACAATATGCTCTAGAATTCTAGAAAGAACTTGATGAGAACAGCCTAAGATTCAAACAAAAATGTAGAAAGAATCTCTTGTGTGCTGTATGGAAGCATCACTCTTCAATATAAAACTGATGGGTTGTTAGAAGAGACAAGAAATAGAAAGTTCTGGTAGAGAAAGGGGAGCTCTGGGCACAGGAAGAGAATCACTTCACGCTCTGAGAAGAACTTATGAAACTGAGGAAAGGTAACTAGCCATCTGGCAAATATAGTCTAGTATAAAGGGGTTGTATAAATTACAAGCTAGTTGGGGAATAAGCCAAAGCATATGGCCTAGGTGTTTATTCATACATAGTTAAGTCTCAAAGTCATTATTTCTGGGAACAAAGAGGCCAGGTGGAAAAGTTCCTGGTTATATAAGGAAATAACTAGTTGGTAGAAGTTACGTTTACTTGATCATCATACATTCTATAAACACTAAATTATCCCATTTTACCTCATAGACATATATACTTATAGTTTATTAATTAAAAATTTTTAGAAACTGGAAGTTCTATGCTTGGTTTTAAAAATTAATTAAAGCAATATATTTCCTCATTAACATCAAAATATTTAATTCAACTATTAATCTGTTCAGATTTTAATTACTAGGGCATCTCTCTAGGTTTGGAATATTTAACGGAATGTACTAAATAAAAATGCAAGTAAACTATATGCTTTTCACTTTTTCTACCATTTAAAGGTATTAAAGATTTGTATTTAATGGCACTCTGGGGTTATCTAAAAGTCTTTATTATCCTTTCGGTTCAAACTGTCAGCCCCATATCCCATCTCATTAAACTATATTTCTTGCCTTGATTATTAGTGGTTGCCAAATAGCCATAGATAAAGTCAAGCAACTAAAAAAAAAAAAAAAAAAAAAAGAGACAGTCTTCATAGATAGTTCAAAAATCATGTGTAAATCATGGGCTTGAAACATGACACCTTTTTCTCCTTCAATGTCTACTGTAGCCATTTGCATTGCATGCCTTGTCCATAAATACAATGCCATGAATATATTATTCATTATAATAACAAATCACTTTAGGATGAGCAACAAAGATAAAAAACAATTTCTAGTTTTATGACAATCCTATATGCTGTCATTAATATAGTTCTTGAGCTTATTAGCAATTAGTTGGAACATGAATTGGTAAAGAGGAGAAGACAAATTAATTCCCTTGAAGTTTGGTCTCAGTGTAAATTGATATTCCTCTGTACATCCATCTTTAGATCATTTCAAAATATATATACTTTTAAAATGAATATAGATTATATTGCCATTTTAGGTGCTTTAAGCTATTTTACAGTGCTATCTCCACTTGTGTCTATCTAGTTTGTATTATCTATCTGGTACATAGAATGACATTTTCTATTTAAATCAATATAGCCCATTCTCTTAACAAGAAATAACAATTAATGTTGTCTTTATCTCCTTGTCATTATAGATAACATTTTAATAAACATTTGTCATGCATGTCCTGCATTGAATTATATGTGCTAGTTGGTAGGCAGGATATTTATGCCCATAAAGTCAACAGCTCAGATTAGAGAAGACGTTGTCTTTCGGGATTGATGAGCTGAACCATTAAACATTCCCATAGGGGATTTATTTTTATCTTCTCCAACCTCAGAAAACTTGCTTAAGTTTTATATAAATACCTCATTCTGCTACACTTAACTCTTGGATAAAAAGTTGGTCTGTCAGGAGGAGATAAGGGGATTAAAAGTAAAGATTTAATTATTGCAATCAAATGTACAGATTCTGTAAGTATGAAGACAGAAATAATCTGGTGCTGAAAAAGAAAGGTCTCAGATTCTGCAAAGGACCTGAGAGAGCGACATTAATGAATCCTTGTATCCTAGAATTGCTCCTACCATCTTCTTCATGAAAGAAACTTCTCTGGTATGTGCTCTAAAACTGTGATGAGTGTCATAAATTTAACTGGCTGTTGGCTCTGCAATTCCTCTGCAAATAGCTCCAGCTATGAATTGTTTGCCATTGCTTTTAACCTTTCTCAGAGACCCATCTAAAATACAAGGATACTTCCAGTCTCTGTATTTATCCAAAAAAGAAACCCATATATTTTCTATACTTCCATTCTCAATTATTCTTTGGGGGTGTGATTGAAGCCACTATTTGACATCAACAGGCAGGACACATAGGATTAACTGCCCTTGTGTAGTCAACTGAAAACAAGCATTCAACTCAATTATTTAGATTGAATTTATAACCTTTTAGTTTGCCACATTAGAGGTATTTTCTACATGAGTTCAATATTGATCTCATTGAGAAAGGGGATGAGATCATTAGAAGCACTGCTTCTTTGTGGGTTCAAATTCCCAGGATTTTATATCTCCTGTGCAAGGTAAGCATGAATGTATTTGTTTTATACAAACCCAGTGATTGTTTTTTGTTTTGCTTTAGAGTATTCATAAGTGCATTGCAAGTATTTTATACAGCTCTCATTTGATTAAGGAGTTTGGGGAAAACAAGAAATTTAGTTTGATGTGTATGTTTCAAGAAATTTTCCCAATACTACTAGTTATTCCATTAAGAAAGTTGGTACCTAATTTGTCCCTAATTTTAGTTGAAGTAATTGATGCCAAGTGAGTCATAAAATAAATCTGGGTCAGTTTGAACTCCCTAGACAGGGGAACTACATACTACGGTACTGCTTCTCCAGAATTCTCTGTGAACCAAAATGAAGACGATACAATGACTAATGTATACTATTATATCTGGATTAATGTTTCAGGTCAGATGAAAAGGTCAAAAGTTAAAAGATATTTATGTACTTACCAAGTAGATTTCGTTAGGATTTGTTCAACAAATTGAGGTTGGTACTGTAGGAGTGGACCTAGATAAATAATGCAGATTAACAGTTAATTGTGATGGTTTAGTCCTTTGGTGGAGGCTAAGTGTGTGCAGGATGAACCAAGGTGAATGGATAGGGTACCATCCTTCTCACCAGCCCCTACTTCCAGGCAATTAAGCATATCCTTTCCTACACCCTTCTTTCCTCATGCCACCATTCTAGGAGACCCCCATTCTTGTATGACAGGATCCCCAGTAATCACACCTAGCAGGCAAACCTCAGATACCACATGCTCCTAAAATCCAGGGGAGAAAACAGAAACAAAGGAACAAAGAAACAAAGGAACTTTCCCACAACGACAAGATTAATATAAACACCTGGAATTCCAATCATCCCAAACCAGATGCCCAGAAGCCAGCATAAAAATGCAGTGTCATTACAAGAGTCCAGCAATCCTACTACAGAAGGCCATGACAAATGCAATACAGCTGAAGCACAGGACAAGAACTTCAAAATTAATGTTATATATATGATAAGGTATCTTAAAGGGGTTATAAATAAGTCCATTAATGAAACCTATGAAAACACAGAGTGGAATAAAATGAAAACTGTTCAAAACATGAAAAAAGAAATGAATCAATAGAAAATATTTTTTGGGGGACGTATATAGTGTATATGTATATATATGTGCTTATGATATATATATATATATATATATATATGTACATGATATCTAAGGATATGATGCCTATGTCTATGATGTCTATGTATATGATGTGTATATGTATATATGATGTATATACATATGTAGGTATATATGTATATATGTGATATATATGCATATGTATGTATATTACATATTCATATTATATATGTACATGTGTGTGCATATGCATACATATGTGTGTATGTGTGTTTATGTATATTATGTATATGTGTATATATGTATATATGTATATACGTGTATATCTATATGTGTATATATTATATTATATTTATATTAGTATATGTGTATATGCATATTATATGTGTATGTATAATATATTATATCATATCATATCATATTATATTGGAATGTCTTACAGGCTGCAGCCCAACTAATACAAATAATGGCTTGTTGTGAATGGAACGTTCTAGAATCTAAAACTTGCTCAGTCCCACAGACTGGGTATTTCAGCTAATCTTTTGTATAAACTGGAATCTTGAAGAAGTAGACTCCAATGTCAGTCAAGGAATGGATGTGCTAGTAAAATAAGGGCAATTAGGCAATGAACAAAATCTTTCTTTTTCTTCCATTGTCCTTATATAGACTTCTAGCAGAAGGTGTAGCCCAGATTAAAGGTGCACAGATTAAAGGTGTGCCTTCCCACCTCAAGATCTGGATTAAAGGCCTGTGTCATCCTGCCTCAATATGTAGATCAAAAACCTGGGTCTTCCAGCTTCAAGATCCAGACCAAAGGCATGGTGAGTTCCTGCATTAAGATCTGGATCACAGACATGCCCTCCATTTCTGGCTTGTAGTTTGTTCCAAATACAGCCAAGTTGACAATCAGGAATAGCCATAACAAATAGAAATAACAAAGATAACAAAATGAGGTCAAAGGCTCAGAAAATATGTTCAACAAAATCATAAAAGAAAAATTACTTAACCTAAAGAAGGAAATGCCTACCAAAGAATGAGAAGCATACAGAACACCACATAGACTGGACCAGGAAGGAATTCCCCTTTGCACTTAATGATCAAACACTAAGCATACATGACAACAACAAAAAAGAATATTAAAGGCTTCAAGGAAAAAATACCAAGCAATATATAAAGGCAGACATATTAGAATAAGAACTGACTTCTCAATGAAGACTTTCAAATCTGAAAAGGCCTTGATAAATGTCTTATAAACTCAAAGGAACCACAGATGTCAGCCCAGAATGTTATATCTAGCAAACTTTCAATTACAATAGATGGATAAGTAAAGACATGCAAGGATAAACCCAAATTGAAACTATCTCTATCTCAAATCTAGCTCTACAGAAGATGCTACAAAGGAAACTCCACCAACCTGTAGAGATTAACCACACCCAGTAAACCAGAAGGAATAATCTCAGACCAGCAAATCAAAAGAGATGATGAGAATCCACACTTTAATAAAAAAGTAATGGGAACCAATAAACACAGTCTATGGATAATTCTTAATGCCAACGTTCTCATTTCCCTGATTAAAACAACAACTACTACTACTATAACAACTACAACAAAACAGATTGGATATGAAAACAGGATTCATCCTCTGTACAATGAAGGAATATACCTTAACATCAAGGGTAGGTATCATCTCTGGATAAAAGAATAGAGAAAGATACTCCAAGCAAATGGACCCCCCCAAAAAAAACATTCCAATGTAGCTGCTGGTATCAGAACCCCCAAACCCATGACATCATATAGAACCCGCATACCTGGTGCCAAGACAACAGCCACCATATTCCCAGAATCCTCTTGGCTCACCTCCCACCTTTACCCATGATTATATCATCGTCAATATATAAAGAAAGCCCCCCTGCTCCCATCTCTCTTTCTATCTCTTCTCCCCTTCTTTTTCTGATGCCACCTTGCCCTGTCTCTCTCAATAAACCTCACATGGAACTGTTTGGCCTGGAATGGTCCTTCTGAAGCCGTGAGATGATCAAGTTCATATCAGTAGCCATTTAATATCTGACAAAAAAAATACTTCAAACAAAAACTAATAAGAATAGACGGGGAAGGACACTTACCTTTACCAGTTTAGAAGATAGAAAGATTTGCCATGCCCATGGATCTATCTATAGGATAAATAGAGTAAAACACCCCTTTCCTACCGAAAGCAATCTATAGATTTAATGCAACCCCCAATAAGATTTAAAGACATTTTTTTACAAAAATTGAAAGGACAATATTCAGCTTGATATGTAAACACACACATGAACATACACACACACACACATACAAACAAACAAAGCAGGATAGATAAAACAATCCTAAATAATAAAAGAACTGCTCATCTAATCTCAGATTATACAACAGTGCTACAGTAATGAACACTGCACAGAAGATGCAGACATAAATCCAAACAGCTAAGTGGATGCACCCATCCATACTTATGGGCCAAGGTTACCTGTTATGGCCACAAGGAATTAAATCAGGCTAGCTTGAGGGAGGGCATAACATAACTGAGGCTGCAACAATTTTATTGAGAGAAATCAGATTTTTCATACCTTTTTCAGAAACAAAATAGAATGGCAATTACCATGATCAATACAGTTGTCATTGCCAGGATACAAGGATCTTTTCAAGTTATACAGGGCATACAAGACTAATGTCTAAGGCCAATTGTCCTGTCAAGCTTCCATGATTCCTTGACTAGTAAAGGGATATGCAGAGAAATACAAAGCAGCCTGAGTGTTTCACTGCCTGGGAGAATACATAAGTCTCTCAGGAACAGGAAGACACATAGTGCCCCAGGAGCCATGGACTATAACAGGAAAAAAAAAATCAATGATGCATGCCTCTCAAGGAAGCAAAGTCAGACAAACCCATGCTTCCCTGACCCTATGGACACCTGATTTTTGATACAGAAGCCAAAAATACATGAGATTCACACAGCATCTTCAACAAATGGTGTGAATGAAACTGAATGGATGCATGCAGAAGAATCCGAAGATCCAAAACTCATCATCCTGCACAAAACTCAACTTCAGAAGGATCAATGGCTTCAACATATACCAGATACACAGAACTTGATAGAAGAGAAAGTAGGGGATAACCCTGAACTCATTGGCATAGGAAAAGATTTTTCTAAGAAGAACACATTTTAGCTCAGGCACTGAAAACAAAGTTGAAAAGCTTATGTATAACAAAGGACCAACCAACAGGCTACAGAATTGTAAAGTATTTTGCCAGCTACACATCCATAGAGGACTAATACATAAAATAAAGAAAGAACCAAGAAAAAAACTGAGCATCAAAAAAGAAAATAAAAACAAACGACATCAACAACAAACCCTCAAAAAATGCAATTAAAAAAAAATAAATGATGTAAAGATCTAAACAGAATTCTCAAAAGAAATCATGATGGAGGGCCACAGGCCTCATCCGGCCGGATCAGCTCCAGGGTAGTGGGAGCGCAGGGTTGCCTGACACCCGCCAGCTACCCACGACCCCCTCCGCAGGATTTTGGGACTGCTGGTGAGTGGAACACAGCTTCTGCTCCAATCCAATTGCGCGGGACCTGAGACTGCATTAGTTAGGGAAGCAGAAACCGGCCTGAGTAGGGCCACAGGCCTCATCCGGCCGGATCAGCTCCAGGGTAGCGGGAGCGCAGGGTTGCCTGACACCCGCCAGCTACCCACGACCCCCGCCGCAGGATTTTGGGACTGCTGGTGAGTGGAACACAGCTTCTGCTCCAATCCAATTGCGCGGGACCTGAGACTGCATTAGTTAGGGAAGCAGAAACCGGCCTGAGTAGGGCCACAGGCCTCATCCAGCCGGATCAGCGCCGGGGTAGAGGGAGCGCAGGGTTGCCTGACACCCGCCAGCTACCCACGACCCCCGCCGCAGGATTTTGGGACTGCTGGTGAGTGGAACACAGCTTCTGCTCCAATCCAATTGCGCGGGACCTGAGACTGCATTAGTTAGGGAAGCAGAAACCGGCCTGAGTAGGGCCACAGGCCTCATCCGGCCGGATCAGCTCCAGGGTAGCGGGAGCGCAGGGTTGCCTGACACCCGCCAGCTACCCACGACCCCCGCCGCAGGATTTTGGGACTGCTGGTGAGTGGAACACAGCTTCTGCTCCAATCCAATTGCGCGGGACCTGAGACTGCATTAGTTAGGGAAGCAGAAACCGGCCTGAGTAGGGCCACAGGCCTCATCCGGCCGGATCAGCTCCAGGGTAGCGGGAGCGCAGGGTTGCCTGACACCCGCCAGCTACCCACGACCCCCGCCGCAGGATTTTGGGACTGCTGGTGAGTGGAACACAGCTTCTGCTCCAATCCAATTGCGCGGGACCTGAGACTGCATTAGTTAGGGAAGCAGAAACCGGCCTGAGTAGGGCCACAGGCCTCATCCGGCCGGATCAGCGCCGGGGTAGCGGGAGCGCAGGGTTGCCTGACACCCGCCAGCTACCCACGACCCCCGCCGCAGGATTTTGGGACTGCTGGTGAGTGGAACACAGCTTCTGCTCCAATCCAATTGCGCGGGACCTGAGACTGCATTAGTTAGGGAAGCAGAAACCGGCCTGAGTAGGGCCACAGGCCTCATCCGGCCGGATCAGCGCCGGGGTAGCGGGAGCGCAGGGTTGCCTGACACCCGCCAGCTACCCACGACCCCCGCCGCAGGATTTTGGGACTGCTGGTGAGTGGAACACAGCTTCTGCTCCAATCCAATTGCGCGGGACCTGAGACTGCATTAGTTAGGGAAGCAGAAACCGGCCTGAGTAGGGCCACAGGCCTCATCCTGCCGGATCAGCGCCGGGGTAGCAGGAGCGCAGGGTTGCCTGACACCTGCCAGCTACCCACGACCCCCGCCACAGGATTTTGGGACTTTTGGTGAGTGGAACACAGCTTCTGTTCCAGTCCAATCACACGGGACCTGAGACTGCTCTGGTTGGGGAGAGAGAAATCCGGCCTACATAGGACCACAACCCTCTTCCGGTCAGAAAAGCACCAGGGCAGCTGGGGCGCAGGGTCGGCTGACACTCACCAGCTACCCACAACACCCACCACAGGATCTTAAGACTTCTGGAGAGTGGAACACAGCTTCTGCTCCAATCCAATTGCACGCGGGACCAGAGACTGCATTAGTTAGGGAAGCAGAAAAACGGCCTGTGTAGGACCACAGGCCTCTTCCGGCTGGACCAGCACCGGGGTACCTTCAGCTACCCACGACCCCAGCCGCAGGATTTAGAGACTGCTGGTGAGTGGAACACAGCATCTGCTCCAATCTTTAAACAGTGACAACGATAACAACTAACCCCAGAGATTACCAGATGGCGAAAGGTAAACGTAATAATCTTACTAACAGAAACCAAGACCACTCACCATCATCAGAACCCAGCACCCCCACTTCGCCCAGTCCAGGGCACCCCAACACACCGGAAAAGCTAGACACGGATTTAAAAGCATATCTCCTGATGATGATAGAGAACTTCAAGAAGGACTTTAATAACACACTTAAAGAAATGCAGGAGAACACTGCTAAACAGGCAGAAGACAATGAAGAGAAAGCACAAAAATCCCTTAAAGAATTGCAGGAGAACACTGCTAAAGAGTTACAAATCCTTAAAGAAAAACACGATAACATAATCAAACAGGTAGAAGTCCTTACAGAAAAACAGGAAAACACATCCAAACAGATGATGGAAATGAACAAAACCATACTAGACCTAAAAAGGGAAGTAGACACAATAAAGAAAACCCAAAATGAGGCAACACTGGAGATAGAAACCCTAGGAAAGAAATCTGGAACCATAGATACGAGCATCAGCAACAGAATACAAGAGATGGAAGAGAGAATCTCAGGTGCAGAAGATTCCATAGAGAACATCAGCACAACAATCAAGGAAAATGTAAAATGCAAAAAGATCCTAACTCAAAACATCCAAGAAATACAGGACGCAATGAGAAGACCAAACCTACGGATAATAGGAGTGGATGAGAATGAAGATTTTCAACTCAAAGGACCAGCAAACATCTTCAACAAAATTATAGAAGAAAACTTCCCAAATCTAAAGAAAGAGATGCCCATGAACATACAAGAAGCCTACAGAACTCCAAATAGACTGGACCAGAAAAGAAACACCTCCCGACACATAATAATCAGAGCAACAAATGCTCTAAATAAAGATAGAATACTAAAAGCAGTAAGAGAAAAAGGCCAAGTAACATATAAAGGCAAGCCTATCAGAATTACACCAGATTTTTCACCAGAGACTATGAAAGCCAGAAGATCCTGGACGGATGTTATACAGACACTAAAAGAACACAAATTCCAGCCCAGGCTACTATACCCAGCCAAACTCTCAATTAACATAGATGGAGAAACCAAAGTATTCCACGACAAAACCAAATTCACACATTATCTCTCCATGAATCCAGCCCTTCAAAGGATAATAACAGAAAAAAACCAATACAAGGACAGGAACCACGCCCTAGAAACAACAAGAAGGTAATCCCTCAACAAACCTAAAAGAAGACAGCCACAAGAACAAAATGCCAACTTTAACAACAAAAATAACAGAAAACAACAATTACTTTTCCTTAATATCTCTTAATATCAATGGACTCAACTCCCCGATAAAAAGACATAGACTAACAAACTGGCTACACAAACAAGACCCAACATTTTGCTGCTTACAGGAAACTCATCTCAGAGAAAAGGATAGACACTACCTCAGAATGAAAGGCTGGAAAACAATTTTCCAAGCAAATGGCATGAAGAAACAAGCTGGAGTAGCCATTCTAATATCTGATAAGATTGACTTCCAACCCAAAGTCATTAAAAAAGACAGGGAGGGACACTTCATACTCATCAAAGGTAAAATCCTCCAAGAGGAACTATCAATCCTGAATATCTATGCTCCAAATACAAAGGCAGCCACATTCATTAAAGAAACTTTAGTAAAGCTCAAAGCACACATTGCACCTCATACAATAATAGTGGGAGACTTCAACACACCACTTTCACCAATGGACAGATCATGGAAACAGAAACTAAACAGGGACACAGTGAAACTAAGACAAATTATGAACCAAATGGATCTGGCAGATATCTACAGAACATTCTATCCTAAAACAAAAGGATATACCTTTTTCTCAGCACCTCATGGTACCTTCTCCAAAATTGACCACATAATTGGTCACAAAGCAGGCCTCAACAGATATAAAAATATTGAAATTGTCCCATGCATCCTATCAGATCACCATGGACTAAGGCTGATCTTCAATAACAAAATAAATAATAGAAAGCCAACCTTCACGTGGAAACTGAACAACATTCTTCTCAATGATACCTTGGTCAAGGAAGGAATAAAGAAAGAAATTAAGGACTTTTTAGAGTTCAATGAAAATGAAGCCACAACATACCCAAACTTATGGGACGCAATGAAAGCATTTCTAAGAGGAAAACTCATAGCTATGAGTGCCTCCAAAAGGAAACTAGAGAGAGCACACATTAGCAGCTTGACAACACACCTAAAAGCACTAGAACAAAAGGAAGCAAATTCACCCAAGAGGAGTAGACGGCAGGAAATAATCAAACTCAGGGGTGAAATCAACCAAGTGGAAACAAGAAAAACTATTCAAAGAATCAACCAATCAAGGAGCTGGTTCTTTGAGAAAATCAACAAGATAGATAAACCCTTAGCCAGACTCACTAGAGGGCACAGGGAAAGCATCCTAATTAACAAAATCAGAAATGAAAAAGGAGACATAACAACAGATCCTGAAGACATCCAAAACACCATCAGATCCTTCTACCAAAGGCTATACTCAACAAAACTGGAGAACCTGGATGAAATGGAGAAGTTCCTAGACAGATACCAGGTACCAAAGTTGAATCAAGATCAGGTTAATGATCTAAACAGCCCTATATCCCCCAAAGAAATAGAAGTAGTCATTAATAGTCTCCCAACTAAAAAAAGCCCAGGACCAGATGGGTTTAGTGCAGAGTTCTATCAGACCTTCAAAGAAGATCTAATCCCAGTTCTTCACAAACTATTCCACAAAATAGAAACAGAAGGTACTCTACCCAACTCATTCTATGAAGCCACAATTACTCTGATACCTAAACCACAAAAAGACCCAACAAAGATAGAAAACTTCAGACCAATATCCCTTATGAATATTGATGCAAAAATCCTCAATAAAGTTCTTGCTAACCGAATCCAAGAACACATCAAAACAATCATCCATCCTGACCAAGTAGGTTTCATCCCAGGAATGCAGGGATGGTTCAATATACGGAAATCTATCAACGTAATCCAGTATATAAACAAACTCAAAGACAAAAACCACATGGTCATCTCGTTAGATGCGGAAAAAGCATTTGACAAGATCCAACACCCATTCATGATAAAAGTCTTGGAAAGATCAGGAATTCAAGGCCCATACCTAAACATGATAAAAGCAATCTACAGCAAACCAGTAGCCAACATCAAAGTAAATGGTGAGAAGCTTGAAGCAATCCCTCTAAAATCAGGGACTAGACAAGGCTGTCCACTTTCTCCATACCTATTCAACATTGTACTTGAAGTCCTAGCCAGAGCAATTCGACAACAAAAGGAGATCAAAGGGATACAAATTGGAAAAGATGAAGTCAAAATATCACTTTTTGCAGATGATATGATAGTATATATAAGTGACCCTAAAAATTCCACCAGAGAACTCCTAAGCCTGATAAACAGCTTCGGTGAAGTAGCTGGATATAAAATTAACTCAAACAAATCAATGGCCTTTCTCTACACAAAGAATAAACAGGCTGAGAAAGAAATTAGGGAAACAACACCCTTCTCAATAGTCACAAATAATATAAAATATCTTGGCGTGACTCTAACTAAGGAAGTGAAAGATCTGTATAATAAAAACTTCAAGTCTCTGAAGAAAGAAATTATAGAAGATCTCAGAAGATGGAAAGATCTCCCATGCTCATGGATTGGCAGGATCAACATTGTAAAAATGGCTATCTTGCCAAAAGCAATCTACAGATTCAATGCAATCCCCATCAAAATTCCAAATCAATTCTTCAACGAATTAGAAAGTGCAATCTGCAAATTCATCTGGAATAACAAAAAACCTAGGATAGCAAAAACTCTTCTCAAGGATAAAAGAACCTCTGGTGGAATCACCATGCCGGACCTAAAGCTCTATTACAGAGCAATTGTGATAAAAACTGCATGGTACTGGTATAGTGACAGACAAATAGACCAATGGAATAGAATTGAAGACCCAGAAATGAACCCACACACCTATGGTCACTTGATCTTCGACAAGGGAGCTAAAAACATCCAGTGGAAGAAAGACAGCATTTTCAACAAATGGTGCTGGCACAACTGGTTGTTAACATGTAGAAGAATGCGAATCGATCCATTCCTATCTCCTTGTACTAAGGTCAAGTCTAAATGGATCAAGGAACTTCACATAAAACCAGAGACACTGAAACTTATAGAGGAGAAAGTGGGGAAAAGCCTTGAAGATATGGGCACAGGGGAAAAATTCCTGAATAGAACAGTAATGGCTTGTGCTGTAAGATCGAGAATTGACAAGTGGGACCTCATGAAACTACAAAGCTTCTGCAAGGCTAAAGACACCATCAATAAGACAAAAAAACCACCAACAGATTGGGAAAGGATCTTCACCTATCCTAAATCAGATAAGGGACTAATATCCAATATATATAAAGAACTCAAGAAGGTGGACTCCAGAAAGTCAAATAACCCCATTAAAAAATGGGGCTCAGAACTGAACAAAGAATTCTCACCTGAGGAATACCGAATGGCAGAGAAGCACCTGAAAAAATGTTCAACATCCTTAATCATCAGGGAAATGCAAATCAAAACAACCCTGAGATTCCACCTCACACCAGTCAGAATGGCTAAGATCAAAAATTCAGGTGACAGCAGATGCTGGCGAGGATGTGGAGAAAGAGGAACACTCCTCCATTGTTGGTGGGATTGCAAGCTTGTACAACCACTCTGGAAATCAGTCTGGCGGTTCCTCAGAAAATTGGACATAGTACTACCGGAGGATCCAGCAATACCTCTCCTGGGTATATATCCAGAAGATGTCCCAACCGGTAAAAAGGACACATGCTCCACTATGTTCATAGCAGCCCTATTTATAATAGCCAGAAGCTGGAAAGAACCCAGATGTCCCTCAACAGAGGAATGGATACAGAAATTATGGTACATTTACACAATGGAGTACTACTCAGCTATTAAAAAGAATGAATTTATGAAATTCCTAGCCAAATGGATGGACCTGGAGGGCATCATCTTGAGTGAAGTAACACAATCACAAAAGAACTCACACAATATGTATTCATTGATAAGTGGATATTAGCCCAAAACTTAGGATACCCAAGATTAAGATACAATTTGATAAACGCATGAAACTCAAGAAGAATGAAGACCAAAGTGTGGACACTGTGCACCTTCTTAGAATTGGGAACAAAACACCCAGGGAAGGAGTTACAGAGACAAAGTTCGTAGCTGGGATGAAAGGATGGACCATTTAGAGACTGCCGTATCCAGGGATCCGTCCCATAATCAGCTTCTAAACGCTGACACCATTGCATACACTAGCAAGGTTTTGCTGAAACGAACCAAATATAGCTGTCTCTTGTGAGACGATGCCGGGGCCTAGCAAACACAGGAGTGGATGTTCACAGTCAGCTATTGGATGTATCACAGGGCTCCCAATGGAGAAGCTAGAGAAAGTACCTAAGGAGCTAAAGGGATCTGCAACCCTATTGTTGGAACAACATGATGTACTAACCAGAACCCTGGAGCTCTTGTCTCTAGCTGCATATGTATCGAAAGATGGCCTAGTCGGCCATCAATGGAAAGAGAGGCCCATTGGACTTGCAAACTTTATATGCCCCAATATAGGGGAATGCCAGGGCCAAAAGAATGGGAATGGGTGGGTAGGGAAGTGGGGGGCGCTATGGGGGACTTTTGGGATAGTATTGGAAATGTAATTGAGGAAAATATGTAATAAAAATATAAAAAAAAAAAAAAAAAAAAAAGAAATCATGATGCCTCCATTGTAGGGGAATGCCAAAGCTGGGAGGCAGGAGTGGGTGGTTGGGGAAGCACCCTCATAGAAAGAGGGGAGGGGGAGTGGAATAGATGGGTTCAGAGGGGGCTGGGGAAAGGGATAACATTTGAAATGTAAATAAAGAAAATATCCAATAATTAAAAGAAAAAAAAAAGAGAATTCTCAAAAGAGTAAACAGAAGTGGCTGAGACACACCTAAAGAAGTGGTCAACACCTTTAGTCATCAGGGAAATGAAAATCAAAACAAGTTTGAGATTTCATCTTACACCAGTCAGAAAAGCCAAGATAAATAAAACAAATAGCAGCTCATGACAGAAATGATGTACAATAAGCAGAATATTTACTCATTGATGGTTGGAGTACAAACTTGTACAGCCACTATAGAAATAATTGTGTATGTTCCTCAGGAAAATGGAAAGATATCTACAATAAGATCCAGCTATACCATTCTGGGGGTGTATACCCAAAAAAACCTACATCCTACTACAGAGATATTTGTCCAATCCTGTTTATTGCTGCTCTACTCATAATATCCAGAAATTGGAAACAGTCTAGATGTCTATTAGTGGATGAATAGATAAAGAAAATGTGTTACATATAAATAAATGAATATTTCTCAAATGTTAAAAAATGAAATTGCAGATAAAAGATTGAACTAGAAAAATATCTGAATGAGGTTACCCAGATCTCAAAATACAAATATGTGTTTCTAAATATATATATACATATATGTGTGTGTATATATACACATATATTTGAATATATATGTATGTGTATATATATATATATACATATATATATATACACACATATGCATATATATGCTGATGTTAGCTATCAAGTCTCTGATAAGCAGCTTACAATTCATATTACCACAGAGGTTATATGTATGAAATGAGGAACTACAGGGGAGGATTAGATCACTCCAGGAAGGTGAAATAGAATAGATCATTATGGATAGAATGGAGTATAAGTGGAAGAGAAGGATCATGGGAAAGGGAGGAGAGGAAAACAAAGGTGAGGGGAGATTATGAGAGGTACTGCTAAGACTAATGGCCAATGGAAGGAGTATATGAAAGCCTAATACAGTAGAAGCATGTTAAAACACATACATATATGAAGGATCATATGGGATCACCAAGGAAGGATCATATGGAAACACCAAATAACATGGATTCGGAGTCCCAGCTAGACATTTCTTTTTTTTGTCAAATAAAGACTCCAGTTCTGAGAATGAGTTATATTTAACTGTATTGTTGACCAAAGGGACCCAGTGAGAAGCCCCAAATGAAGCAAATTATTGTCAAGACAATCAATGGCATTCTAAATATGGATCTGAAGACCTTACTGCTGAAGATAACACCTGCATAACTCACTATACATGGAGAGATCAGGCTGGTGCATATCTAGAGCCTTCACCTCTACTGACTAGTGCTTACTGAACTGTAAGGTACTCTGAATACTACCAAAGTATAAATTTAAAGGCCAAACCATACACAAACATATCCAATAGTGTCACAAAGCATATGGGACTAACATACAAATATTTGATTGGACTTAAGGCTCACTCCTTGAGATGGAACCCATCAACAATACCACATGCATTGGCCAAGGGCCTGAAACGAGATAAGCCACAGGCCTGTGGGAAAGTCAAATACCATTATTCTACTAAAGAAATGAAGCAACAAAATGACCTCTATTGACATTCTTCTAATCTCATAGATCAGGATGTCTTGCTCAGCCATCTTCAGAGAAGCTGCCCCATGTAATAGATGAGAGCATCACAGCTGAGCAATGTGCAAAGAATGAGAGACCTTGGAACACTCAGTCCCAAATTAATTGTCTCCATCATTTACCTCCCTCAGGTTTCAGAGAACCCTGGTGAAGAATAGGCAGAAAGGCTGTAAGGATGAGAGCATATGGAAAAGACCAAGGAGAAAAGGATCCCTAAACAAACCAGGAATGATTTAGATACAAACTCACCAAGGCTGTAGCACCATGCACAGGGCCTACAGAAGTCTGGAACTGATACTATTCCAAAGGTGATTTTGGAGGTGGACACAAGTCCACATTCTTAGCTCAGAAGTTATAGCCACTCACAAATGAAAATTGAGTTTCTCTACATAAGTTTCACTGCATATACAAACCACTCTTAAAGCCAGGCTCCGTGACCAGCAGTAGATAAGCAATACAAAAATCAAGTCAATTGTAATTTTTAAAATAGTTTTGTTCTTTGGGGGTTCTTAGTTTTGTCTTTTTTTGCTTTGCTTTATTTTTGCCTCATTATGCTTTTCTGTTTTTGCTTCATTTATTTACCTCCTATAGGTATTTTATTTAAATATTATTTGTCCAGTTTTGTGTCTTATGCAATATTTATGTTTGTCAATACGTGTGTTTGTGTTTGTGACTGTGTCCATCTATACTAGTTCCCTTTGCTATTTCTTTGACTCTTTGTTTTCATTTTTTTCTTTCTTTTCTTTTCTTCTTTTAGATGTCTGTTTCCTAATGACTGAGAACAAGAAAGGATGTGGATTTGAGTGTGTGGGAAGTAGAAAAGATCTGGGAGCATTTGAGGATAGAGAAAACATTATCAGAATATATTGTATAATTTTTTTAAAATTATTTTCAATTTTTTAAAAGGAACAAAATGTGAACTGAAGTGATACATTAAAGAACTAGTTCTTTTAAAAGCTTACAAAATTGAGCTGGAGGTAAGGCTCGTTGTTAAGTGTCCATATTTCTGTTTCAGAGTTCCTGAGTTCAGTTCTGAGTGCACATATAACTGCCCCACAATCACCTGTGACTCCAGCTCCAGGGAATCTAACATGTTTTCTGGTCATTTTAGGCACTGTATTCATGCATACCTACCCACATTCAGATACACACATTACACATAACTTTTTAAATTAGAGGCAAGCAACATTTCAGAAGCTTTAACTGAATTAGGAAGAAAATATTCAAAAATCAAAGTTGAAAGATAAAACACTATAACTGAGAGCACAGAACCCAGCCAAGGATCATTAGAGGTTATTATAAACAACACTATACAAAGACATTAGATAAGATAAAAGAAATGGACAAATTCCTCAACTTTAATTTACCAGGCCTGAATTATAAAAACCCTGGAAATATTAATAATCAGTGATAAAATCTTGTCATTTATAAAGAATCTCCATCAAATAAAAGTTTAGGGCAAGATGACCTTCCTATTTAGCTTCAGGAAGTGTTTAAATGAGCAAGTACGAATCCTTAAATTATCTTGTTAAAGGAACAAAAGGAATGCATATAAATACATTATATAAAGACAATATTACCCTGACATAAAATCAGATAAAGCAACTTGAAGAAATCTGCAGGATTACATTCTTGATAAATCACATAAAAAATATTCATTAAAGTTCTAGCAAATATGACAATGAAAATACCATTTACCATGACTAGCTGAGATCTATAGCTGGACAAAAGGATGATTCTCTCTTTGCATATCATAAAACAGCATGTCAACCCAATGGAGAAAAAATAAAGTATGATCATCACCATATACATAGAAAAGGTATTTCATAAAATTCAATATCTTGGGATGGTGACAAAGCTGAGCTGGTAATGACACTTGCTTCCAAGCATGGTCATCTGAACTTCTGGGTTCTACCCTAAAGCCCCATATGGTGGAAAAAGAAAACTGCTAGTGTTACACTGACCTTGTAAACCATGTGTGTACTGGACAGATAGCTGATTCATATGACTTTCATTCCTAGCATGCATTATCTGTCCAGATACTTAATGCATCACCTAGTTTCATAGAAATCCTCTCTCAATTTGAAAGCCACATGGATTAGATCAAATGACTATTGACCTTCAGGCAATAAAGAGTGGAAGAGATTTCCAGCCTCTCTCACTACTCTGGACAGTGACCTCATTTTGAGCAACAGCTTTGAGAAGCTAACACCTAGAAAACAGACTCTTTGAACACTAAACTTTGCTATGTACTTGTTGTGAGGTTCTAGGTTGCCTAAGTTTAATTGTGTTAATGTCTTATGTCAGTGTCATGTCCATTACTCTTTATTTATTGAATGGCAGCCTGGTTCCTGGTCTAGCACGGGCTGGGAACCCCAGTGACCCTGAGGGACGCCAGGCATTTCAACTGGTTTCCGGAAACTAGTCTCCTGGCACGAGGCTATAGTCTTCCATAGATTTGTGGCCATCAGTCATGTAAGGGCAACACCCCAAGGCCCTCCCCAGGTAGAGGACATGACCTGTGGTCACATAGCCTCAATACTGATCTCCATTTTAATGAGGTACCTAAAGGCCTGAAGGGCTTAGCCAAATAAGCTTTTCTTCCCAGACACTCCTCCCTGCAAAAAGTATTTAACCTCAGGCCCACCCCTGAGTAGTGGGGGACAGTTTTACTGATCCACTTTCCGCAATGGCAATAAAGGCATTAAAACCATGGACTGCCTCTTTTCATCAGGATCCTCCATGGGGAGCAATGAAGCAGGCCTTCTCCTAAAGAGCCATCTTATCTCCCGCGTTCCCAGCCATGACCTCCACCAAGCTAAGCCAGTCACCCACAAGCAAAAAACGCCAACCCTGCGGGATCCAGCCAGAGTTCTCCCCCATTCTTTTTTTCCTCATCGACAGGCTAGATCCACCCTGGGGACCCTAACTTCATTTTCAGTTCTTCCTCTTCATCCAGCAATGCCTGGGTGCCCAAGAGCCTGAGAATCAGATGGCCCAGCCTCCCTGCAGTCCCAGGGACCCCCAAGCCAACTCCGGCTGTCCCTGTGCCTCAGACTGTGCTCCCCCACCACCCCTGGAGCGGTGTCCTGTGGTTCCCATGGCCTGACACCTGCCCAGTGCCTGTGTGGGACAAGCACAGTCAAATTTCCTGTGTTCCGCCTCCCTGAGCAGCCTGAACCCTGTGGCAGAGCAGAAGTGGGACCCCATTAACCCTACAACAGTGTAATGCCTTCTAAGTGACAAAGGATATCTGAATCTAAAATCCTCGGTGTATTTGGGAAACCAATTCCTGTTTTCACAGTCCTGTACCTAGAACATCTTAGAAACTGATGGAATGTTTACATGATAAGTGTTAGTCCCGCGTTATCAATACTCACCACCAATTTGCATAGAATGCACCATATAGAAATGCAATAGATTGCTATAATTATCTCACTTTTTTCCAATAATGCAAATGGAACATATTCTGTTATTCTTCTACCAGATTAAGAACTTTGCATGACCAAATAAAACAAAAAACAAAACAAAACAAAAAAACCACTGTACAACAGTACAGTTGTCTGCTGAATATTTAGTTGAAAATGTTCTATTCATTTTCCCTTTTGTTACTCTGGGAATAGGATTCAACTAGGTCTAAAATTATTTCTGAAATGGTAAAATAATTTTCTAGTAGGTTGTAATTGAAACTCTATCCTCACATATTCTTTGCCTCATACAAGTGCAACACATATGCAATATGAATAATATAGCACTACACTTTCTAGAAAACGTAAAGAGCTCATGAAGCCTGAGCTAAGGCTGGAAACCCTGGAGACCCTGAAGGGACAGTAGGTGTTTCACCTGTTACCTGGTATCAGACCACTGTCACTAGCCACAGCCTTCCATAGATTTGTGGCCATCAGTCACATAATGGCAATGCCTCAAGCCCCTCCACAGGTAGAGGGCATGACCTGTGATCACATAGCCTCACTACTGATCTCTATTTTAATGAGGTACCTAAAGGCCTGGAGGGCTTAGACAAATAAGCTTTCTTTCCTAGACACTCCTCCCTGCAAAAGGTATTTAACCTCAGGCCGGCACTGAGAATGTGGGGGGCAGTTTTACTCATCCACTTTCTGCAATGACAATGAATGCCTTAAAACCATGGACTGCCTCTTTTCATTGGGATCCACTGTAGAGAACCACAGAGAAGGCTAATCTCCTGTAGAAGGCCTCTCTGTGCTCCCAGCCATGACCACCACCAAGCCCAAACTCAAACCCACTGCTGTTGTCAATCCAAAGACTCTCCTCTCAGGAAGAGCTGGAGCACCCTTTTCCCCAAATTCAGCTCCAGGTTAGATCCAGCCTGTGGGCCCACATTCTGTTCTCAGCTATTCTGAGGCATCCAAAGGCACCTGGATGTCTGAGAGTCAGAACCAGACAGCCCTGGCCTCATTGCAGGCCCAGGGACCCCCAGAACAGATCTGGCTGTCCTGCACCTCAAACTGCACTTCTGCTACATCCACTCCAGTAGTGACAAGTGTGACAGGCCCCGAAAACCTGGGCACTGTCCCGAGGCGAAAAGTTCACAGAAACTTAGTCTCCTGGAATCATGGCATCCTATATAAAGAATGCTCCAATGTCCTTGCTTTAGTTGGTAAACAGATCTGTGTGCTTTCCCTTAATATTGCTTTATTACAAGTGCTCCTAAGGATTGATATTTTGACATATAGCTAAGTTAGATTCTAGACAGTCCTTGATCCAACCCTGGACATGAATAGCTAAATCACTGCCCTAAACAGAAATTTACTATTATTTAGGAAGAAGAAAGTTTGTGACCTTAGGAGGAACCAGAATAGATAATTAGAACTACAGATAGCTGAGTTACACCCATATACAAGTACTTACAATGGCCTAGGGGGAAGGTGGACTATACAATAGACTAGAGTAGGAACTATGGCAAGGGCATGAAGTCCTTGTCCCTGGCTTCTAAGATTAAGTGAACCTTAGGTGGAGCTGTTTTTGATCCCAGTTGTTAACATTGAATTTTATCCCAGTTGGTTCCTGCCAGTCCTTCCGTGTTTGCATTCCTCTGTTTTGTGTAAGAATCCAGTAACCCCTTTGTACCTTGACGGTGTGTCACCCAACTTCCCTATTTTCTTCTGTATAAAAAGTTTGATGCTCAATTTAACAAATTACATTCAGATTCTACACAATCTCTTCTCTTGATTCTGTTTGTCATTTATTCGCCGACTCCTTGTTCGCCTGCAACTAGAGACCCGTTCCACGCAGATAGGAGACACAAAAAGGGGATAGTCTGCGGCACACTTCCCCACCCGTGAGCTGTGTTGAGCCTAGGGGAGCTTCCCTATGGCCCAATACCAGCCCAGAAACAGAGTTGGGTAAATGCGATCACTCCTTAGGTCCCTACTCCCCAGCAGCCGTTCTCTGTGGTGCAGGAGATGTGGGACCCATAATATCCCTACATGATGCAATTTGGATTAACTTCAAAATATAAATAATCTTGTTTATTCTATAATAATCCATTGCTCAAAAGTTATTTCCTAATTAATGTAGGGAAATGCAAAGGGGTGAGTCTTTCCCTGAATCCTTAATTCAGGTTACAAGTACATCTCATGATCACAGTGGCAAGTAAACTCAGTGAGACATATAGCTACATGTAGAGTGTCTGCATTATTTATTCACTTGACTACAGTGATTAGTAATTGATACAAATGAAAACTCTGATAAAATATCCAAATATGCACACTGAATCTAAATAACAATCTTAGCTGATTTATCATATGAGAAACTTATAATCACACCTTTAATACAATGATATTTTTGGTTCAATAAACTGACCCTAGGAAAAAGCTTTTATGAAAAAATTTAAAGTCATGCTTTATAAAAAATTTTTATAGAAAAGGAAGAAATCCCATTAGAGCTAGAGTTGGGGAGGAAGGAAGGATATGAAATAGTGTATTGTTTCTAAAAATGTGGGTTGAAGAGAGTTATAGAGGGGAGGGCATCTGGAAGGAGTTGAGAGGGAGAAGATATAATGAAAGTACATTATAAATATATGAAATTCTCAAAGAATCAATAAAAACACATTGAAAAACCGATAGTTTTTATTGTCTACAGTTGTAAGAACAGAAATATATTATTGTGAAATACCCTTTACTTCAATAATTAGTCTATAGAAACCAGAGTGTGTGTACAAAACATAACCATGACTTAGCTATTATGCCACAAAAAGAAATTTAAAAAACAGTCAAATAGGTTTCTTGGAATTTACTAACTATTCATATGAGAGAAAAGTAGTTTTTTTTTTTTTTTGTCATATTTGTAATAGCTTTAGCTAAGCATTCTCTAGGCCTATTCTTTCTCAGCCTTCAGTGACCATTATCCTTCCAACTTCTATGACTTCAGCTGTTTAGATTGCACATGAGCATGAATTCATGTAACTATTTCTTGTGTTGCGTTGTATAAATGGGATGATACACAATAAAGTATTATTCACTTCAAAACATAGACTAGAGGGCTTGAGATGTTTGCAATGAGAAACAATGACAACATCTTAAGGTAGTGCTACACTAATCACCAGATTTAATCATTACAAAACTTATATTTGCTTGAAAACATTCTACTACGTCTCCTAACTTGTGAATTTGTTAAGTCTAAAAGACAAAATAAAGGAAAACAATGTTTTGCCTTCAGATAGGCAGAAGATCCTATGTAAGGTTATCAAAAAATTAAATATTAAGTGTCTGCAATGATCACAAATCAAATGCCATCAGCTCTTTTCACAGTCAGTTTGAGGTAATTTCTGTAGTAAAATAATTTTTAATTATATCAAGGAGTCTATTCTCAAGTTAATATTGTTTTAATGTGCCCAAGATTCTTTAAGAACTACTGTTAACTCTATCACTTTCACAGATTCATCTTGGTATTAAAGTAATCTTTGATGTATTGAGCTATTTAGCTTTCCAGGATAGAGGAATCATGTCTCTTGAGAAACCTTTATTTAGTATCATTTATTGATAAGATTTTCTTTTAAAAAAATCCACTCTTCTTTAACATTATCCTTAGAAATGCACAAGAATTTCCTATTCTTCTATGTCATTTTCATATGTAATTTGGATTAAATATTCATTTCATGCTCAAAATTTAATCATAAAATAAGAAAATATGATGTGGAATAATATTACAAAAACATGTAATTAAATTAAAATGAAAGTAAATAAAACAGAGAACATATATTTCAAAGCAGCAGGAGACAATTTTTTCTTAATTCTTTCTGTTTTATTCATTTAGTACCTGCAGTCCTTAGAATCAAAGACAGCCCATCAGGATACCAGTTTTTCTTCAATTAGATAACTAAAGTTGGACAGAAAACTATCCACAGATAGTTTTGGGAAGTAAACTACCCAAATGTACTTCGGAAGTAAACTATCAGATGTACTTGGGAAGAAATATCAAGCTATATCAGACTGAAATGAAATTCAACAGAAACGGATGAAAAAAATATTCTTATTTTAGGGTTATTGGGTCCCCGAGTCTGCTCCACAGCAGGACATGGCCACTCAGGGAGTCAGGACACAGGAAGTTGACCCCATGTTTACCACATGCTGTGGCAGGATGTGAACTGTAGAGAAGCCCAGGATACCACTCAGGGGTAGGGGAATGCAGTATGAGGTGCAGGACAGCCAGAGTTGGTTTGGGGGTCTCTGGCCCTGGGAAGAGGCCAGGCCCATCTGGTTCTCAGATTCTCTTATATCCAGGCACCACTGGATATTGCGGAAGAGCTGAGAACAGATGGGGTCCTATGGGTTGGATCTAGCCTGGGGGCAGAGGGAAAAACTGGGGTGCTCTGCTGGAGAGTCTTTGACTTGAAGTGGCAGTGGGCTTGAGTTTGGGCTTAGTGGTGGTCATGCCTGGGAGTACAGAGAGGCCTTCTACAGGAGGTTAAGCAGGGGCTCTATAGGTAAAGGCCTTCTCTGTGGCTCTCCACAGCAGATCCCAATGAAAAGAGGCAGTCCATGGTTTTAATGCATTTGTTGGCATGAAGGAAAGTGAATGAGTACAATTGTGATAAAAAACTGCATAGTACTGGTATAGTGACAGACAAGTAGACCAATGGAATAGAATTGAAGACCCAGAAATGAAGCCACACACCTATGGTCACTTGATCTTCGACAAGGGAGCTAAAACCATCCAGTGGAAGAAAGACAGCATTTTCAACAAATGGTGCTGGCACAACTGGTTGTTATCATGTAGAAGAATGGGAATCGATTGATTCCTATCTCCTTGTACTAAGGTCAAATCTAAGTGGATCAAGGAACTTCACATAAAACCAGAGACACTGAAACTTATAGAGGAGAAAGTGGGGAAAAGCCTGAAGATATGGGCACAGGGGAAAGATTCCTGAATAGAACAGCAATGGCTTGTGCTGTTGAAAGACTCCGAAAGGAGCCCCTCGCTCAGGCCTCAGGACAATAGCGGACACCCAAGAACTCATGACAGACCGAGCTTGTTGCAAACCACATGAGGCTTTATTCGGAGAAAGCCAGAGCTCTGGGGACGACTCATATCCCACGCAGGGGTAGAGGAGTCGACCTCGAGGGGAAAGAGGTCCCACTTTTTATAGGCCCTCGGGGGGGGGGAGGAGAAGGGGGAGAGTAGGGGATTTCCAGATCTAAACAATGTCTATTCTCAAGAAATGGGTATGGGAGGGGTACAAAGAAAGAGTCTAATGAAGGTGCAGCAATGGGCACACACCTGGTCAGAACATTGGCAGACACACAGGTTCAAGGAGTGGCCAGAGCATTGTGCACCTCTATTTTTCTAAACCAGTGAAGCTAATTCTGCTAACACTGATGTCTATCTTGCCAATTTCAGGGCTTCTGTGTCCTTTTACATTCTTCCAGGATCTTTCACTGTAAGATCGAGAATTGAAAAATGGGACCTCATGAAACTGCAAAGCTTCTGCAAGGCAAAAGACACTGTCAATAAGACAAAAAGACCACCAACAGATTGTGAAAGGATCTTTACCTATCCTAAATCAGATAAGGGACTAATATCCAATATATATAAGGAACTCAAGAAGGTGGACTCCAGAAAGTCAATTAACCCCATTAAAAAATGGGGCTCAGAACTGAACAAAGAATTCTCACCTGAGGAATACCGAATGGCAGAGAAGCACCTGAAAAAATGTTCAACATCCTTAATCATCAGGGAAATGCAAATCAAAACAACACTGAGATTCCACCACACACCAGTCAGAATGGCTAAGATCAAAAATTCAGGTGACAGCAGATGCTGGCGAGGATGTGGAGAAAGAGGAACACTCCTCCATTGTTGGTGGGATTGCCAGCTTGTACAACCACTCTGGAAATCAGTCTGGCGGTTCCTCAGAAAATTGGACATAGTACTACCGGAGGATCCAGCAATACCTCTCCTGGGCATATATCCAGAAGATGTCCCAACCGGTAAAAAGGACACATGCTCTACTATGTTCATAGCAGCCCTATTTATAATAGCCAGAAGCTGGAAACAACCCAGATGTCCCTCAACAGAGGAATGGATACAAAAATTATGGTACATTTACACAATGGAGTACTACTCAGCTATTAAAAAGAATGAATTTATGAAATTCCTAGCCAAATGGATGGACCTGGAGGGCATCATCTTGAGTGAAGTAACACAATCACAAAAGAACTCACACAATATGTATTCACTGATAAGTGGATATTAGCCCAAAACTTAGGATACCCAAGATATAAGATACAATTTGCTAAACGCATGAAACTCAAGAAGAATGAAGACCAAAGTGTGGACACTGTGCCCCTTCTTAGAATTGGGAACAAAACACCCAGGGAAGGAGTTACAGAGACAAAGTTCGTAGCTGTGATGAAAGGATGGACCATTTAGAGACTGCCGTATCCAGGGATCCATCCCATAATCAGCTTCTAAACGCTGACACCATTGCATACACTAGCAAGATTTTGCTGAAAGGACCCAGATATAGCTGTCTCTTGTGAGACTATTCCGGGGCCTAGCAAACACAGAAGTAGATGCTCACAGTCAGCTATTGGATGTATCACAGGGCTCCCAATGGAGGAGCTAGAGAAAGCACCCAAGGAACTAAAGGGTTCTGCAACCCTATAGGTGGAACAACATTATGAACTAACCAGTACCTGGGAGCTCTTGTCTCTAGCTGCATATGAAAAGATGGCCTAGTCGGCCATCACTGGAAAGAGAGGCCCGTTGGACATGGAAACTTTATATGCCCCAGTACAGGGGAACGCCAGGGCCAAAAAAATGGGAATGGGTGGGTAGGAAAGTGGGGGGGGAGGATTGAGAAAAATTCATAACAAAAAAAATATTAAAAAAAAACAAAAAACAAAAAACCAAAAAACGGTACCACACTTCTCAGGGCAGGCCTGAAGTTAAATACCTTTTGCAGGGAGAAATGTCTGGGAAGCGAACTTACTGGCTAAGCCCTCCAGGCCTTTAGGTACCTCATTAAAATGGAGGTGTATCTTGAGCCTACCTGACCACAGCTCACATCTTTTACATGTGGAGGGGCTTGGGGCATTGCCCTTATATGACTGATGGCTACACATCTATTGGGGGTGGGAGGGCAGCTATGGCTATTGACAGGGCCTGGTACCTGGGAGCAGGTAAAACTCCTATCATCCCTTCAGGATCTCTGTGTTTTCTAGCCTTAGCTTAACTGGGAACCAAGCTTCCTTTTAAGGTCCTACAGCATCATAGATGCTTGGAGTCCATAGCACAGGTAAAGAGATATGTTGCTAGAAAAATGACCAAGGGACACAACACAACATGTTTTTATGTACATATCTGAGGACTGTAGCCCATAGACTGTAGAAGCATGTTTCACATATTGTTATAATTTGTCTGGACATGACTTAAAAAAATACTGTGGTTTAAATATGAATGTCACCATATGTGGGGCAGTGGATTGTACCACCAGATAGAAAAAATGTTAAGGTCAAGTAGATTGAGGAACCCCAACAATTCTCTTAACTGAGAATGGTAGGTATTTAAATCTACTCCTGAGCAGGTTCATGTCCTGGAAGATGTGACCATGACACCCCACTAAGAGGACCATGGCATCTGGTCAGTTAACATCGAAACCCTAAGTTCTTCATGCTAATAAGGAGTCTATGTAGGCGCCAAAGACTTAGACAATAAGCTTCCCTTCCAGGGCATACCTTTCTGCAAAAGGTATTTAATCTCTGGTTGACCCTGAGTAAGTTGTAGGCATCCTCATTCACTATGCATAAACAGTTTGGACAGTCAAACACTGTCTCCTTCATCAAGGACTGTCTGGGTCAGGGGCAACCGTCATCATACAGAGCCTCACCTACATCTCATGCAGGAGGCCCCTCCATACTCCTGGAACTCACTCTGAGCTAAACCAGATCTTCCCACCCCCACCCCAGGATCATCTCAAGCCCACAACCTATTCTCAACTCCTCGTGGTCTTCAGTGGTGTCTGGGTACAGAAGAGGATGGAAGCCCCAGTCTCAACTCTTCATGGTTCCCAGCTTTGTCTGAGTGGCCAAAAGTTTGAGAACCACAGCCTTACCCAGAGAAACATGGACTGGGAGCCTTATCTTAGGGTGCTTGTAGTCTCCCCTGAGTAGCTGACAAAGGAACATAGTGGTTCCCCTCCCCAAGTGGTATCTCTGTGGCATTCTACACCCCAGTAGTGAAGAAAAACACAGGATCATCATACCCATAGGCTCTTATATTTGAATGCTCAGTCATCAGTAAGTAGCACTATTTCAAAAAGATTGTCTTAGAGTTTTACTGTTATGAACAGGCACCATAACCAAAGCAACTCTTATAAGGACAACATTTAATTGGTCCAAAAGTCTACCTAAGGCTAAATTGAAGAGCTTTGATTAAATGGCATTGGCAAAGGAGATTTCAAATGGCCTAGTATTGAGTCTATTGTGGGATTATCAGTGGTCACCCTTACACAGATCTAAAATAAAAAGGAGCAAGCTGAGCAAGAAAAAATTACAAAATGTACAGTTTGAGGAGAAAAAGAGTACCCAGAAGTTTAATGAAGCTAAGTGTCCAATGCTCAAAGGAGATACAACATTTAAAGAAAAGTCCTGATTCTGAATGTACTATGGGGAATGTTAACATCATGGCAGCTGAACTTCTAACTTCTGAAAAGGAATTAAAGAAAGCTTAAGAAGCGAATGAAACCATCAACAATTGGAAGCTAATGTATTGTGAAAGAAGGAGGAAAGGAGGCCATGTTTCCCTCAGCAAGCAGCAGAACTTGGTTCTTGTATCAGAGAGAAGGATACAAAAAAGGTGTTGTGAATTCTCCCTCTGTGGCTAAGGAAAGCCACTAAGGCCAGGTATATATAAGGAATGTCTCTGCGTGGAGGCTCGGAGAGGCTATTGCCTGAAGCTGTGAAGCCTGGATTTTGTTGGCTACTCCCAAGATTTTGGAAATGCTAGAGCTATGAGATACCTACTTAAGAAGGCTGCAGACTTCATATGAAAACATACCCAAGGGAGAGAAGTATGTCGCTGCCAAAAATGCTGAAAAGTGTGCGAAGAATGTTTTGACTTCAGACATAGAGGTATGAAATTTGGAGTTTGCTCTGCTGGTTTTCAGTATTTCTTTGGTCCAGTATTTTCACTAAGCTACCTTTACTTCCTTTTGGCATGCTAATATATATCTTCTGCTATTTGTATGTTGGAAGTATGTGATCAGCTTTTTTTATTTTGATTTTACAGGTGGGTACAGTTGAAAACTTGCCATGAGTCTCAGACCAGATTTTGAACTTTGTACTTTTAAGCAGTGTTGAGATTTATAGACTATGGAGACTTTTGAAGTTGGACTAAATACGTTTTTATGGGTATAGAACTATGGGGACTTGGTAGTGGTATGTGGTAGTTTAAATAAGAATGGCCCTCATCCACTCATATATCTGAATGCTTAGTCATCAGGGAGTGGCACTCCTTTAGAAGGATTAGCAAGTGTAGCCTTGTTAAGGTGGGGGTGGTCTTTTCTGAGGAAGTTCGTCACTGGGGACAGGGGAGGGGCAGTTACACTCAGAAGCCCTAACCAGGCCCAGTACCTCACCATTTCTTCCTGGTACCTACAGATTCAGATGAAGAACTCTCAGCTCCTTCTTCAGTATCATGTCTACCAGCATGCAGTCATGATCTCTACCATGATGATAATGGACCAAGCCTCTAAAACTGTAAGAAAACCTCAAATAAATACTGTCTTTTACGAGAGTTGTCATGTTCATGGTGTCTCCTTTCCACAATAGAACACTGACTAAGACAGCAAACATACAAAACTATATGGAATCTTGCTTGTATGAGTGTCCCAAAACTGCAGTCAGAGACTTTAAACTTTTTTTTTTCTTGCTTGCTACTCCTGTGAGAGGTACAGATGTGGAAGAGTTTGCTATGCACCAGGGAAACTGTGCCACAGTAGTCAGAAATGAATGAGTACACACCACAGATGCTATACCTGAGAAATAAACAGAGCTCGAAAAAAAATTAAAATGAAGCAAAAATACAAAGAATATTTATAAAAATGAAAAACTACTACTTTCATGTGTAGGTAAGCAAAGCTAGTATTTTGAGAGATATTACAAGTTACTGATGCAAATATTAACAAAAGTTGGACAAAGAAAGGAAAAAAAAATTTAGAAAAATTATAGAGAGAAAAACCTCACAAAAGAAAATGATTTTCTGAGGAAGACAATAAATTTGAATCAGGGCTATGAAATGACAACTTGAGTTTCATAATTTCTGCTATGTCTTCCCATTGAAAGACTCTGCCATTCTTTATCATGATAACATGCTCTCTCCTACCAATGCCACTAATATTAAATGGCATTAACAAAATTTAGGTGTTCAATGCTTATCTAATTAGTCTATCAAGTATAACTGTTTTAAAAATTTAAATTACTTGGTGCTTTGATAATGAAGGAAATACATACATAAAATTTGGATCTATTTCTTATTGACTTGAACACACATGAGTAATTTAAATTCATTTAAGTAATAGTCTGTATTATAGTTGTTTCTGTGACAATAGTTCATTTATGTAACTTTGTTGCTTTTGTTACATACTTACTATAAATTTTAGTTCTTTAAAGTGTTAGATTAGCCAAGGTAATCTTGAGGAAAGGAGAAGACAGTGGGAGACATTGTAACGTGTAACCTCTAGCAGGCAAAATGGTATGGAACAGGTATAAGAACAAGGTAGAAAAAGAGAATATAAAGGAGACCATAGAAATAAATCCATACATCCACAGTCAATTAATTCTTGACAAGTTGCTAAAATCATTGTACTACCCTTATATATTTTATGAATAGGATTAATATAAATATTTTGTGATATTAACATTTTTAATGTCAGAATGCTATCAATTAGAAAATGTATCTTTAGTAATCACCAATTTCCTATAAAAAGTAGGGATTTAAATGATTGATGTCTGAATATATTCACAAAACTAATGATACTAACTTTCTCCATAACAGTAGTAACAGCAGTCTCAGTAGAAATAGAAACACGGTCGGGCATGGTGGCGCACGCCTTTAATCCCAGCACTCAGGAGGCAGAGGCAGGCAGATTTCTGAGTTCGAGGCAGCCTGGTCTACAGAGTGAGTTCCAGGACAGCCAGAGAAATCTTGTTTCCAAAACCAAAAAAAATAAATAAATAAATAAATAAATAAAAATGGAAAAATTCTCTCTCAAGTTATTTTGATAAAATTGGAGAAAACTGACAGAAAGTCTGATTTATTTGAGTACAGACTCAGTGGGAAAAAGTTAGGACCATTCAAGAAACTGAGTAGTTGCTTAAATTATTTTGGTCAAAGAAAGTGTAATATATTAAAATTAATGCACTAATGCTTGCTTCCATAGATAGAAGATAAAATGCTAATAAAATGAGAGGAAGAAGTACCATGTACTAAGTCACATCTGTTAACAATTCACAATCTTCTTGCATATTATTTAAAATGAGTGTTATAATATTTTAAATAGGTTTTATTATTGCCATCTTTCATAAATTGAGATTCTGATGTTTAGTATCCATTTGGTTGAGAATTAAGTTAGGAATACGTTCTGATGTTTAAATACTTCATTTCTCTGACAATAATTCCTACCATATAGGGTCAACAACTGAAAACTATGTGACTAAGAGAAGAATTTGAGAGTTTAAAAACTCCATCCAAATCTAGTTTGTTCTCTCTGCTTTGTGCTTGCAGTTAAAGACGCGCCTGATGTCACGCTTGAAGCTTCCCTGTGATGATAACAGACTCTTCTCCCTCTGGAACTATAGAATGAAATAATTCAACTCTTCCTTTTATAAGTTGCCTTGGTCATGTTGTTTTATCACAGAAATAGAAAGGTAAATAACACGTGACAAAAAAAAAAACTTGTTTTACTAAGATAACATTCAAGAGCTCAAAAGCATGACAAATATTCTTTTTCTAATCTATAAAACTGCCCAATATATTAAGTATTGAGATAACTCTAAGGCTTACATTTTCAAATAAAGCATACATGATTCATGAAACATGTTTATTATAAAGATTTACTAGAGGAGCAGGGAGTGCCATCTTGGTTCCGGGACTCCGCCGAACTTAGGAACTTAGTCTGCACAGGTGAGAGTGTACACCACAGAGGCAGACAGCTTCTGGGACAGGCAGGAGCCACAGAGCCGCTGAGGCAGCACCCTTTTGGGGCCGCAGACATCCAGCACCCTCCCAGCCTGAGGACAGTGATCCACCCTGCACGGGAGCCTCTGCCTCAGGAGCAGGGAGCACCATCTTGGTTCTGGGCATCCACTGAACTTAGGAACTTAGTCTGCAAAGGTGAGAGTGTGCACCACAGAAGCTGACAGTTTCTGTGACCTGCCAAAGCAACACAGCATCTAGGAAAGCTCCTGTTTTGGGCCTTCTTCTTCGGCCAGGAGGAGGTCCAAACACCAGATATCTGTGCATCTTCCCTGTAAGAGGAGAGCTTGCCAGCAGAGAGTGCTCTAACCACTGAAACTCAGAGGAGAGAGACTGTCTCCCAGGTCTGCTGATAGACGTTAATCAGAATCACCAGAAGAACAATCTCTAAACAGAGACAACTATAACAACTAACTCCAGAGATTACCAGATGGCGAAAGGTAAACATAAGAATCTTACTAAAAGAAACCAAAACCACTCACCATCATCAGAACCCAGCACTCCCACTTCACCCAGTCCAGGGCACCCCAACACACCCAAAAAGCTAGACCTGGATTTAAAAGCATATCTCATGATGATGGTAGAGGACATCAAGAAGGACTTTAATAACTCACTTAAAGAATTACAGGAGAACATTGCTAAAGAGTTACAAGTCCTTAAAGAAAAACAGGATAACATAATCAAACAGGTAGAAGTCCTTAAAGAAAAACAGGAAAAGACAACCAAAGAGGTAGAAGTCCTTAAAGAAAAAAAGGAAAACACATCCAAACAGGTGATGGAAATGAACAAAACCATACTAGACCTAAAAGGGAAGTAGACACAATAAAGAAAACCCAAAATGAGGCAACACTGGAGATAGAAACCCTAGGAAAGAAATCTGGAACCATAGATGCAAGCATCAGCAACAGAATACAAGAGATGGAAGAGAGAAACTCAGGTGCAGAAGATTCCATAGAGAACATCAGCACAACAATCAAAGAAAATGCAAAATGCAAAAAGATCCTAACTCAAAACATCCAGGAAATCCAGGACAAAATGAGAAGACCAAACCTACGGATAATAGAGGTGGATGAGAATGAAGATTTTCAACTCAAAGGACCAGCAAACATCTTCAACAAAATTATAGAAGAAAACTTCCCAAATCTAAAGAAATAGATGCCCATGAACATACAAGAAGCCTACAGAACTCCAAATAGACTAGACCAGAAAAGAAATACCTCCCAACACATAATAATCAGAACAACAAATGCACTAATTAAAGATAAAATACTAAAAGCAGTAAGAGAAAAAGGTCAAGTAACATATAAAGGCAAGCCTATCAGAATTACACCAGATTTTTCATCAGAGACTATGAAAGCCAGAATCCTGGACAGATGTTATACAGACACTAAGAGAACACAAATTCCAGCCCAGGCTACTATACCCAGCCAAACTCTCAATTAACATAGATGGAGAAACCAAAGCATTCCAGGACAAAACCAAATTCACACATTATCTTTCCACGAATCCAGCCTTTCAAAGGATAATAACAGAAAAAAAACAATACAAGGACGGGAACCACACCCTAGAAAAAACAAGAAGGCAATCTCTCAACAAACCTAAAAGAAGACAGCCACAAGAACAGAATGCCAACTTTAACAACAAAATAACAGGAAGCAACAATTACTTTTCCTTAATAACTCTTAATATCAATGGAATCAACTCCCCAATAAAAAGACATGGACTAACAAACTGGCTACACAAACAAGACCCAACATTTTGCTGCTTACAGGAAACTCATCTCAGAAAAAAGATAGACACTACCTCAGAATGAAAGGCTGGAAAACAATTTTCCATGCAAATGCTATGAAGAAACAAGCTAGAGTAACGACTCTAATATCTAATAAAATTGCCGAACAACCAAAAGTCATCAAAAAAGACAAGGAGGGTTACTTCATACTCATCAAAGGTAAAATCAATTACCTTACAATTACAATCAGAATGATCAATTCTGAATATCTATGCTCCAAATACTTGGGCAGCCACATTCATTAAAGAAACATTACTAAAGCTCAAAGCACACATTGCACCTCACACAATAATAGTGGGAGACTTCAACACACCACTTTCACCAATGGACAGATCATGGAAACAGAAACTAAACAGGGACACAGTGAAACTAACAGAAGTTATGAATCAAATGGATCTGGCAGATATCTACAGAACATTCTAGCCTAAAACAAAAGGATATACCTTCTTCTCAGCACCTCATGGTACCTTCTCCAAAATTGACCACATAATTGGTCATAAAACAGGCCTCAACAGATACAAAAATATTGAAATTGTCCCATGCATCCTATCAGATCACCATGGACTAAGGCTGATCTTCAATAACAAAATAAATAATAGAAAGCAAACATTCACGTGGAAACTGAACAACACTCTTCTCAATGATACCTTGGTCAAGGAAGGAATAAAGAAAGAAATTATGGACTTTTTAGAGTTCAGTGAAAATGAAGGCACAACATACCCAAACTTATGGGACACAATGAAAGCATTTCTAAGAGGAAAACTCATAGCTCTGAGTGCCTCCAAAAAGAAAATAAACAGAGCTCACATTAGCAGCTTGACAACAAACCTAAAAGCACTAGAACAAAAGGAAGCAAATTCACCCAAGAGGAGTAGACTGCAGGAAATAATCAAACTCAGGGGCGAAATCAACCAAGTGGAAACAAGAAGAACTATTCGAAGATTCAACCAGTCAAGGAGCTGGTTCTTTGAGAAAATCAACAAGATAGATAAACCCTTAACCAGACTCACTAGAGGGCACAGGGAAAGCATTCTAATTAACAAAATCAGAAATGAAAAAGGAGACATAACAACAGATCCTGAAGACATCCAAAACACCATCAGATCCTTCTACAAAAGGCTATACTCAAGAAAACTGGAGAACCTGGATGAAATGGAGAAGTTTCTAGACAGCTACCATGTACCAAAGTTGAATCAAGATCATGTTAATGATCTAAACAGCCCTATATCCCCCAAAGTAATAAGAGCACTCATTAATAGTCTCCCAACCAATAAAAGCTCAGGACCAGATGGGTTTAGTGCAGAGTTCTATCAGACCTTCAAAGAAGATCTAATCCCAGTTCTTCACAAACTATTCCACAAAATAGAAACAGAAGGTACTCTACCCAACTCATTCTATCAAGCCACAATTACTATGATACCTAAACCACAAAAAGACCCAACAAAGATAGAAAACTTCAGACCAATATCCCTTATGAATATTGATGCAAAAGTCCTCAATAAAGTTCTTGCTAACTTAATCCAAGAACCCATCAAAACAATTATCCATCCTGACCAAGTAGGTTTCATCCCAGGGATGCAGGGATGGTTCAATATACGGAAATCCATCAACATAATCCAGTATATAAACAAACTCAAAGACAAAAACCACATGATCATCTCTTTAGATGCGGAAAAAGCATTTGACAAGATCCAACACCCATTCATGATAAAAGTCTTAGAAAGATTAGGAATTCAAGGCCCATACCTAAACATGATAAAAGCAATCTACAGCAAACCAGTACCCAACATGAAAGTAAATTGTGAGAAGCTTGAAGCAATCCCTCTAAAATCAGGGACTATACAAGGCTGTCCACTTTCTCCATACCTATTCAACATTGTACTTGAAGTCCTAGCCAGGGCAATTTGACAACAAAAGGAGATCAAAGGGATACAAATTGGAAAAGATGAAGTCAAAATATCACTTTTTGCCGATGATATGATAGTATATATAAGTGACCCTAAAAATTCCACCAGAGAACTCCTAAACCTGATAAACAGCTTCGGTGAAGTAGCTGGATATAAAATTAACTCAAACAAATCAATGGCCTTTCTCTACACAAAGAATAAACAGGCCGAGAAAGAAATTAGGGAAACAACACCCTTCTCAATAGTCACAAATAATATAAAATATCTTGGCATGACTCTAACTAAGGAAGTGAAAGATCTGTATAATAAAAACTTCAAGTCTCTGAAGAAAGAAATTGTAGAAGATCTCAGAAGATGGAAAGATCTCCCATGCTCATGGATTGGCAGGATCAACATTGTAAAAATGGCTATCTTGCCAAAAGCAATCTACAGATTCAATGCAATCCCCATCAAAATTCCAACTCAATTCTTCAACGAATTAGAAAGTGCAATCTGCAAATTCATCTGGAATAACAAAAAACCTAGGATAGCAAAAACTCTTCTCAAGGATAAAAAATACTCTGCTGGAATCACCATGCTGGTCCTAAAGATTTACTACAGAACAATTGTGATAAAAACTGCGTGGTACTGTTATAGTGACAGACAAGTAGAACAATGGAATAGAATTGAAGACCCAGAAATGAACCAACATCCCTATGGTCACTTGATCTTCGACAAGGGAGCTAAAACCATCCAGTGGAAGAAAGAGAGCATTTTCAACAAATGTTGCTGGCACAACTGGTTGTTATCATGTAGAAGAATGGGAATTGATCCATTCCTATCTCCTTGTACTAAGGTCAAGTCTAAGTGGATCAAGGAATTTCACATAAAACCAGAGACACTGAAACTTATAGAGGAGAAAGTGACGAAAAGCCTTGAAGATATGGGCACAGGGGAAAAATTCTTGAATAGAACAGCAATGGCTTTTGCTGTAAGATCGAGAATTGACAAGTGGGACCTCATGAAACTGCAAAGCTTCTGCAAGGCAAAAGACACCATCAATAAGACAAAAAAAACACCAACAGATTGGGAAAGCATCTTTACCTATTCTAAATCAGATAAGGGACTAATATCCAATATATATAAAGAACTCAAGAAGGTGGACTCCAGAAAGTCAAATAACCCCATTAAAAAATGGGGCTCAGAACTGAACAAAGAATTCTCACCTGAAGAATACCGAATGGCAGAGAAGCACCTGAAAAAATGTTCAACATCCTTAATCATCAGGGAAATGCAAATCAAAACAACCCTGAGATTCCACCTCACACCAGTCAGAATGGCTAAGATCAAAAATTCAGGTGACAGCAGATGCTGGCAAGGATGTGGAGAAAGAGGAACACTCCTCCATTGTTGGTGGGATTGCAAGCTTGTACAACCACTCTGGAAATCAGTCTGGCGGTTCCTCAGAAAATTGGACATAGTACTACCGGAGGATCCAGCAATACCTCTCCTGGGCATATATCCAGAAGATGTCCCAACCGGTAAGAAGGACACATGCTCCACTATGTTCATAGCAGCCTTATTTATAATAGCCAGAAGCTGGAAAGAACCCAGATGCCCCTCAATAGAGGAATGGATACAGAAATTATGGTACATTTACACAATGGAGTACTACTCAGCTATTAAAAAGAATGAATTTATGAAATTCCTAGCCAAATGGATGGACCTGGAGGGCATCATCTTGAGTGAGGTAACACAATCACAATGGAACTCACACAATATGTATTCACTGATATGTGGATATTAGCCCAAAACTTAGGATACCCAAGATATAAGATACAATTTGCTAAAAGCATGAATCTCAAGAAGAATGAAGACCAAAGAGTGGACACTATGCCCCTTCTTAGAATTGGGAACAAAACACCCATGGAAGGAGTTACAGAGACAAAGTTTGGAGCTGTGATGAAGGATGGACCATCTAGAGACTGCCATATCCAGGGATCCATCCCATAATCAGCTTCCAAACGCTGACACCATTGCTTACACTAGCAAGATTTTGCTGAAAGGACCCAGATATAGCTGTCTCTTGTGAGACTATGCAGGGGCCTAGCAAACACAGAAGTGGATGCTCACAGTCAGCTATTGGATGGATCACAGGGCTCCCAATGGAGAAGCTAGAGAAAGTACCCAAGGAGTTAAAGGGATCTGCAACCCTATAGGTGGAACAACATGATGAACTAACCAATACCCCAGAGCTCTTGTCTCTAGCTGCATATGTATCGAAAGATGGCCTAGTCGGCCATCACTGGAAAGATAGGCCCATTGGACTTGCAAACTTTATATGCCCCAATACAGGGGAACGCCAGGGCCAAAAGAATGGTAATGGGTGGGTAGGGAAGTGGGGGGAGATATGGGGGACTTTTGGGGTAGCATTGGAAATGTAATTGAGGAAAATACATAATAAAAAAATATTAAAAAATTTAAAAAAAGATTTACTAGTAATTTCAAATGTATACAAAATTAATAACACAGGCTAATCAGAGTTAGGATTTATCTGTTTTTACTTCCGTCCTGTCTTATATAAATACCTTCCTATAAGCTATAAGTTTATAAAGTCACTAAAAACTGTTCAAATTACAACAGAAGTTAGGGAGTAATTGCAGCATAAAAAATCATTTTGCCAAGAAGACTGCAATATATCAAAACATTGTCAAAGAATAAGTGACACTCCTAAGAAAACATATTAGGTTTCATTTTTTGGTTTGTTAACATTTAAACTTTATTTTTATTTATGTGTTTTGCTGCATGTGTGTCTGTGTGCCATGCGGGAGTAGTGCCCCTAGAGGCCAGAGGGAATATTAATTGTCCTAGAACTAGACTTATAGATGTTTATAAACTTCAGTGTACATGCTACAAATTGAACCCAAGTCCTCTGGAGAAGCAACCACGGAGTCATCTCTCTGAAACGTTGGTAGTTAAACCAGAGACACCTTACTCAAAGTACCCCATACGTAGCGAGCCATTCCAGGGAAATGCTTCCAGTTTATCTGGGGAGAAGTCAGATATTTACATTTATTTTACCTACTGGGATTTTATGAATCACTACCTTCTTCTTCCTTGGGAACACTTACCACTTTTACTTTTAATTGGAAGGGAAATAGATTTAACATCATCTGTTTTCTAGAGGTCCAGTGAAATAATACAGACAAGGAACTCGCCATGCTCGCCAAATTTAAAAATACAGTTAAAATTATGAGCATGCTGTTGTAATGCGAGCCTGAAATCCCAGCCACTCGGGAAGCTGAGGTGTGAGAACGGCACCCACGAGGCTGAGGACTGCACCCACAAGGCTGAGGACTGCACCCACGAGGCTGGCTCAGGTGGGAGTTAGTGGGTCCAGAAAAGACTGTAACTTACAGAGAGCCTGCCACAAATTAAAACTGCAGGTAGCAATAATTATAACCATCACCAGCCTTCCTATATTTGGCCATAATATAGGTAAAATTCAGTCGTATTTAACGTGGGAAAACAAAAAGTTGTCGCTATCTTTCATTCCCTTTTGGTTTAATCACTTATCAGAAAATATCTGCTCGCTTTTTAAAAGAGACTAACTGTAAATAGTTGTCCCTATACCACAAAATGCGAAAGATTGGGAAAAGAAATGTTACAAGTACATCTTAATATTGACAAATTTTAAAAATGATACTGAAGATCATTACTAGTTTTCTGATACCTCCAAAGCATAAAGTTTTCTAGCATGCTGTTGTAGGAGAGTAAACTCATAGAGTTGCTTTAAAACTTTTAAAAGAAAATGTAGTTTAGGTATTTGAGCCTCAAAATCAAACTTATGAAAATTAGTTGGCTAATTGTTTCTGTTATAAAAGAAAAGAAAAACACTTGAAAGAATTATTTAAAATATAGTATTATAAGTCCTCCACTGTAAGAACTGTTTCATAAGAGATAATTGCCCCATAATTAAATTCACATCAAAACAATGCTCAGGATTTGAAAAGCATCTAAAGCATAACAGGAGCAGTTTTAAATAACAACAGATCTAAAACAGCTGAAGAGCACATTTGAAATGAAGCACGTGTGTGACGTGGGCATATGGAATATTTAGCCTTCAAAAGACACATTTTCTCTGAGCTTTCCTAAGGAGAAATTTTACTTTGGTGTCTGTAAAATCACAGGGAAAAAAAAAACCCTGATGCTTCTAATGGTACTTTAATAGAAATCTTTTAATAGTTCTGAAATTTAATAATATTCACTGAATGGGCCAGGGCAGAAAAGAAATCATTAAGACTATTAGGAAGCTTATACCAATTTTTTTCTCTGGTGACTCTCTAAGGCAGGTCCACTTAGGAGCATACAGGCCCCAGAAGCAGCAGAGCAGCTGGGACAGAGTCCTACAGGCCTGCATCTGCAGCCAGGAGATGGGGTTGGTCCGCAGCCCTCCATGCACTGATCATGCCAGGAGAAAGCTGGTCTCCCAGAAGTGCTGACACAAGCTTACAGATTCACAGGAGGAGCAACTCCAGCCAGAGACAGGAAGAACATCTAAAACCAGAGATTACCAGATGGCAAAGGTAAATGCAAGAATCTTACCAACAAAAACCAAGACTACTTGGCATCATCAGAACCCAGTACTCCCAACACAACAAGTCTTAGATAACACAACACACTGGAAAAGCAAGATTCGGATTTAACATCATATCTCATGATGCTCATAGAGCATTTTAAGAAGGACATAAATAACTCCCTTAAAGAAATACAGGAGAACACAACTAAACAGGTAGAATCCCTTAAGGAGGAAACATAAAAAACATTTAAAGAAATACAGGAGAACACAACCAAACAGGTGATGGAATTGAACTTAACCATCCAGGATCTAAAAATGGAAGTAGAAACAATAAAGAAATCACAAAGGGAAACAACTATGGAGATAGAAAGCCTAAGAAAGAAAGAAGGAACAATAGATGTGAGCATCACCAACAGAATACAAGAGATAGAAGAGTCGCAGGTGCAGAAGATTCCATAGAAAACATGGACACAACAATCAAAAAAAATTCAAAATGCAAAAAGATCCTAACTCAAAACACCCAGGAAATCCAGGACACAATAAGAAGATCAAACTTAAGGATAACAGGTATAAATGAGAATGAAGATTTTCAACTTAAAGGACCAGTAAATATCTTGAACAAAATTATAGAACAAAACTCCCCTAACCTAAAAACAAGAGAGATGCCCATGAAAATACAAGAAGCCTACAGAATTCCAAATAGTTTGGACCAAAAATGAATACCTCCCATCACATAATAGTTGTCTTAGTCAGGGTTTCTATTCCTGCACAAACACCATGACCAAGAAGCAAGTTGGGGAGGAAAGGGTTTATTCGGCTTACACTTCCATGCTGCTGTTCATCACCAAAGGAAGTCAGGACTGGAACTCAAACAGGTCAGGGATCAGGAGCTGATGCAGAGGCCCTGGAGGGATGTTCTTTACTGGCTTGCCTCCTCTGGCTTGCTCAGCCTACTCTCTTATAGAACCCAAGACTACCAGCCCAGGGATGGTCCCACCCACAAGGGGCCTTTCCCCCTTGATCACTAATTGAGAAAATGCCTTACAGTTGGATCTCATGGAGGCATTTCCTCAACTGAAGCTCCTTTCTCTGTGATAACTCCAGCTGTGTCAAGTTCACACACAAAACCAGCCAGTACAATTGACCCCTTGTCAACTTGACACACAAACACATCACTAAAGCCTCAACCCTTACATTCTTTTTTTTTAATTTTTAATATTTTTTATTACATATTTTCCTCAATTACATTTCCAATGCTATCCCAAAAGTCCCCCATAGCGCCCCCCACTTCCCTACCCACCCATTCCCATTCTTTTGGCCCTGGCATTCCCCTATATTGGGGCATATAAAGTTTGCAAGTCCAATGGGCCTCTCTTTCCATTGATGGCCGACTAGGCCATCTTTCGATACATATGCAGCTAGAGACAAGAGCTCCGGGGTACTGGTTAGTTCATCATGTTGTTCCAACTATAGGGTTGCAGATCCCTTTAGCTCCTTGGGTACTTTCTCTAGCTTCTCCATTGGGAGCCCTGTGATACATCCAATAGCTGACTGTGAGCATCCACTCCTGTGTTTGCTAGGCCCCTGCATAGTCTCACAAGAGACAGCTATATTTGGGTCCTTTCAGCAAAATCTTGCTAGTGTATGCAATGGTGTCCGCATTTAGAAGCTGGTTATGGGATGGATCCCTGGATATGGCAGTCTCTAGATGGTCCATCCTTTCATCACAGCTCCAAACATTGTCTCTGTAACTCCTTCCATGGGTGTTTTGTTCCCAATTCTAAGAAGGGGCACAGTGTCCACATTTTGGTCTTCATTCTTCTTGAGTTTCATGTGTTTAGCAAATTGTATCTTATATCTTGGGTAACCTAAGTTTTGGGCTAATATCCACTTATCAGTGAATACATATTGTGTGAGTTCCTTTGTGATTGTGTTACCTCACTCAAGATGATGCCCTCCAGGTCCATCCATTTGGCTAGGAATTTCATAAATTCATTCTTTTTAATAGCTGAGTAGTACTCCATTGTGTAAATGTACCATAATTTCTGTATCCATTCCTCTGTTGAGGGACATCTGGGTTGTTTCCAGCTTCTGGCTATTATAAATAGGGCTGCTATGAACATAGTGGAGCATGTGTCCTTCTTACCGGTTGGGACATCTTCTGGATATATGCCCAGGAGAGGTATTGCTGGATCCTCCGGTAGTACTATGTCCAATTTTCTGAGGAACCGCCAGACTGATTTCCAGAGTGGTTGTACAAGCTTGCAATCCCACCAACAATGGAGGAGTGTTCCTCTTTCTCCACATCCTTGCCAGCATCTGCTGTCACCTGAATTTTTGATCTTAGCCATTCTGACTGGTGTGAGGTGGAATCTCAGGGTTGTTTTGATTTGCATTTCCCTGATGATTAAGGATGTTGAACATTTTTTCAGGTGCTTCTCTGCCATTAGGTATTCTTCAGGTGAGAATTCTTTGTTCAGTTCTGAGCCCCATTTTTTAATGGGGTTATTTGACTTTCTGGAGTCCACCTTCTTGAGTTCCTTATATATATTGGATATTAGTCCCTTATCTGATTTAGGATAGGTAAAGATGCTTTCCCAATCTGTTGGTGTTTTTTTTGTCTTATTGATGGTGTCTTTTCCCTTGCACAAGCTTTGCAGTTTCATGAGGTCCCATTTGTCAATTCTCGATCTTACAGCACAAGCCATTGCTGTTCTATTCAAGAATTTTTCTCCTGTGCCCATATCTTCAAGACTTTTCCCCACTTTCTCCTCTATAAGTTTCAGTGTCTCTGGTTTTATGTGAAGTTCCTTGATCCACTTAGACTTGACCTTAGTACGAGGAGATAGGAATGGATCGATTCGCATTCTTCTTCATGTTAACAACCAGTTGTGCCAGCACCATTTGTTGAAAATGCTGTCTTTCTTCCACTGGATGTTTTTAGCTCCCTTGTCGAAGATCAAGTGACCGTAGGTGTGTGGGTTCATTTCTGGGTCTTCAATTCTATTCCATTGGTCTATTTGTCTGTCACTATACCAGTACCACACAGTTTTTATCACAATTGCTCTGTAGTAAAGCTTTAGGTCCGGCATGGTGATTCCACCAGAGGTTCTTTTATCCTTGAGATGAGTTTTTGCTATCCTAGGTTTTTTGTTATTCCAGATGAATTGGCAGATTGCACTTTCTAATTCGTTGAAGAATTGAGTTGGAATTTTGATGGGGATTGCATTGAATCTGTAGATTGCTTTTGGCAAGATAGCCATTTTTACAATGTTGATCCTGCCAATCCATGAGCATGGGAGATCTTTCCATCTTCTGAGATCTTCTATAATTTCTTTCTTCAGAGACTTAAAGTTTTTATTATACAGATCTTTCACTTCCTTAGTTAGAGTCACGCCAAGATATTTTATATTATTTGTGACTATTGAGAAGGGTGTTGTTTCCCTAATTTCTTTCTCGGCCTGTTTATTCTTTGTGTAGAGAAAGGCCATTGATTTGTTTAAGTTAGTTTTATATCCAGCTACTTCACCGAAGCTGTTTATCAGGTTTAGGAGTTCTCTGGTGGAATTTTTAGGGTCACTTATATATACTATCATATCATCGGCAAAAAGTGATATTTTGACTTCATCTTTTCCAATTTGTATCCCTTTGATCTCCTTTTGTTGTCGAATTGCTCTGGCTAGGACTTCAAGTACAATGTTGAATAGGTAAGGAGAAAGTGGACAGCCTTGTCTAGTCTCTGATTTTAGAGGGATTGCTTCAAGCTTCTCACAATTTACTTTGATGTTGGCTACTGGTTTGCTGTAGATTGCTTTTATCATGTTTAGGTATGGGCCTTGAATTCCTGATCTTTCCAAGACTTTTATCATGAATGGGTGTTGGATCTTGTCAAATGATTTTTCTGCATCTAACGAGATGACCATGTGGTTTTTGTCTTTGAGTTTGTTTATATACTGGATTACGTTGATGGATTTCCATATATTGAACCATCCCTGCATCCCTGGGATGAAACCTACTTGGTCAGGATGGATGATTGTTTTGATGTGTTCTTGGATTCGGTTAGCAAGAACTTTATTGAGGATTTTTGCGTCAATATTCATAAGGGATATTGGTCTGAAGTTTTCTATCTATGTTGGGTCTTTTTGTGGTTTAGGTGTCAGAATAATTGTGGCTTCATAGAATGAGTTGGGTAGAGTACCTTCTGTTTCTATTTTGTGGAATAGTTTGTGAAGAACTGGGATTAGATCTTCTTTGAAGGTCTGATAGAACTCTGCACTAAACCCATGTGGTCCTGGGCTTTTTTTGGTTGGGAGACTATTAATGACTGCTTCAATTTCTTTGGGGGATATAGGGCTGTTTAGATCATTAACCTGATCTTGATTCAACTTTGGTACCTGGTATCTGTCTAGGAACTTCTCCATTTCATTCAGGTTCTCCAGTTTGGTTGAGTATAGCCTTTGGTAGAAGGATCTGATGGTGTTTTGGATGTCTTCAGGATCTGTTGTTATGTCTCCTTTTTCATTTCTGATTTTGTTAATTAGGATGCTTTCCCTGTGCCCTCTAGTGAGTCTGGCTAAGGGTTTATCTATCTTATTGATTTTCTCAAAGAACCAGCTCCTTGATTGGTTGATTCTTGAATAGTTCTTCTTGTTTCCACTTGGTTGATTTCGCCCCTGAGTTTGATTATTTCCTGCAGTCTACTTCTCTTGGGTGAGTTTGCTTCCTTTTGTTCTAGTGCTTTTAGGTGTGTTGTCAAGTTGCTAATGTGTGCTCTCTCTATTTTCTTTTTGGAGGCACTCAGAGCTATGAGTTTTCCTCTTAGAAATGCTTTCATTGCGTCCCATAAGTTTGGGTACGTTGTGGTTTCATTTTCATTGAACTCTAAAAAGTCCTTAATTTCTTTCTTTATTCCTTCCTTGACCAAGGTATCATTGAGAAGAGTGTTGTTCAGTTTCCACGTGAATGTTGGCTTTCTATTATTTATTTTGTTATTGAAGATCAGCCTTAGTCCATGGTGATCTGATAGGATGCATGGGACAATTTCAATGTTTTTGTATCTCTTGAGGTCTGTTTTGTGACCAATTATGTGGTCAATTTTGGAGAAGGTACCATGAGGTGCTGAGAAGAAGGTATATCCTTTTGTTTTAGGCTAGAATGTTCTGTAGATATCTGCCAGATCCATTTGATTCATAACTTCTGTTAGTTTCACTGTGTCCCTGTTTAGTTTCTATTTCCATGATCTGTCCATTGGTGAAAGTGGTGTATTGAAGTCTCCCACTATTATTGTATGAGGTGCAATGTGTGCTTTGAGATTTACTAAAGTTTCTTTAATGAATGTGGTTGCCTTTGTATTTGGAGCATAGATATTCAGGATTGATAGTTCCTCTTGGAGGATTTTACCTTTAATGAGTATGAAGTGCCCCTCTCTGTCTTTTTTGATGACTTTGGGTTGGAAGTCAATCTTATCAGATATTAGAATGGCTACTCCAGCTTGTTTCTTCATACCATTTGCTTGGAAAATTGTTTTCCAGCCTTTCATTCTGAGGTATTGTCTATCTTTTTCTCTGAGATGAGTTTCCTGTAAGCAGCAAAATGTTGGGTCTTGTTTGTGTAGCCAGTTTGTTATTCTATGTCTTTTTATTGGGGAGTTGAGTCCATTGATATTAAGAGATATTAAGGAAAAGTAATTGTTGTTTCCTGTTATTTTTGTTGTTAAAGTTGTCATTCTGTTCTTGTGGCTGTCTTAGGTTTGTTGAGGGATTACCTTCTTGTTGTTTCTAGGGCGTGGATCCTGTCCTTGTATAGTTTTTTTCCTGTTATTATCCTTTGAAGGGCTGGATTCGTGGAGAGATAATGTGTGAATTTGGTTTTGTCATGGAATACTTTGGTTTCTCCATCTATGTTAATTGAGAGTTTGGCCGGGTATAGTAGCCTGGGCTCAATTTGTGTTCTTTTAGTGTCTGTATAACATCTGTCCAGGATCTTCTGGCTTTCATAGTCTCTGGTGAAAAATCTGGTGTAATTCTGATAGGCTTGCCTTTATATGTTACTTGGCCTTTTTCTCTTACTGCTTTTAGTATTCTATCTTTATTTAGTGCATTTGTTGTTCTGATTATTATGTGTCGGGAGATATTACTTTTCTGGTCCAGTCTATTTGGAGTTCTGTAGGCTTCTTGTATGTTCATGGGCATCTCTTTCTTTAGGTTTGGGAAGTTTTCTTCTATAATTTTGTTGAAGATGTTTGCTGGTCCTTTGAGTTGAAAATCTTCATTCTCATCCACTCCTATTATCAGTAGGTTTGGTCTTCTCATTGTGTCCTGTATTTCTTGGATGTTTTGAGTTAGCATCTTTTTGCATTTTACATTTTCCTTGATTGTTGTGCCGATGTTCTCTATGGAATCTTCTGCACCTGAGATTCTCTCTTCCATCTCTTGTATTCTGTTGCTGATGCTCGTATCTATGGTTCCAGATTTTTTTCCTAGGGTTTCTATTTCCAGTGTTGCCTCATTTTGGGTTTTCTTTATTGTGTCTACTTCCCTTTTTAGGTCTAGTATGGTTTTGTTCATTTCCATCACCTGTTTGGATGTGTTTTCCTGTTTGTCTTTAAGGACTTCTACCTGTTTGATTGTGTTATCCTGTTTTTCTTTAAAAACTTCTACCTGTTTGATTGTGTTATCCTGTTTTTCTTTAAGGACTTGTAACTCTTTAGCCATGTTCTCCTGTAATTCCTTAAGTGAGTTATTAAAGTCCTTCTTGATGTCCTCTACCATCATCATGAGATATGCTTTTAGATCCGTGTCTAGCTTTTCCGGTGTGTTGGGGTGCCCTGGACTGGGCGAAGTGGGAGTGCTGGGTTCTGATGATGGTGAGTGGTCTTGGTTTCTGTTAGTAAGATTATTATGTTTACCTTTCACCATCTGGTAATCTCTGGGGTTAGTTGTTATCGTTGTCACTGTTTAAAGATTGGAGCAGACTCTGTGTTCCACTCACCCGAAGTCTCAAGATCCTGTGGCGGATGTCTTGGGTAGCTGGCGAGTGTCAGCCGAACCTGCGCCCTAGCTACCCCCCGTGCTTTTCTGCCTGGAAGAGGCTTGTGGCCCTACTCAGGCCAGATTTCTGCCTCCCCAACCAAAGCAGTCTCAGGTCCCACTTGATTGGACTGTAGCAGAAGCTGTGTTCCACTCACCAGAAGTCTCAAAATCCTGTGGCGGGGGTCGTGGGTAGCTGGTGGGTGTCAGCTGACCCTGAGCTCTAGCTCAACCCTTACATTCTTATTCATCCCCAAGATCTAAATAACTTTAAAAGTCCCACAGTCTTTACATATTCTTAAAATTTCAATCTCTTTAAAATATCCATCTCTTTTAAAATCCAAAGTCTTTTTACAATTAAAAGTCTCTTAACTGTGGGCTCCACTAAAACACTTTCTTCCTTCAGGAGGGAAAATATCAGGGCACAGTCACAATCAAAGCAAAAATCAATCTCCAACCGTCCAACGTCTGGGATCCAACTCACGATCTTCTGGGCTCCTCCAAGGGCTTGGGTCACTTCCCCAGCCATGCCCTTTGTAGCACACACGTCGTCCTCTGGGCTCCAGATGCCTGTACTCCACTGCTGCTGCTGCTCTTGGTGGTCATCTCGTGGTACTGGCATCTCCAAAACACTGCATGACCCCTTCAGTCCTGGGCCTTCAATTACAACTGGGGCTGCACCTTCACCAATGGCCTTCCATGGCCTCTCACAGTGCCGAGCCTGAGCTGCTGTGTGACCCCTTCATGCCTTCAAAACCAGTACCACCTGGGTGACCCTTACACATTACCAAGTCCCACTGCAGAAGGAGTACAACCTTGCCTATCTCTGGAACACAGCCTCTTTGTGCTTTCAGAAAACACTTCCCAGAAGATGTCACCTCAACGATGCTGGTCTCTTCTTAATCACCGCTAATTTCTTAGCTCCAGCTAACCAGCATCAATAGTCCCAGTAATGCAAAGTTTTTGCTTTAGTAGTTCTGGTATCTTGTTAATCACAGCTGATTCTTCAGCCCCAGCTAACCAGAACTACAAAACCTTCACAATAAAAACAGCAATGGCCCTGAAGAGAGTCTTTAATTTTCCCCCTGAAATTTCACCAACCAGGCCTCCATCTTCTGCACTGTTCTCAGCATTATCTTCCAAGCTCCTACACAACATCTGACAGAGCTCTTAACAACGAATGGATCTTCAAGCCCAAAGTTCCAAAGTCCTTCCACAGTCCTCCCCAAAACATGGCCAGGTTGTCACAGGAATACCCCACTCTGCTGGTACCAATTTGTCTTAGTCAGGGTTTCTATTCCTGCACAAACACCATGACCAAGAAGCAAGTTGGGGAGGAAAGGGTTTATTCGGCTTACACTTCCATGCTGCTGTTCATCACCAAAGGAAGTCAGGACTGGAACTCAAACAGGTCAGGGATCAGGAGCTGATGCAGAGGCCCTGGAGGGATGTTCTTTACTGGCTTGCCTCCTCTGGCTTGCTCAGCCTACTCTCTTATAGAACCCAAGACTACCAGCCCAGGGATGGCCCCACCCACAAGGGGCCTTTCCCCCTTGATCACTAATTGAGAAAATGCCTTACAGTTGGATCTCATGGAGGCATTTCCTCAATTGAAGCTCCTTTTTCTGTGATAACTCCAGCTGTGTCAAGTTGACACACAAAACCAGCCGGTACAATAATTAAAACATCAAATGCACTAAACAAAGATAGAATACTAAAAGCAGTAAGAGAAAAAGGCCAAGTAACATATGAAGACAGACCTACTAGAATTATACCAGACTTCTCTCACCAGAGACTATGAAAGCCAGAAGATACTGGAAGGATGTCATACAGACTCTAAGAGAAAACAAATGCCAGCCCAGGCTACTATACCCAGCAAAACTCTCAATTATCATACATGGAGAAACCAAAGTATTCCATGACAAAACAAAATTCACACAATATCTTTCCATGAATCCAACCCTTCAAAGGATAATAAAGGGAAAACCACAACACAAGGAGGGAAACTGTGCCCTAGGAAAAGCAAGAAAGTAATCTTTCAACAAACCTCAAAGAAGATAGCTACATGAACAGAATACCAACTCTAACAACAAACGTAACAGGAAGCAACTTTTCCTTAATATCTCTAATTATCAATGTATTCATTCCAAAAAAAAAGACATAAAATGAGAGACTGGCTATGTAAACACGACCCAACATTTTTCTGCATACAGGAAACCCACCTCAGGGAAAAAGACTGACACTACCTCAGAGTAAAAGCCTGGAAAACAATTTTCAAAGCAAATAGTCCCAAGAAACAAGCTGGAGTAGCCATTCTAATATCGGATAAAATCGACTTTAAACCTAAAGTTATCTAAAAAGACAAGGCAAGTCACTTCATACTCATAAAGTTAAAATCTACCAAGATGAACTCTCAATTCTGAACATCTATGCTCCAAATGCAAGGGCATCCAGATTCAGTAAAGAAACTTTAGTAAACCTCAAAGCACACTTTCCACTGCACACAGTAAAAGTGGGAGACTTCAACATACCACTCTCATCAATGGACAGATGCTGGAAACAAAAATTAAACATAGACTCACTGAAACTAACAAAAGTTATGAAACAAATGGATTTAACAGATCTCTATAGAATATTTTATCCTAAAACAAAAGGATATGCCTTCTTCTCTGCACCTCATGGTACCTTCTTCAAAATTGACTATATAATTGTTCACAAAACAGGCCTCAACAGATACAAAATATGGAAATAACACCATTCATCCTATCAGATCACCACAGACTAAGGCTAATCTTCAATAACAATACAAATAATAGAAAGCCCACATAAACATGGAAGCTGAACCACACTCTACTCAATGATAATTTGGAGCAGGGCAGTGGTGGTACACACCTTTAATCCCAGCACATGGGAGGCAGAGGTAGTCAGATTTCTGAGTTCAAGGCAAGCCTGGTCTATAAAGTGAGCTCCAGGATAGCCAGGGCTATACAGAGAAGCCCCATCTTGAAAAACAAACAAACAAAAAACAAAACAAAAAAACCAAAACAACAAAAAAACAAAAACAAAAAAGCCTCATAGTTCAGAGTGCCTCTAAATAGTAACTGGGGAGAGTGTACACTAGCAGCATGATAGCACACCTAAAAGCTCTAGAACAAAAGGAAGCAAATTCACCCAAGAGGAGTAGACAGCAGGAAATAATCAAACTCAGGGCTGAAATCAGCCAAGTGGAAACAGAAATATACAAACTCTGAGAAAATCAGAGATGGTTCTCTGAGAAAGTCAACAAAATAGATAAACTCTTAGTCAAATTTACTAGAGGGCACAGGGACAATATCTTAATTAACAAAATTAGTAGTGAAAAGGGAGGCATAACAACAGAATCTAAGAAAATCCAAAAAAATCATCAGATCCTACTACAAAAGTCTATACTCAACAAAACTCGAAAAACAGGATGAAATGGACCATTTCCTAGACAGTTACCAGGTACCAAAGTAAAATCAGGATAAGATTAACTATGTAAACAGACCCATATCACCTAAAGAAATAGAAAAAGTCATTAATAGTCTCCCAACCAAAAAAAAAAAAAAAAGCCCCCGGACAAGATGGGTTTCCTGCAGAGTTCTATCAGACCTTCAAAGACCAACTAATTCCAATACTCCTCAAACTATCCCACAAAATAGAAACAGAAGTTACTCTAACCAATTCATTCTATGAAGCCACAATTACTCTAATACCTAAACTACACAAAGACCCAACAAAGAAAGAAAAATTCAGACTAATTTCCCCTATGAATATTGATGCAAAAATACTCAATAAAATTCTCGCAAAGCAAATCCAAGAACACATCAAAATGATCATCCATCATGATCACGTAGGCTTCATCCCAGGGATGCAGGGATAGTTCAATTTACAGAAATCCATCAATGTAATTCACTATACAAACAAACACAAATTAAAAACACATGATCATCTCATTAGATGCTGAGAAGCATTTGACAAAATCCAACACTCGTTCATGATAAAAGTCTTGGAAAGACCAGGAATTCAAGGCCCATACCTAAACATAATAAAAGCAATATGCAGCAAACCAGTAGCCAAAACTAAATTGAGAGAAATTTTAAGCAATCCCACTAGAATCAGGGACTAGACAAGGCTGCCTACTCTCTCCCTACCTATTGAATATAGTACTTGACGTCCTAGCCATAGCAATTAGACAACAAAAGAAGATCAAAGGCATAAAAATTGGAAAGGAAGAAGTCAAAACATCACTATTTGCAGATGATATGATAGTACACATAAGTGCCCCCAAAAATTCCATCAGTGAACTCCTAAACATGATAAACAACTTCAATGAAGTACCTAGATATAATGTTAACTCAAACAAATCAGTGATATTTCTCTACACAAAGGATTAACAGGATGAGAAGGAAATTAGGGAAACAATACCCTTCACAATAATCACAAATAATATAAAATACCTTGGTGTGAGTCTAACTAAGGAAGTGAAAGATCTGTATGATAAGAACTTCAAGTCTCTGAAGATAGGAATCAGAGAAAATCTCAAAAGATGGAAATATCTCCTATGCTCATGGATTGGCAGGATTAATATAGTAAAAATGGCCATCTTGCTGAAATCAATCTACATATTCAATGCAATCCCCATCAAAATTCCAACTCGATTCTTCATTCTTCACAGAAATGGCAATTTGCAAATTTATCTGCAATTTAAAATAAATAAACAAATAAAATCTAAAATGGCAAGCTGGAAAGAATCCAGATGTCCCTCAACAGAAGAATGGATACCGAAAATGTGGTACATTTACATAAGGGAGTACTACGCAGCTTTAAAACCAATAAATTTATAAAATTCTTAGACAAATGGATAGATCTGGAGGATATCATCCTGAGTGAGGTAACCCAATCACAAAAGAACACACATGATATGCACTCACTGATAACCACTTATCAGTGAGTTTCTTATTAGCCCAGAAGCACATAATACCCAAGATACAATTCCCAAAACACATAAAACTCAAGAAGGAAGATCAAAGTGTGGATATTTCGATCCTTCTTAGAAGAGGGGCACAAAATACCCATGGAAGGAGGTACAGAAACAAAGTGTGAAGCAGAGACTGAATTGATGACCTTCCAGAGACTGTCCCAGCTGGGGATCCATCCCATAAACAACCACCAAAACCAGACACTACTTTTTTTTTCAAATTTTTACTTGATTTTTTCTTCATTTACATTTCAAATGCTATCCCTAAAGTCCCTTATACCCTCCTCCCGCCCTGCTCCCCTTCCCACCCACTCCTACTTCTTGGCCCTGGCATTCCCCTGTACTGGGATATATAAAGTTTGCAAGACCAAGGGGCCTCTCTTCCCAATGATGGCCGACTAGGCCATCTTCTGTTATATATGCAGCTAGAGACACGAGCTATCAGGGTACTGGTTAGTTCATATTGAGTTCCACTTATCGGGTTGCAGACCCCTTTACCTCCTTGGGTACTTTCTCTAGCTCCTCCATTGGGGACCCTGTGTCCCATACTATAGATGACTGTAAGCATCCACTTCTGTATTTGCCAGGCAATGGCATAGCCTCACACGAGACAGCTATATCAGGGTCCTTTCAGCAAAATCTTGCTGGCATGTGCAATAGTGTCTGTGTTTGGTGGCTGATTATGGGATGGATCCCTGGGTAGGGTAGTCTCTGTATTGTCCATCCTTTCATCTTATCTCCAAACTTTGTCTCTGTAACTCCTTTCATGGGTATTTGCAATACCTCTCCTGGGCATAGACCCAGAAGTTGTTCCAACTGGTAATAAGGACACATGCTTCACTATGTTCATAGCAGCCTTATTTATAATAGCCAGAAGCTGGAAAGAACCCAGATGTACCTCAACAGAGGAATGGATACAGTAAATGTGGTACATTTACACAATGGAGTACTACTCAGTTATTAAAAACAATGAATTTATGAAATTCTTGGGCAAATGGATGTATCTGGAGTATATCATCCTGAGTGAGGTAACACAATCACAAAAGAAGACACTTGATATGCACTCACTGATAAGTGGATATAAGCCCAGAAACTTAGAATACCCAAGATACAATTTTCAAAACACAGGAAAATCAAGAAGGAAAACCAGACACTACTGTGGATGCCAACAAGAGCTTGATGACAGGAGCCTGATATTGATGTCTTCTGAGAGGCTCTGCCAGTGCCTGACAAATACAGAAGTGGATGCTCACAGCCATCCATTGGACAGAACACAGAGTCCAATGAAGGAGCTAGAGGAAGTACCTGGGGAGCTGAAGGTGTTTGAAGCCCCTTAGGAGGAACAACAGTATGAACTAACCAGTACCTCCAGAGCTCCCTGGGACTAAACCACCAACCAAACAAAACACATGGTGGGACTCATGGCTCCAGCTGCATAAGTAGGAGAGGATGGCCTAGTTGGTCATCAACGGGAGGAGAGGCCCTTGGTTCTATGAAGGTTCTATATCCCAGTATAAGGGACGGCCAGGGCCAGGAAGTGAGAGTGGGTGTGTTGGGGAGCAGGGGAAGGGGAGGGGATAGGGAGCTTAGGAAAGGGAAACTAGGAAAGGGGATAATATTTGAAATGTAAATAAAGAATATATCTAATAAAAAGAAAGATTATAACATGCATGGTAGAGTAGCACACGCCTATAAACACAGTGCAGAAGTTGATGCTGGATAGTAAGTTTCACAGCCTGAGCTACATCGTTAGACCCTTTCTCAAGTGCACAGATACACACATAAGAGCATAGCTTTATGAGTCAATACCTTTTTATTGAGACATTTTTGCATAAAGTTTTCAAAAATAGAGGCAGTATTTATAGTTCAATAAGATTCTTTTTTCTGAGAATGAGAGGAAAGAGAGAAAGAACTACAGTTATACTAACCACAAATGAAGCACCCTGAAGGGGTATACAGTATTTAGGGTTATAATTGAAAATGAGTGGTGTGAGAAAACTTCCTAAGACTCTTACAACATGCACTATAAAGCAAAACCCATCCCTGTTTTGCTTGTAGCTAGCTAGGTAGGGTTTCCACCATGGTGATAAAGCATCATGACCTAACACAACTTAAGGAGGAAAGCAGTTGTTTTGCTTATGTATCCTGAGTCATAGCTCATTGAAGAAAGCCAAGGCAGACATGCCAAAAGGGAAGAAGCTGGAGACAGAAGCTATGCAAAGGGCATGGGGAATGTTATTTCCTGGCTTGCTCTGCAAGATCATGTGTATAATCTTATACACTCTAAGACCGTCTACGAGAGGGTGGCCCCATCCTCGATGGCATGGATCATGCCACATCAATTACTAACTTTAAAAATACGTACCGCAGGCTTGCTCACAGACAAATCTGATGGGGCAAATTTTCTCATCTGATGTTTCTCTCTTTCCAGTAACTCTAGTGTGTGAAAAATTGACATAAAACTAGGCATCTCTTAGGGATTATATCTAAAAATAGTATTATTGAGAAGAATTTTCCAAAAGAAAAATGGAAAGAGTGTGACAAACCTAGATATGTACTATATAACAGGGTGAATAGCTCCATAGCTGACAAGGTATTGAAGAGGGTGGAAAGGGTTGTTTTGTTTTTTGGGTTTGTTTTTGTTTTTGGTTTTGTTTGTTTGTTTGTTTCTCACAGAATGTCTCCAAAGATTCACCTTATTCTCAACTTTATTACATGTGAAGCCATACTAAAGATAACACTTTTCTCACACTGTTCACTAATTAGGTGAAAATATTAGCAACAGTATAAAACCGGGCCATAACTGATAAGGAGCTACCCTAAATAGCACTGTGATCGCCTGCAATGTCAATATAAACAGCCAGCTGGCAGGAGATGATAAGAATGTAGTAATATTTTAATTGGCACTTGTTCTGAGAACATGCATTAAAATGGTTACAATACCAACTACATGAATCAGCGACAATTATTCCATGTTAACAAAAAAACAAATTTCCTTTAATTTAGTATTATGAAGATTAAAAAGTAAGGAAATTACAAAACCACAATTAGAGGCACTTTACTTAACTATGTCAAAATGAATGTTTATTCTTTGAAAAGTACCACCTTATTTCTGTGGTAGTTGTACATAATATGATGGGGTTTTACAGAATTAGAATGACAAAAAGCCTTCTGAACTAAATACTCATTCAATTTAATAAAAAGAAACATAAACTTAAATAATTTGATAGTTAGCATGAGTCTCTGCTCCATTAAAATTGATTTGGATTACAACTTTAAACACTATATTTTTTAATTTTTGCATATAATTTAATTCTGTATTACCCTCCCAACACCCCCTAATTTTCCTATCCACACCATGTTATGTTCTTTTTCTCAAAAGAAAAATTAAAAAACAAAGTTCAAAACACTCAACAAGCAAATAAGACAAAAATTTCCAAAATAAAACAAAAGTCTAAAAACAAAACCAAACACTATGGCATTCAATTTTAATTGACCCACTACTTCTGAGCATGGAGGCATGAGGCCTCCCTGGAGTGTGATTGATATACACCTCTCAGTTACTGAGACTCTGACTTAAACTTGTACAGTCTTTTACATACTTGGCACATTTTTGAGTTCATATGCCTATCAGTTGTTGAGTCTGGAAGACACTGTTTCTTGGAGTCGTTCAACCCCTCTGGCTCATATAATCTTTTCACATCTCTTCAAATAGACCCCTAAGCCTTCAAAAGGAAGTTTGATGTACATACGCCATTTAACACTGAGTGATCCAAAATCTGTCCCTCTCTGTCCATTGTCCACGTGTGGGTCTCTATGTTAGCATACACTGTAAGAAGAAGCTTCTCTGAGGAGAATTGAACAAGATCAGTGGATCTATGGATTATCAATATTTCATTAGAAGTCATTTTACTGCTGTGTTCTTTTAGCAGAATAATAGTGTAGGTTGTCACCTGTTGCTCATGCCATACCTATCCCCAGGTTTTTGGCCACTTTAGCAGTGGCCTTACAATGCACTAAAAGCAGTTAGTTACTCCCATAACTTTTGTACCACTATTGAACCAGTATATCTTGCAGACAAATTGCTGTTGTGGATAGCAGAATATTGTCTTTCCCCTCAGTGTGTAAAGTGTCTTTATGCACCACAGAATCTGGTCAGTAGGAAGTCGAGTTAGACACCAGATCTGTTTCTTCATGTTCAATGACATAAGTCATGTCATCAGTAGTAGGGCCTTACTATCAGGATGTCAAAAGCAACCAACGGCCTTGACAACCGTCTGTGATATGTGCGAGTTTCCATAAGAACCTTTTAGCCATGGATTTCACAAAATGTAATCTATTCGTGGCACTGGAGGTTTTACTTGTTGTCATAAAATGTCATTAGGGCATTGTCTCCCATAAGCTATTACAATTAATTGTGAAAGAAATCGCATTTAACTCAGTCTCTGGATACTTACACAAGTATTCAATTAAATGATACACAATAGGAACTTCTATTGTCACATTTGGAAGGATGTTGGTTTTGAGATTGTCATGTCTTTTCTTAACCTGAGAGGGATATATCAATCACACTCCAGGGACCTTTGAAGTTCTAGTTCTTGACAAATCAGATCACTGCCTTGCTCCTACTATTGGATATAGCTGCTCAGAGATGAGCAGCATATTTTATAGTTATGTTCCACTCTGCTCAGTCATGGCTGACTCAAAGCTGAGAACTTTACAAAATTGGGTTGGATGGCTATCAACAGGGAGAAGTAGGGTAAAATAGAGGATACAGAAAGAGCAGGAGAGATACTAAAGGAAAGGGGAAGAGTAGAGGAGGGAGGAGACAGAAAGGACTAGGATTCTTTGTAGGATGTGGACCTGACATGGGTATGAGGTGGTACAATGTAGTCATTGGAGAATATGGATGAAAAGACAGGCCTCTAGAGGGCCCTAGCTGTGCATGGAAGCACTGTAGATTTTTGGTGAAGGAAATATTAACTCTCTCGTCTCTCTTATCTCATCCCTTTACCAAAATTTTTTTGTAAAAATTTTTTTGCAAATTTTTTTTGGTGGTAGTGGGGTGGGGTTGGGTGGGTTGGATAGTCTGAGGGAGGAGGGTTTCCAAGAGAACCAGATTTTCCATTGAGGTCGTCATAGTCCGAGTCTCTTGGACGAATTTCCCAATCTGAGGCACTCTATCTCCTACGCGGCCTCCACTGTTCTACGTGGAACGTAAAGCTCGTGGGGCCGCAGGGGGCTGGCACCGGTCATTCGGACCTGAGGGACCACGGCGAAGGAAGCCAGGAAGCATCAAGGGAGGATTTGAGCCCAGGCTGCATGGAGCTGTACCTCAGTGCCTGCTCCAAGACTGCCAATGTGGCCGCCAACAAGGCAGCCTCCAGCACCGTGGCTGAGGACAGTCAGCAATGTGGAGACGTGAGTGGAGTGGCCTCGGTGTGGTGTGGATGTCCTGGCCTCAGGCTCCAGTAGCCATTTTGGGCCTGGGAGCAGTAATCCCTCACCAGGTTTTGAATTGCTGTAGCAGGGAGCCTTAGGCTGGCTGGAGAGAGGGGCTTTGAAAGGGTGTGCCCCTTGAGACTTTACCCGTTGATTCTTGGGTTTGTATCCTTGTTGTGTGAGGATTTGGGTCAAAGTAATAGATAGACTATTACGAAAATAAAAGACAAATTCTCTGATTATATTTGACAGGGCAGACACAAAACCCCAATTCCAGGGGTAGGAGCTGCTCAGCTCCTAGATCTTCCTCTTGGGGTCAAGCTGCCTATGATCCCGGGAACTGAGACTGTATATTTTACTACGAATATCAGTGAAAAGGTAAGGCAACTTCTTATAATTATGTTAATTGTCCTATATTTCTATACTCTGTTCTCCTTGAGGTTAGAGAATAAAGCAGAGTACATTATGAGAATGTGTACTAAGAGACATCTTACCACAGGTGCTGTTTAGATGATATATAAAGTAATCCCATTGAATATGGTTTTATAGAATCATGATCAAAAGGATTTAGATCTTTGGCCCTGTTTTAATTTATGTTACAGAGAATTATATTAATTTTTAATTATAAGTCCTTTTTATGCCTATGTATTAAGTTTTTTCGTAGATTCAAAGGCTATTACTATTAGCTATTAATTATGGTATTAGATTTCTAACCAATTTCTAACTAGGACTAATCTCTCTATGACTGACTTTTTATTGGTTTTGTTTTCTTTGAGCCAACTGCTATCTCATGTAATACGTTTTTTTTAAATAGATTTGAAGTAATTTTTCATCCTTATTGTTAAAATTCTTGTAAATGAGAAAAGCCCCTGTTTCTATGAGGATAAAGTCCCCCGATCATCTTAGCCCTCTTTCTCTACTACAGCTTCCGAATGAGCTCTTCCAGGCCATATTCTTGATGGTGAGGGAACTAAGAACCACTTTTATTTTTCCAATTTCTGTCCTCCTCCTCCTCCTTCTTCTTTTCTTCTTTTTCTTCCTCATTTCTTAATCTGAGTCATTCCAGATGATCATAGGTGAACTACATCACAGTTAACAATTTAGAATTCCCATTTCTTTAGGTTGAATGTCTATACTCACCATGTATATAGTAGATTGTATGATGCTGTTTACATCCGTTAAAATGCTTAGCTTTATGTCCCATCCTTAGGCTCCTCCAATCTTAAGTGATTCTGAAGAAGGCTTAATATATTTTCGTTGAGTGGTTACTTCAATTATTATTGAGAAACATGTTTGTCCACATCTAATAAGAATTAACAGCCAAATGTCACCATCTAAGAGAGACAAAAGATTCTTTTGTTTTATTATTTCCCTCAGGATACAATGTTTACTTCTTATGTGGTCCAAATTTCACTGAATTAGAACTTGAGCTATAGGCTTTTGGGGCAGAAACTTTCTGAGAAACTTTGAATCATTCAACCTAACTTTCTTATTAGGTCCTTTGAAAGGTATTAAAGTTGTGGCATTAGGAGTTCAGGGATGGAGGGGGCACACCTTCACAGAGGCAAAGGGTAGGGGAAACAGGATGATGAACTCTGGGAAGGAGGACTAGGACGGGACAACATTTGGAATGGAAATAAATAAAATAATTAATTTTAAAAAGAACTCAGGGACTTAACAAGGTGTGTTTTATTCAAGGGAAGAGCTACTTTGCCATTTTGCTCCCTGGGGCTTCCCCTTAAAAGCACTTCTGGCTTCTAGTTCATTTTAGAGACCTACTCCAACCAACTCTCCAATATTCATGATGTGAACTGATCTTGGCTATAGCTTTAGAGGTCTCACTCTGGTACTTCCAGGACCTTCTGGGTTGGTGCACGATATTATGTGGTAATGTGAATTGAATTAGATGCCTAAAACAGGATACATATTCTCTGCTTTTTCAGCTTTCTCCTCCACCTCCAACATCCTCCCCCTTTTGCAGTCTTGGTATTACATTAGAAAACTTTAAAATACAAAGATGACGTTAGCACATTTCACACAGACTTATCTACCTTCCCTTTCTTCTTCAGAAGCCCTTGTATAAGCTATTATCATTCTCCATTTGAAAAAAAATTGACTGAGAACTCACACCAAAACTCACTCTGAAAAAAATTTAATTGATAAATGAGACTAAATAACTTAATTATTTTCTTCATAATACAAGAATAGTAATTCATGAACATTAAATGACTGCCTTTCCATTCTCTTATAGGGTTATGTTTCTTATGGTATTTATATGGTAATATTTATATTTATTTGGCAAAATTAGATTTATACAATAGTATTTACTGTATGAGGCTGTGTTTGGTATTAATGTATAGGATGAAAACCCATTTTGTTTAAATTTGTCTTAAAACTAGTATTTCAATATGTTAAATTATATGACTTTCTTTTTTTAAATTTTTTTATTAGGTATTTTCCTCATTTACATTTCCAATGCTATCCCAAAAGTACCCCATGCCCTCCCCTCACCCCCCTACCCACCCACTCCCACTTTTTGGCCCTCGAGTTCCCCTGTACTGGGGCATATAAAGTTTGCAAGTCCAATGGGCCTCTCTTTCTAGTGATGGCCGACTAGGCCATCTTTTGATACATATGCAGCTAGAGACAAGAGCTCCAGGGTACTGGTTAATTCATAATGTTGTTGCACCTACAGGGTTGCAGATCCCTTTAGCTCCTTGGGTATTTTCTCTAGTTCCTCCATTGGGGGCTCTGTGATCCATCCAATAGCTGACTGTGAACATCCACTTCTGTGTTTGCTAGTCCCCAGCATAGTCTCACAAGAGACAGTTATATCTGGGTCCTTTCAGCAAATCTTGCTAGTGTATGCAATGCTGTCAGCATTTGGAAGCTGATTATGGGATGGATCCCTATATGACTATTATCTCAAAGTGCATTTGGTTTGTTAAAGTCCCCAAGACACTATGATTCTTTATCCTTAGTCTTTAACACTTGAGTTCTACTTCTACTGTTATATGCATTATTTCCACTTAAGTATAGTGAAAGATGTGTCTACTACTTCCCTTCACTTTAAGATTACTGAAACAATAATTGTTATTATCCATTTTTATTCCGAGTATAGTGTTTCAATTTAGGGAGGAAAATAAAAAGCAGAATCCTGGTATTGGCTTCATTTCTTACAACAAATTATACACTAGTCCCTTCTTTCTCTTCTTCTCTTTCTCTGGTCTCATGGCCAGAGGCTGATGCATCAGGGAAAGAACTGATTTAGAGAGGCCAACTGTTTAAATCACTTCACGTGGGCAGGGGAAGAGGGAAGCCTGCATGAGTAAATCCTCCTGTTACTTGCTTATTCCCAGTTCAAATTTAAATTGCATGTTTGAGTTTTCTAGTCATGTCAACAGGTTAATTAAAATTGAAAATACATTAATTTATATTTGTAATATTTTAATATCTGCTTTTATGCAGCTTTTTCGACCTTCCTATGGTTTTAACCTGAGTGATCCTTACTGTCGACTTTTGGAAACCCAATATAAAAGTCTCCATGATCCACATTTAAGAACATACTATAAGCGCAAAGATATTCTGAGGAGACTAAAGAAAGGTGGCTATATCACCAGTAATAATAAAGTAAGTTGAAGGTTGCTTGCTTGTTTTTTAAATCAATGAGATCTTATACTATTCTGTTTGCTTTCTTACCCTAATGAAAGCCAGTCTCCTAATGCAAAAACACAGCTCTCACCTCAACAGGAATAGGAAATAATTCCTTCTGGAGCCAAAATTGAGTGACCATAGCTCAGAAGCACAGCTATAGGTTACCCCCAAATTCCATGATCTAATATAGAAATAACTTCATAAAGTTTTTGTAATAACCAAACAGAGAAATCATAAATCACGAGACTTTTGAATACATTGGTGGAAACATCAGGAAAATCATTATATACAAAGAAAGAAATCTCAGCTCTAAGCCATGGATGCTATGTGAGTAGCATTCTTAGCTTTTTGATGAGTAGAAAAATGGGTTTTGTTAATACATTTAAAAGGGGGGTTATCTGTTAGTGACAAAAGGTAAGTGCCGATACAGACAAGCAGGGGAAGTGTAAGGATACTCTACAATTAGTCATGATTGGGTTCTGGATCTGCAATATTCCAGGGTCTCCACACCACTGAAGCTCTAGTCAGTAGGCCAGCCTTCACAGCTTTTTTCCAGGAACTATCTTTCAGCAGTGTCATCATTAACTCCGTTATAACCAGATACTTCTTGTTCAGTTGTATAGAATACTCAGGGTTCAGACAATGAAAGCTTCCACTTCTGATAAATCCAGTTACCATGTTCTGTTTAATATAAAAAAATTACTGACAAATATTTTGAAGAGGCAAAGGTATAGTAATGTTCCCCACTGAATCATGGTTCTTTTTCTGTCTGTAATGGTACTGTTTTTTTGTATGTGATTAATATTTTTAAAGACTTGAAATAGGAATGTAGGAAATGCAGTTGTTAGCATCCTGTGAGATTATTCTTATTGCATCTGAACATTATATTTACAATCATAATCAAAGTATAATTAATTGAAATTATTGTTTTAGTAATTATAATTACTTTTGAATAATAAATCTCTTATTATAGTCCAGTAATCAAGTTTTATTTTCATGTAGTGATTTCTTTCTTACAAATGTGGAGATACAGTCAATGAAATTTGCTCTTTGCACCCAAATATCATTAAACTGTCATTGCTCTATTTGTCCTCTAATAAACAATTGTTATGACTATTCAGTCTTCATATATGTAAAACATTTATAAAATTTTGGTTTTTATTTTAGATTGTATGTAGCTTGAGAGAGCTGAATAAATACCGGCAGTACCTTACAAGTCTAAAGTTAGACTTTGAAAGAAACTATTTAAGAGAACAGGTAAGTTATAAATTTAAAATTAGTTTAAATAGAATCTAACATTGTATTCACATACGTAATATTTTCTCATATTTCAAAGTTTAATTGCTCACTAAGTAATATTGTATGTGAAACTTGCAAGCAGAAATGAGCAACATTTGGAACTTGCAACATTTGTCCAAAAAGAAAAGGGGTAAGATAATATCATTAGTATACTAATATTTAATATCATATTTTATATTTAGCTGTTAATTTACTAAGTAATTCAGTGAACTCAAAACTCAGTAAGTTGGATAAGTTACTGAGGAGCTGACAGTAGAAGCTCTCTATGGTACTAAAAGATTTAAATCTGAAACCAAGGCAGTTTTAGAAACAGGTAATTTGTTTGGTCACAGCTATAATATCCTACATAATAGTTAAAACCATTATTGTGATTGTGACTGTGCTATTGTATCTATATACATATACCCATATTCATTCACAAAAATTCATAAAAGTAAAGAATTCTTAGATTAAGCCATGAGTTTCTTTCGGGCTTGAATCAAAGCTGTGTCTAGAATACACCTCTCTTCTGCCTCTCTCCACCCTTCTTCCCTCCTCTTGTCATTTTCTCCCCCCCCCTTCCCCTATGTCTGTTCTGTGCCTGTGGAACATATATAAATGGATTCAAGTTTTCCTTAAGAGTCAAGAGACATCAGAATGAAGCAAGTGTGTGCTCACAAATTTATATTACAAAGTAGGAATGTTAAAGAAAATGAGAATGGATAAGATCTGCATGCATTTGAAGCTGTAGACTCTGAAAAACTGGAGCAGAAGAACAAAGAGTTCAAACCAGTCTGAGCTACAGATTGTGGGGCATGTGTCATTTAAAATACATATATAGGTAATAAATAGTAAAATAAACAGAGACATAAAATGTAGTATTGGAGACCCAGAAAAGTATTTGTCTTATATTTGCAGAAAGACAAATTCTTATTTTAGTTCAGCTGTGTAAAGGATTCAAATAGAATTAAATGCTTTTAAACAATTTATCATTTATAAAATATGGGAATTTTAATGATGTCATTTCTGGGAAATGTAAAACCATACATTACTGACTTTTTTTTTTTTTTGAAAAACATAGCAATTGATATCAAAACAGCTACATAAACTGCAAGAAACCAGCCAACTTCCTCACTGTTCTGATGTCACACGATTCCAAAACTGGTTGTTACAGGACAACACTCATTCTATTAAGGACCAAGAACGTTTGTTAAGGCACAGGTGAGACTGAAGTGTGTGTGTGTATGTATGTGTGTATGTGTGTGTATACCTGATATGAATTGTACTGAAAAGCATTGTAAGCAGAACTTTTATTTTTAAGTAGCATTGTTTTGTTTGTTTTTCACAGAAAAGAATGTTTATTTTTTATTATCATTTTATTGGTTATTTTATTTATTTACGTGTCAAATGGTATTCCCCTTCTTGGTTTCTCCTCCACAAAACCCTATCCCATCCTCCCTCTCCCCTGCCTCTATGAGGGTGCTCCCCCACCCACTTACCCACTCCTCCCTCACTGTCCTAGCATTCCCTTACACTGGGGCATCAAGCCTCCACAGGACCAAAGGCCTTCCCTCCCATTGATGCATTGTAAGCAGAACTATTTTTTTTAAGTAGTAAATAGTGTTTAATGGTCATCAATGGAGAGAGAAAGGAAGGGAAATCAGAGAGGTATGGGAATTAGGAGTCCCAGACATAAAAGCTATGAGTAGAATCTTCTTCTAGGAGAGTTGAGTTTTCTGGGAACCCAAGAGACATAAAGTCATAGCTGGCAAAAACTCCAGATCCTAGAGCCTTTCACTAGGAGAAATCATTTTAGTAAAAAGAGAAAAGCAACTTTTTTATAATTGCTCTTTAGAGATTGACAGCATTAAGTGGGAAGAAATAAGTCTAAGTCAAAACCAGGAGTTTTAATATATCTAAAGAGACCATAAACTAAATAACTGGATTTACTCAGGTATTTCCCACTCATAATCACTAATTAGCATTCCATTTATGTATCTGAAATATCCCAATTCATGTATCTGAAAGCATAATGATGTTCCACCCTTTTTCTTTTACCAAATGGGAGCTTTTATGTTATATGACTTTTTTTTTTTACTGTGTAGTTTTGTTTCACAGAAGTAACATAAGATACACTGCTGTCACTGCCTGAGACCATTAGTGAGAGTTTTGTGTTGCTACCAAGAGCCTAATGCTCCCTCTGTTCTTTCAGTGAATGCATTTGAAGCCTTGCTTGTTTTTTCTGTCATGTTTGCACGCCCAGATTCCTAGACCCACTGAGTTATTATTGCTTATAGAGCAAAAGAGTGAATCAGTTTGCTCCACACCCCACTCTTTCTTTGACCAATATAACAGACGCATACTAAAAAAGAGTAATAAATGAGCCTAGCGTTATGAGTCCATCTAATCTGGAGAGCAATGAATGGAACTGATAAAACAAGAACAACGAAATTAGGAAAATCCTATGACAAGCAAGGCACGGCTGCATTTGGAGTATGGGGATAAAGGTCCACAAATCACCTACAATCCTCTGTTCATCCTCACTCAGATATTTGGATATGATAAGTAAAGAATTGGAACAACTTGAGCGCACAGCAGAGGAACAACGCTTACTCCGCATGGACAGAGACGAAAGACGACAGCGGGAATACACAAGAAAAAAACTTAGTCTGCGTAGAAAAATTGAAGAGGTAAGAGGGGAAAAAAATGCTGTGAGGTTAAAAAAAATGTGTGCAGTTTCCCCAATTGCAAACAATTTTAAATGTGTTATGTTGTTTGGAAACATTCCAGTTTTAAGCTTTCATACCTCTATAGTACACAAGTCACACTGTAAAATGTAGAGGTAGATACCACAAATAAACCAGTTTTTTGTTTTTAAAGATCACTGTACAAAGTTATTGAGTATTGCTTCATTTCCAACTAGACCTCAGTGTAAACAGGAACTATTTCTTCAAATCATCCTTAGTAGAAAATAATCATAGCTAATTTTATTTTTTAATACAAATTATTCATTTGTGTGCATACGTGGCATAATGCAGTGGAGAAGTCCAGACAGCTGTGTGAATCAGCTCTTTCCTCCTACTTTGAGAGTTCTGGGAATTGAACTCAGGTTTACAGGTGTGTCAGCATGACCTCACTCCCAAAGCACCTCCACCCACAGCCCCTTATCTACTTTCTCAACACAAATGCGATAGGAAAAGCCCGTTCAGAAAGCACTGGATGATTTCCATGTGTCTGCTGGGCCCTTGACCTGCCACTTTTTTCTTGGTGGTGGGCAAAGTACAGCTGCCCTGAAAGCAGAATGTACATACACCAAGCTGAGTAAGCCCCTGGTCCTTAGGAATGGAAGACAAAGGAGATGATGCTTCTTACGAAGATCGGAGAAGACGTTAAGAGAGAACAGAAGATAGAAGAGCAAAGGCGGAAAAGCCGAGAAGAGAGTGACAGAAAGGTAGGGTGAGCTTTAAGTTCTTCCCTAGAATTTTTAAAGAGAGAAGTTAGTGTTGTAAAGTAAATATTTGTGTGACCAATTATTATATTACTATATGTGATATCTATATAATATATGTAATTACTACATGTAATATATTACTATATATTAAAGATAATATAAAACTAAATGTCAAAATTTTTTTTAAAAAAAGAAAAAAACAACCAGAAACTTGGGTCTTGCTATGTGGCCCATTCTGTTCCTAAACTCCTGGCTCCAAGAGACCCAGTGACCTCAGCCACCTGAATCACGTTCAGGCTTTGTATGCGTTGGTAGAGTCACTTTAACACTTTCACGTGTTGTGTCTAATGCATTTTTACAATGTAAAAAGCACTGCTCCCTGATCTGATGTAACCTCTTTCAGATTTATTTTCAAATAAAATAACATCTCTAGTTCTTATAAAAATCTTGCTCTTATAAATATGTTCTTTTAGAGAACTAGAAATTTTAGTTAAAACCCCTTTTGCTTCCTTCATGTTTTAAAAGTTTTACTCTTTTTCAGTTTAATAGTATGCTGGTCTTTGGATTTAGAATGTAAAGCAGAATAAGGAAAAATGGCAGACTATAGAACCCTTTTACCAGCTTACTAATTGTTAAATACACAAAGACAAACACAATATAACTGTTCTTACGAATATTCATTTACCTCAGAAACTAAGCACATTCTTTTATCTCATTTTGAAAAGAGTTATTTTTAGTTTAGGATTATAAGTGCTTAACAGCATGTATGCATGCACACTATATGCATGAATGAGCCTACAGAGGTCAGAACAGTGGCCAGATGCCCTGGGACTTGGGTTACATGACGCTGTATACCACCATATTGGTGCTGGGAACTGAACCAAGGCTCTTTGCAGGTGCTCTTAACCCATGAGCTTTGTCTCCTGTTTTTACTTTTACATATTTTATATTATTCTGTAGGCTGATTCTTTAATTAATAAAACACAGTAAATGATTCTTATATTAAAAAATGTAGACCTAAAATTCTAAATCTGGGGTAATTTACTCTTGATAAACATACATGTAAAATTTACAGTTTAGTTTGTATTGCAGTATATCATTTTATTTAAACTTCATAAAGTAATGGAAATTGAAGTATGTGCTTCATTTTCCTATAAAATATCATAAACTGAAGTTTATACTTTATTTTACATTCAGCTTCTCACATGTACATCGTAGTCTTATTTGAGATTCACTGTTCGTGTGAGTAATTAGGCTTGTCTTACTCAGTGTAATCTGCACATCACCTTATGTTCAATGTTCTAACATCTTTTTAAACGCCTATAGATAGAGCACACACATATATACATAGAAATAGTTAATTACAGTAGGTTTTCTATGGATCTTAAATAAAAACAAAAACAAACCAAAAAACCCCAATACCTTTACTACAGTAAACTATGAAATCTGTGTGTGTCTTATACTTTTATTAGGATTAAAAATTCTATTATTACAGTATCAAAAGTTTTATCAAGAAGGGATGTTGGTGGGTTGCCAAATATTTTCTTTTGTTTAGGGTCTTTGTCTAGATGTGGTATCAGTGCACTACTGTTTCATTCCATTGGTTTGTAATGCTGTTTGGGTTTCTCCTGGACCCCTGAATTCAACGGATTGTTTTAGATAGCTGTTTTCAGATATTTCTGTTATATCTCATATTAGTTACTTTTCTCCCCATGACCAAATATCTGACAAGTAATTAACAGGAGGGAGAGTTTATTGAAGCTTTCAGTTGGAAAAAAATACAGTCTTATTGTCTTAGGTAAAGGAGATTGGAAGATCATAACAGCTGGGCACCTTGCATTCACTGTGGAAACACAGAGAAAGGAATGCTTGTGGTCAGCTCATCTTTCCCTTTTTTTATTCAGTCTGAGGTTTTATCCCCTGGGATAATACTGCCTACATTTAGGGTATATCTTCTCTTTTTAGTTAAACTCTTCTGGAAAAAAAAAAAAAAACACCTCATAGACCCATCATGTGGTATGTATCTATGGTGATTTCAAATCCCAGCAAGTTTTCAATGAAGATTAACTGCACACACACAAACACACACACACACACAAACACACTGTTTCCTCTTTCCAGGATACTAACTACATTGAACTGTCTTGGAAAGTCTGAGTCTTTCCCCTCCCAGTGTGTCCTTTAAGGTACTTTGTATTACTGAATTCTTGCAGCTGTCCTCTATAGTGCCAGATCTATTATCTATGCTTCCTCTGCATTCCTCTTCTCACATACTCAATTATGTAAATATTTGTTTCTCTTCAATATCATTATTATATTTTGCAAGCACACAGAATGCAACTATGCTGAGTATATTGATATTCTTGGCTTGAATTCTAACTTCTTTGTCATTTCTAAGTTAATTGTAACTGAGTGGTTTATTTTTATAGGTCACATGGCCCTGATTTTTACAGGCCTAGCACTCTTCAACTTGATGCCATATACTGACTTAGTGTTTTCAGTCATTTTTACATCTTTGGAAATAGTTTGTTTTGTCAGGGTTTTTGTTTGTTTGTTCGTTAGTTTTTAATGGTCTATTAGGTCAGGCTAGTGTTACTTTTTATCTGAACTTGTTATTGCCTATTATTGAAGCAAGGCCCATTTTTTTGTACTCTAGACTGTATGGCTAGCAATACATCCATACTGTAGCTTGTGAAATGCATGTAATTTTCATCTTTGTGGAAATGCAAACTCTCTTCTAACTTACCTCTTAGGATGGTCCTTTATGCTATCTTGAGTATTACTTTATGTGTACTGATTCCTTCTCTTAGTGAATGATCAATAAAAGTTTCAAGACTCTCTGCATATTTGTCTCTCTTCTGTCATGCCCTATGGTCAGTAGTATCCCCGAGATTCACAAATAAAAGTGACATTTCAAAGAATGTAATGATTATAACAAAGTATTCAGGCAGGTACCTTTCACCTAAGTATTTCATCAGAAATAAAAATTGGCTCCTTATTATACTTTCTACATTTTATACTCTTTAAATTGTAAGTAACAATAGACTCCTTACTGCTCTCTAAGTTTTATTCTACTTAAATTTACAAGTCACAAGACAAGAATAATTATGTATTTCTACTATACTATATAGTTTAAACATTTGTATTGCATTTGTGAATACCAAACTAATACTAATCATAGTGCTTTCTTTCATATTTTAGAAACAAGCAATGCTAGAGAAAAAAATGGCTTATCATTTACAAAAGATGCAGGACACTGGCTTAAAAGATGACATGGGAAGAAATGGATTTGACTACAGAGGACAGAATGGAACTACATTTGAATGTGAGACTATTATGCCACTAAGTAGGAAGCATTGATCTCTGTACCATGAAATATCTTATATACATACAACTGCTATCCACTTCATATAAAATGCTAAACTAACCATTTTCACATTGGAAAGACCACATATTCACATGCATACAAACACACCCCAAAACTAAAAAAAAAATATTAACTGCTTTAATAGACAAATTTGATGGCACTATAGTTTGACACCAAATTCCCTATACTTAAGATAATGCTTAAGATATTTTATTTCCAATACATTAAAATCAATGTGTAAAATAATTGTCCTTATACATCAATATGGTGCTTTTATATGTTGTCAACTAGTAAGAATAGAAAGAACCTGGGAAAATAAGAAAATATAGAGCAAGGGGAAAGTAGTAGAGAAAAGAAGAAAGAAAAAAAGATGGAAAAGAATGGGAAAAGGTGTAAAAAAATAACAGTGCTTGACTTGGATGTGCCAGAACCGCACCAGCTGCATTTTGTATAACATCATGTAATCCCAGCAAAACTCCCTATATTAGTTATCATGAGAGTATTTTTAACAAATTTCTAGGGATGCATACTATTGAGAAAGAGCAGGGCCATCATCCGTCTTGCCCACTTTCTGGTGAAACTGACTTTTTATCACCTGGTTATCATTACCTGGTCTTAGCTGGATTCTGAATTTTATCTTTGACCAATCCATCTTGTGCAACTATTTGATTCTGATAATTTCTTCTGCTAACTCTAAACTGTTATCTGTTAAATTCAGTTTAAGGTATATTGGCAAGCACTCATTACTATATGGAGTCCAGCCCAAATGTAAACTTCTAAATTTTATTTTGCACTATATGCCTGAATATGACAGCTGTCCTCTACTGGTGATATGTACAGGCTCTGGAGCTAGGCTCCTACTGTATAACTGTCCTTTATAATTTTCAATATGTTTCTTTTTTCTTTAAGGGGTTATTTTATTTATTTACATTTCAAATGTTATCCCACTTCTCAGTTTCCCCTCCGCAAAACCCCTATCTCATCGCCACTGCCCCTCCCCCTGCTTCTATGTGGGAGATTACCTGCCTACACACTCACTCCTTCCCCACTGCCCTGGCATTCCCCTATGCTTGAGCATTGAGCTTCCAAAGGACCAAGCCCCTCGCATCCCATTGATGTCTGACAAAGCCATCCTCTGCTACATATGCAGCTGGAGCCATGGGTCGCTCCATGTGTACTTTTCAAGACCTTTAAATGGTTTTGGAAAGTTATTTAGCCTTTCACAGATACTTTCACCATCTATAACTGAACACAGAGCACTAAAAAACTTCTACGAAGATGAAGACTTTCCTTCACTAGAGCACATAGTCAAGCCTCGCAGTTCTGTCAAATAGGAGTAAGGACCATTACTAAACAGATTATATTTCCTTTTTCTTTTCTTTCTTCCTTTCTTCCTTTCTTCCTTCCTTCCTTTCTTTCTTTCTTTCTTTCTTTTGTTCTTTCTTTCTTTCTTTCTTTCTTTCTTTCTTTCCTTCTTTCCTTCTTTCCTTCTTTCCTTCTTTCTTTTTTTTTTGTCTTTCTGTGTCTGTCTTCTCAGCCCACAATCACCGACTCTCTGTTTCTTCCTAATCTTTCACACACAGTTTATATTAAATCACATATTTCTTTTTTTTCTTTTTTTACCTTTTTTTAGGTATTTTCCTCATTTACATTTCCAATGCTATCCCAAAAGTCCCCCATAGCGTCCCCGCCACTCTGCTACCCACCCACTCCCACTTTTTGGCCCTCGCGTTCCCCTGTACTGGGACATATAAAGTTTGCAAGTCCCATGGGCCTCTCTTTCCAGTGATGACCAACTAGGCCATCTTCGGATACATATGCAGCTAGAGTCAAGAGCTACGAGGTACTGGTTAGTTCATAATGTTGTACCACTTATAGAGTTGCAGTTCCCTTTAGTTCCATGGGTGCTTTCTCTAGCTCCTCCATTGGGGGCCCTGTGATCCATTCAATAGCTGACTGTGAGCATCCACTTCTGTGTTTGCTAGTCCCCAGCATAGTCTCACAAGAGACAGTTATATCTGGGTCCTTTCAGCAAAATCTTGCTAGTGTATGCAATGCTGTCAGCATTTGGAAGCTAATTATGGGATGGATCCCTGGATATGACAGTCTCTAGATGGTCCATCCTTTCATCACAGCTCCAAATTTTGTCTCTGTAACTCCTTCCATGGGTGTTTTGTTCCCAATTCTAAGAAGGGGCAAAGTGTCCACACTTGGATCGTCGTTCTTCTTGAGTTTCATGAATATAGAAAATTGTATCTTATATCTTGGGTATCCTAAGTTTCTGGGCTAATATCCACTTATCAGTGAGTACATATTGTGAGAGTTCCTTTGTGATTGTGTTACCTCACTCAGGATGATGCCCTCCAGGTCCATCCATTTGCCTAGGAATTTCATAAATTCATTCTTTTTAATAGATGAGTAGTACTCCATTGTGTAAATGTACCACATTTTCTGTATCCATTCCTCTGTTGAGGGGCATCTGGGTTCTTTCCAGCTTCTGGCTATTATAAATAAGGCTGCTATGAACATAGTGGAGCATGTGTCCTTCTTACCTGTTGGGACATCTTCTGGATATATGCCCAAAAGAGGTGTTGCTGGATTCTCCGGTAGTACTATGTCCAATTTTCTAAGGAACCATCAGACTGATTTCCAGAGTGGTTGTACAAGCTTGCAATCCCACCAACAATGGAGGAGTGTTCCTCTTTCTCCACAGCCTACCCAGCATCTGCTGTCACCGGAATTTTTCATCTTAGCCATTCTGACTGGTGTGAGGTGGAATCTCAGGGTTGTTTTGATTTGCATTTCCCTGATGATTAAGGATGTTGAACATTTTTTCAGGTGCTTCTCTGCCATTCAGTATTCCTCAGGTGAGAATTCTTTGTTCATTTCTAAGCCCCATTTTTAATGGGGTTATTTGATTTTCTGGAGTCCACCTTCTTGAGTTCTTTATATATATTGGATATTAGTCCCCTATCCGATTTGGGATAGGTAAAGATCCTTTCCCAATCTGTTGGTGGTCTTTTTGTATTATTGACTGTGTCTTCTGCCTTGCAGAAGCTTTGCAACTTTATGAGGTACCATTTATGGATTCTTGATCTTACAGCAAACGCCATTGCTGTTCTATTCAGGAATTTTTCCCCTGTACCCATATCTTTGAGGCTTTTCCCTACTTTCTCCTCTATAAGTTTCAGTGTCTCTGGTTTTATGTGGAATTCCTTAATCCACTTAAATTTGGCCTTAGTACAAGGAGATAGAAATGGATCAATTCGCAATCTTCTACATGATAACCGCCAGTTGTGCCAGCACCATTTGTTGAGAATGCTGTCTTTTTCCCACTGGATGGTTTTAGCTCCCTCGTCAAAGATCAAGTGACCATAGGTGTGGGTTCCTCTCTGGGTCTTCAATTATGTTCCATTGGTCTACTTGTCTGTCACTATACCAGTACCATGCAGTTTTTATCACAATTGCTCTGTCGTACAGCTTTAGGTCGGGCATAGTGATTCCACCAGAGGTTCTTTTATCCTTGAGAAGAGTTTTTGCTATCCTAGGTTTTTGTTTTCCAGATGAGTCTGCTGATTGCCCTTTCTAATTGGTTGAAGAATTGAGTTGGAGTTTTGATGGGGATTGCATTGAATCTGTAGATTGCTTTTGGCAAGATAGCCATTTTTACTATATTGAGCCTACCAATCCATGAGCATGAGAGATCTTTCCATCTTCTGAGATCTTCTTTAATATCATTCTTCAGAGACATCAAGTTCTTATCATACAGATCTTTCACTTCCTTAGTTAGAGTCACGCCCAGATATTTTATATTATTTGTGACTATTGAGAAGGGTGTTGTTTCCCTAATTTCTTTCTCAGCCTGTTTATCCTTTGTGTAAAGAAATCCCATTGACTTGTTTGAGTTAATTTTATATACACCTACTTCATTGAAGCTGTTTATCAGGCTTAGGAGTTCTCTGGTTGAATTTTAGGGTCACTTATATATACTATCATATCATCTGCAAAAAGTGATATTTTGACTTCTTCCTTTCCAATTTGTATCCCCTTGATCTCCTTTTGTTGTCAAATTGCTCTGGCTAGGACTTCAAATACAATGTGAATAGGTAGGGAGAGAGTGGACAGCCTTGTCTAGTCCCTGATTTTAGTGGGATTGCTTCCAGCTTCTCACCATTTACTTTGATGTTGTCTACTGGTTTGCTGTAGATTGCTTTTATCGCGTTTAGGTATGGGGCTTGGATTCCTGATCTTTCCAAGACTTTTATCATGAATGGGTGTTGGATCTTGTCAAATGCTTTTTCCGCATCTAACGAGATGACCATGTGGTTTTTGTCTTTGAGTTTGTTTATATACTGGATTACGTTGATGGATTTCCATATATTGAACCATCCCTGCATCCCGGGATGAACCTACTTGGTCAGGATGGATGATTGTTTTGATGTGTTCTTGGATTCGGTTAGCAAGAACTTTATTGAGGATTTTTGCATCAATATTTATAAGGAATATTGGTCTGAAGTTTTCTATCTATGTTGGGTCTTTTTGTGGTTTAGGTGTCAGAGTAATTGTGGCTTCATAGAATGAGTTGGGTAGAGTACCTTCTGTTTCTATTTTGTGGAATAGTTTGTGAAGAAATGGGATTAGATCTTCTTTGAAGGTCTGATAGAACTCTGCACTAAACCCATCTGGTCCTGGGCTTTTTTTGGTTGGGAGACTATTAATGACTGCTTCTATTTCTTTGGGGGATATAGGGCTGTTTAGATCATTAACCTGATCTTGATTCAACTTTGGTACCTGGTATCTGTCTAGGAACTTCTCCATTTCATCCAGGTTCTCCAGTTTTGTTGAGTATAGCCTTTGGTAGAAGGATCTGATGGTGTTTTGGATGTCTTCAGGATCTGTTGTTATGTCTCCTTTTTCATTTCTGATTTTGTTAATTAGGATGCTTTCCCTGTGCCCTCTAGTGAGTCTGGCTAAGGGTTTATCTATCTTGTTGATTTTCTCAAAGAACCAGCTCCTTGATTGGTTGATTCTTTGAATAGTTTTTCTTGTTTCCACTTGGTTGATTTCGCCCCTGAGTTTGATTATTTCCTGCTGTCTACTCCTCTTGGGCGAATTTGCTTCCTTGTGTTCTAGTGCTTTTAGGTATGTTGTCAAGCTGCTAATGTGTGCTCTCTCTAGTTTCCTTTTGGAGGCACTCAGAGCTATGAGTTTTCCTCTTAGAAATGCTTTCATTGTGTCCCATAAGTTTGGGTATGTTGTGGCTTCATTTTCATTGAACTCTAAAAAGTTCTTAATTTCTTTCTTTATTCCTTCCTTGACCAAGGTATCATTGAGAAGAGTGTTGTTCAGTTTCCACATGAAGGTTGGCTTTCTATTATTTATTTTGTTATTGAAGATCAGCCTTAGTCCATGGTGATCTGATAGGATGCATGGGACAATTTCAATATTTTTGTATCTGTTGAGGCCTGTTTTGTGACCAATTAAGTGGTCAATTTTGGAGAAGGTACCATGAGGTGCTGAGAAGAAGGTATATCCTTTTGTTTTAGGATAGAATGTTCTGTAGATATCTGCCAGATCCATTTGATTCATAATTTCTCTTAGTTTCACTGTGTCCCTGTTTAGTTTCTGTTTCCATGATCTGTCCATTGGTGAAAGTGGTGTGTTGAAGTCTCCCACTATTATTGTGTGAGGTGCAATGTGTGCTTTGAGCTTTACTAAAGTTTCTTTAATGAATGTGGTTGCCCTTGTATTTGGAGCATAGATATTCAGAATTGATAGTTCTGATTGTAATTGTAAGGTAATTGATTTTACCTTTGATGAGTATGAAGTAACCCTCCTTGTCTTTTTTGATGACTTTGGGTTGTTAGGTAATTTTATTAGATATTAGAATGGTTACTCCAGCTTGATTCTTCATACCATTTGCATGGAAAATTATTTTCCAGCCTTTCATTCTGAGTAGTGTCTATCTTTTTCTCTGAGATGAGTTTCCTGTAAGCAGCAAAATGTTGGGTCTTGTTTGTATAGCCAGTTTGTTAGTCTATGTCTTTTTATTGGGGAGTTGAGTCCATTGATATTAATAGATTCTAAGGAAAAGTAATTGTTGCTTCCTGTTATTTTTGTTGTTGGCATTCTGTTCTTGTGGCTGTCTTCTTTTAGGTTTGTTGAGGGATTGCCTTCTTGCTTTTTCTAGGGTGTGGTTCCCTTCCTTGTATTGGTTTTTTTCTGTTATTATCCTTTGAGGGGTTGGATTCATGGAAAGAATGTGTGAATTTGGTTTTGTCATGGAATACTTTGGTTTCTCCATCTATGGTAATTGAGAGTTTGGCTGGGTATAGTAACCTGGGCTGGAATTTGTGTTCTCTTAGTGTCTGTCTAACATCTCCTATTTGAGTTCTGTAGGCTTCTTGTATGTTCATGGGCATCTCTTTCTTTAGATTTGGGAAGTTTTCTTCTATAATTTTGTTGAAGGTATTTGCTGGTCCTTTGAGTTGAAAATCTGCATTCTCATCCACTCCTATTATCTGTAGGTTTGGTCTTCTCATTGTGTCCTGGATTTCCTGGATGTTTTGAGTTAGGATCTTTTTGGATTTTGTATTTCCTTTGATTGTTGTGCCGATGTTCTCTATGGAATCTTCTGCACCTGAGATTCTCTCTTCCATCTCTTGTATTCTGTTGCTGATGCTCGCATCTATGGTTCCAGATTTCTTTCCTAGGGTTTCTATCTCCAGTGTTGCCTCATTTTGGGTTTTCTTTATTGTGTCTACTTCCCTTTTAGGTCTAGTATGGTTTTGTTCATTTCCATCATCTGTTTGGATGTGTTTTCCTGTTTTTCTTTAAGCACTTCTACCTGTTTGATTGTGTTATCCTGTTTTTCTTTAAGGACTTGTAACTCTTTAGCAATGTTCTCCTGTAATTCTTTAAGTGAGTTATTAAAGTCCTTCTTGATGTCCTCTACCATCATCATGAGATATGCTTTTACATATACATTTCCCAGATAAATTAACTCAATCTATTTACTTCTTTGAAGGAGTTTGAAAGCCCCATTTCAGATTTCAAATCACCTTACCAGTTTTGTAATCCCAATATCTTTTTCCTCATGCAATAGAACAATGTGAGCTGTCAATGTTTTCATTCTTTTAATAATTTCATGTGTACATTTCTGTAATTTCTGTACATATTTATATGCACCGTATGTACATGCCAGATATCTCTGGAGGTGGGAAAAGGGCAACATACCTGGAACTGGTTGGTTGTGAACCATGTGTTTCCTGGGAAGCAAAATCAGGTATTCTACAAAAGGAACAAGTGCTCCTAACTTCTGAGCCATCTGTTTATCCTGTGAAGTAGCTGTCTTAAACATTGATGCATTAAGTCACCCTTAGAAAACAGTACATTAAAATTTTTACAATACTGAAGTGATAAGGAACAGATTCAGTTTCATAACAGTGTTATAATTGTATAAAACTGCAATAATATCCTCTTCTACCAAGTAAAAATCTTCTAGGGAAACTTGTGTACAAACATATACACACACACGTGTTTTTGCTCATCTCTAAATAAATCCAAGAATATCATAGTCATTTAGGATAGTGAGCCTTCATCCATGTCACTATGTTGGTGTGTATTTCTACAGAAAGCAACCTCCATGTACAAGTAGACTATAAAGAAGTTTTCCTTCTTTCCAAAATATAAAATATTAGTCTCCTCAACTCTACTCCTTAAGTTATAGGCATATTACAGAAATAAATATCACCTTACATTTGACATTACTTATCCTCTCCTATGTGTTCTACAAATCCCACATATAGAGTAGCAGGCACTTACTTCTTGAGCATTAAATGATAGTTGATCTTGGGCAATTTCACTGTCACTACTCTTAATATGTTTTATTACATTTTTAAGCTTCCTCAAAGAAGAGAAAGAAGCAGTTTGATGATATAAAAATAGTTTATCCTGACGGTGACCAGAAAGCATATAGAGGAACATCAGGTAATTGAATATTTTAATAAGCACCAAATATTTAGAGTAGTGATTTGGGGGAAGACTGAGTTGTGGGTGACCTTCAGTTGAATGTAGATGAAACTTGGGTTTATTATCATGAATGACTGAGTTTCGAACTGCATGCCATGGACTGTTTTCAGAATAGATAACTAATTTGGTGTTTCAACTGGTCATCCAGCTATTCCTTAAGAACAGTTATAAGCAGGATTCATTAGTACTAATTGTAGACACAGACTGACAGATCATAAAATATTTTAAATTCTCAGAATTATTTTAGAAAACTCAAAAATATTCTAGAAGCTAAACACATTTATTATGTGACTGTGAACATTTGTTAAATTATCATTTTCTATATTTCTTATGCTGTGTCACTCACTTTAGGTTCTCAATTTAAGCTCACCAGATTATACTGTGAATCCCCAAACAAGTACTCTAATAACAAACTATGAAAATGAAAAAAAATTTAAATATATTTCTTTCACTAATAACCCTCAAAGTTACAGTTAATGTAAAAACTTAGAATAACTGACAATTACTGATAAATACCTGAAGAAAACCACATCCAATTTTTCTTCCCTGTGTGTAATATTGTTTTTTTACAAAATCCAGAAACAAGAAGGCAATGTTGCCTAATATTCACCTGTTGGACCTTCCACAGGGATTATTGAGATGGAGACGATCCCTCTCTATGACCCCTTGAATGAGGATGCCCCTGCTAGGCTCCTGGTTTTTTTCAATATGCACTTTAAAATGATAAGTAACATTTTTAGTAAGTGGGACAAAAATGCCATTATCATACCATACATACTAATAATTCATAATTCCATATCAGTAAATAATTAAGCATTTATAAATTTTTCAGTAGTATTAAATGTCATATAAACCTTTCAATTTAGTTTGAATCTACATCGATTGAAATAATAAACAGGTTGTTATGCCTTTTCCTCCCCTCTTTGAATAAACTCCAATTAATTTTTTTTGCTTTGGTTTGTTTTTGCCTTATTTGTATGTTAATTATGAAATATTACATTTCATTATGATTTTTATTACAAATGTAATATCATATAAACAGACTCAAGAACAAAAATCCATGATTATCCAATAAGTAAATATATGATTTTTGACAGAAATCCCTCATCCCTTCATGGAAAAAGTTATGAAGAAACCAGAAATGCAAATAACCTGTCTCAACATACAAAAGACTGTGTGTGAAAAATCTATATCTAAAAGTATACTAAATCCAAAGCTTTCCCACTAAAATAAATAACAAAATATGACTGTCTACATTCTAAAGCCTTTTATACATACAGTGTTTGAAATCTTACCTAAAGCAATAAGAAAAGATAAAGAAATTAAAAGGATGTAAATGGTAAGGAAAAAAGCAATATCATAATTCTTTGTAGTCATGTGACTCTATGTATAAGAAGACAATAAGGCTATAAAAACAAACTATTGAAAACTTTGAACATTTTGGAGACTATAGAAGGATGCACAGTCATCAAACTCTCTCCAGAATACTTATATTCTCCTAATATTAGCATAAAATATATGCTGAGACAAAATACAAAGAAACAATCCCATTCATAATAGCTTTAAAATATCCAAGAGTAAACATAATCAAGAAAATATAAGAACTCTACAGGGAAAACTTTAAAATACTGAAGAAATTGAAAATTCAAGAATATTGAAAGTCCTCTTATGTTGTGGATCAGCATAATTAATATTGTGGCAATTGATATACTTTCAAACACAATCTACAAGTTTAATGTAATGCTTATCTCAATTCTTATGAAATTCTTGAGATAAGTAAAATATTCTCCAAATTCAAATGAAATCACAAGAGAACCTGAATATTCAAAACAATCCTGAGCATTAGAAACTTAAGACAGAACAGTAACAAATTAACGTAGTATGTTTACAAAAAGAAAAGATGTATAGAGTAATGGAATAAATTCAAACTTTCAAAGCACCCTCCCTATACTGCTACACTATCAGATAAACATTTAGTTTTTGACAACTATGCCACAAAACAAACAAAAACAAAACAAAAGGAAAATGAAACCCTATCTCCCAAATAATCAAACCCCCATCAACAAAATCAACAAAAATAAACAAACAAACAAAAAACATCTTCAGCAAATGAATCTGAGAAGGTTCAATATGTACAAGTATAGACTAGATGTCAAATTCTTACAAAAATTTCAACATCAAATAATATAAAACAATCTGAAACTTAGGTGAAAAATAGGAAAAAGTTTTAAAGAGGTATGTATAGACAAGAACTTAACAAGAATTAATAAATGGGAAGGCACAAAATTTAAAGCCCTCATTCTCAGTAATGTTTCTAGGCAATAGAATGAAGTACCAAATAGAGTAAAATCTTTTCTAACTAGACACTTAATTTTGCATTAGTATCTGAAATACACACACACACACGCACACACGTTTGTTTATGTACCAAAATTCACAGAAGCTAAATTCAGAAATCGCTGAAACTGAGACAGCTGAGATGTCCATGAACTGATGATAAAATAAAAAAATGCCATGTATACAAATAAAAAAGGAAAAAATAATTAGATAGATAGATAGATAGATAGATAGATAGATAGATAGATAGATAGATAGATAGATAGGTAGGTAGGTAGGTAGATAGATAGATGATAGATAGATAGATAGATAGATAGATAGATAGATAGATAGATAGATAGATAGATAGATGATAGATAGATAGATAGATAGGTAGGTAGGTAGATAGATCACGTTATTCTCCCAAAACAAAGACAAGGGAAAAGTGCACACATTATATGAATGAATTCATGTATAATTTCTGAAAGTGCGAACAATTATTCTTAAGAGTTACAAACAGATCAATACCATTGGGACTAGAAAGATGGATTGGTTACAACCATGCAGGAGAGTACTTATATGAATAATTCCAATACTCAATTGTATGAATGATGCTTTCAGTTGTACCTCTTTCGGAGGTTCTGTTACTCATGAATATTTTAAATTTAGTGATTAGTTAAGAAAATAAAATTGGTTGCACTTAACAAAATTCTCAAATACAAAACCTTTCTTTCTCCTTTACTCCTAGGACAAGTATCAGCCACAGTGAATCAGTCTCAGAGTAGTTCAAAGAATGTTACAAAAGTGTCGGCATCCTCAGTTACTTATCCAGCAGAAGTACACAACAGCAGTTCAGAACAAAAGGTAAACGGTTTCAAAAGCATATTAGTTCATCTGCTCAAATTTTATTTACATGTGTTCTCTTTTACTAACTTGCTATTGATGAATTATGGTGGATGAGTTCTTGCAAAGAGAAATGATTACTCTCTGGAGGGAAAAAAAGAGTCAATTTAGCTTTATTACTAATGTAATGTAATGTGACACTTAGCAGAAACCTGTCCAAAGCCCATTATTAATTCTGATGATGGTGTTGCTATTTACTGGTAGAATATGCAATCAAAGCTTGGGTTGTTGACAGAACACTGGGAGGAGCCAAACATGGGTTAGATAAGAAAATTGGGTCCATAGGCATGCAAAGGTGATTAAGATATTCACTCATCTTGAGGACACATCTTCTAGTGAGGCATAGACATATGAATGTTACACTAATCTGGAGTGACTAATTTTTACTCTGGTTCTGGTTCTAAGGAGTAATTTAGATAAACATTATATAGTGTTTCATAGAGTCTGAGTTGGAAGAATTTTAATTTTCTGCATCGAATTGAATGACTTTAAACTTTAATATATTTAAATATAAAAATATATATCAGTATTATATATAAATATTCACACATACACACACATAGAGACTGTGGCTTTAAATAAAGTACAATATAGAAGAGCAGTAAGTAAATTGAACTCCATTTTCAACTAAATTTAAGATAGTGAAAGGTATCCTGGGAAACTAATGATATGTACCATGTCTGGTATACTTTTTAAATCACAGATGTAGGGCATAGGGGTAGGAAAGCACCTGGATTCATTTGGCTATCTCACAGAAGACAGACTCTCTTCCAAAAGTATTGTTACTTATGTATATTTTTCTCTTTAATATTTTGCCATATAGAGAAGTGAAGTAACGAAAAGATTAAGTGATGAAAGAGGTAAGAACCGTACTGATGATTCGGGTATTAAGTACATAGCTACTCCATTATATACTTTTGAAAGCTGTTTTGACTAATTTTGAAAGGTTTGCTTATTTTTTTTATTATTAGAGAACCCTTCCTCCATCTACTTCTTCTTTTTAATTCCCAAAACAGCTTTTTATGACTTTCATGCTTTTTGCCTAAAATCAGCTTAAAATACAGCTTTGTTAATTCCTTTGGACAAGCTGTAAGTGGTCATTGCAGACTACATACAATTAAAATGGTCCATTTTGCCAATAGGTCCTATTACTTTCAGGAGACTGAGATAAGGATTTCAGATTTTATTTTGGAAGCAATTGGGAAACTGATATTTTGGGGGAGTAAACATACAAAAAAGATTTGTTATTTTTAAGCAGCTTCCATAAATAGATTGCTAATGGTGATTTTTTCAAGGCAGTGAAGGAGCTTACTGGCCAGAATGGTAGAGCAAGCCTTCAATGATGCTACAGTGATTTCATACTTAAAGCTATCTCTTATCTCTCTAGTTCCTGGAACTACATCAGCTAGAGAGTCAATTATTTCAACACAACAATCACCCACAAGGATTGCTAAACTTTCACAGACATCGTTGGACAATCAAAAAGAAGAGGTATGTATTATTTGATTTAATCTAAATTCAGTCAGAAGAAGGAGATATCTTATGGTCATTTTAATATATGAAAATGCTATCCTTTAATATTATGATATAGCCTTATCCTATTAAATTTATCACACCATAGTAAAAATGCAATTACTCAGGTTCAGTGTACCTAAACATAATCTGCAAGGCTTAATATTTACTTTGTATATTGAACCCTCAAATTAATCAGCTGAGCTTTCTTGGTGTTGTGATAATAATGCTGATTTAGCATTTTTCTACAGTAATCAAGTATCTGCTAATGGAAAGTTATCAGTAGTGATTGATTAGTATAGCCATTACATATAAAATACTATTTATAAATAGCATGCTATCTTAGGATTAAAATCAATACCATTAGCACCAATATTAGCATGATATTAACTGATTCACTATGATAAGGAGTATATATTTTTATCAATTTTCAGTACACTAACAAATTAATACATTCTCTTCTTTTTTTATATATCTAATTTTCCTCAATTACATTTCCAATTCTATCCCAAAAGTCCCCCATACACTTCCCCCCCACTTCCCTACCCACCCATTCCCATTTTTTTGGCCCTGGCATTTCCCTGTACTGGGGCATATAAAGTTTGTATGTCCAATGGGTCTCTCTTTCCAGTGATGGCCGACTAGGTCATCTTTTCATACATATGCAGCTAGAGTCAAGAGCTCCGGGGTACTGGTTAGTTCATAATCTTGTTCCACCTATAGGGTTGCAGATCCCTTTAGCTCCTTGGGTACTTTCTCTAGCTCCTCCATTGGGAGCCCTGTGATCCATCTAATAGCTGACTGTGAGCATCCACTTCTGTGTTTGCTAGGCCCCAGCATAGTCTCAAAAGAGACAGCTATATCTGGGTCCTTTCAGCAAAATCTTGCTAGTGTATGCAATGGTGTCAGCGTTTGGAAGCTGATTATGGGGTGGATCCCTGGATATGGTAGTCTCTAGATGGTCCATCCTTTCGTCACAGCTCCAAACTTTGTCTCTGTAACTCCTTCCATGGGTGTTTTGTTCCCAATTCTAAGAAGGGGCACAGTGTCCACACTTTGGTCTTCATTCTTCTTGAGTTTCATGCGTTTAGCAAATTGTATCTTATATCTTGGGTATCCTAAGTTTTGGGCTAATATCCACTTATCAGTGAGTACATATTGTGTGAGTTCATTGTGATTGTGTTACCTCACTCAGGATGATGCCCTCCAGGTCCATCCATTTGCCTAGGAATTTCATAAATTCATTCTTTTTAATAGCTGAGTAGTACTCCATTGTGTAAATGTACCACATTTTCTGTATCCATTCCTCTGTTGAGGGGCATCTGGGTTCTTTCCAGCTTCTGGCTATTCAAATGAATTCTTCATATTAAGTAGAAAATAACATTGCATGGGACTTAGAATGCATAACTATTGACACAAAACAAAGAATATATAAAATGTATTATGATTACCATGGTGTTATGCCTGTGATACAATTTATTAAAAATAAATATTTGTTAACTATTTTTGCATACGTCACTAGCCCTTTTATATATGCTAATAATCATGAAATTTTTAACTGCTGGAATAGTCAGGTTATTTACCATACTTTAAAGCCTCTAAACTTAAAGAAATGATGAAGCCCTGTTAACATGCCCCTTAAAAACACTGCAGCACACATCTTTGTTTTATACATTTCAAACATTACAAGGAACAAGAGACAGAAAGGCATGTATCAATTTTGTTCATAGGATTGAGAATAAAAATTGGCATGATAATATAGGTTGATTATCGCAATATTCCAGACTCCACAATGAAAACACTACTGTACTATATCTAGATAGTGCTTCAGTAAGGTATAAGGAAATAATCCCAGCATATGAAAATAGTGTATGTAAACTGTATTATTGACCTCTCTGATTACTGCATATTCTATTCACTCTCCATGTTAATACCAAAGTGTTAGTAGCTGTTCACAGATACCAAATTTATGACAAGAAGTTTAATTGTTCTCCAGCATACTGTGGAAAGTTGAATATTATCAGAAAATTTTATCATTGCCTGAAATTCTATTTCAAATATTGAAAAAGGAAGACACCTATTGCCATGATTTTTTTGCAAGCAGATTTAGTTCCCAGGAAAGAATAGAAACTTACAGTCATTTGTGGAAGGTGCATACCCTCTCTTTTTTAGTAATATTGGACAGCTTTTTTTTTTTCAGTAATATTCTGCACTACCTATAATTACATCATTTAGCTTCTTTGCATTCTTTATATATTTATTTTGGGTTACCATCAAATGTTCTATTTGATGAATGAGGTACCATAGCAGGGACATAGAACCTTTCTCCTAACCATCCAAATTTTAGCTTTCACTCCAGATGACAATTCCAATCTTATAAAAATTCATTAGATTGTAAACTATTATTGTATTATACATGCATACAAGTATAGGCTGAGCTTCAAAGTTGGAAAATCATCAGATGTGTGAATGGTATTGTAGATATTTTTTATAAACATTCATTTTAATTGTGTAAATAATAACAAAAATACAAAACGAATATTTCTTATATATGGAGATTTGTGAGAAAGTTAACATTGCAATTTTGAAATGTAAACATACAAATAGGAGTTAATGATAAAAATGTGGAGGAATCTCTCTTGTTGTTTATGCAGAAGGAGATGCAAGGTAATTGGAATGGAAGACTAAGCAAGAAGTCAAGCTATGCCGGTGAACCAGGTAAACATCAGCAATGAGCTGTGCCACTAGTAAAACATTCTTTCATTTGTTTCACTTATTATGCTCATTCCCAATTCTGTGCCAACTAATGTATCAAGACAATGATTTCTGCAAGGTCTTGTACAAAGTACTGAACATAGAAGGTAAAATTAGCCAGAAAATGCTTTTACTCTGTAATGGAGGAAATCGTCTTGACAAACACACAAACCATGTGACTGATTCTTCACCTCACAGTTACAGTTGTGTGTGTACATGTATGCATGTGTGCCTGGTTAGAACATTGAAGATCATCTCTCCCTAACAAGTATACAGAAAAGGACTGTTAACAATAGTCACAGCACATATTAGATCCATAATATTTATTAATTTTACAAATAAAAAACTGTGACTGATACCTCTCCACACCCTTTCTCTCCCATTCCAGTATATATTCTGGTTATGAGTTTAACAATCCATATTTCACTTGTAAGGGAGAACACAGGACAGTTTCCAGTCTACACTTTTGACTAATTTCACTAAATATAATGGCCTTCAGATTTGTGAGTACAGTTTCAAATGGCCTGTTCCTTTTCCTTTATATTTTTCCTAAGAATGTTATTAAATTTTTTGTTGTCCTGCCTTTACCCTAAGATCCACTTACACCAAAGTGTCTATAACAGTATATTCTGCATTTGCAAATATTCCTACATAGTTAGGAGCTGTACACTGTGTATGTCAATACTGGATGCATGTGTCCTTTTATCATGTCACTATTCTGTAAACAATAGAAAACAGCAACTATTTACAAAATATAGTGCTACTATTAATCTTTTAGTAATTTATAAATTATCTGGAGAATAATATGTGCAGAAGACATAGTTAGGTTTTGTGCAAATTCTATGCTATTTTATAGGAAGGACGCTGAGATCCATGACTTGATCCTCAGAGGCCCTCAAACAAAACTCTTAATGAGAATAATGGTTAACTCTATATACCTACATTCTTTATCCACTTACCAGCAATAGATATTTCTCTATCTGAGTACATTCTTGTTCCTCTAACAAAATACCCATCTTGAAATAGGACCTGGTGTCTAAATTTTCCACATCTTGGGCTTGAGGAATTAGCTCAGTAATCCTTACTGCCCATAAACCAATGTGATGGTCTATGACGATTATTGTTCTTGAAGCTCTTTTATGTTACTTATATGTGTATTGGGATAGGTGTGCATGTATGAAGATGTGTACATTTACATATGTGCAGATACACATGCACGTGAGAGTATGTGCTCATATGTACACAAATCCACATTTGTGTGTAGGTCTCATGTGAAAGCCAAAGGAACTACTTCTGCTTATCATACCTTGGGCAACATATATTTTTTCCTTTTTAATCAGAGATTCTCAGTGGCCTGGAAGGCAAAAAATAGGCTAAGCAGTCTCTCCAGAAAGTTTTGGGGATCCATCTTAGTTTGTCTCCCTAGCAAAGAGTTGATAAACACATGCCACCATGCATGACTTTTCTCTGTGCATTGTTAAACTCGGTTTCTTCTCCAAAACCAAATATATACAAACACATACACTGAAAACTATAGAACTTAATAGTCAATATGTGACTATAAGAATCCACTGAGCTTTCAGTTTTTAGTATTTAATACATCTATTTTATTAAAAAAATTCTGTGTGTGTGTGTATGTGTGTGTGTGTGTGTGTGTGCATGTGCACACATGCAGGTGCCTGAAGAATATAAAGGTTGGTATCAGATCATCTAGAGAAGGAATTACACACCTTTGTAAGCAGCTTCACATAGCTTCTGGCAGCTGAACTCAGGCTCTCTAGAAGAGCAACATGTGCATTACCTAATGATTTACCTTCCCAGCTCCTATAAAGTATTTAATATGAGCATTGTAGAGTATTTTGGGAATGTATTTGTTCAGTTAAGTTTCATGAAACAACTTCAGAGGTTTTTAACCAAGACTCAGCAAAACCTTGTGATATGAGAAGTATAAATACAATTTCTCAAAAGGAAATTGCCACAGCAATAGTCTAATGACATCAAGACACCATTATAGTGGGATATGAATTGTTATTAATAACATTATTAATATCAATTGTTATATTTGTTGTATTCTATATCTATAGGCCATAGAATGCATACAAAGACTAGGCATTACAAGGCATTACAGGGGTAAATAGGAGTTGAGGTTTTACTCTACATTAAATTCTACACTAAGGACTTTAGAAGTGTTCTTAAAAGCAAGTAAACTAGTCAGTTACAAATGACAACAGGTATTTGAAAATAGTATTGGTATTTTATATGTTACTGAGGATGAATATAAATTACAGTTTTCTTTTCCTGATGCTTAGGATCACCGGCAGGTGCTCCACCCCCAGGTATCTTTTCTTTTCCTGTAAACTCAAATACGTAAGTATCTTATTTATTAGTGTAGAATTATGAATTTATATTTTAATAATTGCTTATGTACATGACTACATGAAAGCTTCCCCTTTGCAGTCTTATTTAGACCTAGTGAAACGTTATTGTGGAGAACTTTCAGAACTGAGCTCAAATTGTAGACCAAGTGAATTCTGTCCTGCCCTCTATCCAGCACTTTGCACTCTATACCAAATATCTTTGTCTCTTCTCTCCAGATGGCTTCACATAATTTCAGAGAACTTCTTTGTATTTCTCTTTGAAATATTTACCTATGAATTTTGAAGTTATAGGCTTCTAAAGGTTGATAAAATAGTATTTTATTAATATTTTTTCACAATATCATTTCAATGACTTGATCATCTTTCTCCTTCTTAAAATTATTTGCAGTGCTGTCCAGAACAATACCAGAGTGTAACTTGATATTTTTAGAGACTATATGCTTAGTATCAAAACCTTTCATTTATCAAACAAATAGTGGAGAACAGCTATTTTAGCATTTTTTCAACTTGTGAAGAAGTCAATGTTTTAGACCCATTGTCATCTTCTAAAGAATATTTATGTGAGGGTAATAACTATGTGTGTGTCCGTGGTCAGACAGAAGTTAACATCACTGGTTGTCTTTGCTTTGATATTTTATTTTTATGAGGCAGACTAACTCTCTGAACGTGACCCAGTTTTATGCATTCAGGATCTAAATCCAAGTCTTATGCATAGCAAGCTATGTATACACAGGACTCTCTTCTTAGCGACCCAGCGCTAAACTCTTCAAAAGAAACCAACACATCAAATGAAGTTCATATTAAACTGCATTGCTTGCAAACCTATATTTCTATATAAATGGATGGATAAAAGAAAAAAATCTCTGGTGACAAATGAATTTCATATTCAGACTATGATTTGTTGTTTAAGACTTTCAGTGAGATCGATAGGTGTCAATATGTATAATTTAGTGAATGCTCATAGAATACAAAGCACTGCAAATAGCCAGAATGAATGAATTTCATCCAAATGGGATAAAATGAGAAGGAAAGATGCCTATCATGTGCAGATGATGGTCACTTGTATTATGTAACGTTACAAAGCCTTTTACATCGTTTGCCCTGATTGCTCACCACACATTACTGATTTAACTATGTATCATGAAAGACTTTATCATGGAAACACCATGTTTGTTCCATTGTCCTTTGACCATTGACCTTTCCCCTCATCAAATAGTTCGTTTATTTGGCTCTCAGCCAACCACTGGACTGAGCACAAGGTCCCCAATGGAGGAGCTAGAGAAAGGACAGAAGGAGCTGAAGAAGCTTGCAACCCCATAGGAGGAACAACAATGTGAACCAACAGTACCCCCAGAGCTCCCAGGGACTAAACCACCAACCAAAGAGTATATATGGAGGGACCCATGGCTCCAGTTACATATGTAGCAGAGGATGGCCTTGTCAGTCATCAATGGGAGGAGAAGCCCTTGGTCCTGTGAAGGCTCTATGCCCCAGTCTAGGGGAATGCCAGGACAGGGAAGCAGGAGTGGGTGGGTTGGTAAGCAGGGGGAGGGAGAAATGGGATAGGGAGTTTTGAGAGGGGAAACCAGGAAAGAAGATAATATTTGAAATGTAAATAAAGAAAATATCTAAAAAATATTTTTAAGAGTGTAAATGAAAAACATTGCTAAGGTAAAAATGAAAATGCATGGTAGAGCATAAAGATAAGTTGTATTAGCAGTAAGAGTAGAGTTATAATGCGTAAGCATTAGGTTAAAAGTTTGAAATCCGCTGACACATAGACTATGACTAGAAACTTATTGTTAAATAAAACTCAAATAGTTTAGATCAATAATATTATGATCTAATTAGCATATAGTTAATTTGTCAGCAATACATAGATAAAACCATAGGCAAGAAACCATTCAATAGTGCTCTTCATTTGTGATTCAATATAGGAAGGCATATCTTTAAAACCTTTTTATCAAGCGTTTATTGAAAATACACTGTGCTTAAGGACTAATGACAGATGTTAGGCAAATAGTAGGATGCACAGGATTAGTGCACTGTGATTATGACGAATTGTCTGTAAGGAATCTTTATAGGCTAATTTAAAAGTCCCCATGGTATATTCACATCCTTCTAAAATAAATGTTTGAGATACTGCAAGCCTCCAAATATGTTTCCGAATTGCAGAATTATAGTTCTGAGTGCTTTTTCCAGTGTCCATTTCTTTTATGAAAAAAGTGAATTTCTGAAATTTTTTATCTTATAGTATTATTGATTCTATGACTTACCTTAAAAACAATTGTTTCTATGGATGCTGGAGATTTAGTGATTGCATAGGTCTTTGCTCCCTACTTGAGACCTATGGCACTCTGTTACTGAGGGAGCTATAGTATTCTATTTTATGCTTTATGACAGAAAAAACATCTGAATGTTAAGTTTAGAAAATCTAAAATAATAAATAAATAAAACAAGGAAAGTGTGGGACTTTGAGTTAATTTAACAAACCAGATCTGAGAAGAACTTGTAGTCTATGTACTTTTACGCCTTCTCCCCTGTCTCCCTTTTCTTTCCTCTCTCCTCAAGCCTCTTTTTTATCTCCTCTTTTCCTCCTCTCTCCTCTCCTCCCATAGTCCCAGTTACCTGGGAACGCATGGACTCAATCTCCCTACCTCAACTTCCTACCCAGACATTATGCCAGGCCCCCAAGCCAATGTCTAAGCTTCAATGATTGAAGTTTTATTTTTTTCTCACAAATAAGTTGCAATATTTAGACAGCTTTTGTTTTCGCAATCTAGTTTCATATTTAGAGAAAATGTTTAAAATGTATAGGCTTAAGGAAATTAAAAGGAGTAGCAATTTGACTTTATAAAATTTGGAAGTAAATCTAATTGCAACACTTGAGAAAAATGCGTTCATCACATCATTACGCAAAGATGCTTGAAGTTAGTATTGAATGTTGCCAGAAACCCATCAGTCTAACCTATAATTATAAAATAGTAATCCTCCACATGCTCATTTTCTACTATGAGTCGTAGCAAAAAGATTATGGGGCTTATATGAGTCTAATAGGCAGATACAAGATTACCAAAGAGCTATGATCAAAAAACTTACTATTCCATAGTCTCTATTAGCAGATCAAAGACTGCTCGTATTCTTTTTCACAGAGTAAACATAGATAAGGTATACCAGAGTTCCAACTACCAGAGTTAGGCATTGTTTGTGTATAATCTAGGTATGATGATTTCACTCCTCTGAATAACTGAAGCCCAGTTTTTAGACTACAGGCCCACATCATAGCAGAACACTAAATAGGAACATTGAATAAAGCAAAATAAAGTTTAGGGTAGTTTGGATTTATGTAGAAGAATTTTCATAAAAAGAAACTGAATAGATAATAGTAATTTTGAAAGTATCTTCATAAATTCTTTGTCCTAACTTAACTCAATTATAACTATTTTCTTGATTTTACAGGCAACAAAATCTACAACATTGCTTGAAAGATAAAGTATGTATTATAAAGTAAACCAATAAGACATTATATTAATTACTGTGTTCCATTCTAGAAAAAAATGTAAATCATATACTAATAATCATCTGCTGATATTTGTTGCTATTACTTTTTGCCTTTTATTGTAATAGAAGTTTATTTTTAAGTAATTTTAATAGTCTTCTATTAGTCCAAGGTTGTTTTGAAAAGATACTCTTAACACTTTAGGAAAGCCTCTTGGGTGTAGAGTGGGAAAGCATTCAGAGATCAGCCTTGACCAGCAGCATGAGATAGCAAAACCTCATCTAACATGGGATATTATTAACCAGCATAGCTTTGCAGATATTGCTGGTGAATTCTGTAGATTGAGTTGAGATGCCTGCATTAGACTGTAGCAGTTCTCATAGGAAGAACCTGCTACCTAAGATCTCACACGTAGATACTTGTTCACCTATGAGATAAAACCCAAAACAGAAAAAATAAATAAATAAAGATGACATAGTTTAATGAGACTGAACTCTAGGTCTAGCCAGAATAGTCAGGGACATTGAAGAATAGCATAGCAGTGGGCATTTCTCCATGGAATCCTGCTCAGCTCATAAGGAATGAGGCACAAATAAAACTTCAACTTAAGGAATGTTTCTCTATTTGCCATTATAATAGAAAGAAGCTGAAAAACTGAGATTCCTTTATATTAAAATTAGAAATGCTTTCTCTTTCACCTAGCTTAAGAAAAATGTTGTTCTACCATTCATTATATCTTGTGATGATAAAAAAAAGTTTAGATATTTTATATATGCACTCTATTGTTCATTTAGAATAATTTTCTTCTATTATGTATGAATTATTAATGTATGAATTATTAATAGAATTATTGGCTAAAGGGTATTTATGTAAAAACTGCTTTTATACTTGCTGTGGGTATAATCTGTGTTAGCCATCATCTATTATAGTAGGAAAAAACAATTTTAACTACTTGGGGGATTAGAGCTAGGTGGAGTTTGCAAAGTTCCAAGAGCTCCAAAAATGGATAAGGGGAGATTGTGCTGCATAAATGTCAGCCTTTCCTGTAATAGTGACTTAAAATATGAATATCAGTTTACCTTAGATATATTTTTGAGCAGGACCAACGCTTGTCAGCTTTATGGCCATGTCTTGTGTTTTCATGTCATTTATTTTCTGCTTTCTTGGATAATATGTATTGATAAGTTAGATTTGCTCCAAAGTCAGTCTGAAACATGCTAGTTTTTATATTCCATGAATAAAGATTGTGTACTTAATGTTGTGGCAATGAATAGATATGAAGTTGATTTTTTTATCCTCATATATAAGCTAAAAAAAGTACTTCTAAAAAATCCAAAATACCTTTGTTTACATAAATACTTAGAATATATTGTTAACTGTTTTTAAAAATGTATCAGAGCAATGAATACCACAGTGGTTTTTTGCTCCAAAAATACTTTATGAGAAGGGACTAGATAGAAATGTGCTCTGATTTCTAGATAATAAATGTTGGGAATCAATATATATAGATTCTTAAGTCATATAAATAAAATTTTGTACTCAAAATAATTCTCTCTAGTATGAAACAAACCAGCTTAAAACAGTCTGAAATTCGGAATAGATTCTTTGTCATTTTCTTATAAATCATGCTGGCATTCTACTTAAGAACTGTTTAATATAAAAATTTGAATGAAACCCCCTGTCTCCAAAATTTAGAGTAAATATTTGTGTGACATTTTTATATGGTCATCTTCTTTCTAGGTAACTTCTGAGGAATTAAATAGCATAATCCAAAACATAATGACCTGGGTTGTAGCTACAGTAACCAGTATATTATATCCAGCCATCACAAAATATGAAGAAAGAGTACAGAATAATACATACCCAGTGACTGATTACTCCGACCTTTCTTCAGATAGTTCAAGCTTCTGTAGTACATGCAGTGAAGGCTTTACATACAGAAACTACACAGCTAAAACACTTCCAGTGGATCCGTGTACATTTGCCAGTGACATGCCAATGAAGAAACCACCTACACCTTTGAAACCTCCTTCTGCACACGTGGAAAGAACAGTTATTGGCCAAACATATCAAAGGCAAGGACAGTCTGTGCCTTCACAAGTCAATTACCAAAAAACCAGCTTGGACTATCAATTTCCTAAAATAGGAAGTAGTAAATCGGATAGTCACCTCTTAACATCATTAGAAACATGCACTAAAAAATCAAAAGATGCTACCACAGAAACAGAGAGTTTAGAGATTTCATTGCTATGTGATAAAAAAGCAAAGGCCATGGATCAGATTAAAAATTTAAAGAATGTCTTTGTAAACTTTAAATGTCACTTGAAAGGAGAAACACAACTTATTTTAGAGAGTATTTTTCAAGAAATAATGTCTGACTTAAGCCAGGCCATTCCTTCTCTTTCTTCTGTGACTGCTGAAGTTTTTGTTGATCAGTCTGAAACTGAAAGAGAAGAGTTACTCTCCAATGTTGACATATGTTCAGTAGCTTCAGAGATTGTAGAAAACATGCTTGAGAAGCTGGAGTCTGCTGTTGAGAAAAGATGTGTGCAGATGTTTTCACAAGAAGACTTGTCAGTTGATATTAAGCCAAGTTTATCAACTAGTGGTGACTATCTTTCTTCCATAGAAACAAAACCTTCAGAAGAGACACTGAGTTATACTTTGGAGCCAATGTGTGATGTTGCAGATGATATGGTACATGCCATTTTAGAAAAATTGATGATTCTTGCATCTTATAAGAAAAATGAAGTTCCTCCAGAAGACGCAACTAAACATTTTCAACAAACTAAGACAGAGCCAATACATAAAGTCCATCAACAAACTGAGCAGAAGAAAGCTAGCTTTGCATCTGATCCTGCTAATCAAATTGTGAAAGAAGAGATACAAAGCTTAATATCAAGTATTTTTTCACAGTCCTCTCTGGTGGGTTATGTAGAAGAAGCAATCAGCACTATACTAGGCTATGTCCAAACTGAACTCAATAATGAGAGACTTATTGCATCTGAAGAAACAGTAGTCCTTCTTCAGCTGCTGGATGATGTCTTAACTCAGCTTCACCAGCAGCCAGTTAAAGCAGGTGCTAAAAAACCTAGACGACCTAGAGTAAGAAATCTTTCTGACCCTGAAGAAAAGTATAGAGTCACTGGCACTAGACCATTTAACAATCTTAAGTCTAAAAGACCATTTCCACCCGTTAATGTTCCTGGAATGGTCCTTTATTCTGAAGATGATGACGAGGAAATAGATAACTTTGTGCAAAGTGTGCTTGATTCATCTTTCAATGATGAGAAATCAAAATCACAAGAGCAGGTTCCCAACTATTGGCCTAAAAAGAGAGATACTTATTTTGAATCCAAAAGAAGTAATAAACTGCCAACAAAATCTACTTTTCAAAACAAAGTTGGATCTCATGACTGGGGATTAAAGTTAGAGTTGTCTCTTAGTAGTGAAGACATTGTGAAGACAAAACATTGCTTAGGCCATGAACCTTCCATTTTCAGCCAAGATCAAAAGCACCAAATACAAAAGGCTTCAGAAAACATAGTTAAACATATTTTAACAGATATGCTTAAGGATATGTCTTCTGATTCATCTAGTCACTTAGGAAGCCAAACTGGCAAAGGAGCTTCTGCTTTTGTCTCTGAAAAATCTCAAGGACTATCAGATCAAGAATGGATGGAACAGATGTTCTCTGTGTCAGAAATTTGTGCATTTGCACATGAAATAACAGATTCTGTGATAAATATACTTCATAAGGCTTCAACATACATTCCTAATACCATTAAAAATGCCTTTACATCAGTTCATCCCACTCATGTAGATCCTTTTGAAACTGCCCACACATCCAAAGAAACACCAAGTAAAGTGCCATTTAAAGTATGGTTTGACAGTGAAAAGAAAATGAAATATTTATCTTCTCTCAACATGGAGCATGAAAAGACTTCCCAGTTAAGATCTGGAAAATGTGAACCAAAGCGTGTAAATGATATTACTGATAAGATCACTAATACAATTTTTAAAAGGCTGAAGTTATTTGTTTGTCCAAAATTGCAGATAGGCAACAAATCTTCACTGATAGAAAAATCATTACATTCTCAACTTAGTACTTACACAATGAAAATAGTCAACATCATTTTGCATGCTATACAAAGTGAACTAGAAGTCAACAAAATAAAACCAAATCTTAAGGAGACAGATCACCCCAAGTGCCATAAAAACAAAGGGTGGTTCACTGATTCAAATAAAGTTGTAGAGTCCCATGTCACCAGTGTCAATGATGACATTATGGAAAGTCCATTACTGACATGCATTTGTGAAATGATATCAAATACAAATGAAGATAAAAAAAATACTTCAACCTGTACAGATAAAACATTATCTACATCTATATGTGAGTCTGGCAATTTTCATAAACAATGTATTTTGTCAAATAAACAGGATAAAAATTCTTTTTGCCAGTTGTTGGCTAAACCTTGCCTTCAGCACAGCTTAGATGATGAAAAGGATTTCAAGGTCACTTCCAAATTGGAGGTGTTAGATCAAATTGGGGATACACTGCATGAAATGTTAGGCAAGCTCACAGGTGATCATCCTGATCCTCAGCCATCTTGCAGTCATCAAAACACAGAAACCATAGATAAGGATCCTCCTACAATGTCTAATACTCAGCTCATTTCCAAAGCAATTCTGGAAAATGTCCTTGCAAAATTATGTGATGTTGACATTGATACCAGCATCGTAAATTCTGGACCGAAAACTGTTCCCGAATCACTTGACATAGACAACCTATCATTTGCTTCAACCATGGAGGAAATGGCCAAATGCACGAACATAATCTCTAACATAATTTCCAAAATTATGAAGGATAATAAAGAGGTGACCAAAAGCAAAGCAAAAAATGATCTTCCAACGCCTTCCAAAACAGAGATCCCAAAAGAAATGTGTCCCCAAAACCTGAAAAATATTGCTTCAGATATTCTCAACATGGTTTTTGCTAAACTGGAACATTTTGCAAGTGGAAGTGTAGAAAATGTTGGTATTCTTAATGATGAAAAGAAAACAGAGCATACAGTGGACTGGGAATGTGAAGGCAACAGTTCTCCTGCAGATTCTCATGATAAATCATTGCAATCTACTTTATACAGTCATGCAAAGAAGGTATCAAATGGTATTTTGAAAGCCATTCAAACAGAATTAAATATGAACCCACCCGATGATTGTAAGATAGATAAAAAGAGATCACCAGAGGAGACACAAATTCTTACAAACATCATTGATTTAATTTTAGATGTAGTATCTTCAGATATGTTTGCTGAACCTGAATCTGAGAACCAAAGCAATGAAAATTATGGATACCGACCAACTTATGGAAATTTTCTTCCTGGAGGTGCAGAATCAGATTCATTTCTAGATGATGACACACAAAATAAAGAACTTATCAGAGATGCCGCATCATTCAATGAGGAAACTAGAACCCTTTCTACTGACCAGATGGGTCTAGAGAGAACCTTAAGCAAAATTGAAGTGAAACTCAAAGAACCACACAGATCTCCAATTGTTCCCATTATAAGAAATATTTTGAATGAAATTTTTCAAAGTGCTCTAATCAATCAAGTAAATGTTTTTTCACTCTCACGTGCCCATTTTAGTGGAATGCCACAAAATGCTCCTTCATCCTCTACTCAAACATCTGCTCACTTTATGGATCAAATGATGGGCCCTTTAGTATCTGACACAGATGTAAGTATAGTGGTAAATGATGTTGTTAGGACGGTATTTCATAAGCTTTATTCAGCTGCCATGACAGAAAGACATGTAAGTGAAAACAGAGGCAAAACCATGATCCTTTCAGCCAGTGTTTCTTTCCGTGAGTGTACCTATGGAGGAAATGCCCCTGTCAGTGGGTTAAATGAAAATGTATGTGATCTTCAGTCCAGCTGGAATGTTGACAAGCAGATCAAAATAAATGTAGTTGAAGATATTGTGCAGGCAATATTAGGAAATTTAGAAACTTTTGCTGCTTCCAAAGTAGAATCCCTTTTCTGTCCCCAAGTCAACTTCACAGTTCCAGTGACTTTGCCAGTACAGCAAGAAGAGGGGTCATTAAGCCAAGCATTGTCAAGCAAAGATTCATATTCTGATAATCAACTTCCCTGTTTAGTGGATCATGGAAATCCAGAACAGATGGACTCCTGGTGTCAATTGTCTTTGTCTAAATTAAATATTTATGCAAAAGATGTGGCTAGGAAAATTTTACAAGGCATCAAACATGAGTTAGATAAAGAACAAGAAAGTCCTCTCTTGACAAATAACATTGTAGTTTCTGAGAATATTGCAAGTCAGGTTGTTAACAAGGTGCTTGATATTGTGTCATGCAAAAGTAAGTGTGACAAGAAAAGTTCTGACAATGAGCATTACTCAGATCAGCAAGTTGGTATTATTGAACAACTAGTCAATAAAAGAGAATATCGAAAAATACTTGAGTTTCAAATTCAAGATACCATTGAAGGAATCTTATGTGATATTTATGAAAACATTGTGTATCAGAATAATCTCTCGTTTGCTACACCTACCCTGAAATATGGTATACCTGTAAAACACTCAGAAGCAAATTTTGAACAAGTAGTTATGGGTACAAATATTATCCCTAAAGTCTCAGTTCCTAAAGCAGATGTCATTTTGGTGTCCAAAGATATAGTGGATATTGTGCTTCATAACCTTACAAGTTTGGTTGTGCTTGCTATAAATGCAAAGGACTCTGCTCCTGCAAGAGTGGCCATCTATGATATTTTTCCAAAACCACAGTTCCAACAGCCTCTTTCTATAACACAAAGAACTGAAGAAAAACCAGGGCGTTTTTCACATTCAAAAAATAAGAATTTGGGTTCTCCTGATGTTTATCAGGTACCTGTAAATGGCAAAGAAGACACCAAGGAACTTGCTCCTGACCCATGCAAGGAAAACGCAAACCGCATTACTCAACCTATTTTCAATCGGTTACAGTCTTTTGCCACAGAGAGAATAAACTCACTAATGACTCTTGCATTTCAGTCTAAAGGAAATGTATTTGTTAGCCCACAATTTGAAAATGGTAAAGATGACAACTGCATTTTTCATGAACCAAGCCAAGCTGAATCTGATGTGGATGTCCTAAAATTAACAACTAGAACAGTCCCTAGCCAAGAGCTTGTAGAACCCATTTTTACCAGCTGCAGAGAAAATTTTGGAACTACACCCCATTTATCACAAACTAGCCTTAAGGACTATGCTGCCTTCATTGCCAGTACTATTCTGAAGCTTATCAAAAATGATTTAGACTTAGAAGTACAAAGTATGCACACATATTCAAACCACATTTTATTTCAAAAGAATATGATTGTGAGTGAAATTGTTAATAATATCTTAAAGATTTTACCCAATAAAGAACCTATAAAGGAATTCTTTTTATCCTCACCAGAGAACTCTAGCTGTTCACAGTTAACCATATCAAGTGAAGATTTGGTGGGATACAAAGAGAAGGAAAAAGCTACTGTATCGCCACAGTTTACAAATGACTCCTTAGAAGAAAACCAAGTAACAGTAGAAAAAGAAAGCCAGAGAGATGTTTTGGAAGAAATATTTATGAGAAAAGGAGAATCAAAACCAAGAGAAAAAACCGAAATACTCAGGACAGTGGAAGAGGTTTTGAAGAAGCTGAGCCAAAAGATAATGGAAATCATAGGCCACATCGCCCCATTTAATGAAAGCCCCTACACAGTGTCTAAGTCTAAAAGTAAAACAGCAGCTACAACACAGAAGAAATTCTTTCAGTCACGAATTAACAATGTATCAAATGATATACTTGAAAATGTTTTGAGTGAGATGCACTCTGTGGTTGTAACATCCTTGTACAAAAATAATAAAAGCAAGAGAGGGGGAGAAATGCATGACAGCAGCGATAGCTCCTCGGTAAAACTGCCAGGCTCTAGAGAAACTAAGCCAACAAGAAAAAGAAGTAGTCCCCTGAGACTGGGGGTACCACAGATGCATCCTCATGAGGACAATTTAAATGCTCTTGTGTTAGAAAACACCATTTTGCCATATTCACCATTGCAAATTGGAAAATATTTAGTTCAAATAGTTTTAGAAAAGTTATTAAATTTTGTCTCCCTGCATCTAGAAGAGGGCTATCCACCTGAAGGGAGTTATGATGACCTGTATCTTCTTAGACTACATAATGCCAAACTCAGCCCAAAGAACAGCCCAAGGCCAGGAGGTAAAGCAAGTTTAAAAATGAGATCAAAAATCAACTCTCTCTCTAAATTTAAAACAAAACCACACCTTGGTATTAGCAGTACTAAGACCAAAATCAAGAACAAATTATCTGCTGGAGAGAAAACTCCAAGAGAGAGCAGATCCAAAACCGCCCTTGGGCTGCCACAAACTCCACAAGTGGAAGATACCAAAACCACACTGAAAACAAAATTACCAGTTTCAGAATTAAGACTATATGCCACAAATATAATAACTGACATTTTACAAGTAATTCTGAGCAGTCTTGAGAGAGCAGCACAACACAGAGCCATGTTTAACACGAAAGTCTTAGCATCTAGTCAAATCCTTGAAGCAAGTAAAATTGTTAATGCAGTGTTACAAGAGTTATATATTACAAACAACGACAATTTGGCTTCTCCAATTAACATCTCAAGTCTGAGTGATCGTCGCCTATCCAAGCAGAATCTGGGTGCAGGTTATCCTACGGAGCAACCATGTTTTTATTTAGAAAATGTTTCCTCACAGTTAGAACAGATATTTCCTAAAGAAGGTATATTGAAAAAAATGTTTGACAAATGGCAAACAGAAACAAGTGATACAGAAACTGAAAAGTCTAAACTTTTAACCATAGCCGAAAACATTTTAACTGAAATTTCAATAAAAGCCAAAGATTTAGAGTATTCACTTTCACTTTTAAATTTGCCACCTCTTGAAGAGTGTGAAAACAGACTCTACGACCGATTTAAAGGTGTCTCTACTAGAGCCGAGGACACAAATGCGCAAATCAATATGTTTGGACGAGAAATTGTTGAAATGCTCTTTGAAAAATTACAGCTGTGCTTCTTGTCTCAGATGCCTACTCAGGATAGTAATGGAATTCTAACAAGTAGGAAAGAACACAGTGCCAGCAAGAGTAGGCATGGGGCTCCCACCAAGCACATCCTTGGTGGCATACAGACTTGTAACTCAAAGATGACAGTCCAAGTGTCTATGAGCCCTAGCAACCAAATTGTACATGAGATTGTAGAAAGAGTTTTACACATGTTAGAGTCATTTGTGGACTTGAAGTTTAAGCATATCTCTAAATATGAGTTTTCTGAAATAGTGAAAATGCCAATAGACAATCTCTTTCAAGTGCAACAAAGACAATTAAGCAAAAAGATACTGCCAAAGTTACCATTTAGAAAGTTTGGTGATGAGTCCAAGCCAGGCACTATTATATCCAAAGACAATGGACAGAATACACTCTTACAGGTTCACTTATTCCATTCAGAATTACTTACATATTCTGTCACTGCTGTCAGTGGCATGCTAAGGATAATCAAGAATAAGCTAGACAAAGAAATAAGCCAAATGGAACCATCTCCAGTTAGCATACTGAAAGAAAATATCACTGCAAGTGAGATCATTGGTACACTGATAGACCAGTGCACCCATTTCGAAGAGTCTTTGATCAAAAACCTTCCCACCAAAAATTGGTTCCAAGGAACTGAGAATGTTTACATTGTTAATCAGGTTGAATTTGCAACTCCTGTGAAAATGCCTCCATCAAACACGAGTGACACTCCTGGGACGAGGAGGAGTCCACAAGGGAGTGTGTCAGGCTTGGGGTTTAGTTCCGAGGATGATATGAAAGAAAAGTATAGCACCACATCTAATTCATCTTCACACATCAGTTCCTGTGTAGAAAACAGAAATAAAAGTTTAGAGCCAATGGGAAGGTCCAACTCAGAAGCTATGCCATCAGGTTCTAGACACAAAGCACAGGACCACGGCTGGAGGAAACCAAACTTTACACCATTTGAGCAAGTCACAAAAGCTCACAACTTTCTCCCTGAAGGGAGTGTGTTACAAAAATTATTTAAAAAAGTAAACGATTCCACAGAAGAATCACTAAAACAAGTTTTGTCATTTATAGAAACAGGGAAACGTGAAAATCCAAGGGTTTTTCATTATGAGACCACCAAATCAGCTGAGCCAAATGAAATTAAGACAACTGCTTCCCCTCTCAAAATATGTTTAGCTGCAGAAAATATTGTAAACACAGTACTGTCAAGTTATGGGTTTCCCCATCAACCAAACACTAACGAAAGCACGGAGACCATGAAACCATTTTTTATGTCAAGGCAAATTCCTTTGTCTGAAGTATGTGAAGGACAAAAAGATACAGAGAAAACTTTGCTCAAAACATGGTATAGCCGAACAACCCTCATGCAGGAGGAGGAAAGTGAAGGTCTTGAAGCCTGCCAAGAGGATTTTTCTTTATTACACAAATGGAAAAATAAAAAACCCCAAATGACAACAGAGACTGTGGAAGAAACCAAGACCATTGTTTTCGCTGATCATGAACTTGGTCCAAATGAAATGCATTTGGTTGCAAGACATGTTACAACATCTGTGATCACACATTTGAAGAACTTCAAAACTGGAGGTAAGTAAGAAAAGTTTAGTTTTCAAACTGAAATAATTTAGGGAAAACAAGAAAAGATATTTAAAAGATCTCTTGTCTTGTACATTTTGATTTTCTGAAAATAGCTTTAGAAAGGTAAAATAACTGATTATTTTTAAATGTTCATGGTGCATTAAAATGTTGCTAACCTAACTATTAATGCATCGAATCTAGAAGATATTTTCTTTCCGTAGGCTTGCAGATAAGAGGAAGATAAAAAATAGAGAATTTTGGTTGAGCACTCACCATGAATTAATAAGTGTACAAAGTACTTACCCTTGTCTCTGCTGATTCAGTCTATCATCAATCTAACTGGAGTTGATGCACTTGTATTTTGTTCAAAATGATAGTATAACACAAATCTTTACACCTTACAAGTAAATGCAGAATAGCATCACATATTTTGACGTAATATATTTTTAAATAATTATATCACGAGTATGACAGGATGTTGAGAAGTATTTAGGGAAAATCCTATTTCTTTTTAAAATTTTTCCACATTTCCTATAAGCCATACTAAAAATGCTTTCATGATTCTGTTTTTTTTTTCCTTTTTTTTCTTTTTAGTTTCTACTGAGAAGTTTTCTCATGTATCTTCACTCTCAAAAAAAATTGATGATGCAAATCAGCCTCTAATAAGCATTTACAGTAATTCTTCAGTTTGTCAGTTTTGTGAGCATCTCTCAGATGCAGTTATCTGCTACCTATTTTTAAACATTTCTGATGGCATCAAAAAATGCACCAGAGAGAAAGCATGGGAAATCCAAGATGCAATATTTGACAAAAATATCTTAATTCATTCTCAACTGTATAAAACCAGGTCTATTTCTATTGGAGATCTCGCTTTAAGTATTTTCAAAGTTATTGTTGAAGTTCTTTCTAATAGAAACATGATAAATGCTGACAAGGCACATCAGGCTTCCATAAAAGCAAAGTACATGTTCTGTCCAGAAGTGACTTCTTCTGATTTTGATGATATCTTTCAAGATCTCTTAAAAGAAGTGATCTTTGTATTGTCCAAAATATTAGGAATAAATCATTTTGAAAATAATGTAAGAAACAAGTCATATGCCACACTTAAAAATAATTTGCCCATGTTCAACAAAGTCAATACCATAGAAAATCAGATAGGTCCCATGAAGTTGGAATCATCTCCTCCCCTAACTGATCACCTTGCTCAAAAAAATAAATTAAATTACCTGGCACGTAGGTTAAACAGTCTGGTTGGCAGCCTAAGATCTCGTGAATCCAAAGAAGTTGTCAATGAAGTCTTTAATATTGTTTTAGATTTATTTTTACCAGATGAGATCCCTGATGGGGATTTGAGTTCTGGTAAACTAGCAAAAACATTTTCCTCCTCAAATAATCAACCAAGTAATAGAACCCTTGCAAACAATGTAGGGCTTTCCCCTAAATCAATTTTTCTTCTCAATATTGTGTGTGAGAAACTTATTCGAACACTTCTAGAAAAATGCACGGGTGGCACCACAATTTTTGAGGATAGTTCACTTTTTCGTGAAATACCAGAAGAATGTCAACATTTCAAAGTTCTTCCAAGTGTTCAAGGTGGAGGTTTTGATTATCGTAAGGCACCAATGGACTGTGAACAATTTCAAGGAGATTATATGTCAGAGCTGTTGGAAAATCTGGCAGATGTTGACCAAGATTTATTATCATCAGACTGTATACTTAATGTGATTTCCCATAGCTTGGTTAAATCTCTGATGGACAAACTATCTCATGGTTTACAGCAAGCTCCTTTTGAAAACAAATACAGGAACTATAGAACAAGAGAAATGCAGCCTTTCATTACAAAAGCAAAAAGGCAAGAATTAGTAGAACCAGAAGAGACTAAAGGCCATGTAGGGTTCATGAGCTATGACAATAACTTCTTGACCAAGTCCTTAAATAATACCAATGCAACTAGCTTTAAAATGCACACACGATTTGGCAAAAAACATGCAGGAAAATCTATCTCTTCATCATTTCCTGATGGAAAAGAATCAAGGGGAATAAACACAGTATGCTTTCATAAGCTATGTCAAAGAGGTGTAAATGGTGGTGTTTTTTCAGCCACGTTTTTAGAGGAGATAATCTCAGAATTATTTTATAATTTGTCTACATCATTGTGGAAGAAAAATCTAAACATCACTGAAGCCTGGCTAAATGAGATAAATACATTACTTATCAACAATGTAGTGAAAAAGTTAAATGATGCTGAAATTACTGTTCTAAGGTATCCTGAAGAAAGATTATATTTCCCATCAGCCCATAAAGGATGTATTACTAAGATTGTTGATTCCATTTACTATGATGTTTTACAGCAATATGAATTTACAGTAACCTGTGGTGGTAATCTACCCTATGACAATACTCCAGTAGCTGAACGAATTTCTAACAGCATATTATTAGAGGTTATAGACTATCAGCTTCCATCTTGCTTCAAGGGAAAGCTCAGATCAAATCTATATCACACTCTCAATGCTGAAATCATACTGTATAAACTTCATAATAGTCTAAAAAATGTTAACTCTGAACCCATGACTTCAAAAGATTATAGTACCATGTTACCACACTCATTTTTAGAATATGTTATCAGAAGAGTCTTAGCTCAACTTATTTCCTTGCCTATTAAGTCTGCATCTTTAGAAAAAAAGTATTTGTCAAGTTCAGATTTTAATGAAATGTCCAACTGTATAACAAATAAGGTTATGTCAGCCATTTCAAAACATAAAATCTGGTTCACCATCTATGATAATCAATGTCTGCATACAGATAAAAATCTCCAAAAGATGGTAGATTCTGTTTACAGTAATATTTTGCAAATGTCTTCTTCTGTTGATTCAATACAGAAAAATATAATTAGTCGAAGTCCAATTATGATTGACCAAATAGCCAGTTTCATTATCCAGGAGATTATTGAAAACCATCTCCAGCCATTTTTGTGTGGAGAGAGATTACCTTGCCCCAAAACTCCACTGGATGAAGTATCTTACATGGTCAAACAAGTTCTCAGTGAAGTTGTAGAGTCTCACAAGTCCCCGAAGCCATCACCTTTTGGCATTTACCCTGATAAGTTAGTAGGAGAAACTGTCACCAGAGTCTTATCAAAGATTTTTAGTCCTAATACTAGTATTAATGTTGAGCTGGAAAATGTGACCCAAAAAATAGTAAGCTCAGTGCATAAGCATTTAGACAAAGCTAAGATTCCGATTCTATGTGATAAGCAACCATCCTTTCCCTTTAGTAATACAGACATTGTAGATGAACTTGTGACCTCAGTATATAAGAATGTTTTGAAGCAGCATGGACTAGATCCTGACATTGATGAGTCAGTAAATGGTGAAGTTTTTGTGGAAAATATTACCAAATTAATCACAGCTGCTATTTCAGACTACCTTCTTCACCCACTGTTTTCTGGTGATTTGCCACCTGCTTCTTGTTCTAATTCAATGACTGATCATACTGTTTATGATATTCTTGGTGACGTCAATAAATCTAGTAAACCAAACCAGACTTTACCTCTATATAATACATTACTACCATATACATTTTTAGAAGATATGATCAGTGTACTATTATCTAAATTTTTTCCTTCTGCCCCTAAAACTGATTCATACAAAGCAGCTTCAAAAGATAAAGAGGGAGTCAATTTTAATGAAATTGCTTCCAACCTGATCAGTGATATTAGGAGAAAAATTTCCCAACATGAAATTAGATTTTCAAAAGATGAAGAAAAAACCAAGTCCTTTTACTCAGAAAACGATGTTCAGCATCTTGTTGATGCAGTATTCACGAATATTTTAAAAAACTATGGTTCTCCAGAATCAGTGGAACAAAATATCACAAAAAGTAATGATGTCTTTATTGATCAAATAGCAGGTTTTATTATTAAATATATCTGTGAACACCATCTTCAGCCATTTTTGGAAAGAAAGCAATTGTCTACTTCATCATACAAATATTCTGATGAAGACAGGCAGGACTTACTTTATGGTAGTGCTTATTCCTCAACATTTCTGGAAGATGTGATCTCTGGTGTAGTGAGCAAAATATTTCATAGGGTGATTGGCATTGTACAAGTGAACTCAGCAAGAAACTCAGAAAATATCTTGTTTGATAAAGCTGAAAACCTCATATATTGGATAACAGAGGAATTTTCAAAAGCTCAGGTTACCACTATAGAGAATGCTGAAGAACGGTTGAGTTTATCCCCAGTAGAAGGAAATAGACTCCAAAAAATCATTGACACTGTGTACAGCAAAGTTTTAGAAGAATATGAAATGGAAATCATGCCTGATAAAGATTTTCTAAATGATACAAAGGCATTGGCTTCCCAGATAACTGAAATCATTCTGAGTGAAATTTCTTATTTCCAAATTCCACCAGATCTTGTAGCAACTCTTCCTTTACGCTTACATTCCAAACTTAGTCAAGATGTCTTGGTGAACAAAGTCCATCATGACATTAGTAAGTCAAGATTCCGAAGACAGGCTTCAACAATGTACACTACCATGCTCTCCCATGTTCATTTAGAGAAAATAGTTACTCAGCTTATGTCTCAGATAAATCCATCAGATTCCAGTATAGAACATTCTGACACTTATCAATCAGAGTTAAGTAACACAGTCATAAAACTGATTAATGAAATCATGTCAATAATTTCAAAACATGCAATATGTATTGTAAAACATGGAAATGAAAAACAGAGTATGATTTCAGAGAAGGAAATGCAGTCGATGGTCGACTCCATTTATGCTGATCTTTCCCATTCAAATCTGTACCAGTCTCTTACAAAAGATAAAAAGGGCCTAAGTAGCATACCTGTTTCAAAAATTGCAAATTTTATAATAAAGGAGATCTTCAATCATCATCTAGAATCATTCTTATCAGGAGATAAAAGTATTCTTTCAACTTCAGTGGCTCAAACCTGCAAGAAGAAAGCAACAACAAGCACTAAGCAAAGGGAGTTGTCATTCATTGTGAACTCAGCTGTCTTTTTGGAAGAAGTAATCACTGAGCTTTTATGCAAAATTCTTCAGACTTTTATACAGAATTCCTTGAGTATGGAGACCCCAGAGAGAGCAATAGCAGAAATAATGGACATTGTTACAACATTAGTAAAATCAATTGTTTTTGAGTTCACTTCATCCGAGATTTTAGTTGCAGAACATTTGGATGAGAGTCTATGGTTTTCAGAAACATATAAAGAAATGGTTCAAAAAACAGTCAACTCAGTTTATGGAAATATATTTTATGAATATAAATCTCTGACTCAACTACACAGGGCTGTACAATATGACACTTCATGTTTTGGAGGGAAAATGTATCATTTTCTATTGGAAGAAATGTATGATTATCAGGTGCAGTCATTAGTTTCAGGAGAATTAATGCCTTCTCGCTATTCTTCACCTCAATCTGCAAATATCATCAAAAATGTCCTCAATGTCATCTTGAAGGATACCAATGCATTACCATCATGTATTACAGTCCTCCCTTGTTCTCTGATAGAAAATATGATTTACAAGCTTTTAGAAAACATCTTTCCTTCAGATGACACTGAAAATGAACTAAAGAAGGAGGAGAAAGAGGACGCTGGGCCAGATGATGTTGATGAGTTCATGGCTGCAGCTTCAAAGCTGACTGATGAAATTATACAAGAAATTTCTGAACATGAGATCAGGTTTGCCAATGCAGAGGATACAGCCAGTATGATATATGAAACAACTGAGAATTTCATTGACTCTGTATGTAATAATATTTTGAAGAACTCTGAATTCCAAGCAGAAGTACAGAAAGATGCACACAAAAAGGGAGGTTCATTTCTCGGTAAAATAGCTGGTTCAATTATTAAAGAAATCATGGATCATTATTTGCAGTTATTTTTATATGGTGATGGCTCACATTCAAGTAAATTACCTCATTTTGGTGGTGCTTCTGTTGTTGCTAAATCTGGGAAAGAAAAGGCACCATCCTCTCTCTTTTCAGCTGCATTTTTAGAGGATGTAATTGTTGACCTTGCTCACAAATTTTGTTCTTTCTTAACTCTTACTGATGACGCCAGGAAAAAAGATTTGCCAGAGGCAGAAATTGTAAGCTTAGCTATTAAGTTTGCAAACTCTCTCATACGAGATTTTAGGAAAAGTGGAATCAAAGTATTACCACATGCTGAAGAAATATTTTCTTTCCCACCAATTGCGAAGGAGACAATCGATGAGATATCTAATTTTGTCTATGATCAGTTCATAGGGAAATTAGGAGCTGATGGTATTCAGAAGGATGGCACTGGCAACATAGTTATAGAAATGGTTTCTTCTTTGGCACAAAAGGCAATCTCTACATTCAAGATTCAGCCACTATTTTCAGGAGATTGGTGTTCAACTTTCTTCTCATTTCTAGATGCAGAAAATATCTCCCAGAGGGTTCAGCTCCTCCCAAAGGAAACATCAATGCAAATTAGTGGCGCCTTAAAACAGAACCAACTTGCTCTATCTAAAAACACATCAATTAAAAAAGATGACACCCAAGATCCAATACTTAACTCTATAGCTACCATTATGAAAAGTAATATCATCAGTCTTCTATCAGGACCAAGTGCAGGCGTCACAGATGCAAAGAAAGAAGATGAAAGCAAAGTCAAACCTGCCACCCAAGAGACCACCTCACCACCTACATCTCCACCTGCCACCATGAAAAGCCAAGGTAGTCAGGTGCAACAGTCAGTGACGTCTCCACCCACTACCATGAAAGGCAGAGGTGCTCAGGTGCAAGAGTCAGCAACATCTCCACCCACCACCATGGAAAGCAGAGGTGCTCAGGTGCAAGAGTCAGCAATGTCTCCACCCATCACCAAGGAAAGCAGAGGTGCTCAGGTGCAACAGTCAGCAATGTCTCCACCCACCAGCATGAAAGACAGAGGTGCTCAGGTGCAAGAGTCAGCAACATCTCCACCCACCACCATGGAAAGCAGAGGTGCTCAGGTGCAACAGTCAGCAATGTCTCCACCCACCACCATGAAAAGGAGAAGTGCTCAGGTGCAACATTTGAGCAGCAAATATAAAGGTAATGAAACTGGGAAGGAGAACTTAGTACTAGTCAATGAGCAGGGGCAGATTCTTGAAATCTTCACCCACTTTGCAGTTGCTAAGGCTGTGGAAAGCAGTCCTGAGAAGGAGGTACTTAGATCAGATTTGAAAATACAAAATGAAAAGAAGCTTGATGTCATTAAAAGTTCAGTAAAAACAGATGATAGGCCCATGAGTAAGGATAAAGAGACCATGACAGAAAAAACTGTACTAATACCCCAACATCCAGTCAAAGAAGAGAGGAAACAGTCTGTAGTGAAAACTGATATAGAGGAAGAATCATACTCAGAAAATGAATGTGTTGAAAATGTCATTGAAAATATTTATGACAATGTTTTCATAGTATCTTCTCAAGAGCCATTGGATTTTTCCAGACCAATATACAGCAGAAGCCTCACAAGTGATAAAGCATTGGTTATCCTTAAAGATTCTGCACAGCTTGTTCCAGCAAAGGATTTATCCTCATCAGTTCACAGAGACATCACTGCTAAAGAGAAAGCAAGTAAAGAAACAGAAACTAAAATAAGAAGAGACGGGAGTGAGAGCAAAAGGTCAAAAGAGATGAAAAGTAAGTCTAGTATGACAGACCATCCTAAGTCATCAGAAAGTAAATCTAAAATTGTTCCTGCCAAGTTTCTAGAAGATGTGATCGCTGAACTGGCGAACAAACTAGTATTTACATTTATCTCTGATAAAACTACAAATACAAATGATCAAAAGCCAGGTGAACTTTATGACACAGCTATGAGACTTGTCGATTCAATGACAAAAGAGCTTTCAGATGCAGAAATTAAGGTATTTAGGCCAGATAAAGAAAAGGAAGTACTCTCGGAAGCAGCCAAAGAATCAGCTCATACAGCACCTCCTCCTGAGGTTAAAGAAACAGCTATAAAAGAGCCATCATCCAGCACAAATATTAAAAACGAGGAGCAAATGTCAGATGTGCAGAAAACACCCGAACAGTCCTTTTCTGACAAGTTGCCTGCCTTAGAGAAAATACCATCAATTGAGAAATCAATAGTCAATAAAATTGTTCACACTTGTGTTTGCAACGTTTTCAAGGAGTGTAAATCCCAAGAGTCTATTTGTGAGAACATCAACAGTAATGGGGAGAATTTAGCAAAAAGGCTAACTAGCACAGTGATAAATGAAATTTTTCAGCATCAGCTTAACTTGATATTTTCTGATGAGGTACCAGCTTCAGCATGTATGCCTCTGGAATCAAAAGATGTTGAGAAAAAGGTCCAAAATGTGGTGCAAACAGTCAGTAAAGAATGTCAGACCGCATCTCCCTATACCGTAAAGTTGCCTTACAAATTTTTAGAGGATGTGACTTCTGGTCTTCTAGCAAAAGTCTTTTCAAAACTATCCAATGTCAAAACAAAACTAACTCCAGAAAATGTGTTGACACAACTCGACTTCCTTCAATCAAATTTAGTAAAAACGATTGCAGCAGAGATTTCCAAAAATGAAGATTTGATTATACAGTATGTAGAATCCTTGCATCCAAATGATGATGAAATCATTCAACTGGTGGTTCAGACAATTTATAATAATCTTTTGCCACAGTTTGGATCACAGGAAATCTTACAAAAATGTATAATTAGTGGATGCAAACTTCTTTCAAAAACCATAGTTGACTTAGTTCTACGAGAAGTGACTGGCAACCAGTTGCAGAACTATTTTGGTGGTGAATTGACTCCAAATCAGTGTGCAGAAGTTGACAATGTTGTTGAAAATATCCTCACCAATGTTGTCTTAACTACTCCATCACAGCCATCAGGTCCTCGTAAACTATCTTATAACATAATAGAAACAATTGCTGTGAAGTTCTTATCAAAACTTTTATCTGTGTTTCCAAAAGGCCATCCAGAAAGAACTAAATCTCAAGAAACTGAAATGCAAAAAATAACCTCAAAAATATTACATTCAATGCAGGAATTTATCTCCAAAAGTAAAATCAAAGTTGTACAACCTGCGAAGGAATCAGAAGCTGTGCCTTCAGCTGACAAGGCAGCTATTGAAAAAGTAGTTAATTCTGTTTATACAAACCTTCTGAAAAACTGCGGCTCCCCTACAACTGTAGTTGAAGATTTAATGGGGAAGAGTGATATCATTTCTGACATAATAGGTTTTTCAATGGTAAAGGAGATTTCCAATTCTGAATTTCAATCTCAAGCAGAGGAAGAACTTTCTGGTTCAGAGTTAGCCCTAGAAGCAGTCAAGATTATGGAAAAGGTGGTGAAAATTATTGATGAACTTAAGTCGCAGGAAAAACCTGCATCCATAACAGATGTAATGTTAGACTCCAGAGTTTTAGAGGAAGCTTTGGCCTTGTTCTTGGCTAAACTAGTAAAGACACCTGGTCCCGCTAGCAAAGACACAACCAGTTTAACAAAGCCTGAGTTAAATAAGATCGCATCTCAGTTGACAAAATCTGTAACAGCTGAAATTTCCAAAAGTAACATTAGTCTTGTGGATTCAAATCATGAAGAGCAATCTTTAGATCCAGAAAATATTGAAGTGATTTCTCAGGTTGTTGAGTCTGTCTACAGTAATGTTGTAAAACAATCTGGAACTGAGAGTGAACTCTATGATCTAAAAGGTACAAAGAAGGCCTTCCCTAAGAAGGTAGCTAGCTTAATTGTTGATGGAGTTTCCAGTGTTCCATCGTGTAGAGTTATCACAGAGAGCTCTTACACTGCCGCACTTGGAGATTTAGACACAAACAGAATCATTGAAAAGGCACAAAAGCATGCTGCAGTAATGAACTCTGACTCAGACAAAGACTCCAAAAAGGAACTAGAAGATGAACTTCCAGTTAGAATAGTCCCACATGTCAGGAATAAACCATTAAGAATAGATCCAAATATCGTCTCAGACCACTTAGCAGTTATTTCTATGAAAACTCAGCCTCTGGAGACACTTAAGATGGACTGTTTAAAGAGAACTGGATGTAGCATAGCAGAGCTGAGAAGAAATTCCATACGTGGCATAGGCCCCTCTTCCACAGATGTGTCTGAAATGGGATCGAGACAAAAAGAGAGACGCATCTCACTGGATAGGACTGGACGACTAGATGTGAAACCTTTAGAGGTAAGATTCGAAACCCTTAGAGGTAAGAATCACAGCAATGGGAGAGACGGGCAAATAGCAAGCCAGTTCTTTGATTTCCACCCTCTCTTAGATACATGGAAAGCCATGCTTGTTATTTTGCCAGCTGAACAGGGAGTTAGCTACATCAACTCATTTCTACAATCATGATTTTCAAGGACTTGCCATATCCATATTTCACAGGAAAGGCCTAATGCTAGTTTTTTTTTTCATGAGATCACGTACTAAAACTAGTCTTTGAAGCACAGAAATACACATATCCTTATTAACACAGGACTGACACAAATATAATTTAATTGGGCATTTATAAGAACATGTGTATAAAGGCATAACAGAACTCTTTTAACATATGCCTGCCCCCAACTTCCCCTAGATACTCCACACCTTCCTACCCACCCTATACCCTATGGGTATAGAAATATTTCATGAGAAACCATTTTATTGGAGTAATAGTAACTGGCCTCTCCCTAAGCTAATGCTGTATCTAGTCTTAGGCCACTTGAGCAGTGTCAGGTATCACTTCTATTTCATTTGATTGGGGTTTGCATCCAATCAAAAAGTATGTAGCTACTGTCATAAACTTTGTACCACTATTACAAGAGTATATCTTGAAGTCAGGTCACTGTGGTAGGTTTCAGGTTTGATAGCTGGATGATACTGAAAGCTACATTTCTCCTTCTGTAGCATGCAAAATAACTTCCTACCTCATGACAGTTAATCAATAGACATGAGACTTCTATTTAGGCACCACCTCTATTTCTTTATATTTGAGAACATGCGTTTGTGGTATGTAGAGCAATAGTAATTTACTGTCAGGTTATGGAGGGTAGCCAATAGACTTATCAATAAGTTGTGATGTTTGGAGGGCTCTATAAGATCATCAACTCAATAAAATGTAACCCCTTCCTGGCATAGGGGTTCTCTTAAAACTCTTCACATTTAACATGTGAGTTTTTGAAAGTTGTGTGTTTTCATTAAGGATGTAATCTGTGCCATGTCACTAACCCAAATATAAAACTTCAGAATATAAACACTTCAATTTTTTCCAATATGATTCTGAAAATCTCTGAGTTAAATTTTAATGCTTAATAATTTACTGGTTATTAGATAATTAGCTAATTAATTAACTAATAAGTTAATTAGTTAAAACTTCATTAACTAATAAGTTAATTAGTGATTGATTGATTGATTGATTGATTGATTGATAGTTGAGTTAAAGACCAGGCCACTATTTAGCCCTTGTCAACCTGGAACTCACATTCCCTTTTAGACAGAATTATAACTCAATTAAATAAAATGTAAAGTCTTGGGAAGCTCCTGAGGATCATAAGATTCACAGATCCTCCTCTGAGTTATTTCAGCAGTAACAACTACTAGAAAGTGGGAAGCTGCCTAGATATTGTACATGGAGCTCAGAGGGCACAATTGGAGTGAGCCACCATCCATGCTGGGTTAGGATTTATACTAATAAAGCTGTCTTTGGGTACTGCCCCCTTCTGTATCCTCACCAAATCTCACTACACTCTCACTCATATTCTTGTAAGTAGCCCCAAATAAAATCACTGCTTTCAGTGAAACTAGTAAGCTAGAGTTGGATATAATTGTGATTGTCCTTTGTTTGTTTGTATTATATTTTGTAGTCTATCCCTGTGTGCTCTCTAAGATGAACAAATATTTGTTCATGTATCCCCAAAAAAAATTTACCCAAGGGTCCTCTAGCTCCCTCTAGCTACCATACCTCTGCCTCTTGGTGGTAAAATTGCAGGTGTGTGCTTTCTGTTTTCTAACTGAAATGCTAAAATTATTGTGCACTGGTACTCCTGTAGTCTCAGTTTTTCATTTTTAAAGAACATGATAGTTTTTTTTAAGAACATATGATAGTCCCTTCAAATTTGAAATTTCCTCTCCTTTCTGAGTTCTCTCATTGCTATATTAGCATGTATTGTGTGTGGTTTTCATTTATATATAAGCAATCCCCTGAGAGTAAGCTTTGTGTGAACATCCTATAGAATAATATTACTAAAATTATCTATTAAATCATCCATAACAATTTCTTTTCTTGGTTCTCAACTTTATTTAGGTCACATATGAGCCACAGAAAACAGTGATTTTAAACAAACAAATACCACTTTTCTTTTTTGAGGGAAGAAAATTCCATTTGATACTACTACTACAACTACTAATAGTGGCAGCAACAATAATAATAAACAACCAGAAAGCAAAGCACAGAAATCTCATGTGCCACACTGAGTATAATCAGGTCTTTTTTCAACAAAGAGACAGACAAAAACAAAACAAAACAAAACAAAAAACAAAAAAAAAACAGTAAGGAAGGTGAAATACTTTAGGCTCTTGGCTTTGCCTCATGGCTCAACATTCTGCTTAGAGATGCTATACTTTTCAACTAATGAGACACGTCAAAACCACTCTCAGTAGCAAATCCCCAACACATATTACATATATTTGGATCTTCTAACCTTACTAATTTTTTACATATAATAAAGATGCTTTAATTATTTAAAGAGTTGCTTCTAAATAGTTCATTTCTATGGAAGATACATTTAAGACATTATGACTTGAAAATATAGCTTGGAAAGTTGCAAAGAAAGATTGAGTCAAACAATAATTACAATTAGTTAATAATAAAATGTTAGTTAATAATTAGAAGTAATTACTGTGCTATAGCCAAAGGCTACAGAAATAAAGAGATCTGGTTATTGAATTATAGTTACCATTTCTTGGATGTATCTATAATAATAAAAATTATAAAAGAACATTTGAGTGGCATATGAGAAAGAAATTAAGACTACATATGTTTTTGCAAAAGACAAAGAATGAAACTATGAAGTAAAAAAATTAGTATAAAGATCACAATTCCAATGTGCCATTGCTTTTATGAGTAGAATTAGGTATACTTATAAAATCTTGACATTTCTTTAATAAAACAATGTCTAGGTTTTTATAGAGTTCCTTATTGACTTCATAAAAATACAAGTAGTTCTACAACAATTTTAAAGAGAAATGACAAAAATAAAAAACAGTAAGTTCATTTTAAAATAAAATATAAAGCTTAAGCCATTCTATTAAACTGAATGTTTGTGAATAAATTATGATAGATTTATATGATAACACTGTAAAAATAATGACATACAAGCAAATATTGCATATGATTTTTATCTATATTATTCTTTTAAAATAGTTAAAATACACTAGAAATGGTATTTGAAGATATATTTTAGATTAAAGTTAGAAATCATAAATAAGAATTATGATACAAAGTAATATCAGGAAAGTGACTAATATATTTTTTTTTAATATTTATTGTACTTTCAATTCTAGGCTGTTGGCAGAAATTCATTTCAAAATGTAAGAAGACCTGATATCACCAGAGTAGAGCTTTTGAAAGATATTAATAACAAAACAGATCTGATCATTCGTCTAGTAGCTCATGATATTGGTCGTAAAGAGTCAGATAGTAGCTTAAGTGAGGACATGGTTTCTGATGAGGACGAGGTTGTCCTAGGAGAAGTTGTTGGAGACCAGTGCTTAAGAAAAATATCTGGAGGTCGTGTTCAACAAGTAAGGAAATCTGCAGAAAGCCACATTGCTTCTTCCAAGACAGCAACAAGCACAAGCAACCTGAAAAAGTTCTTAGCCCTGAGCAAATGTTGTCAGCCCACATCTGGCGAAAATATTGAAAGTATTGAAGAAACTGGCATTCAGATAATGGACCCTAACAAGGCATACGTGAAAAGAGCTGCTGCCGAGCTTGACATGCCTTCTTGCAAAAGCTTGGCAGAAGAAACAACTTCTAGGGACAAGTTACAATATAAGGTGGGTAGCATGCATAACTCCCAGCAGCTGGTAAGGCAGGACAACCTCAATCATTCTGTTACTAGGATGCCACTTGGTTACACAGCAAAGTATCCTAAAGTAGAATCATTATCTACATAAGCCTGTGGATATACAGTATAGGTTAGATAATTAACAGAACATGAAACTCAATTAAGTATTTGATAGAAAGAAACCTAGAACAACTAGCTGAGGGAAAATGGAAACAGCTTATTGGAAATTCAACCTTATTAATTTATTAATTAAACAATACATTCTATGTAGTATTGGGGCTGTAAATATTTGTTTGACATCCGTACACAGCTTCATGTCAATAAGAAGAATCCAGATGGGCTGGCTAAGTTATAAAGAAAGTTATAAATGATCTGTGGAAAGTCAGATTGCTGCACAGCATCTGTTGAGACCTGGTCCAAATCCACACCACTGGAAACAAATAACAATAATACCATTGTTGAAAGAAAACCTTTACCTGGGTTTTAATTCCTATTTTCACTTAATAGTTACATTACCTTTCTAAGTCTTACAAGGAAAATGCTTTTCTTACCTAGTTTCCAAGATTCTAACTAAATGTAACAGATTATTGAAAGTATTTTTAATATCCATTAAACTTCTTAATCATGATGGGGTACAGTCTATGTTACTGCATCCAAGCTGCCAAATTATGATAAGAAATTCAATGATGCCTTTGGTTTCACCCTGTCCAAAAGTCTGAACTAATCATATTTTTGGAAATCATAGGATGTGGGATTTCCTAGTGAGACAATTGCCTTAATTAAACATCCTAACAGAGCTTTTGTACTTTTGTGTTTAGACTAACAGAAAAACTGCAGTAAACCACAGAAAATAAACACATGTAATTTCAGCCAAATCAGAAGCACATGGTTTCCCAACAAATAGATCAGAGTATGTGTTAAAATGTCTGATCAAACAAGCTTATGAAATGTCTAGAGTTCCATCTTTGCTCTTTTATTTAATGCAGTAAACTGTAATTAAAATATTTTAAGGTATAAACATTGAATTTTACATTCTTCAACATCTGTACTATGTTCATGTTTAAACTGTGTTCAAAACCAAGTGTCATAATTTAGAATGTCTTCACAGAACCATTTCAAAAACTTATACTACTACAAAAACTTATTTTAAATTTTAAAGAATATTTTGAATACTCTCTAAAACTTTGTTTTTATTAAAGTGTTTATTGGAATGCAAAAATGCCAATGAGGGAGAAAGTACATATTGAGTTCTGTTGTTTGTAATACCTGATTTATAATATTACAGAAAGAAGAAATCCTTGCTACTGAACCAACACATTACTTCATACACAGAATTATGAGTACATCATCATACAACCAAGAAGACCTCATTTCTGGGTATATAAAATTTAATGCAGTGCAAATATAGCAGCAGGAAATGAAAGCAGGGCTTATGGCAGGAAGGGGACTGCTTAGTAAACCTGAGGTTGACTAAGTGTTGAGCATAAAAACCTTCTCACTTCTGATTGACTTGACTCCACTATAAGTCTTACGTTTCCTCTTACCTTGATGCTATACTTCTAGTTAGTCTCTATATATTCATTTCAACACTTGCAACCCTGTATATAAATGTATTTGATCAGATATTTGCTGATATACTAGGGTATTGTTTTTTAGAGCTGTTATTAAAACCTTGAAGGATATTGATAGGTCAATAAGAGAAAGTGTACTGTCAGCACAGAAAAATTCATGCTCACTTTTGTTAGTAATCTAAAGGTTATAGTATATAGCTCTGACTTACAAGAAGAGTCTGAAGTAGACATGGTAAAAGGTTTAATTGAAGCACTCAGATTAATATTAAAAATACAAATAGCTGTATTAACCCACAAAAGTGAAAATATAAACTGTTAAACAGAATAAGAAATATACTGTGTTCTGACAAAAAATGGTTAATTCAAAATCAGAATAAAAGAATCAATACAAAGAATGGTAAATAGTTACAAATTGCACACATATATACATTTTTATATATTCTACATATTTACATATATATGTGTCAATATTCAAATCACTCCCCATATCTCAAAAATCAAACAGAACAGTAGAAAATGCAAAATATTTGAGTATTACAATCCTATAAGGTAATATAGAAAAAGCAGAGGAGACATACTCCACATCAGTACTCACTAAGGACAGCACATAAAGGAAACACACATCACTAATCACTGAGGAAACACAAATCAAAATCTCAGAAGATACCACTTTGAACTGATGATAATAGCTGACGAGAAAGGGGGGATAAGAGAGTAGAGAAAGGGAAAGAAAGAAAATAAGGACTAGGAATGCAAAGAAACCAAAACATTTGTGTAATGACTAAAATTATAAAATTGTGAAATCATTGAGAAAAGCAGTATGGAGCTTTTCTAAATAAGTTAACATAGAATTATCAGGTGACCAAGAAATTCTGAGTATATTCTTCAAAGAACTGAAAGCAGGCACTGCAACAGGTATTTGTGAACCTGTGTCAATAAGAGCCTGATTTACAACCTACAATGGAGAACAACCTGCAATGTTCATCAGTGGATGAATTCATGAGCCGACTGTATTAGGTATTCTTTAGAATATTATCTATTATTTAAAGAAAATCCTCACATGCTATGATATTCATGAACATGGATGACTTTGAAGTAATTAGCACAAATCACAAAATGATGTATATGATTAAGACTCTACTTGTACTATTCGAAATCCTGAAGACATAAAGTAAAATAGTGATTTCCTGGAGGATAAAACAAACAATAAAAATGGGTGTTAGTGTTTAAGTTCAGAACATGGTCAAGGGGTGAAAGATAGTGATGTTGGGACAGTCATGTAAATGTTCCTAATGACATGAAACAGTACATTGCAACTTTCTAAGATGTCCAGTTTTCTGTATACTTAATCACATATTTAAAATTGGGAAAATCAATTTATAAATTATTCTCCTTCCAATTTGAATTTTAGCAACATACTATCTGTGGTTTGCTTCCATATGAAGAATGGCAGATTGTTGTTAACCAGTAGCTTCTTCATTTGTTAAATACACACATTAAAAAATTGTTCCTTTTATTTTATTTTAGTGAAGCAGAAGAATTTCTACCAGATGCAAAGGCTAATGCATTTGAAGGTTGGATATATTTTTTTTTAACTTTTAAGAACTGATGAACAAGAAACGTCGTTGATTATTTTGATAACTTAATTATTTCCTGGTAGGAAAATATTAGTTATCCACCTTGAAAGTGATAGTACTTTATTTTTTCATTAGGTTTGGCTACTTTTAGGAAGTGATTGCTATCAATTCAACCATCTGTTAAAACAAGATTAATACTTTGTCTTATATGAATTTGGTATGAAGTGTATAAATTTATACTGACCATCTTCCTGTAAGAAGAGAAGCATGTATATATTGCTAACTTATATCTAGGCTATAACTGGATTAAATTTTCTCCTTGAAAACTTATGCTTCCTTTGTATCAGAGCTTACCCCAACTAAGATTCAAAAGGCCTTTTAAAGACCAACTAGATTTGATTGCATTCAAATCTGGCTAGCATGAACTGTTTTGGGTTTCTTTTACTATCATCTTTTATGAACTGCTAACCATATCTTTAGGATGCTTAAGTCCAATATTTGTTCAGAACTTAAGAGATAACTCTGATTACATGATAACAAAATATACAAGAGGTATAGGGGACAGTTTTACTACAGCATGGCCTTGAAGTTCAAGCTACAAGCTTATCCCAACTATTGCTCTGCAACCTATTCAAGAAACAACTTCTCTCAAGTTGGATACAGAAATCATTTTCACTGTTTTTAATGATGATCCTGTCTGAACACCATTATCATACAAAAATTTGTAGATATGATAGTCACCTGCGGTGAGATTCCTGAGTTATGGATCATAGATTATAAGATCCAACATGGAACTGCTTAGCTCTGTTCTTTGTTTTCATTCTGTCGTATAAAACAATTGTCTAAGAGTCCAACTGAGGCCCATTCCCTGTGGTTAAATTTTGTGTCTTATTTTGTTTTGTCTTATTTTGATACTTAGATTATTTATATTTTTTATATTCTTCAGTGATATTGTTGCTGACCAAGTCATTTCTTCATTCATTCACCTGAAGATTCATCAAGCAGTTCTTTCTTTGTAATTTTGTTATAATATTCCATGTGTGAACAGTATTGACCAAGTCTGTTCTTATGGAATTTAAATGTTAACTCTAGGTGAAGAGTCCAATGATGATAAGATAAGATAAATCCGGAGGTTGAAAGGTTCTTCCCACTTTACTACTGACATAATTTCAAAATATTCCAATGGTTACAAGATTCTGCAGTAGCTCATACTAGCCCAATTACCTTTCTCACCGCTTCTTCCATTTCTCTTGTGGCTTCCTCTACTAAAGCAAACTCTACTTCCCTTTTCCCTTGCTCTCCATCAATCCTACAGAGACTCTCTCTTGCCAAGACTTCTGCAGTATTCTTTCCCCTTAGTCTGCCTTATCCCTTCCTCTCTTCAGACTTTTCCCACTCAGCTTTCCCAGTGCAATCTCTTCTGATCACAGCACCAGAAAATGAAACTCATTGCCTTCTTTGGCATTACCTAGGCCACATCTTTGCTTTCTTTTTCTCCCATGCAGTTGTCTAAAGAGCGTTTATGTTAATTATTTGATCTTGACTGCTTTATATCAAATGCAAACTTACTGAATTGGTTTCCATTGAAGCCTAAAACAGCATATTAGCATAAAGAAATTAAAAACACTGAGTAATACAAGATATGGATGAAGCTAAAGGAATGGGGAAGAATGTAAAAAAAGTTTGAGTTATGAGATTAAAGTATCCATTAGACAGTTAAGCTTAGATAACTTGAGCAACTGGACATTTCAGGATAAATTTCAATGGAGAGGTCAGGCTGAACATAATTATTCCTAGTTTCATACAGTATAAAGCAAAATTTCCAGTGTGAATCACTGAACTGCTTAAATAAATAGAACTTTTATATACTCCCTTAATCAAAACAGCTTCTTAGATGATTCTGGGAGTCCAATGACTGCATCGTATAGATACATACACTGATGTTTACAATTGTGGTTCATCTATGAAACCCAACTATTTTTAATCATCTCAAAGCAAAACTCAGTTCAGTTGTGTACTTTGTAAAGCAGAATCAAATTCTTTGGGAAGCATAAACTTACCAATTTTTCAGATATCTCAATCATTCTTATTTACCTGAAATATTGCCTTTACTCCTTTTGTTAGAATCTCTATTGCTCCCAAAGGGTTATTTATTTTTTACTTGTGATGGCTTTTGATGACTTCATATGTCTAGAGTATATAGTACTTGAATGTGCTGTATTTCCGTCTTCCCTCATGTCAAAGTCAGAAAAGTTAGATTTACTTCTTCACCAAGTTCTAAGCAACAATGCTAAGACTCAATACAAGTTCGTTGCTGGCAGATTACTTGCCTCACTGGCACTGTGTCTCGCAGACACTGCTTGCAAAGTTATTTCTAGTTCCCTGTGTTTCAGTGATGTGCTGCTCTCTCTTGGAACTTTTTGAACTCCGTGTGATGCCTTTGGATTTTCTTTTCATTTTTGAGTATTAACTCAAAGATTCCACATTTTAAAACATTGTCACTATCTTTATTTCAGTTTTGTGTGTGTTCTTTTTGATACAAGATCTTACTATGTAGTTTTGGCTACACTGAAAATTGCTAGGGAGTCCAGGCTAAACTTGAACTCACAAAGATTAGACCCTCTCTGCTGAGATTAAAAGTGTGTGCCAGTATGCCTAGCTCATTTGAACTTCTGTAATTAAATAAATATAAAGCATGTTAAAGTTGGAAGGCCTCTTAAGATTTATCATGATACCCATGGAGGGAGTTACAAAGTTTGGAGCTGAGACAGAAGGAAGGAACATCTAGAAACTGCCCCACCCAGGAATCCATCCCATAAACAGCCACCAAACCCAGACACTATTGCATATGCCAGCAAGATTTTGCTGACAGGACCCTGATATAGCTGTCTCTTGTGAGGCTATGCCAGTGCCTGGCAAATACAAAAGTGGATGCTCACAGTCATCTATTGGATGGAATACAGGGAGGAGCTAGAGAAAGTACCCAACGAGCTGAAGGGGTCTGCAACCCTATAGGAGGAACAGCAATATGAACTAATCAATACCCCAGAGCATGTGTCTCTAGCTGCATATGTAGCAGAAGATGGCCTAGTCGGCCATCATTGGGAAGAGAGGCCCCTGGTCTTGAGAAGATTATATGTCCCAGTACAGGGGAAAGCCAGGGCCAGAAAGCAGGAGTGGGTGGGTTGGGGAGTACGGCGGGGGCGGGGGGCAGATGTTATAGGGGACTTTTGGGATAGCATTTGAAATGTAAATGAAGAAAATATCTAATAAAAAAAGATTTATCATGAAAGTAATCTCTCTTTTAGAGGTTTAAAAAAAGGTGGCACTGGGTTTGAGTAACTTTGAATAAATGTGTAGCAACTGAAGTACAGAGCTTGTCTCTCCTGATGCATAACAATCATCTTTCATAATTTCCAACTAGAAGACAAATAAATACAAGTTCTACATTCTAAGGTTCTCATTTGTGTCAAATTTGTTCCAATTGTATGTCCACTAAGAATATTAGTAACTCTATATGCCTACATTATGTGATTTAAAGTGAAAAGATTGTATTTTATTAACAAATATATGTATGTGTATATTTATGTATATATGTATTATTTTTGTATATTTGTAAGAAGAATATTTTTTTCTGCCCTTTACAGAAAGTTGTCAGGAACCACAAGAAGGAAACTCAAACAGTCTTGAGGTAAATAGTTTTTCAATATCCTCTAATTTCTGTACTCTGGGGTCCAATTGTTAAATATCTCAGTTTTCATATTCTATCAGATACTGAGTGGCATTATTAAGGAACGTCAGAAAACTTTGCCCTATTCACAATTGCTTCACACTAGATCTCCCCATCCAAATAAGAACTGTCCTTAATAACATAAAAATTCTTTATGAAAGTTTCTAGCCTTGGAGTTGAATCAGAATTCACTGGTTTTGACAGTAAGCCACTGAGTCTCAGCACCTAACTTCAGTTCCATTAATAGATCATTCTGTTTCTGAAGAAAAGCCTAAACATGACGGTTACTTGATTTTGTCTATTTTGTCTAGGACTAAGGGTCCAGTGATGATGTGGCTGGTATAAACAGGACACACAGGGTAATTTCAAAGATGGGCAAGAGGGTGATGAATGCCTGGCTCCATCATGTCTCTGTGTTCTTTACAAATTGACTTTACATGCAGCTAACTCCTAAATGGTGTGGGCTGAGGAATTCTCCTGTTCCTCAACCCTTTTAATTTAATAGATCCAGCTGTATCTTCTCTTTGTTTTGTTCTTTTTCACAGTGTCTACTTGGTTTATTTAATTCAGCTTTGTAATTTCCCCAACATCCATTAATAGAGAATAACAAATTCACCAGTGACTCAGCAGTTTTCTGGTATTACAACATAGTACAGTTTCAGACCCAATTCATTGACTCCTCTATAACACTAAAGAAACTAGTTGTTTCTATACTCAAACTAATCTTTATTTGTGGACATAAGCATCTATTTAACAATCTCCAAATGCATTTAATTCATACCTTGTAGAAAATAAAATCATATGTCAATGGAAGAAGGGCCAAGAAATTCTAGTTTGGGAGTCATTATCATTCTTTGGATGTTAATAATTCCTAACTAGTCTATGCCCTTCTGCTCTTGTACTTTCTCCTTGTTTAATACCTTGCCCATACCGAAACTGTGGCTAAAATTGTTACTCAGTGGATTTCTAAATAAAGTTGCATAAGCTCCCTTCATAGTTGATTATACCTAAAAACTGTCGACAATACTCAGAATCTGAAATTAACTAGTAGACATTTAGGCTGGGAAACCAAAGAAAAGATAGGACAAAGTTTGCTTAGAAGGCCTTGATACTTAAACTTATGGGCAGCCGGAATGTGCTGTTCTCGGCTGCCCTCCTTGCTTTGAGAAGGATTGGTCATGATGATAAGGTGCCATTTCAATTTCTGAATGAAGTTTAGAGGTCTGGTGGGGTGGGAACATCCTCGTGGAGACAGGTGTTGGAAGGAGGAGGTATGGGATATAGAACAGTCAGAGGATGGACCGGAAAGGGAATAAAATCTGGAGTGTATAATTAATTAATTAATTTTTAAAACAAAAGAAAGAGAAAACTTTCTGAATTACATTTAAAGAATGAAAAGCAAAGACAATTAATTAAGTCAGTCTACACATGTATAATGACAGATAGCATAGTCTGAGAAAATGGGTGTACCTTAATAATGATAAAGCAGGGGATAGAATAAAACATAAAATAGGAAAAAAAAAAAGAAATGTATTGTTTCTTACCAGAGAAAGTAAAGTTCCAAGCTGGTCTAAAGTGTGGGGTGGACCTATTGGTTTCATTTTGTTTCTGTGCTCTGTTTATTGTCTTGGAAAAGTAGAGGTGGATGCAATCCTAAGGACTATGAAACATAACATAGAAGGAGACCAGAGCCCTAGGACATTTTAACCAGCTGATTAAAGTCCAGAGGTTCTGTTATGAGTCAAAGGCTGAGGGAAATTATGTATACAAGCTTAAGAAAAGCAGTACTTACATGTCTGTCTAAAGTTTCTCTTAAGTACTTGAAATTACATTGAGAAAAGATTTTGAGAACTTAAATTTGACAGTGGCTACACCTTGCCTTTTAGGGACAGTTAACTGCTCTTTTATTCAAAGAAATGACACAAGTCTTCAGAATAAAGCCAGTATCTGGCATGCTCCTGGCAATGCTAAACAAGTGCCTTTATCACTTCAGAATGCATAAATTGCTAAACTCTCCACCAAGAAACCTGAGAGTTGTGAAGTGAGCATTTTGGCTTCTCCCTTATCATTTTATCTTTTCTCAGAAACATGTTTGCAATTTATTACAATGAATTCAAAGGAGGCAATAAATGAGCAGTTAATACTTCCCAACCTTTGGTTGTCATGAGGTTTATCGCCAAGTTCAAAATTCATCACAAGGACAAATGCTAAGAACTATAACTGGAAACATCCACTTTCCTGAGTCTCAGATGGGTCATATTTGATGGAGTAAAAACAGATTTCACTTGTATGAAATTATGCAATGTCGATACATCTTTAGACATTTCTTGGTATATGTAATCTTTCCTGTCCAAAGACTAAGAATATCAATGTGTTTTCGCAGTTTGTCACTATCTATGAAGGATCAAAACATATAGCCGGTAGTACACGTCTTTCAAAGGAACATGTTTCAGGTATGAAATGCTCTAAACTTTTAACCATCAATGAATTAAAGCACTTATTAATATTATTGTGAATCAGAAAAAAATTTATTGGTCTTTATTAGTACCCTTTTTCTTGTTTATTATTAATATGTGACTAAAACAATATCCATACCATTTGTATAAAATCCTATAGGTTATTACATAAATTATCTTCTAACTTTGGACACCAAGAGACAAACAGGTGGTGTTTGTTAGGCCATACCTCTTCACATATTATGAAAGAATAGATTAAAAATAACTGAGGAGAAAATCTATAATGAGTTCTTGAAAGTTATACAGCTGCTGTGCTGCAAAGAGCCCTGTGATTTTCTTTTTAGGGGGAAGGTGGCTACAGTTGTTCAGCAGCAACACAGTTCACATGAACATATTACTTCCAAGACAGGTGGATGATGTAGTAAAGATGTAGTAAGTGGCCCAGTGGAGCTAGCATGATGCATTGGCTACTGAAATATGCTAGATTCTTAGCAGCTTTCTCAGAGCTTACTTTTTAAATGAGAAATTAAACATGGATATAGAAGGATTCCAAACTTTTGAAATTTATATATAGTGCAGTTAGTAAAATATTATGTTATCCATCATAAGTTGATATATTTTCTTCCAGACTCAGATTATTAATAGCTGACACAGAAAACTAAATCTGAATACTGACATTTTCATTTTCTATGCAGTGTATCTTACAAGGCAAAGAAATATACCTATATAATTTCAAAAGGAAATGTTCACAAAATAGGAGAGAAATTAAAGCACTTTAGTATATTTCTGCTTTTACTTAAGAACTATAAACTAGAACCCACATAAAGAGCATTGAGATGCATCTCAGTGTCCAGCTCATTAGGTATTTTCAAATAGTTTTCAGGAGGTATAAGAGGTGGACTTCACAGACCTACCAAGAGATGCCTCAGGATACTACACCCTGAGAGACAAAAATAATTGCACTGTATTGCCTGCTTACAATCATTTTACCTGTATAATCCTAGGACACAGTCTTTGATCTCACTAAAGTTAATCAGCCAATGAAGACACTGCTTTGCACAATTCCTTCAGGAGACCATAGGAAACCCAATGAAAACATATCAGCTGTGCTTTATCTTTCACAGATTATTTTACAAATGCCAACCTCTGAATTCTAAATCACTGTTCTTGTAACGTAACTGCTTTTACTAATATCTTTTCCCACAGAAATGCCCAGGAGCAGTATTTCCAAGCAAGGGTCTAGAGTGCTGGCAAAGGTATCTTCAACTCTATCAAAGGTGTTCTCCCGATCGAGCGGCAGTATTCCTAAGTCCTCCTCACCACCTCACCAGGATAAGCGATGAAGCTTTTCCACTTGATAAAATTGTGATTCTCTATAAAATAAAATGATATTTAAAGTAGAACATATCATCCAATTATTATAGTAAATGGGTTGTTCCTGTTTAACTCTTAGAAGATGTATCTTTACAATGTTTAGCATGTAGATGACAAAACTAATATGAATGATACAACACAATTATGCAAAAGACTGCTCCCTGTCTAAGGCACCTTCAGATAGTTCATGTCTCAACTACTTGTACAGTTCCATCCCCTATGACGTGTTATTTGCAAACTGCTATCTTTATCACTGGAAAGTTAAAAAAGAAACTAAGATAATGCCCTACCTAGGTTTCTGTTGGGATAAACACCATAACCAAAAAACAACTTGGGACAGGAAATAATTATTTATTACAGCTTATAAACTCTCAGGTAGCAGTCCATCATAGAAGGAAGTTAGGGACAGGAACCAGGAGATAGAAACTGCAACAGATCCAAGAAGGAACGATTCTCACTGACTCAATCCTTGTGGCTTACTTAACCTATTTTCTTATCAAGACAGGGACAACGTGCCTATTAGTACTACTGTGCACAGTGATGCACTGGGTCCATCCATACCAAATATCAATCAAGACTTCCCTTCTTAACTAACTTTCCCTCTCCTCAGTTATGTCTAGGTTTGTGTTGAGTTAACATAAACATACTGACACAGTGTTGAGTTAATATAAACTTACTAACACAGGAAGTAAAAGTATTTAGATGTAAAATATATTGATAATAATAATATTATTATTCATTAATAATAAGTAAAAGAAGGAATTTGGAGAAAAAATATATAATGAGGAGACTGTATACAAGAATTGGGTAAGTCCTGCAATCAATTAAAGGCAAATCGCTTGGCATTCCTCTGAGGAATTTTCTTAGTCAGATTATTTCAGCAGGAAGAACCACTCTAAAATGTTGGTAGCCCAAACAAAAGATAGCAGGAAGCTTTGGTTTTGCCTGCTTGTCATTACTTACTCTTGCTGGCAAGTTCATCTGTCTCTTCCCAGCTACTGCTCTGTTTGTTCTTTGATGTTAGGGCTCAGCTCCAGGCTTCCAATGTGGAATAAAGACATGGGTTTCTCCTGGAATATTCTGATAATTTTTGGAGGATCTTTTCACCAATAATCATTAAAGAAGTAGATTGGTGTTTTGAAGTATCTTTGCTGAATATGGTGTAATAAAATATGAAGTAACCGATAACAAGAAGTACTCTGGTAAATCCACAAATCCATGGAAAGTAAACAAAATTCTCTTCAACAATGACTGAATGAAAGAGGAAATAAAATGTATGTTAAAGGTGGTTTGAGAAAAATTAAAATGAAAACATGGTAAATCAGACCCAGTTGAGTTAAAAGAGAGCTAAAGGGGAATTTTACACAGATAAGTGTCACCAATTTGAAAATGTAGAAAAAGCCAAGAAAAGCGTAATTTATCTCTCAATGATTCAGAAAACTAAGTACAAATTAATCCCAAAATTATCATAAAGAAAGAAATATAGATATCATATCAGAAATAATTCATATAGATAACAAAAGTCAGCAAATCAAAAGTTTCTTTGAAAAAATAAACTCCTAGCTAACACAAGAAATAAGACACAAATGAAGTAAGAGAATTAGAAC